>NC_139319.1:19730547-20364476 GCF_056507025.1 Lutjanus erythropterus | reverse complement strand
TTTTTCATTAAGCATGTCACAAAATCCATGAAAAACGACTTGCAGCCGCGTCATATTTAGCTTTCATACTGCATGATTTAAAATAGAGCACCATAGGGAGTTTTAGTTATTTAAATGACAGAGGAAAACTTCCATGTGAAGTCTGTTGTGTTAATCCCATTCCAGCGCCCTCCTGTGGCTCCTAATAGTGAGACACATGCACGTCAATCTAGTAACAGGTTAAATCAGCACTCACCTGCAAGTGAGACACTCAGATTTGAAGTTTATCCTCATCTGAAATCTCAAAACAAGAGTGTGAATTGACCTTCCTCTAAAAATGAAGTGTATGCTCTTTTGCTTTCATTCTCTACATTTCTGGTGTTGTACCGTATAATATAATGAACTTCATTTATATAGTGCCTTTCTTGACAAAGTTACCAAGCGCTTCATAGAAAAAGAACAATAAAGAAGAGCAGATAAGACAGCACAGAAAACTAAACAAAAAAACAGATAAAACACAAAGGTATTTAACAGAATTGGTGAAGTCAATCAAGTACCAGTTAACATGTCAAAAAAAAAAACTGTTTTCTCCTTTGCTTTAGCGCACTAAGCATTGCACTGTGTAGACCCATGCAATCCCTTTCAGTCGTTGCTTATGACCCACTAGTCTTGTGTGGTGGCGGCTTTATCTGCAGAGACCATGCCCTCTACCTGTATTTCCCTATTTCGTATTTTTTTCTGTTCTTAAGTTGCTTTAAAAACCCAAACCACAGATATTTGACGTCCCGGGAATGAGCCTGTCGATTATCAACTATCTTCCTGGTGTGTTTACACACAAAACCAACTCATTCCGCCTTTAAACCATTTAAACCATTCCGCCGAGTTATTTTCCTTCTCTTTTTCCTTTTCTGGTGTCATATTTAAGGAGTATGACTGGAGTCCCTCCTCTATGACCTTCTCCTTGCATGTGTTCTCTAAAGGCAAGGAACACGGAGAGAAGGATGGGGAACGTGAGGAAGGACTATTGATATTCAAACAGACAGAAGGAGAGGAAGAGGGGGTGTAGAAAGATAGAGAGAGGGGGAGAGTGAGGCGTAGAGAGAAAAGAGAGAAAGAGAAAGAGATGCTGTGGGATCTTTTCTTCTGCCTGGCTCCCGGCACATACATTAAGATGCTAATCCTGGTCTTTTTTGTCTCTTTCTATAATTCATTGCATTTTGTTCCCCTCTCTCTCTGCTCTTTTTTCTCCGTCTCTCTTATTCTTGCACTTTTCTCTTGCTCTCCATTTCCTCTGTACTGTCACGGGCTCCCCCCAGATTAGTGCTCCTGGCAAAAGGATTCCAACTCTAATTTTGTGGTATTTCAGATGATTAGGTTCAGAAATAGGACAGAAGTGCACAGAGTTTGGTGCAATTAGAGGAATTCTCTGTAGAGCTTTATGGGACTGATTAGTTGAGCTCCCATCCACCTCCCCACAACTCCATATTAACACACAACCAGCTGTTGTTTATTTGTGGGGATTGACTTTTGTGTTGTGTTTGTGCTTTTAACTCTGGTGTCACTTTGTGTGTGTGTGTGCCAGAGGTTGGATAAGCCCTAAGGATGCAAGTTGTTTTCAATCAGCTCTGTAGTTACCAGCTGTGCCCTCACATTCCCCAGGGTGGCACAACCTAGGTACACACACACACACACACACACACACAGCCGCGAGCACGCACACAGACAGAGAACTAATGCATACTATTCAACCTTGCCCAACAAATTCACTCTTTCTTCTTTTCTCCTTGTCCCCTTTCTCTGCAGGCATTAATCATTACTCGCTCCGTCTCTGCATGTGATTCCTCCGTGAGGATTGGAAGGAGAGTACCTCGACCGCATTTCCTTAATGAAGACCTTTGTTCCCCAACATCCAGCACAGCTCCGTTCTCCACCTGCCATGGTGACATGACGCACCCCTGAGTGGCTTTGCTCCTTCCTCACACACGTAGACAATCTCTTGTCTTGTCAAAAAACCCAAAACTCGTGCACACACTCTTCCAGAAAACTAAAAAAAAAAGACTCTCCTCCTGGTACGTGATGACGGTGGCCGTGAGATTCCGGCGCCACCTGCGTAGGCTCCTGCTCCTGCTGGCGTCCTGCTGCCTCCTCTCCCTGCTCCTCTCTGCTTACTTTCTCTTCACGAACTCCTCGCCTGCCATGCAGCTCGGACAATCCCCTGAACCTGCCTGCGCCCAGCCTCTCTCCATGTCCCCATATCATCAGCTTCCATACCCATACCCTCCCAACCCCCCTCACACACACGTCCACACCGACCAAGTGGTGCTGGTGCTGGTGGAATCCCAGTACTCCCAGCTGGGTCAGGACATTGTGGCTATACTGGAGTCAGCACACTTCCAGTTCCGCATGGAGATCGCCTCAGGGAAGGGCGACCTCCCGCCGCTGACAGAGAAAGGCCGCGGACGGTATTCGCTCATCATTTATGAGAATCTGTTAAAGTATGCACATGCAGACACGTGGAACAGACAGCTGTTGCATCAATACTGCACTGAGTACCGAGTGGGCATCATTGGCTTCTACCGCTCCACAGAGAACTCTCCACCCCTCCTCAAACTGCGAGGCCTCCCGCTGGTGCTCCGGACCAACCAGGCACTTTGGGACTGTTGTGTTGTCTCCAGCTCGCCTCTCCTCCACCTGACCAAGCCTGGCACAGATCGAGGGGCTTTACCCGGGGAGGACTGGACCTCCTTCTCCTCTAATCACTCCACCTATCAGGCTGTGCTTCATGCACGGGCCAAGGAGGGAGCAGGGGCAGGCAGCGGTGATAACCCGGGGCCTGGTTTCAGTTTGGGCCTTCAAGCCACTGTGGTGCAGGACATGGGACTCTATGATGGGGTGAGGAGGGTGCTGTTTGGCCAAGGACTGAGCTACTGGCTCCACAGACTCATCCTGGTGGACGCTATCTCCTACCTCACTGACAGGAAGCTCACTTTGGGGCTGGACCGGCACATTCTGGTGGATATAGATGACATTTTCGTGGGGAAGGAAGGGACACGCATGAACGCCAAGGATGTGAAGGTATTGAGGGTGACGGGTGTGTGATGATGTGCATTGGAGGGAGACGATGAATTCATGTCAGATCAGTGGTGTTGAACTAGATTTCTAATTCTTCTGTCAACTACTAGAAACAGTTATTCATGGCAGTGCTGTAGTGAAAATAAGGAAGGTTTACACTCTTGGAAATAAGGGTTACAAAAGGGCTCTAACTAAATGGCTGAAAGGGTTCATCAAGGTAGTTTGTAAGCCTAGAACACGTTTCATCCAATTCACTCTTTCTGATAGAAAGATTTCTTCAAGGTCTGTTGAACGAATGGGTGTTAAAATGTTCTGTCAATGTAAACATTGTTAATTGTAGATTGTTAAATGATGGATGACCATAATATACAATACATGGTATTCAATTGCCTAATCTGTAGAAAACGATATGGTTCTTCATAGAAGACAGGAGGGGGTTATATGTGAAACCCATATAGAATATATTGATAATAGATCCCCTTGGGTGGTTTCTACATGAAATCCTTGAAATATAAAAGGGTTCTAGGTAGAACATCCTGGGAGGGATCTATGAAACCCTTGGAATGTATAAGGGTTCATGGTAGAACCCCCTAAGTGGGTTGTAAGTACCGTTAGAAGGTGGAAAGGTTCTGGATTGAACCAGTAGAGAGGTTGGTAGGGAGGTAGGTCTTTAAATTACATTGTTAGTCTCATAGCAGTAGAAATATTAAAGAATAGGAAAAGAAAGGATAGTAAGTAGGGAAAAGAAAAAATAGACAATACAACAATACAGTACGGACAATAAGGATGATACTAATACTAGTGTGAGAACAGGTACATCAATAAGCACAGCAAAGTGTAGACTAAAGTATAAATAGTGTAAAACAGTGCAGACAGTGCAATAGACAGTATACATCAATCCACCTGACAAATGATAAAGTGAGAGATATAAAGTATTGCAAACAGGATCCACTTGAATAACAAGGGTTCTGGGTCAAACCATTAGAAGGGTTCTCTGTAGAACCTATCATAGGGGAATCAGGTTGGATACTGTCACAGATGCTTCTATGTTTTAGGTAGAACCCTTTGAATAGGTTCCAAGTGGAACATTTATAAAATGTTTTGCCAGGAACCAAAACAGGTTCTCCTATGGGGACAAGCCTTTATGGTTCTAATTAGTTTTATTTCTAAGACTCTATTTGCAGGGACCTCAGCAAAACATTTTACCTGGAGTATATTTTCGAGGATTGCGCTGAGGGGGTATTTTAGAAAGCTCATGCATGTGTGTGTGTGTGTGTGTGTGTGCACTTTATTGTCTGGGTGTGTTGTGTACCAAGTGCATATGTGTTGGGGGTACAGCGAGAGGGTATTTATCTCAAATGGAGGTTTAGCCAGAAATAAAGAGGCCATTTAAGTTAACAAAGATGTGGCGTGAAAGAGAGAAAGAGGAGAGATGAGAGAGAGAAAGAGGGGTAGTGAATGAGCCAGTGAAAAGATGAATGGCACTTATTCCTCTTTTCCCACGTTCCTCCTCTAAGGGAAACTAAAGGAGAGTCAGCCATGCAGCCCGCCTCTCAAGACAGCTATTGTTTCAATACACACGCTTGCATGAGCAAACACACACATACTTAGATGTGCACACTCACATGCATATGAACCCAAACTTCTGTTGGAATTTAATATTTAAAAAAAAAAAAAGAGTTGAAGAAAAAAAAACACCTCAGGTTTGCCAGAGTGTGGATAAAACGCTTCTGCAAGAGGAATTTTGTTTGAAATCGGCGGTCACATTCTCCCACTGCGCCCTCACTCAGGGCCATTCAAGAGAAACAAATTGTGTTTGGTGGGTTTGCATGTGTAAGAGTGTGTGTGTGTGCGGGGGACTTTAAGACAGGTGAGATTTATGGTGATCTGCAGTGATGTGCATGAGCTAAACCCAGTGGCGTCTGCCTGTCCCTCTGCAGCCACAGGATATACATGATAGGCAAGTGTGTGTGCATGTGCGTGGGTGTTTTTCTGAATCACTACTTTAGATTAGAATGTCACTTTCCGTCAATGGTTGACACCTGTCCCGTCAGCCGCCGAAAAAAACAGCCACCTGTCTGTGGCTCAAACACGGCGCCGAGATGAGAGGAGCAGGGAGGCTGAGAAAACAGGAGGGCAGTGGGTGGTGAAGTGGAGAGGAATTCCACCCTTGAATATAAAAAAGATGCTTGTATCCAAAAAGGATAAAAGAGTGCATATTCACACACACACACACACACACACACACATGCAGAGTACACACATGCCTGTGCACATACACATTCACAAAATAAGCACACAAGCGCTCTCTAGTTTGAGTTTTCATTTTAAGTCTGCCTGACTCTTCAGCTTTGTAGCATAAATATACATGAGGATGAACCAGTGCCATAACAGAAGGACGGGGAGATGGGGATGGAGGGAGAGGTGGAGTGAGAGAGATGGAGAGACAGATAGAGGCAGAGGGGCAGAAAAAGAAACATTCACACTCCCTCCACATTTCTTCTCTCTCTGCTTCAGGATAGTTGGCAATCACGGCGAAGAAGAGTCGAGGAAAAAAAAAACGCAGGAAAAGAGTTGGAGGGAGAAAGGGAGGCAGGGAGGGGAAGGTGGAGTGTGGCGCCTAGGGGAGGAGCCAGAAGCTAAGTTTGCGATTTCAGAGAAACAAAATGCTGAAGGGAAATGGGGAAGCAGAGCAGGGAAGGTAGAGAGGAGCAGGGTGATTTGTAGCAGTCCTCCCCTCAGAGAAGAAGAGCCTCAGGTAGAGTTGTCAGATTACAGTTTGAGGCTCATTTTAACTGACAAGTAAGTGTGTGAACCATGTATGTGCATAATTGTGTGCATCAACCAGTTTATTTCACTGTTATCCCCGCCAAATGTCATGTATATATGATGAGTAAATGGCTGGTTTTCAGATATGGCTCATAAATGGAAGTATTTCCGTTCCTGGCAAAGTGTCATTGAAAATCTGCTGAAAGGATGATTCATATTAGACGGTCAGATATACATCTAGCATTGGGTGAAGGTGACAGCTGAAAAGATGTCTCTTCCACAAGCATTAATCTCTTTATATAAAAAAGATCAATGCTTGTGGAATCCTAGGAATTATTTAATCATAAAAGGAAGACATTTACACAAATGTATGTATGAGGTTGTGTAAAATCGTCTCGATACCGATAGCTTCATGAGGGAAAGTGAGTCCACTGGCTTGGGTTAAATTTGGGTGGGAGCAGACTGACTTACGGTCATGATGACATTACAGACAAAGGTTTTTATCTGAGCACCCAAAATCTTCCTGTGATTTTATCCTTACTTCATCAAGACTGGTGGTGAAATGTAACTATGTACATTTACTCAAGTACTGTATATCCATTTCATGCAATTCTAGACTTCTACTTCACTACATCTCAGCAGCAAATATTGTACTTCTTACTCCACCATATTTGCTGACAGCTTTAGTTACTAGTTACTTTTCAGATTACAAATGAGTTAGTGTGTGTTTATAAGTCGTAAGAAATCATTAATAATCTTTTCGAAAGATGTTTATAATGGTAACTTTGAGCGGTCTGGCAGTAAGACAGGGGCGCCCCTATAGCTCAGTCGGTAGGGCGTGCGCACCATGTATTGAGGCTGTTAGTTCTCTGCAGCGGCCGCTGGTTCGAGTCCCACCTGCGGCTCATTTGCTGCATGTCATCCCCTGTCTCTTCACCCCCCTTTCCTGTCATACCTTCAGCTGTCACTGTCAATAAAGGCAAAAATGCCAAAAAAATAACATTTAAAAAAAAAAAAAATCTTCTTCTACCTATTTTAGCAGTGCAAAATGATTTTTCAACAAGCAGATATTATTTACAAGACACCACAGCACAAACATACCTCAGTGAATGATTATGAATGATAAAGTTATGTGAAAATGTAAATCCTCTCTTATCTCTGAAGTGCTTCAGAGACAGCTTATGTGTAAAATGCATCAAAGTATGTAACTGGATGTGTTATTGACCAATTAGTGGGACGAGGCGTTTGTGGCACCGGCGTTAGAAATCTTACCTTACCTCCATAAAGCCAACGTTCAATCTCCGGTTCTCCCCGCGAGAAGAAGGGAGAGGAGTGAGACAGAGAGAGAAAGAGAGAGGCCAATTAAAATGCTTCCCTCCTTCTCTCTGCACTCTTCATTAGTCTCACCCCACGAGTTCATCTGGTGACAAACAATACCTACACCCCCTCCTGTCTACACACACACTCACGCACACAGCTGTATTTCCTCTATTAAAATGATTCACAGGGAGGCACCCCGTCGATGACATTTCTCAAAATGAGGGATGATGCCAGTCAAAAACTCCCATCAATGAGCCGCACGTGCCGGTGCTTGTGTTTTTTAATTCATGCATGCAGGTCTTCTCCTCTTCTCTGCCGCCGAGTGGTCGTTAGGGAGGTGTCCGATTCTCATCTTCAGATCCCTCTTTATCACATCCTCCTTTCTCCCCCAATTCCACCTCCTCCTCTACTCACCTTCCTCCTCGCCCCCGTCCCCCCACCCGAGTCATTGATCACTATCTCCGGCCTATTTGTATTCTTCTCTAAACCTCTCCCTCAACTCCTTCTCACTCTTTTCCTCCCCAAGGTGCTTTCTGATGCCGTGCCATCTAAGTTGTGAAGACACACACACATCTACACACATATACTGTACAAGCCAAGGCACACACTCTGTATTTACTTGAACTGACTAAACACTTGGCATTTTTAGAAGGATATGCACAGTTAGTTTGTATCAGGAACTACTGGGTGCTGGTACTAGATACCTTTAAGGTATTGACTGTAAGAACCCAACATGAACTGGTATTGAAAATTGTCCAGTCAAAAAGTACCTTCATTTGATCCTTTTTGTACTGAAATCTAAATGGTTTTGCTTGCAGCCAATCACCACAATTGTGCTTCAGTGTAAAGGTAGAATAAAGCCCCTTACACTATACCCACTAACACTGGGGATGCTACCAAAACAGATAAGAGAACTGATAATTTCACATTTGTTTTTGGGCAAAACTGGATGATTTAATATTCCACAGCTTTGACTGAACCAAATCTAGCTGATATCACTATTACAACAAAAGCAAATAAAAATTCTAACCCTTCAAATGTTTTTTTTTTTTTTTTTTTTTTGGCTTGATTCATTTTGACCCAATGCTACAGCCCAACACAGCAGAGTTTGCACCCACTTGAAGGTGTGTTTTTAACCGGTGAAGCACTTATCTTTAGTCAGACATCTAAAAGCTTTTATTATGAAGCAGCAAAATCAGGAAATGTTAGGTTTTCATCTGCAGTAACTTAACAGACTCTTATCAGTGAAAGTGAACATAAAACTTTAAAATAAAGCAGATACCTGAAAGTACAAACAGCATCACAGTAGAAAAACTAAACCTCAAACAACAGAGATTCAGTCAGAAGCTACAGAAGTACTTAGAGGTGAACACAGAGACTTTTAAAAACACATTTCTCTCTCTCTCTCTCTCTCTCCTGTGCAGACATTAGCTGAGTCTCAGCTTTCCAGCCCACATGAGTAAAACAAGAAATAGAAAGGCAGACTCATCTACTGGCAATGGGAAAAGGGCCATTCACATGTTTTTAGCAGGTTTAGCCATGCTTCAAAAACCTGCATCCATGTTCTAATTTTGATGTAAAAATGGTAACCATAAGTATAGCATTTGTCAATTGCTGTTTCTAATCACACCAGAAAGACAGACAGATAGTAGACAGTGATTGTTGTGTGTAAAATACTGACGTTTTTGGTTGGTAAAGTATCCTGATCACAGCAAAACGGTGAGAAAATAAGAAGGTAGGGTGAAGGGTGTGGTTTCAGTCACTGCCACATACTTCTGATGGGTCATGGGTGATTATTGAGAGATATTGAGATTATTGGAAAAATCCTTCATATTTTGCCTTTAATGGGTCATGTGATTGGCCTGCTGCCACAGCAGCTACAACCCATTCAGTCAGTAGCTTGAAGTTGGGTGTAGTGTGTTTGACCAAGTTGGTATTTCAGCGTGCCAAGATGCCACCAAAACATTTGGAAGTATGGATTTAATGCACTGATAGAATTGAATAAAATGTGGAAGGATCATTTCAGGAATGTTTCCATTCCCATGATAGGTATTGAATGAAGTAGAAAAAAAAGGTACGAAAACAAGTACTCTATTGGTATCGCTATGACTTTAAGAGCACTGGTATCGTAATTTTTTAAACAATATCCAGCCCGAGTAGCTATGCTGTGAATTCTCCTTCTGTTTGTATGGATGAAAGTTAGATAGGACCATCATCATGTCAGAGGAAATTCCCTACATTGTGCCCATTGTACATTGTGGCAGTCAGTCTCTTGTTCCCCTGAAAAGGAATAATTGGCTGACTAAGATTAAAACATGCGTTTTCAAAGACGCAGTTTTTGCAATTTCATTGCTTTGTTTAATTTGGCAAGTCAAATAATTGCTACTGTCATGTGGCTTAATAAGCCATAAAATATTATTCCGCCCTTGTGACAGAATAGGAAGCCCATTTTATCCAGCCAGAAGATAGTTACTCTACATATTACTGCATCACGCTGAGTGTGTGACTGAGGTGAACGAAGAATGTGATCGTTTAAAATGAAGAGTCTAAATCTATAGGCTAAAGTGTTTTTTTCATGTCCTCATGATGACTTTAGTCTGGGAATTGCCTAAAATTGAAAACAAAACAAAAAAGGGAATTACAGAAAATGGGCAACATTCAGACTTCACTGAAGATTTTTGGCTTAGCAATCTGGCATGTATTGTGCAGTCCTACTTAGAGTTAATCTTTAGACCTAATTAAGTATGATGCATATTTGCCACTTAAGTCAATAGAACTGAGCTCATTCCATATCCGTTTATTACTTTGCCAAATTCTATCACATAAGCAATGAAGAAAAGACATAAACAGTGCAGAAAAGATTTGAAAACCAGTAGAGAGAGAGAGACAAGGAAAAGGGAGTAAAGGAGACTTCTTTTTGTCTTTTGTTATGAGAGGAACACAAATTTCTTCTTCTTTAATTTGTCAGACATCCTCCATTGAATACATAGCAAAGGCTGGCACCCTTTCTAAGGAACCCTAGGTGTTAGATCTTAATGGTTTTTAAAATGACAAAGTTGCAGGTGAGAAAGGGAGAAAAGGAGATGACATATAAGATGGCAGAGAGGAACAGGAGATTGCTTCCAGCGTGATGCTTCTCGACATCTGCTCTCATTCGCCCCCCTGATCTGGACAAGTGAAATTATCACAGTCAGCCCTGCGGGGAAGGAGAACTTTTACAGTCATGCTATCAAGAAGAAAAAAGGCTACTACATGTTTATGTATCAGGGCGTTTCACTTTTATTTTATAACATACAGAACAAAAAAAGTCAGCCATCACAGTGTCATTGTAATGAATAAATTTGTCAACAAGAAAATTATCTTAATAACTTTTTTTTGTTTAATTAACCATTTTTGTCAGTGCTCTTGTTTCCACTCCAAATTCTCTGTGAGAGTGTGGCGGTGTGCCATGCATTTTCTTCCACGAAATGAGGCAGGTTTTGCGGTCACAGCAATCACTGAAACTCAAAATCCTTGAGGGGCTGCCAAGTAGAATTTAGTGTAAGTATAGCGATGCCAAAGCAATCACAAGTACCTTGGATCCGTAAATGCAAGTGAATAGATGATTTTGTAAAATGCTCCAATATTAAAAGCTACACAGACTCGAATCTGACAAGCGAGACTGGAAGTGAAGCAGAGAAGAAGGGAAGAGTAAGCAAAGGGAAGACTGGCATTAACTGGTAAAGCGCTCTTCCTGCTCATCAAATAGAGATGCCTGACCCAGTTAAATTTGCTGGTCTGGTGTTCACATTACATGCACAGCTACACACACAAACACATGCACTCATCTAGATGAATCAAGAACTTTGACCTGGTTTTGCATAAGAATTAAACCCAGGAAATGCGTCTTGCTCCCCGCAGCCCACCTTCAAATCTGTTAGCAAATAAGTTCTTTTATAATTACCTTTATTTTTGATCTCTCAGCCAGGCTTCATGCCTGTGAACAGAAAAGAAAAGAAAAGAAGTGGTGCAAAGGCGAGAATGACAGAATGGGGATATGGTGGAGAGGTGGTTGGTGTAAAGGGTTTGTGAAAGGCAGTGAATGCCAGCTGTCCAGATGCCTGTCTCCCATCTGTTTGAACCCCAACATCTAGCTGGCACCATTTCCACTGCTTACTACACACATACACACACACACACACACACACACACACACACACACACACACACACACACAAACGCACACCCACTGTCGCTCTCACGTACACAGCAACAAACTGGCATTGCTTCTGACACCAGCAGTGTTAGGCAGCTGTGGGATTGGGCACAGAAATGAGGGCTATCGCTAACCGCTAATCACAGTGTGTGTGTTTACCTTCATCAGTAGGATTGTCAAGATCTCTCACATGCTACATAGTCCCACCTCCTGCTAATCTAAATCCCCTCTTCTTTCCTATGAAGTATCTCTTATGGCCCATTTTAAAACCATCTCCAGCTTTGAGCTCAGGATCCAGTGGACAGATTGGCTCCATATTGCTCAAAGCCCTCCATTCTGCCAGATCTGCTGCCGTTACCCTCGGAAAAACTGCAGGAGGGGACTTCATTGTCCCTCAGAGCCAGAGTTGGGGGTTTTGTCATATGCTCACTTTGTTTCTGACCAAGAACTGTGCTCCTTTTAATAGTTTGTACACAAGGTTCTGCCTCCTCTATATACAGCAGGTCTCCAATAGCTGTCTATTCTTAAAAATAAGATTTCAATAATAGGTCAGTTCGAGTGCAGTAAACCGCCACAGCTCACACAGCCTATTGTTTTTGGTTCACTCAGGTGTTAACAAAACATCCTGTTACCATTGCTGCAGTGTGGTGTCCTGATGTGGGTGTGTTATGAATGTTTTACCAATGCACAGATTTTACTGTCACTCAACTGGCAAAGAAACCTTATCCCTGTTGTCTGGAAAACGTCTGGATAGGACCAGGGCTGCCCCTTGAAAGTCGAAGATTTAATTCATCACTTGGAGATCACTCTGTCCATTGAGATTCTACAAGTCAAGCCTTAATTGTTTTTCCTTTGTCAGTCAGTGTGCATTACAATAACAGGTACAGATAGAGGCTCTCAAAAATATCCAGCGATAACATTTAAATTAGAAATTAGAAATAAGGGGAGTCATACATATATTTTTATATTAGCTGTCACACTTATTTTAGTCCTCCTGACAACATGTACTGGTGGATAATTGGCGAGAGAAGGTGAAACAAGTAGCTGGGAAACAAGTTTCTGCTGTGTTTTTTTTTTACTTGCGTCATTGTATGCAAAGCAATGCAATAGCATGACCGGCTGTAAATTTTACAAATCAAGTCTAAAAAACTGTGATGGAACCAGAGAAGAGTGATAGAGATGGAGTGCAGGTGACATACTGTCAGCCCCCTCACCAGAGCAGCGGGCAGAAGACGCTTTCTTCTTTGCTTTCACTTGTTTTTGCCCCCGACAGGCTCAAATTTTTATTGTGTGTACAGTGAGAGACCTTTTTGTTTAACCCGATACAGCTGCTTCATTGCTGTAGCCAAACTCGCCAGACTCCCTTTTAAAAAATGTAATTTTACCGTCATAATTTCTAGCACCATTCAAACTCGACAGAGACAAAAATGAACTCACCAAAAACATCGTGGTTCATCTTTCACTCACTCTCTCACTCTTCCAACAATCACCAACTCTGGTTCGGTTGTAATATAGGCTGATAAAGGAATTTAGTGTGGCGCACTGAACTGAAAAAAGCGAACAAATTGTTGAATATTTGTGTTGAGCGGTTGAGGACAGCCCTGGATAGAACACACACACCCTTTTTAAACAGAGATTGCACTAAACTGGCATGAAGAAGCTCTATCATCATGTCAGCTTTTTCTTTTTTGCCCTGAACCCACCAACACCAGCATAAAGCTGCCCCAGCATGTGGTTTCTTTATAGCATGCTGGTCATGCCATTTCACCATTTTTACACAGACGTCTTTTTGGCTCTGTTACTGCCTTGCTTCTGGCTTAAAGGCAGAATAACATCATGCAGTGTTTGTACATTTTATACAGAATGGCAAGGTGGAGTAACAGGCTGTGTAAAAAAGAGTCACCAAAATGAAATTGCAAGTATACTTCTTCAAAAATGTTTGTTGGATGGTTTAATAGCTTCGGAAATCCCGGTCACCTTATTTCAAGTGTTAAGAAATAAAAAATCTTATTTTGAATATTTACAGTAGGTTACATCTCAGAGCTGTCCTCTTCACTGTCTCCCCTGGTATTATACTTGTCCCTCAAACTGCAATGGAACCAGTAAACTGTAAAGTTTATCTATAAAGCTTTGCTTATTACATAATACATCTTTCAAATAGTTTGAAAACCACTTTGTAGAGACTTGAAACTTGCTTAAGAAAGAAAGCTGATCAATCACGGTGAGCAATTTCTTGCCTGTGAAAGTTTCATAATCAGTGCTGCGGTTTGTGCACAGGGAGTGTTTTGGAAACTCGCCTTGTTAGTGGTTTCTCTGTGAGATTTTGCTTCTGAATAACAACTTCTTGAATTTGAGAAACGACTAAGTTCAAATTACCCTTTTTAATGTCAGCTTTTGTGGTGTTCTGTCAGTGCAAAAAGTCAAGTATCGGTTTTCAGATGAAGGAGCATCTGTAAATGCAGCACTATGGCATTACTGCACAATGACAACAATGACACAATGACAACTTTCACAAGGAAGTAAAAAAGGTGAGAAAATGCTCACTGTGATAGTAAAAGAGCTAAAACATGCAAAAGCACCTGCATGCTCATTTGTGGTCTGACAACATCACAACAATGAATGAATACAAATGAGGTGTTTAAACTAATAAACTGCACACTTGGACACACACCTACACCGACCCTCAGAGATACCGACACACACGTTAATAATGCATTTCGACCAAGTGCATCAGGGAGTGTATATTGAGTTACGATGCAAAGCACTCAGCTACAAACTTAATTTAATACTTAAGTTTTTGTACCCACATGTTTGCCTGTGTGTGGATGGGCAAACGTGTGTGTGTGTGTGTGTGTGTAAGATGTAGAGGATGTCATAACAGAGGAGACAGGGGATCAGATTAGGGAGCTGTGCACATCTGTCAGCATGCAGCCATCTTCAACACCATTAGATTAGAGCTAATGAAGACACCGTGTGCATGTGTCTGTATATTTGTTAGTGTGGGACACACCCACACACACACACACACACACAGACACGGGAGAAGAGAGGGTGAGAGAAAGTGCCTGGAACCGATTCCTTGCTCTGACATCAGCTGCTCAGGTCTCGTAAATCAGGCAGGGTTCCTGGGGATCGATTAAAAGCAGCATGACAAAGATTTGTTATAGAGATGTGGCGCGTAGCCCAATAGAAAGACCCAGATGGGCTTAAATATATAGAATTATAAGAATTTCATAAATAAACAAAATATTTGTGTGCAAGCAAATGGAGAGAAGTGCAACGGTGGCAAGAAGACGGGGTGGGGGAGTGTGAGAGAAAAAGTAAGGGGAGCTTGAGCGATCTTTTCCTCCATGCTGCTTCAGCCTTCCTTTCAAATTAGAACAGCCCCGTCTCCTGAGAATGTGACATTTTCACGGAGCAGGCGAGGGAGAGATGGAGGTTCAGAGAAGGGTGGGGTGGGGTGGGGTGGTGGAAGACAAATGGGGAAGGGGGGCAGAGAGGCGACTGCAGGTTCTCAGAAGCGGGAAGATGGAAGAATGGAGGGAGAATCAGAAAGAAAGAGGGAGGGAGAGTAAGACGAAGGGGGGGATGCAGGGTTTCACTTGGTAATGTTAAGGATGGATGGAGAGAATGATGAGAAGGGAGGAGTGTGTGTGGGGGTTATTAGTCCACCCTCCAGAGGCTACTAATGCACTGACCTTCATTAACTCGCATTACTGTCGGTGTGTGTGACTGTGTGTGCGAGAGTGCAACTCTCTTTAGTTAACACTCATTACAGAGTCTTTGTTTAAAGGCCAGTAAACTAATGAAGTCATTAAATAAGTGGAGAAAATCCTGATTCAAGTATTGGGAACCAGAGACTGAGGTAATGTTAAGGACAGGAACTGCCACTGAAACACATGTAGGGGAGACTGGGGATGGTCGTAACACTTTATGTGTAAGCATTAGTAACTGAGTGGTTTTGCGTGCTAGATCTCACACTTTGATACATGGTACCCGTATTTGGGTATATTTATTACTACAAATAAAACTTGGACATCTGCTCCAGAGTTCAGTTCCATTGTTACAACCTACCCAATTAGGCATGAGCTGCAACACTAACTGGGGAAAGATGTAACAATGAAAGGTAATTTCCCGAACTGATAATCCACACTATCAAATGTATGACAGAACTTTATTGAAGAATAAAGAATAAACAGTTTTGAATAAAATGAACAATTTCCAGTCTCTCCAGGATTTCACAAGCTTTTTGGATTATTTGCCTGCATAAAATACCAGATTTCATAGTAGTTTTTCTAAAAAAAAAAAAAAAAAATTGTGGTACATATTGTTTAGATGCTTTTTTCAGTGAAATGCAAGGTAAAATTGAAAAAAAAAAAAAAGATTTTGGTACAATTCACTAGAAATCAAAGATAATGTGCTCCAGTGAGAATGAAACTGCAAACTTAGTTGCAAACCAAAAAGGCTCAGGATCACAAAAGCTCTAACAAAATATGCTTTATTTGGGGTATTCCACAAAAAAAAAGCTAAATATTTTTGGGGCTCAAAGTTCAAAAACAAAACAGCAGACACAAAATTGTAAAATACGTATAGAAGTGCACAGAACATTAGTAAATGTCAATAGTGATGATAAACCTTGTGATTCATTGAGACGTACATATATAACTTTCATGGAAAACTGCTATGATTGGTGGAACTCATGGGAATCTCTTGGCCTCGAGTTTGTGTTCCATGCACACAACTGCTACTTTAGGTTAGGTTCTGTAAGTCACACCAATGTATCTACAATACAATAAACCTTAAACTAAAAATAATCATGAAATCCACAGTGTTCCTCAGAGATATATCATGTCTCATGTGAGATCAAAAAACAAATGGGAGCTTACACTATTGATGATATCACCACAGCAATTTTCTAATTAGTAAAACTGACCTTGTAACAATCAACTTGGTGTTACAACGTTCCCCCGTCTCCCCTGCACGTAGAAAACAGGATAACAATATGGACAAAAATAATGAAACACTCACATGCATGCATAACCGCGTTGGTGTTGGTGTTGCTGCCATTGTCAGGCCATATGATAAGCACTGATGAGTACACACAGCCATCATGATTGTTCTCTGAGGAGCCAGAGTTTACTTAAATATACAACAGAGAGACATAAGAACTGAATCAGAAAGATCAGGTGTTTATCTGTGCAAGTGGAGGCTTGGGACAGATGAATCTGATACACTGTGTGCTGCCTGAGTCACTGAGGAGGTTGAATGTGATTCTGTCAGTAATGTGTTTTTCTATCTATCTATCTATCTATCTATCTATCTATCTATCTATCTATCTATCTATCTGCAGGCTCTCCTTGAGACTCAGAGGCAGCTGCGTTCTCAGATCTCCAACTTCACCTTCAACCTGGGCTTTTCTGGGAAGTTTTACCACACAGGTGGGTTCTTTTTAAATATGAATATACTGTAAAAAAAAAAAAAAGCATTTTCTATCATTGGGACTATATGAATGATTCATACATTACTTCATTCATTTCAGTGGGTTATGTAGATACTCAAACTGTCAGTTAAATACATACGTGCCACCAGTTTTGATTTAAGCTTACCATAATGATATTTTATGTAAAACGTGTCTTCTTTTTTACTTTCACTTCTGATTCTAAACCTCAATCATTGTTTTGAGGGTCATGTGCAGACCTTTTGGGGCTTATAACTTAACTAAAAATTGGCCAGCCAGTATAATGAAGGATGAAGGATGAAATCTTTTTTTTTTTTTCTTTTTTTTTTTTCACAGTTTTTCTGAATTGTTTTGGCTTCTTTTTCGAAACATTTTCTAAACTGTGGTGCAATTGTCACAAATGTTACATGAGACATCAGAACTCTGTTGCATGTGTGCAAAAGAGGTAGTTACTCTTCCAAAACATTTCATTCGAGCTTCAAAACCTATTTTTTGTGTCAGTAAATTGACAAAAATGAAAAGTTATTTATTTATCTTTTAAGCCATTCCAGTCAAAAGTTTTAGCTGTATTTTCACCATGATGACGCACAACCCTGGAAATATGTCTTATATACTATATCTGTATCTCTATTTTGTTCTACTTTTTTGTTTACACTGGCTGCTTAATGTACAAAAATCTAATTTTTGTCTGAGTAAATGCTGTTGTGTATCCCACAGAGCTTTTTAGATTTAGATTTCGACAGTAAGTAAAAGTTCACTGGAAAAAGTCAATGCCACACCAAACTGTAGTTTACCCACCTTTTTTCCCCTTATTGACTGATACAGTTGATCTGAAAATAGACGAGTAAATTCTCAGCCTCATTTCAAGAGGTGATAAACTGAGTTTACTTGGGTTTAGCCTCCACTACAACCCCGGTTTACTGTATATCGATAATGGAACTTAACGTTTAAAAAAAAAGAAGAATATAAATAATTCTTATTCAAGAATTGAGCCAAAGCAAATGAGAAAAACTGCGAGGCAAAAGCAAAAACCCAAATTATTTAATTTAGATTAGTGCATTGCAGTAAATCCAATGTTTTTATTGAAGTAATAAAAATATATTTGACTAAACTACATAAAGACTACTAGAAAGAGCCGGCACTACTCTAACCAAACTTTATTAAAGGAAGGATGAATTTTCCACACAGTGTTCTCAGCAGGAATAATCAATCCCATATGGTTGCTCTAGTCCACACGTGATAATTCATCATAAAAAATAATCTTTTTTATCTCATGCTATCTCTGGATTTTGAGTTACGGACTACTATTTATACAGGCATATTTGTGAGATGGTGACATACTGCTGTGCATTCAAAGGCTCTGCTGTGCTTCCAAGGACAGATTTTATTGATTTTCTAGTTAAAGTGTCTAAATCTGCAGCTAGAGAACAAAGGAAAGTAGGATGCACTGGAAAAAGAAAAATAGAGGTGAGACTGAACATAAGCATAATTAGAAGAATTCTGATAGAGAACAGAACACATTTCCACACCACCTGTTATTGCTATGGCATCACTTTTCATCACCATGGTATCAGACCGCTACCTTATTTAGCAACATGACCTTAAAACAACCCAGTTGCTTGATTTACTCTAACCTCAGCCCAGCAAGAAGTTGTATATAGCAACAACTTTTTATGTGCTTTAAATCTGCATGAAGCGTGCATTTATACATATTTCTTCTTGTCCTTTTGTCCTTGTGTGTGTGTTTACATGTGTTTTTGTGTGTGCAGGCACGGTTGAGGAAGATGAAGGAGATGATTTGCTGTTGAAGTATGTGGATGAGTTCTGGTGGTTCCCCCACATGTGGAGCCACATGCAGCCTCACCTCTTCCACAACGAGTCCTCACTGCTGGAGCAGATGGTCCTCAACAAGGAGTTTGCTCTGGTGAGATGCATGCAAACACACACACACACACACACGCTCGCGCACGCAGGCACACACATTTCTTGCAGCTGTCTATTTTCGTTGTTGCTTTTCTTCTTGTGTGTCCTTTTAATCATGTTCGCTCCCCATGATTGCATTTTCTTCAAGGACGTCTGTTGCTGTTAGTAATTGTTATTTCCTCACCACTGCAGATTACAGACATGATGTTCACATGCAGGTCAGCGCACTGGAAGCGTTTTAACTGACGTCAGTCTTGAGTCTGGGAATGTTTAAAGAAGAATACACTTTATGTTACATACAGTGTGTGTCGTATGGGAAACAGAATTGCTTTTTTGACTGTTATACCACAGGACATAAGAAACAGGAATCTGTGTTTCCTGTCTTGTACACGTCTTTCGATTGAAAATGTGGTTTCACAAGACAGTACTGCAGGGGAAGCACATGAAAGAAGTTTACAATACAAATATGACCTTGTATTGTTGTTTAAAAAAACATCATCAAGGTAGAACTACACTTTCGGCAGAACATATTTGCCGACACAAATTAGTTGCATATGACTGAGAGCCTCAGCTCTAACCTGTAGTGTTGCCTATACATCTAGACTGTTTTGGTGTGAGTTGCCAAGTTTTGGAGATAATGGCCATAAAGATGTCTGCCTTTTCTCGAATATAATGGGACCAGATGGCACTCAGCTTGAGGTGCACAAAGCGCCAAAAAAATGCATTTCAAAAACTCAACAGCAATGAAATCATAACCCAGTTTTTCAATAATCTACAGATCTTGTTGTGAACAGTTTCATTTAGGAACTATTTATTTACTGCTGAACTACACCGCTAACTGAATCACCAAGCAAAAGGAAGTGCGCACTTACTCACGGACAAGACTCATGCTTGTGACAGTGTGGGATATAAACATTAATGACCTCTTGTCCATGAGTAGATGCACACTTCAGTCTGTGCAGTGACACGGTTAGCGGGTTTGGTTCGGCAGAAAGTAAAGATGCTGCCACAGGTTTATTTTGAAAATAACGTCACTCTCGGACAGAAACTTTGTGTGTCCAAAACCATTACTTGTCAGGAAATGAAAAAAAAAATAGTGTTTTTAAATTATTTTGATAATAAAAAGTCAAAGTAAGTAATACTTTCATGACATAAATATTTGTAAAACCTACAGACAGACATAAAGGGTGACCATTAGCAGTGATTTATGAAAAAAAATGAAAATGACAGATCTCTGTGATTATTTCATGTATTCTTTACTGTTTTATTGTTTTGAATTTTGTCCTACTTTTTTATTTTCTGCAGTGCTGGCAGTAACTAGAGAAGGTACTTTCTGAAGAAATTTCAGTGTGAATGCTGGATGTTGAAAACTTAAAAAATTAAATGATAATAATACAATAATCTATGGAACTGTGGAATATTTTAAGGTTTGCTTTAAACTGCATGAGAATGTCTCCAAAAAAACCTGTGCTACTCAAACAAAAACTATTTAAATGGATAAATAGCACCACAGGTAAGAGGAAATAATTGTACTCTTTGAATTGCGGGTGAATTGTCTCTTTAAGAGGCAGGGTCATCAATGCAGAGGGAAAATAGTATGAGATAATAGGATAATAGTATTTCTATTAGCACGAGCAGTTAAAAAAATTACCATCATGTACTCATTTTCTAAAAACAAAACAAACGAAATGTTAATATCTCAGTTGAGGAGAGATGCACTTCTGTTGATGAGAACACCTGAACCTTGTCTAATGTCTCCTGTTAAAGCTGAAGTCCACAAGGTCGAGTGCTTTTGTTGCTCTGCTCTGCCTTGTTTTCCTGTGCTTTGCTGTGCTGTGTGTCAGTGAGTGGAGATGATTTGTATGACCGCACTGGAGTGTCGTGTCGCACATACAATACAGCGAGGTGGGGGGTGGGGGGGGGAGCTGATGCTGGTTCATGTTGTTGAAGGTGAACGTGATCATAAAGTGTGATCCCTAACCTCTATTGTACACACACATACATACTCCACGCTCTCATCCCCAGACTGCTGATGCTTAGCTTTGACAGTGTGTGTAGGTGTGTGTCAGAGCGAAGGACAACACCATCAGTCTGCAAGATGCACCCAGCTACCATCCACCCTCACACTCCCACACATACACACGCTTGCGCAAAATATATATTTTTTCTAATTTCAAACCCAAAGGCCAGCATCGTAACAAACACCACACAATCCTTCGTGTACAAGGTCAGACTGTTGGGTCTGGTGTGTTTATGTGCCACCATGTCAGAGTAGTAAATGTGCTATAACGCCTTTGTTTATGTATATAACCCTCCCATTCATGCCTGTCTCTGTGTATGTATGTCCTCCACCTCCAGGAACACAACATCCCTGTGGACATGGGCTACGCCGTGGCCCCTCACCACTCAGGCGTCTACCCGGTTCACCTGCAGCTGTACAAGGCTTGGAGACGTGTGTGGAACATCCAGGTCACCAGCACTGAGGAGTACCCCCACCTCAAACCTGCCCGCTACCGCAAAGGCTTCATCCACAACAACATCATGGTGAGGAGACAACGGTGTTACAGTAATTACACGTCTGAATCAGCACTGCATCAAGTGCACACACAAGCAAATCTACTCATCCACATGCACATTCATAAATGCACTTTGATCAATTGAAATGTCACTGCACATACACGCAAACTGATTTTCAGGCTCACAACTACCTACCGGATATCCATTATTGAGCACCTCTTTTTTTGTTCGACTGAATGACAAAAAACTGCCACATCTCATTTCAAAATATATTTTTAGGCAATCTCTGTGATAACTTCACATGTTTCTTTACTTTCTTTACTATTCTGTCGTTTTGAATGTTTCCCTATTTTTCGTCTGAGGGCTAGAGATAGTAAGCAACTTCTGGAGAAATTGCAGCATAAATACTGTATGTTGAAAAGCTGATGCTAAAATGCATTGCTGGCTTGAAAAACTGAATAATACTATAATAATATTTTAAGGCTTGTTGTTCAGCTGACACAAAACTGCAATACTGGCTTTAATTTTTTATGAAGAATCACAGTAGCTTATGTCAAGCAAGGTAACTAAAACAAGGACAGACCCAAAATGCAGATAAGGGATATGTAAATTCAAAACATTCTTAAGGCAAACAAAATCTAAAGGGGCAGGCAAGAAGTCAGGCTATGTCTAAAAAGCACAGAAACACTGAGACAAAGGCTTGAACATCTGACAAGAAGACGAAGACAAACTGGAAACGAAAGGGAAAAACACAGAGACAAAATACACAGGGAACAGGGTGAAACAGGTGAAAGAAATTTTTGTTGAAAAGCTGTTGCAAAACTGCAATACTGGCTTTAATTTGAATGAAGAATCGACTACAGGAGAAAAGCAATGTCTGGGAGATAAACTTCACTTAATTTGTATAAGAATCTGTCACAGTATGTCAAGCAAGGTAACAAAAACAAGAGGACAGACCCAAATTGCAGACAGGAGCCAGAGCAGGTGCAGTTGAAGAGATTTAATGCCAATTCCGAACAGTCAAAAAGCAAACAAAATCTAAAGGGGCAGGCAAGAAATCCAAAGTCCAAATCAGGTCAAGTCCAAAAAACTCAGAAACAGTGGGCTGGAATGGTAGACAAGAAGACAAAGACAAACTGGAAACGAAAGGGAAAAACTGAAGACTAAATACACAGGGACCTGAACAGGGACAGGTGTAACAAGCCAGTAATCAAAAAAGGAAGAAAGACAAAAAGAGGGGAAAGAAAACAAAGAAACGAGGGAAGACCAAAATAAAATAGTATAAATAATCAGCTAAACTACAATTAATTTGTATAGAGAAACAGTACAAGTCAGTAGATACAAGTCAGTGATGGTGCCATGTGTAGACACATTTTAAAAAATACATTGTGTGTTGTCTGACAAAAAAGAGGTGAGTGAGGTTGGGCAGAAATATGATAAATATCTCATCAACAAGTGCGTCTTTAAAGAATTCTAGAGTGTTATCTGGTGCTTTTTTTTTTAACACAGCACCATTGATCGTGCAGAAAGTCATGAATTAAACCTAACACTCAAAGTTATGTAGTGTCCTTGCCCGCCAGGAGGAAAAATGATTTGCTTAATTAATCTGACTGAAATTAAAACCATGAATTGTAAAATCTTAGAGCAACTAAATCAAAGCCATCTTGCAGAATGCAGAGTTATTTAGTCACAAGAGTCTGTTTGGATGTGTTATTTCTTTTATCTTACTTTGAAAAACAGTTCTTTATCTACTGTCTCTTTGTTCAAATAAGTGTTTGCTGAATAGTAAATTGTGTGCTGATTAGTTCTTGCGGTCTTAAACAGAAAATCAATGATGTTGTGCGTGCTGCGTAACCTCTGTCTGTGCGCGTGTGAGTGTGATATGAATTCTTTGACCTCGTCTCACCACAGCTTGCTCAGCTCCATGTTGATTCAATATTTAATGGCATCTCAGTGCGGCTAAAGGGGTGAGCTTTGCTGTGTGTCTGTGTCTGTGTGCGTTTGTATATTTGTATATGTGCCGGATGTGCATCGCAGAATAAGGATCTGGTAATGAGGGCACTTTTACACTTTCATGCTCCAATAAATAATTCATCAGTCCCTGTTTGAGACAGCAACAGAATAAAACTCTTGTCACCCATTCCACCTAAGCAAGTTGTCTTCCCTCCCTCTGCCTCTCCTCCTCCTCCTTCTCCTCCTCCTCATTCACTTGTCAGTCAGGCTCTTTGTCAGTGTGCACAACTGCTCCCTTATTGACAAAAGAACCAATCACATCTGACACTAAAATTACCAGTCCACGTTGTTCTGCCGTATTTGGGTCTTGGGTAAACCATTTGAACAGACAGCTATGTCAATTTCCTAATCAGTCCTCGAAGTTTGCTTTCATTTCTTGACATCTTGTCACAGCGTCATAAAAGACAGCCACTTAATCCTATTTTCTTTCAATACAATAACACGCTGACAGTTTGACAGCCTATAATGTGTTATTATACATTATCAATAGTAAGGTATTGAGAGGCATCATTGAATCACAGAATTAAATAACAAGCTGCTGAACAAAAAAAACATATCCAACGCTTTACAACATGAGACATCACAAAGACATACAAAACAAAACAACAAAGAACAAACTAGTTGAAAAAAAAACCTCCTTTTTGTTTTGTACAAGAAAGAAAAGATCTTTTGAAGAAAATCTGAGGAGGAAGTGGAGGCTGAAATAAAATTAAATCCCCAGCAAAAATTACTCTCAAGCTTCATCATCGACCCCAATGATGAATGCAGCTGTTCTCCAAACGTTGTTTTTTGTTTTTGTTCTGACTGTCTTTCAAATAAAACTCACGACAATAGTTTTTATCAGCTGGAATAAACTTCTTGTTGAAAAGTTTGGTCATGCGTGAAAATCACATTGGAAGGGGAGCAAGGACACCTGCAAATCTGATTCATTGTTCAAAGTTAGTGATCACATATAGAGCGAGCTTTCATCATCTGAGCTCTCAGTTTCGCAGGAAATAAAGGGACTTAAATGCCCGGAGGGAAACACCATTAAACACTGGTTAGAGATTCCCCAGAGAGGCCGTCCCCCTCTTGTGCAAGCCAGTTTACTAAATAAATAACGTGCACATTGTTCGGTACAATCAACCTTTATTTAGTTCTCGGAGGAAAATATCATGATGAGCGTACCTCTGGGAGGGACAGCTTTCCAGAGGTACTGTATGAATAAGAATCATCTGCCAAATCGTGGTCGCAGATGTGTCCCTCACAACAAATGTTGATGGGACAGCAGGCCCCTGCGAAAGCCTCAACGGTTATTCAAATTCAAACAACATTCAAATGACAAAACATTTATTCACAAATATGAAAAAAAAAACAATATGTCGTTTTGGTTTTTCCTCTTACATTGCGATTGAATACACAGTTGTTTTTGGTAAGGCCTTATTCCATGCGTGGGGCTGTTAGAAATGTCAGGCAATCCAAATGTTGTATAGTTTAGAAGATCTTACCCTGTACAGCCTGAAAAGCAGATGATTTTTGATGCTTCCACATCAGGGTCACACTCAGTTAAAAATATGGACTCATATGGACTTGTTAAGTTGGGTGTAGGTTCATAGTTCATTCTTGATTTTGGAAACAACAGTGTAAAAACAGTCTTTCCTCAAGGCGAATTTAGTTGCTGTTCCGAAGCTTCCAGTCATCTTCAGGAGCAGATGGAGCCTCATTAACATGGAGCTTTGTATGTCCAAATTTCCATTTGTTCTGAGCGCTTTGAGGACTTCTTGTCCCGTGTTTAAGAATTAGGTAGGATTTATAGATGGAGTATGTTTCATTATGTTTTCATTAGTGTATAATTGCCTGAAAATAAGAATCGTCATATTTTTTGTTACCTTACAATGAGCCGCTTATATCTACAGAGGATGTGGGTCCAGTTCCATGGAGTCCAACATGCAAGACTGCCATGTTTCTGCAGTAGCCCAGAACAGACAAACCAAACACTGACTCTAGATACTGCCTTTCAGGTTTTTCACAGCCACCTTAACTGCTTGTACACTGCTAGATTCCACTAAATTCTACACATATTTCCTTGACAACATTTAGGCCCAGCTCTGTCCTGGAGCTTTGAATTATATCATAGGCTCTCCATCAATAGATGGACTTTGCCTAAGTAGCATGGAGTTTTGTACATTCACATTTCCATTTGCTCTGTGTGCTTTGAGGATCCATGTTAAATGTTAAATTATCCATGTTAAAAGTGATCCTCATCCTCATCAACAGCAGAGAAGAAACATATGATGTGAACAAACTGAACGGAAACACTAGAGCTGACATGAAAAGCCCTCAAAGTGCTCAGAAAAAAATGAAATTTGAACATCAGAAATTCACAATTAGGCAGACGGCATCTGCTGATGAAGATCGTGTGAGATGATTGAAAGTTGGGCCGCAACTAGCGCTCATTTTTATAGCCAATTAATTGGTTGATTATTTTCTCAATGAATCGATTAATAGTTGTTTAGCCAATATATGTCAGAAAATGGTGAAAATTGTAGATCAGTGTTTCCTAAAGTGCAAGATGATGTCCTCAAATGTTGTTTTGCTCAAAACCAAAAGATATTCAGTTTAATGTTATAGAAGACTAAAGAAGCCCAAAAGTATTTGGGTTCGTAACACCACTCTTACCCCTAAATAGCTGCACCTGGCTTCTCCACTGTTTTGCTAGCTAATCACAGTAAGCAGCTACATTTGGCTCTAATGAAATACATAGTGCCACACCCTCGATTAACAGGATTGGTTCCTTAGGTTTATGACCTCATAGACCCAGACAGACTGAATCCAGACTGATTTTTTTTTTGAGACTGCCTTTGCTCATAGCAGTTTAAAAGCAGTAAATACTCAGACATGGCGTTACGTCTTGTAACACATGAACATGTTAACAAAGTTAAAAACCTGATTTTCACTGGAGGGGATCTTAAATTGTTGAAGCTCTAACTGAAAGCTACTCAACAGCAACTCAATGGACCTTCAGGTGATGTTCTAACAAATTCCTTTTACAAAACTGTAGAAATGCACAAATATGTATTAGAAGCCATAGCAGCAAAGCAGTGTGGGAAAATAGTTTCATCTCTTGCTCTGAGACATTGCATGCTGCACTGACTAAATAGAAAAGGGAGGCTAGGAAAAAGAGAACAAAGTCAAAACTTAGCTCATGGAAGCAGAACATCTCTCTGAGAGGCAGTTTGTGTGCTGGTTTGTGTGTCTGTGTGTGTGTGTGCATGTGTGTGTGTATGTAAATGTGAAATCCTAAATCATTTCACTATCAACTGGCCAGCGAGCCTTTAGATTCTGATAATTCATCTCACCTCCTGACCTCTCATGAAGTTACTCCAGGACATCACTCACAACCTTCCCATTTTCTTTACCTTTCACATCGTTTCACTTCCAATTTTTCTTGCAATTTCTGTCTATTAATCTCTTTCGCCTCTGCCTCTCGCTCCATCTTTGTTTGCTGAGAGGAGGACAGGAAGTTGTCTTAAGGCTGTAAAATTGGTGTTTGGGTGTCTCTGTCAGCAGATTGAGAGCCACCCACTGGACCCACAGTATCAGAACAAATCAGACTGAGATATGGGATTGTGCTGTGCTGTGTGTGTGTGTGTGTGTGTGTGTGTGTGTGTGTGTGTGTGTGTGTGTGTGTGTGTGTGTGTGTGTATGCACACCGGCACAAACATGCATACTTGTGTGTGTGTATTTCTTTTTAAAATGTACTATATCAGTTTGAGCTATAGCTCTGTGGATAATTGGTTTGGTGAAATAGTGCTGAGTGTCTGTGGCTCTGGTGGCCTTCTCCGTCTCTCTCTCTGTCCATCTCTCTCTCTCCCTCTCTCTCCCTCTCTCTCTCTCTTGTGTGCGTGTGAGAGAGAGAGAGAGTGTGAACGACTGCAGTGTTTTATAGATAAACCAATATCTGTGCTTCCAGCCTATACTCTCTATTTCACACACAGAAGTGCTCCGCAAGGAGTTCACAATAAAGACCTTCTTCTTTTTCTCTCCTTTCTTTTTTTTTTTTCTCTTCATTTAATCCATTTAATGACCTAATGAAAAGGTGATTAATTCGTCAGCTGTTAAAGGGATAGTTTGGATTATTTGAAGTGGGGTTGTATGAGGTACTTATCGATAGTCAATGTATTACCTACAGTACATGGCAGTCAGCACACCCCCAGTGTGCAGAAGCAGCAGGAATAGCAGAGGAAGAAGCTAATCAATGTACTGCTATGGACAGGGTCAGTAGCAAAATGTATTTTAACCACCTAAAAAAGGCCCACAAAAAAAGAAAAATCAATATCAGTTAAACTATATGCTATATTTTGAATATTTTCTTGGCTTTATCATGCTGTCAGAAATCTTTTTCAGATGGGAAGCCATCATTATATAATACAAATATTGCTCTACCCAAACCAACCAGACTTCTTTTGCAAAATAAATAATTTTACCTTGGAGAACACATCAGTTAATTTGCTTGTGTTATGAGTGACTGGTGAATCTGAACTAATCCTTTAAAACACCAAAGTCTCACAAGGACACAAACTACTTATCCAATGATTATGTTCTGCAAGGTAAAATTATTGATTCTGCCAATAGAGTCTGGTTGGTTTGGTGAGAGCAATATTTAGATCATATAACAGTTGTTTCTATTTGAAAAAGGCTGTCTGACAGAGTGGTAAAAGTTTTGAAAAACTCTTAATATAGTGTGCACTTAGACTAATAGTGATGTTTTTTAGGTGGACCTTTTTGAAGGTTAAAATATGTTTTTCTACCATGACACCCACCCCTCGTTCAGGAATTATTGCATTTACACAAGCTACCAAACTCACATTATATTACTGCCACAGGCAACGTAAAAGCTGCTTCCTGGCTCTCATTCCATGCAGCTTGGTACATTATGTTACTCTTATTTTATTCTGCAGAACCATCTGGCGACCGCTAGAAATTATCTTACAACTCCCTTGGGGGTCCCAAACCCCAGGTTGAGAACCACTGCTCAGTAGGTACTCACTGGATACTTTTTGGCAAACGCACATACTAGAGTTAAGGTAAGCTTTTAAGACTCCATGGTGATGCTGATGTTAAAAGATAAAAACAAAAACAATGTCAATGCTGTTGAATCAAGTGTTGCTTTCACTTTGAAAATCTGAGCCAACCATAACACTGTGTCATTTACTAGTAGCGAAAAGGAGAATCAGAGAAATTAACATCTGGGACCCAGCTTTCATCAGTCAAGGCACACTCACACAGGGCATTGCAGTGTTGCGTTTGGTAATTTTGTGGTCAAGGGTGCATGGCGCACCTGCTTGAGGTGGGATTAAAAATAATCCATTATCATCTTCTCCCGCTTCTGCAAACAGTGAGTCACCAAAATACAAAATAGGTGTAGGTGAGGGAGAAAAAAAAACCTGAACAGTACCCAAGAAAGATTTAACTAGACCAGTGTAAATCAATGCCTGATGCTATGCACCTGCATGAAAATGAGGTCTGAACGGCTGTGGTGAAGTAATCTCAGGTGGACAGCTCTTCAGGACTCGTGGTGCCAGCAGTAAATGGTGTGTCCTTTGACAGCTCTAATTTGACTCTTATAGACATTTTTCACAACACTCATGTTGAAAGGTAGTTACAGCAGAGGCACAGGTGAAACTAATAACGTTTAATGATGGCTCCATTCTCTTTATGTGTCCCAGTAAGGGGAACCAGTGAGCCAGCATGCACCATACCAGAGACTCGGTCAGAGGAGGAAAGTAACTAAGTGTTTACTCAAGTATAGTATAAGTATTGTTGCCATTTTATGCTACTCTACTCCACTACAATTCAGAGGGAAATACTGTACTTTTTACTCCACTACAATTTGACAGCTTTTGCTCCACTTCAATTTGGTGGTTACTAATAACTTTTCAAATGAAAAATCAATGTTGCATTTTTTTAACATTTGAAAACTGGTCACCACTCACTTTAATAGTTTGGGAGATTCAGTGCTGTATTCCTGTGAAACTCCCAACAGTGTTTTGTGGACTGCAAAACTCGGCATGAGGGTGAGTAGATAATGACGGAATTTTCATTTTAGGGTAAACTATCCCTTTAAGTGACAGATCAGCCATCATTAATGCTACTAATTACACCTTTTTATCCCATGAACAGTCAAAATGCCAGCTGTGAAAAAAGGTTTGCAAGAATGTGATTCAAAACATCTGTTGAATTGGCACCTGTGCTTCTCCACCGCGACAGGTAACGGTACCAGATGTTGGATGACACAACATCAGAACATCTCTGACCTGCTCTGCTGTCAGCTTCTCTTATTTAGAAATTACCATGTAGACAAGCATGACTCTATAGCTATACATTTCATTCTCACATCTGTCATCCTTTATGCTGCTAGCTGACTTATTCTTATTATTTTAAGTCATTTTTGTACCTGTGCTTTCTGTTCTTTGGTCTTGAAATAAGTGAGTGATCAGCACTTAAAAAAACATACACTCAACTGGCTGTTTTACTCAACTTTTTAATCTCTTATCATTGTATCACCGTGGGTTCATGTGCCACTTAAACAGGCATGGGGAGTAACGGATTACATGTAACGGCGTTACGTAATTAAGATACAGAAAAAAGGTAACTGTAATCCGTTACAGTAAAGAAAAAATGTAATCAGATTACCGGTATATTTGATAAAAACGGGGATTACTTAGCAGGATTAGATTTTAAAATAAAACTGGATATACTACAATGCAGCAGACACTTGCACAGTGCGCACGCATTGCGACACTTTACGACACAACACCACAACAAATCAACACGTGAAACGACCACCTGCGTAGCCTCGATCCCTGTGTAAACATAATGTACGCTAAGGTCGTTCATCATTATGGCCACAGCTGTCAAAATACTGTCATCATCCAGGGACTCGACGTCCAACTTAAAGACACATCTACAGGTACGAAGACAAACCGCTATCTTTTGCTGAAATACACAGAAATCCAGTATGCTAAAGTTAAGGTTTGTTAGCTTGCTAACACGTCAGTAACCTGTCAATACTGCTGCTCGTGCTACTACTGTACTGTATAACTACTACAGGAAAACATTTTGGGACTGTAGGTGCTGATGCTGACTTGTGTTGTGCCAAAAAGTGATAACGTTAGTTCAAAAACTGAATCACCCAGTTTATATACATCTAATATCATAACAGCATAACATCATAACAGTCTTATATTCTTGCTTATCCTCTGCATTATTTTACCTGCTCTGTGCTGTAAATCATAACCATCCAGTCTCTTTTTAAAAGCCCTTCTTGGCTTTAGAGGGGGGAAATGTTTTTAGTTATAATAGCAAGATTTCTGCCAGAAAGGGTTACTGGCACAACGCCATTAAGGCTAACTGCTTCTGTGTGCAAAGGAAATCAGGCAAATTACATGTAGGTCACTTTGGAACATTTTTTCTTTTTCTTTCTTTCTTTTTTTCTTTTTTTTTTTTTTTTACAACTAATAACAACAATAACAATAATAATAATTACTATTATTGTTGATGTTGTGTAGGTAACTTTTAGGTAACTCTGACGCATATTAATACCTGACACACCTCTTTCAGGTGGTGATTTTTTTACATCTAATAATCACTATAATAATAACAATAATAATGATTGTTACAATTATTATCATTATTATTATTATTTATTTATCTTTGTATGTTTCTCAAAAAAAATACACTGAGCAGATGACACATCTTTTATACTCTCTCGTCTTTATTTGCATGTTTGGTATTGAAGTAATCCAAAAGTAATCAGTTACATTACTTTAATATTGTGATACTTAGAGTAAATTACTGATTACATTTTTTAAGAGGTAACTTAACATCCTACTGAACATGTGATAAAATTGTGTAAAGCTTTTTGTGGCTCCAGAGGGAGCTGCACAAAGTCGTAGTAGTCTTGTAGTCTTCAGGTGATATCACTTGAAAACAGAACAAAAAGAAATCTGGTCTGTGCAGTTAAAAAGAAGTGAGTTGTGAGTGAGTGAGAAGTGAGAAGTGACTAGACTTCTGTAAGGGGGTGTTTCTGGCAGTTGACAAGCCCAGACCATCAAAGGCTGAAAAACACAATTGGTTAAATTGTACTTTTTTCTTCTTTGCCATTCTTCTCATTGACAGGTCTAATGAATAGTGGAGCGGGAACAAGTTTCATATGCAAACAGATGATTTTGATGATTAAAATTTCTGTGTGAATTTATAGGTCATTGTGAAAGTGGAAATGAAGCATGTGCAGTGCACCCATTTGATTGAAACAGAACATAGATTCAGGCGCACATGTGGCTTTATAAATCTGATGAAAATAATGCGTATGCATATTTCTGTCCTTGTGCATACACGCATTACACGCTGTGCATCCCTGCCAAAAGAGGACTGCAGTGGACTGACTGAGCTTGTATACAAGAGGACATTACCCAGCCCACTTGCTCCCCCAGGCTCTGTACATCCATACCATTGGCATAAATTAAGATGGACGCCATGACTCCACTTTTTTCCCACTGTTCAGAAATGAAGCCAAAATATCCTGGACTTCACTCTGGAAGTTTTCCGGGCACACCCACTGGGAGGAGACCCTGGGATAGACCCAGAGTTGGAGCTGTGCAGCTTGCTGACTCAGCTAAGCTTTCGATCATGGCGTGAAAACCCCTCTTAAGTAATTACAACCACACTGATCAGAAAGATTAACACTTGATCATACATGTGATAAGAACTACATAAATTGACAAAAAAAACTTTTGACTACTTTGATGTTTCAGTTTCGCCCATGTTCTATCTATTAAAATGAAGGGGGCAGGGTTTATGACCAATACTACAGTCAAAAAACTTTCCCGGCTAAAGACCCAGAAGGCCAATGGTGACGATGCCTTGAAATCACTCTACATCCCTGCTTGAGGCTAACAGCTTGAGCTTACACTGGCCACTACTAGCGTAACATGGCTGAATCTCTAAACCAACCGTCAGTGGTTGAATTGCATTGTGGGTAATGTAGGTTTGGTTTTCTGGTTCTGTGGTAGTGATTTTTATTCCTATTTTAAACTCTTCACTGTGAGTCACTCTATAGGTATTAGCCTAAAGAAGTGCAATGCTAACTCAGAGGAGAATTCTTTGATGGGCCACTGAAAACAACAGATTATTATTTTTGGCCATAAGTTACAGTGAGCAGATGTCCCACTTTGTCTAGAATTGTCCTGGTTTCCAACATTCACTACCAAATTTTCACCCCAATACCTGGCACCAAAAATGCTGCGTTCATGGCGTGAAAAGTGTGCTCGGTAGGTGTGCCAAGTGCTGAAATAATTGTCCCACGTTCTGATGAAAAAGCCTATGGTGCATGCAGAAGTGCGTACGTGTGTGTGCATAAACACAACGTACCTTAAGTGTCCTGGTTTAAATGCTTTTTTATCTGAGAAATTAGTACCTGCTGATCACTTTTGACTGTTATTACAAACCATTTGTTCATTTGCACTTCCTGTGTAAACTGAAGCTATATAAGGTATTAACAACTCTTTTTTTTTATGTGTATGCTTGTGTGTGTATGTGTGTGTGCAGGTGCTGCCTCGCCAGACGTGTGGCTTGTTTACTCACACCATCTACTATAAGGAATACCCCGGTGGACCTAAAGAACTGGACAAAAGCATCCGTGGGGGAGAGCTGTTTCTCACTGTGCTACTCAACCCGGTGAGTCAGAGAAACAACACACACATACACACACGCACACACACACACACACACACAATCAAACACACACGTTCACATGCAAACGGAAATACAGGGTGAGAAACAGGGCGGACTGTTACTTTCTATTTTCATTTTTGCACCTTAAAGAGGCACCTACTGGGTTTCCCACTCACTCTGTAAAGGTAACTTCCTCTATGTCTGGTTCATTCTTTTTCATTTTTACTTTGTGTGCATGTATGTGTTTATGTGCATGTGTGTGTGTGTGTGTGTGTGTGCGTCTGTCTCTTTTCCTGTCAGGGGCTGCTTCTCACAGTGGAGCTGTGTTCATCTCCCCACTTTAAATTAGGTCTCACCACAGGGGGGTTGCTGTCACACACGCACAAACACACACACACACACACACACACACACACACACCCATCTTCCCCCCTCTTGCTTACCCCTGCTGTGTATGTCAGCTCAACTCGATTCTGCTTTGAATTAAAGAACAGAATTAGGTTTTGGTGGCAGTTAAAGATGCTCATCCACGCGCATGTGCTCACAGGCGCGTGCAGGCACACAGTTAAAGGTAGGCACAGAAATTCCCAGGAATTATCCCCAAACAATCTCTCTCAAACACGTGCACATGCAGAGACACGCAGAGAGATGCTCATAGACCAGCGGTAGGCTGTATTGAAGTGTCAGGTAGAGGAGTGCTGAACTAGAGGAGCTGTCAGAGCTCAGAGAACATCATAGAGTCAAGTGCAGCTTCACACAACAACCCAATCTAGCTCTTTCTTCTCTCTCTGCACCACTTTGTCTCCGTCTGTCTGTCTTTGCTATTCTTTTTTATTTCTGATTTTCTCTCTGCCTCTATTTCCTGACATGATTCTTTTGTTTCATGCATTTCTTTCTTTGTTTCACTCTTTCTTTGTGTCTTTCTTTTGTCTTTCGTTCTTTACTGATTTATTTAGTTTGATGTATTTTTTTCTTTCATTCTGTCTTCTCTTCCCACATATCAGTGAATCTGTGTTTCTTCTTTTGAGTACAATGTTTTCACAGTTTTAAAAAGATAATAACTCATGACATTTGCATAGAAATATTATAAAAGATTGTTGTTCTTCTCTCAAATGACAGTTAATATAACAAATACAGATTCTGTTCAAAAGAACTCCTTTAAATTGCTTAATTTTGCTGTTCCTAACTTCTTTGTCTCAGGTAGCACTTTTCTGACAAAAGAAATCCTTTGTTACACTTCAAGTGAAGTGTTTTACATTGCCCTTAACAGGGACAATGGTTTTCTAATAATAGACAAAGAACAAGGATGTAGGAATGGTGTGAAAACTAGAGGGAGTGTAATATACTTCTTTTTCTATGCAAGGGAGGTGGAGTGACTTGGCAAGGTGAATTGTGTGTAATGTTTTGTTACATCAAAGAGTCAGTGGGTAAAATGTACCAGACAAATGGTCACCTGTGCCTATAAAAGTCTCACAGCCATTTCAAATGTGCTTCTTTGAATGAATTGCGATGGCGACAAATACTTGTGTGGCCTTGTGTAGCAGAACTCACTCTGGTGTGGTTACTTTGAGTGGCACAACCCAGCATGGGTGAGCAAACGTATGTACCGTTGAGGAAGGCCGATGGTGTTATATTTTATCTTTGGTCCAAAGATAACAGAAGTAAAGACTTCCTGGAGTGCCTTGTAAAAAGGAAATGCCAAGGTTTTCAATTCCAACAGAGCACTATAACATGATTTTTTTTTTTTTTGAAAGGAGGTATATTAAAAGATGCCGGAGTCTTTTCAGGCATTGAAGCATGCAGTCCATAAAAATTACCGACATGGCCGGTTTGAACGGAATTGAAATCATGGACTGTTATAAAATTTACATGAATCCACCTCCCCTTTACATAAAACTTTCCCTGTGAACATAATCACACAGTGGTCACAGGCTGTCTGTTAGTCCCTAGAGTCACCTGAAAGCACCCTGAGAGGAGCTGGACTGAGCGCCTCCAGAGTAAACACTCTGCTTCATAAACTCAAGTCACCAAACGATCCAACAGAGAGTTAACCAAAGGTTTCATGTACTAAACACTCACTTCATTCCTTAGATTCTCCATCCTGTACTAAATTCAAGTGCAGTAAGGGTACTCTAGCATATTTATTCTGCTTGATGTCCCTAAAAAGATATTTTCAGTTATGTTTGAAGATGCACAAGCACAACCCAACACCTGACCAAGGAAGTACCACTTGAGAATATTAAGTTGCAGTTATTGCAAAACATATATATGGACACTGGCTAGCAGATTATAGCTGTAGCTACAAGGTTAAATTATTGTATTTAGGTAGTCTAACACATTATAGTAATTATGATGCTGTAACTCCTCTCTCATACGATTTCTGATGCTGTATTAGTAGTAATGATGGTCGTGGTAATGACTGATGATGAACAGTAAGCTATTGTTATTGTTTATCATTGTAATTAGAATACATTTATATACAAATAATCTGCAAGAGCAAATATGTTCTGAGGGAAACGTAATGCCGACCAAAGTAAGTTTTCTATTAACATAATGAGGACATGTTGTAAATGAATGTACCTGGCAAGTCTCAGTCTCACTGACAACATATTTGTTTTCCACCATAATAGGGTATCTTTCAATACACTAGTCATAGTCATAGTGATTGCAGCATTATTCAAACGTTAGCAATGATTGACACAAGATTTTTTTTAATTAACATTTAACTGAAATCACAATATTTCCTTACCTTAATCAAAGTGCTTTGGCCGGAGATGTCTGGACGTGAAACCTCAGATTGTGGTGTTAAAGTCCTGCACTTTGTACGTCCTCCATTCATCTCAACCACCTCCTCACAAATCTAGCGTGTTATATAAATTTGTTACATGGCTTTGTTGAATACTGACCTCTGATTGGTCAATTAGAGCCTTCAAAGGTCTGTTATTTCTGTACAGCAGACCGTTACTATGAACAACAGACTATAGATGCAGTTCTGATCATAGGAGGAGCAATAAAATCAAAATCACAATTTTTAAATCCATAAATTCATTGTGTCGTTGTATTGTATCATTTTTTTGTAACTAACCATGTAATAAGCAGGATATTGATCAGTGAACAGGTCATTATTGCAGGAATTACATTGTCACCACAATGCAATTATGAAAACAAACTAGTAATATCAGATATGATACAGGATTGAAAATGGCATTAACAGTAATGATGAACAGAATATCTTTTATTACAGTTTTCTTAACTCAATTACAAAAAACAATTAAAACAGCAGCAAAATTTGCAACATCAGAGAAACACTGCATAATAAAATACAAATAAATGAAATTATGTAATGACATCACAGTAGATTAAACTAATTTGAACAATATTGAATAAAACATTGCTTAGTAAGAATAATACAATAAAATGTGTTTTATACTCATTTACATTACAAGTAGACAGTTCTTTTTGTGGTTTTCATTCAATCTATAAAAATCCAGTCAAGTTGACATAGTACAGTAATATTTACAGTATATTTTCCTCCACCAAAACATGTCATCCATTTCACCCTTATAACACTCACCTTACTATTCTTGTGACTGAGCTGTGTGTTCCTGAGGTGCTGATTCGTGCCAGAAACATTTCTATAGATAATTTAATTTGTGTGTGTGTGTGCGTGTGTGAGTGCCTGTGTAGCTGTGTCTGTTTATAGCCGCTCAAAAGGACAAAAGGACCTGACAACGTTTTTGGTCTCATCACCAGTGATGTCATCTCAGCATGAGCTCACAAACCAAGAGGGATGCCTCTGCACGCTCACTGTCCCTCTCTATCTCTTTCACACACACAGACACACACACACGCTCATATATATTACAGAAGACTAATTACATTTTTTCCTCTGTTTCCACAATCTTTTGTCCTTGCCTCTTGCTGCTTCCCTTTCCTCATCTCTGTAATAAGAGATGAAACTCTCTTCATGTTGTATCTGTTAATGAAGAGACCTATTAAACATAAAAGCATTTTAAGCACTAAATGAGAGCTGTCTGTCATGACGTACACACACACACACACACATACACAGACTGATGATTTATTCTCACTGCTATGTTTCCATCTGCAAACGCAAAAGCTTTCATTAGTGTCTGTGCACTTCATGTGTGTATGTAATCAATAGTGTTCTGTAGCTCCCTGCTTTAGTCCCCGGGGGGTTTCCTATTGTTTGATGATGTGCACATTGGTAACATTGTCACTTCCCATTCAATGACTTTACATCACATTTGGCCTGTGGTGGCAGCTCACCACTCCAACCAACATATCGGATGTGTGTGTGTGCATGTGCATGAACTGTCCTCTATGTGTTTGTGTGTGCATGTGTCTGTGTGCGTTTGGATACTTTTGCATCATGCCAGGCTGCATCAGCGATCATCGAGCTCCCCGTCTCACATAAGCTCGACAATCGATTGGACGACCTAGACTCTGCAAACAGCCAATAGGGCACAAGTCATTCCCCAATAAATAGCCAGAGAGATGGTGAGAGGGAGACGGGTGGGGAGTGAGAGCGGGGAGGAGATTGAGGGTGGAGGGGGAGACGGGGTGAGAAGGTGGCAGACAGATTGAGATTTAATTTTCAGGTCACGGCATCTTGTGTCACTTGAGAATCCAGACACATACAGAGAGGAAGTGATGCACACACAGACACACACAAACACACACCAGTGCATATGTTTGTGCGACAGTATCGGCGTACTGTATGCGTATGTGTATGTTTGCATAAATGTGTGTCTAGCTGACATAAGCAGAGCTGTAGACATATATCAGGCCTGACATTTAGCGCTTAGCTCTGCCACTAAGCTTATTAGCCAAACACCAAATATCAGCACAATCTGCCTCCCTCCCTCCTCCCAGACCTCTGTTTTACTCACCCTCCCATGCCTCACCTTTCCTCTCCTGTCCACAACTCTGGTGGCCCTCTATCTCTGTGCATCTCTTTTTTTCCTTTCTTTTTCTAATTTTCAACCCATTTGTGTTGACTTTACTCACACGTGTGGATCTCTCCACACTTCTTTTTGTCTCATTTCCACTCCTTCCTTCCCGTTCTCGGGAGTCCTGCTGATTGCTACTGAAGGCTTTGGCAGCTCATCAACACATACAGGCTTTCGAACACGCACACACTCACACACAAACACTTTCTCCCAGTCTCACTCATACACACACACATACACACACACACACCGCACACACACAATAAGCTTCAATCCAAACAGAAGGAGAAATTACAAAGTGAGAGCAAAGCAGTGAAAGACAGCAGAAAGGAAAGGGCCAGAAGATGTTGACTGGAGCAGGCAGAATAAATTGAATCGAAATCATTTGCTGTATTGACGTTCAGCTTTCAATTATCCACTGATGAGACAGAGACAGCGAGATGGACTCTGAGAAAGAAAGACACTGCAAGAGCAAGAAGGGGAGAGAGGACGATGGCGGTGAAGGAGAGAGAGAATGAGACCGGGAGGGGTGGGGGCTTCTTTTTAGTAGCAATAACAATTCAATCAGGGAGAAATGTATGTGGAACTAAGTGGTCTGTAATGGGAAACAGGCTGCTACAGCTACACATTGAAGGAGAGAGAAGGCAGCAGAGAGGGCACAGACGGACAGGGAGGGAGAGAGTGCTCAAGGCTAGAGATGTTCCAATACTACTTTTCCTTCCTGATATGATACTTGAATTTTGCATATCGGTCGATACCAAGTACTGATCCAATATATATTTTAGGACTGTCCCTGACTAAGAATTCTTTTAGTTGATTCAGATTTGGACGCTCAGTACGAATATTCAAGGTTTTGTTCTCTTTTTTTTTTCTTCACTTCATGGCGCCACACAAATTCCTATATCAGCCTACATGAGTATTTAAGAGTCATCTGTGATGTGTCAGATTTTTTGACACAGTCAGAATGCGTCCTCCTCTATAATTTAGTTCTAAAATCCCAGCGCACTGTGGAGCGTCTCTCACCAGGCTGTTGACAGTGCTGAAGCTACTGTCTGGTGTCACCTGCCCTGCACATACTCGCTCCTTCATGCCGTGAATTAAGGATTTATTTCAACCAAACCAGAGTTAGTAATTGTTGGAACAGTGAAAAGACAAACCAAGACACTGGCAATAAAATAATGTTAAAATTACAGTTTTGTAAAAGTTAGTTTGGTTAGTGCAATAAAACAGCTGTTTCTGTTTAAACAAAACATATCTTACTTGTCAAAAAAGGTCTCCTGCTGAAGCGTTTTTTTTCCCATAATGATTCAGACACTTAAAATAAAAATCTGAGCCTGTCAGCGGCAAAAACAAACAGAAGCAAGCAAGCGTTGCTTGCCCTGCACGTTCCGCAGTGCACTGGGATGAAATGGCTGACAGCACGTCACCTGTGCTTGGTTTCTATCACTTTTCTCTGCATCCTTCACAGTCAGTTTTATAGTTTAGAATGATTTAGAGACTGTTTGTGAAATTTACAGCCTGTCATGCTGCTGCATTGCTCTGGGTACAATGATGCAACTAAAAAAATGAGAGCAGAAACTTGTTTACCGACCGCTTGTACCACCTTCTCTCACCAGTCAACCACCAGTGCATGTTGTCACAAGGATATTTTTAATAAGTGTGCCAGATAATATTAAACTCTATAAAGATAGCCTATTATGGCTCTATAAAATGAATAAATATATACATTTTCCGATACTGGTATTGGTATCAGAATGACCCTTGTACAGGCAAAAGGATAGATAGATAGATAGATAGATAGATAGATAGATAGATAGATAGATAGATAGATAGATAGATAGATAGATAGATAGATAGATAGATAGATAGATAGATAGATAGAGACAGACAGACAGACAGACAGACAGATGGAAAAGTGGGGGGAAAAAATCCATCCTCCACCAAAGGCCAGTAAAACAAGTCATTTCTTCAAAAATGCAATCATGTTAGAGGGGATTGGAACATGTCACAAACTCAAATACATGACTGGTGGTTCTCTTAATCTTCCAAGACATGGCATTTATGTGTGTGTGTGTGTTCATGTGTGCATGGATTTTGAAGAACATCACTCCATGTTGGACTGACATGCTTCATCAGAGCATCTAGGTCAGCATGAGATCGGAGAGAGGAGGGAAAGAAAAAAAAAAAACACAACATGAAGTGACTTTTTGGAGCAGACGAGGGAGTGAGAGCAAGACGTTAAAAGGATGAGAGAAGAGGGAGGAAATGAAGCTGCGTAGGAGCAATGGAGAAGAAAAGACAAGGGACAAAGATTAAAAGAGGGAGGCAGCAGGGTTGGGTTTATTTCTCTCATTTTTACACTTCTCTCCCTGCCGAGTTCCAAGTATGATTTGAGCCCAATTCTGGTGTTAAATTATTAGCACAGTATTCTTTATTAAAGGCACATAGGGGACTCAAAGCAATCCAATATTCAGGAAATGAGACGTGGCACTAGATGCAGAGAAAAGGTTTATATGGTTCAGTTAATTGAATTCTTAGCCACAGTGAGTTCTTCCACCAAAAGGGTTTTGGGGCCCGCACCGTGTCGGGAGATTAACACTCTCTCAAGTGGCTTTTTTGTTTTCTAATTCAAACTCACCTGCCAAGGTTATTCTCACTGTCTCCCCCCCTCCTCTCTGTACTTTTTTCCTCTTTTGTCTGCAGTTCTTCAATTACAAACACAAATCATCTTCTCTCTCCCCCTTTGTTTAATTTGGCAGCCAGTGCTTAAGCTGCATAATGAATGTTTCCATGTTCAATAACACTCCGATCCCCCCCCCCCAACTCTCACTCTCTGTCTTTCATACACACACACCACACACACACGTGCATACAGTACACCATGTCCCCTCACAGCCTGAGTCAAACATCATAGTGTATTGAGTGGTTTGAAGGGAACATAAATCACTTTTTGATCACCTTGCCTGCTTTCAGAACAGCACAAAACAACACAAAAAAGGAGAGGTGGCAGACTTTGAAATAGCATCTTATTTACTTAGGTTAGATTTGTCAGCATTCACTGCATATCAGTCCAACACCTTTTCATTTTATAATAATCCTGCCGTGCTCCTCTTCTTCTGCAGCACGCCGCGGGAAATATTCCCTCTCAATCCCAAATGTGAATAGATGTTTCCGGTGAGACACTGTCGAATTTAATTTTACACATTTCTAAGAGTTTTGCTTCAAGCTCTCCATTCATGCATCGAAGACGGAGGTTTTAAGGTTTTTGACATTACAAGTCATTGGAGACGAGGAGTGAGCAAACATTTCTTACATGGCTTGCGTTTTCCGTTGTTTGTGGTTGAGTGCTTGGCGAAGCCTTGACAGGGGTTCCACACTCTGGGGTTCCACACACACTAACCGAGCTGTGTAGCTGACATGAAGTTGTCTGTGTACGACAAATGGGCAGATTTCATTACATTTTAGGGGGAAACAGTGGTGGAATTCAGCTCAGGACTTATTTGCTTCAATAGTCTATTTTGATGCCAGTGTGTGCTTATTATATGAACTTACTGTGAGCAGAGAGAAGTATTAAACAGGCCAGTTTTGTTTTAGCTCAGTTTCCTACATGCCTTTACACTGTTTACAAGATTCATTATTAAAAGGTAACTCAGCTCAATTTGTGTTAATTATTCATGTTAAAATACTCCTGGTGGTCTTCCAAGTGGACAGACTATTAAACCAAACTCCATTCTAAAAGAAGGTCAGTAGTGGTAGTGACGCATTATATTTCACAGCAAAAACTTTGGTTACCCCCTCATTTAGACTATTTTTTGATTTACTTCTATCCTCATGCACAATCGGCACACGTCATTTACTCAGTACCATATTAACTTAGAATTTCTAAATAATATATTCAAGCAAACAACTTCTCGTTTTTTAGAACTTGGGGTGCAAGAATGGCGCTGATAGTTGAGCAAGCTGCAGAAAGATGCAGACACAGATGAATATGCTGCAGGCTGCGCTCTCAGTGCAGCTTTACAGCCAGGACAGGAAATGCTCACAAAAACTACAAGATAATAGTGAAGAAAATTGTCACTGTACGGTGCAAGCAATTTTGTTGATGATTTCTACTGAATAATTTAGTCAACATTATAACATAATATTAATTAATATTAATCCCTTATATATAGCAATTATATGTATTTATTTATATGGTGTTATTATTATTATTATTATTATTATTATTATTATTATTATTATTATTATTATAGCTATTTTCCCTAGTCTCTGTAGCATGTACCATGGGTATCTGTCAGTGCAGGGATACTGTATATATCGATTCAATAACCAGCGGTACTCTGTCTTATTTACGCACTGTATTGATTTACTCTGTCAAAATAGGACATATATAATATTGAAAATGTAGAATTTTAAGTAACTTTGAATTTATCGTTTTTAGTAGAATGTACATAATCTGTAAAACGTTCATATTGCTCAAGATTATGAGTTTAATAAACTCAAAAAAAAAAGAGAGAAAATCACAGACACTCAACATATTTTAAGTTAGAAGATCTTAAGAACAAATTTGAAGTTTTTATTGCTCATTACAATTAATTGATTGGAGTATCCAGTTTTATGGTGTAGGCTGGATTTTTTTCTAACCCAATGAAAAAGTATTCCCATGAGATGGTGGTATACTGCAGCTGGCCAAATAATTACCTTTTACTGCGCTTTATTGAAGGATATAAGGATGTAAGCGTAGCGTATAACTGCCCTATTCCTTTAAGGAATAAAGCAATACATAATGTGTGTGCAGGGTGCAAGTGAGGATAGACTGAGGGTAGTGTGTCAGTTAATAAATGCTGCAGCTTCTCAAGACCATGAAGAGTCCCGTCTGTTATTTCCCAACTGCTGGGAAAGTGAAGGTTGTTAGCCCCGCAGTAGGCTGAGTATTAAAGGCTAATGGAAACATGCGATCCATGCATCCGATGTGATTGTATTCCTTTGTAATCCAGCCATGAACTGCAGTGTCTCTTTTGGAGATGTAGTAAAATATTAATGTCTTCTGTGATTATTTATCCATTTTTCTATCACTTTTAACCCCCCACTGGCATGCTTATGATGCCTTGGGTTGAGCCTGTCAACCAATCAGAGGCTGTGTTTTTGGTTTCTCATGTGTGACAGTGCAGATCCATATGTACTGTATCAATAGTTCCATGAGTTGATCCCCAATGCATTGTGCAACTGAATAACATAAGACTGACCCATGAAAATAAGATTTGCTGTAATGACAGTAATGAGTTCAACCCTGAGTTGCATGAAAAGCAGTATTGTGGTAATGCGGTTATCGTCACAGCCCTATTGAGTGGTTTGAAGGGAACATAAATCACTTTTTGATCACCTTCCCCGCTTTCAAAAAAAAGCACAAAACACCACACAAAGAGAGAGTTGGGAGATTTTAAAATGCTTTGCAGCATCATATTTACTCAGGTTAAAGAAAAAGTATAACAGTCCTGTCGTGCCCCTTCTGCAGCTCAGCGCGGGAAATATTCCCTCTCAATCCCAAGTGTGAATAGATGTCTCAGACACTGTCGAATTTAATTTTACACATTTCTAAGAGTTTTTGCTTTAAGCTCTCCATTCATGCATCGAAGATGTAGGTTTTGGGGTTTTTGACATCACGAGTCATTGGAGAGGAGGAGCGAGCAAACATTTCTTACATGGCTTGTGTTTTCTGTTGTTTGTGGTTGAGTGCTTGGCGAAGCCTTGACAGGGGTTCCACATTGTTGCTCTAACATCTACCAGATTGATACGAGGCAGGAGAGGCTGGTTTGCTTAGAGGGAGCACAAGATAAGAAGGCGGAGGCAGATGCACACAATTGCGCTGGCATACACAAACGCACAGATGCATAAACAATTACGCACACACTCACACACGTAAAAAATGGCTCTGACATGCATACCCTTGCTGCGCTCTTTGTCACAAAAGACACACACAAGTTGCCACACACGTCTGGCTCCTCTGTCTCCCTCCCACAGTGTCTCTCTCTCTCTCTCTCTCTCTCCCTCTCTCACACACACACACACACACGCCTCCCATCAGTATTCGGGGGCGATCAGTATTCTGAACAGCTTTCCAGGTCGGCCGGACGCTGATCCATCAAACCCCGACACTGTCGCTTTGTATCTACGGCAACCTTCAACGTTAAAGAGAAGCACCGACAGTCCTCTGTCACTAGGAAATTCACTGTCTATGTGCTTGTCTTTCATGTCTGTGTGTGTTCACATTCACATACTCCCAAATATCCTGACACAGAATCATCCATGCACTCTGGCAGACACACACACATGCTCACGTCCACCAAATAATTCATATCTTAATGGCCGATGTTACCGTTTCATCCAGACACTTCACGTTCCCAAGCTTCCTCCAATCACAAAAGGAAGCATGTGTGCATCTGTGTGTGTGTGTGTGTGTGTGTGTGTGTGTGTGTGTGTGCGCGCGCGCGCATTTGTCTGTAGCAGCTATCTAAGCTTGTCTCTTTGATCAGCCTATAAAAGCACTGAGGCGTGGACAGATAGCCCGGACCAACACACTATCGCTCCTTCACTCCCTCTGAGCCTCTCCTTCTCCCTCACACACATTAACCGTCATGAACACACACCCGACACACTCGGAAACACTTTCCCCCCTGTGTAGCCGCTGCATCTCTCCCATCACCCAATGGCTACAAGGAGTATTGTGCTGCCTCCTCAGCTTTATCTGTCAGGAGTGGTGAATACATCCGTCTCAGTTTATCTGTTTTCCTCTTTATACTCAAGACTGTATTGTGCTGAAAGTTAATGTATAAACTTACATAACAAAAGTAAGGTTGTTACTTTGCAAAGTGATGGCAAATATTGATACTCGGTGGACAGCTGCTCTGTAACTTACTGACTTTAAAAGCATCACACATGGAGAAATAATCTGTTTGCTTTCCACTGCAGTCACAACAACAGTAATTAGATTTACTGCGCTGCCTCAGTTTCTCACAAACACGGGAACTTGGGAAATGAGATTTTGACTTTATCACAATTTTGCACAACACAATAAGTATATATTTCCTTCTCTCCACTCCTCTCTATCCCATCCCTGCTCTACTCTGTCTCTGTTTCTCCACCCTAGATCAGTATATTCATGACCCACCTGTCAAACTATGGCAATGATCGACTGGGTCTGTACACGTTCGTTCACCTGGCCTCCTTCCTTCGCTCGTGGACGAACCTGAAACTGCACACACTCCCACCCCTGCAGCTAGCACACAAGTACTTCCAGCTTTTTCCAGAACAAAGGAACCCACTCTGGCAGGTGTGTATGTATGGGTATTTACCCACATTTACGGGCCTGTGAGTCTCTGTGCTCATCTGTGTATTTTTACTGTGCATTTCTTTGTAATCATCAGCAATGGTGGAGAAGTACTCAGATTTCTTACGTAAATATACCACCAGGAGTTTTTAACTGGTAATGAAACGGTCTCATTTTAATACTGAAGCCTCTATATGACCTACATAAGCAAACAAGACCATCCACAAGAGGATCGGCTATTTCTATATAGTTATTCTTAATGCCACTGGGTTGAATTCTCCTTGAAATAAGATGAAACGATTTATAGCATGCAGACTGGAAGAGCCGGTGTTTACATTTTCCCTGGCAAAGTTACATTAGCCAGATAAAAAGAAGCAGGAGGAGATTTTCTTTAGATAGTTTCATTTTTGACATTATGTTTTGTGGTTATGATGGTGGACATACTGCTTCTTTTGTCCACAGGGGCCTCCAGAATCAATCAAAAATAAAAATACTGCTTATGCTGTTTTTGAATAGACATGATCAGCATATTAGCAGACCTCCCAGCATGCATTGTTTGAGGCTTGGGGCTGTCTTATACTCTCCTATAATCTGAGGAAAATGTACATGTTGAAAACTTGCTGTGTGTCTCGTACACTTTATGATAAGTCATAGTAGCTTGTTTTTACAATCATGTTAACACTGTGAACATGTTTTTCTCAACTAAAATTGAATTACTATCAAGCTTATTTGACTAGAAATGCTTATTTGTTTTGAATCATTATAAATTTATCTAAATTTTAAGGTAGCACACACTTAACTTTTTAAAGCTAAAACAAATGGCTTATTTTTTACAGTGTATTCAGGAAGAAAAAAAGATTGTGTGAGCTGTGTGATGTGGAAAGTGAGTTCCATTTTCCTTTGTGCTGTACAAATTAGGATCATTTAATGAGAGTTCATTTTTCACAATGCTACTTTGTCTCAAAAGAAAGCAAGACAGAGTATTTAACAGTATTTGTATTTGCTTTGATTTATTATAGTAATTATTTTTGCCATTGATTTATGAATTTTGTTATAAACAAAAGAAGATCTGAGAATTTGGCTGGTTTTCTTTTTTTTTTACTTTTTTGTAGGAGGGGGACAGTTTAGTACCACTTTTTGTTTCAGTAATTCAGTGGTTGTCCAGACTAAATCTCTCAAACTTGGAAACACGGTAACCATATTTTTTCTACTGCAAATAAATCTCATTTATAAAATAATTTTATTGAAGAACAACAAATAAACACTTTTGAATAAATTGAACAATTTAAAGTGAGACAAAACACAATTTATGTTTTACACAATGCAGAAATGATCAGCATTTTAAATATCCATTATAACTCCCCCTCACCCCAAGCAGCCATTGCATAGCAAACTATTTTAGCATATGGGGTTGAACGTAGCGTGTATGCAAAATGTCACATTGAACCAGAGAAACTGCTGCTTTACATTATGTAAGTCAAAACATTGCATGTACAATACAATGATTCCAAACAAAAAATAATCATCATTTAAAAATTACTTTTCTTACCTGAAAATCAGTTTATTAGGTGAAAAAGGAAATAGGAGTGTATGATATTGATGATGTCATTGCAGCTCTTTTCTGATTTGTCAAACTGACAGTGTTACAACTAACTGAGTGTTACAGCACTCCCTGGTCTCCCCTATTTTTTGTGAAAATGTTTATGCAGCTCACTTGTTCAGGCTTATATGGAAAGCTCATGCAGGATAGAAAATAACATCATCCATGCATTCTATGTAGTCAGTCCTCCATGCACTATATGTATGGGCATGTGTGTTTTTGTATGCGTTACATGTACTGTTTATTATTACTTTCATCTAATCTTTTGTCTGTGCCTTTGTAGAATCCGTGCGATGACAAACGGCACAAAGACATCTGGTCTAAAGAGAAAACCTGCGACAGGTTACCCAAGTTCATGGTCATAGGGCCGCAGAAAACAGGTAAGCTCCACACAAACACACAGTCATACACGTGCAACAAAGAGAACTCCCTCCGTGTGCCCAGGTGTCTGGATCCTCAACATCAGAGCCCATTCATTTAATCCCCCTCGCTCCTTTGCTCCTGTCAGAGGGAGACAAAGGAGGAGGCTCTTACCTCCTTTCTTCTTCCACCCACATACTATCTACTTTAGATGCATAGAGATACAGTACTGAGCTACCACCCGCTCCCTCTTTTTGTTTCCTACTTTGTCTCTGTCGAGGAGACAAAAAGAAAAGGAGATTATTAAAAATCTGTAAATGCTGCTTGGATCCTAGTGTTGCCTTTGTGCGATTTCAGGAATTCTAATTGGTGATCACTGATGTTGGTTTGGTGTTCGAGGTGAGGAGGTCTTATAATGCTGCTAATTAACCAGGTCGTAATTTCCTAAATGGGAGGAGGGGTCACTAAAGCAACATTAGCAGCCTAACAACAACTACAGCACAATCGGTTTAAAGCCTTGTATGTCAGAGATGTAGGAGCAAATAGGAAAAAGGGCAAATTCCAGGGGGGGAGGAGGGGGTGAAATAGGATGTGTGGGAGTAAGTGTGAGGGGAACAGAGAGCTGCGGAGGGTGAGACAGAGGGCACGACCACTAGAGCCCCAATGCTGATTGGTGTCAAATGGTTTTGAATCATTTGATGGCGAGGCCTGTGATCTTTGCAGACACACACACACATATAGTGTATTCTCAGCAAGATATAAATCTTGGGGGGGGATCATCCAGTATGGATCAGTGGATGACAGCACACACACACATACACGCACGCACACACACGCACACACACACACACACACACACACACACAGACAGACTAGTCTCTGCTGAGCTGAATTAACGAGCCAGTTATGAATTATGCCCTTTCTTCCAGGAACGACAGCACTTTATCTCTTCCTACTCATGCATCCCTCCATATCCAGTAACTTCCCCAGTCCAAAGACTTATGAGGAGGTCCAGTTCTTCAACACCCATAACTACCACAAAGGAATCGACTGGTGAGAACACACACAAACCCATACACATACGCACTTACCTATCTTTCATTCTCTCTCTGTGCCTTTTTTTATTAGCCAGAACCTAAGGTGAAACACAAGATTATAAACTCCCCTTTTTCATTTTGTGCCATTGTTATAGGCTGTAATGTGTCTTGCAGACTTCAATGATACATTAAGCAGTTCAGAACAGTTCAACAACATCTTCAAAGTGATCTTTTAAGCCTGCTAACATAAGCCAACAGACATATGGCCGCCTAAATTGACCCATAAATGGGTTACTTAGCTGACAGAGACACAGCTGGTGCAGTCTCTGAAGTCATCCAGCAAAGACTTCATGAAACACTGTTCAGATGATATTGTCTAAGTTTATTTTAGGCTCATTGTCTAAGCATAGATTAAGGCTATAACTGCATGACTTTAAAACTTGTATCTGACTTTGAAAAAATTAGCAGTGTACACTTGGTGTGACAGCAGTGGTGGATAGAGTACTGACAATTTATGTTCAAAAGTACAATTATTCCCACAAAATAAGTCAGGTAACATTGACATTTAAATTTTTTTTAGGGCATATTCCAAAAGTAACTTTTAAGTTGGCATTAGTCAAGTTAGGTTAACTGCTTTCTAAAGCATACCTATAGCTAAATAGCTAAAGTTATGTTATATTATGATATAACATCTCCACATTAAAATGTCTTTGCTTGACATATGTGTGTTTGTGATTTATTCAAGGTAACAATGTGTTTCCTGTTAGCCATTGCTAGCTAGTTGCTAGTTGCTGTAACTTCTGGGAAAACAAGGCATATGTCGGCACATATGACTAAACCTAGCCCTAACGTGAATAAAATTTTAATAATACCTTGTCTGTGAACATGAGTCATGTCAGATAGATTTTCTTCAGCTGATGAAAAATGATGAAGAAAACAACTCCCATGATCCCATGCTGGGCCTGCTTCATGACATCATCAAACTACATCCAATGTTATTGTTTTAATGCAGCAGAAGCTCATGAGAGATGCATGGAGAAGCACACGAAAATTCAGTATATCCAAGTTGTCTGACCTTGGCTGAAAAAAATGCCTCTAAAAATCAAAGAACACACCAGAGAAAAGCACACTGACTGATTTTTCCAAATGTGCACATTTTTTATTTCCTGTTTGTCTCCAAATAGCATTTCCCATAAGCTTCAATAAAACCAAAGTCAGGAAAGTGCTCTATGGTTCCTTGGGTTGCAGTAATGTTGTGGGATGAGACATGCATCATGAGTGTGTGCATATGTATTCATACTTATTCTCTAATGTCTGTATCTGTTGCCTCAGGTACATGGAGTTTTTCCCTGTACCCTCTAATGTTACCACGGACTTCCTGTTTGAGAAGAGCGCTAACTACTTTCCCTCAGAGGAGTCCCCGCGGCGAGCTGCTGCCCTGTTGCCCAAGGCCAAGATCATCACCCTGCTCATCAACCCATCTGACAGGGCCTACAGCTGGTATCAGGTACATACACAAACACACAGCCTGTCCCTGACTGCACATGTATTATTTGTATCTCTCTACAAGCTGCCTGCTTCATCACACAACATGCTTCATCTCTGTATTGATTATTAATTGAGTTCTTTATCCAAGAAATTTTAATGAGCCTGATTCATCTATACGTCTCAATGTGGGAAATGTCACAAGATACTGAAATCTTCCAGTTCGGTCTGATTAATGAGACATGAATGTCGACAACGTGCCAGCTCAAATGTTCTGTCGTTGGCCTTCCCACAGCATCAGCGAGCTCACGAGGACCATGCAGCTCTACAGTTCACCTTTTATGATGTCATCAGTGCGAGACCAGGAGCGCCGGCCGAGCTCCGATCCCTGCAGAGCCGTTGTCTCATCCCCGGCCTCTACTCCACACACCTAGAGAGGTGGCTCACCTACTACCCTGCTAACCAGGTAGGCACAGATACACACTGCTGCACTCTATGATACACCCAATAAATAATGTTTGAAATAAATCTTTTAATTTAAAATATTTAATTTAATAGAAGCCAACTCCACTTTGGAAATAATTCACTCATAAACACAACACTTTTGAAACTTTTGTTTCTGTGCCCCCCCCCATCTGTCCTGCTACGTCATATGAATCAAACCACATACATCACTTTCGCTACCACATACATCAACTATAGTGTACATCTGTGGCAAACAAATGATGCTACTGAGTGAATGACGTGTGTGGACTGTGCTTGTAGATCAAAGAGTCTTATTGATGGTGCAAATTGAGTTTTTACTGTGAAAAATGTCTCTGCCATAAAACGCATTTAACATTCTGTCCACTAGAAAGCAGCTTTTAAGATGAATAATTCACTGAAACTGAACATCATAAACACCATAAAATAAAGTAGGAAGTGAGGCTTAAACGGTTTTCCACTGCTCTTGGCTCATAGTGAAAGTTAAAGTAATAAGCACAAACTGCTTATTACGCGCCAAGTAGATTCAGTGCTAAGTTTCACTACTGTTTTCCCCTAAATTGTAAAGAAATCTGTGCCATTGAGTATACTACTATTATTATTATTACTACTACTACTAGTACTACTACTACTACTACTACTACTACGACTACTGCTACTACTACTACTACTACTAATGATGATAATAATAATAATAATAATAATAATAATAATAATAATAATAATAATAATAATGTAGTACTAGTGTTATTTATAAAAATACAAGAGTATACAAAGAGCAAGAGTAGGATACCTAGGAGGCAATATAAAAACATTAAGGCCAAACAAAAGCAAGACAAAATTAAAGTAAAAGTAAAACAAAGCAAAAGGTTCAAAAACAGTTCAGAGAAGACAGGACAATAAAAGAGATAAAGACAACAAAAACAAATAAACGTGTCAATGTAAATAAATACTAATAAAAAGAATAAAAAGACATAAGCACATAAAAAGCAAGTCTAACAAAACCGGTTTTAAGAAGTGATATAAAAGAAGTGATTTATCTCCTCAGGCAGGTCGTTCCAAAGTCGGGGGCCCTGATGGCAAAGACACTGTCACCTTAAGATTTAAGTCTTGACTGAGGAGCAGCCAGAGGAGCCCCACCTGAGGATCTAAGGCTGCAAACTGGATCATATCGGGTCACAATTTCCACTATGCAGCTCGAGGCCAGACCCAGATGGGCTTTAAAAGTGATCAGTAAAATCTTATCAACCCTAACGCAAACAGGGAGCCAATGAAGAGAAGTCAGGATAGAGGTGATGTTATGTCATCTGTTAAAAACACTGGCAAGCCCATATGTAATGTAATATGTTACATTAAAGCTTAGCATTGGCTTTGTAAGGTGAGATTTGTTGTTTACAAGTTGTGAAGAAAGGGAATGAAAGATGAGATTTATTTTTGAGCCTTTACAGATGCTTATTGCGGTCATGTTCATAATTGGAAAGAATGGTAACTAAATCTATTATGCATTGTTTAAAACGTCCTCATCATGTGTTTAGACTGGAACTTCATACAATAGAACTTTGCATATTGCCTGCAGGAAGTAACAGCATACACCAAGAAGAGAAGTAAAGTGATATGCTCTGTTATATCTGCTGCCGGAGTTTTGTTTTCCAGTTTTTGTGGTTGTCATTAAAGTGGATCGTGTTGCACTAAAGAAACTAACCCCCTTGCTTTCACTTTACCCACTACCTCAGTGAGCTTCTTGGTTACCAGTACCCAGTTTTACAGTGCGAATGTCTTTCCCTACAGCTAATGATCATAGACGGCCATCAGCTTAGAACTGACCCTGCGGCAGTGATGGATGAAGTCCAGAAGTTCCTGGGAGTCACTCCTCACTTCAACTACTCCCAGGCCCTCACGTAAGTCTCTTGTTTTCTCTCTTTAGTCTCTTCTTCGATCCCTGGCATCTTGGAGTAAGGGGTAACCTTTCACCTGGCATGCACTGTGATAAAAATGACAGTACAGACTCGGGCTGTAACGAGACTCTAAACTCAAATCTGTGTGAAGCCTGACATCTACTGGTGAACAGCAGACTATTAAACTCCTCTTAGACAGTCTTTAGTGCCAGGTGGTGTCATTCTCTGCAAAATACAACAGACAGTGACATCACCTGGCACCAAAGACCAGCCAATAGCAGATGGTCAGTTCGCTTTGAGCCATTACATGGCTAATTTTTCACAGATTTAGGTTTGGTCCATTGTCAGTATTAGAAGGAAGATGAACAAGAGATGATGTGAAAAAAAGAGAAAAACAGCAATGACAAACGGGTGGAGGGATTAATTTTTATCTCAGATTTATCAGATTGAGTATAGAAGACATTCAAGGTTCAAGGTTATCTTTCTTCAGTTGTCTTCAGTCTTCAGTTCCCCTTCAGTTGTCCTGGCAGAGTAGTACATCGTTAGCCTTCTTGAGGACATGTTATAAATGACCAGCAGCTTTAGCTGACTCCTCCCCGAGACAGTTTTAACAAGACTTCCACTTTTATTCTTACTCTATAGATTCAGGTTTCCAAACCAAACAACAATATCAAAAGTTAAAACAGCCTCAATAAAACTTCTGTAAATCATCATCTCAGCAGAAATGTTAAAAGAGTTGATTTTTCTCAAGAAATGAAGCCGTTGCTGGACCTTTTTCGAGGTAGCGTCAGGATGGGTTAAACACCCATATATTTGTAGGACTCAACTAGGTCAGTATCTCACTTTATAACAGTAGGCAGGTATAATAGCTAATTAATAAAATAAAGTAATTTGTTAATACCGCATTACGCATTACTTTTTTTGAGGAATTGCTTGTATAATATATAAGTTCATGAATAAAAATTGTATTACATAATAAACACATGAATTCACTGTAGCAGTAACAATTTGATGCCTACCCTTGCCAAAAGACAGTCAAGTGGTGAAGTCTCAGCCCCCCTGAGCTGCTGGCCGGGGATCAAATCCCAACAGAGCGTCGACTGTCTCACTTACACTGCCTGCCTGTCTGTGTTACTGCCTGTCTGAATAAATAAAGGTACGAAAAGGTTAGTCCACTGCGCGGTGTCAGTCCAAAAGACCTAAAACAGCAAAGACGCCATCGCCAGCAACCAAGATAAAAAACAAACAGACAAATGGTGATTTAATTGTGTAAGTGATGTAAGATGTTTGCAGCCACAAATACACCATATCCCTTTACTATAATAAACTCAAATGTACCTTTAAGAAGTATTAAATATTTAAACGGGTTTATTCCAGATGAGCCCCCACTTTGTTGTGACCAGCTCGCAGGGTGCAACAAAAACAGAGATGCATATTGATCTCAGCTGCAATAAACTTAAATTTATTAAAGGTTTCAACAATAAATACCACAGTAAGGTGTGGCAGAGGATCAATGGTTTTTGAGGGTACATGGGTATGTTGGATAATATGAGGTACATGTTGTCTGATGCAAAGAAGGTTTCATACACCAAGCATGGCTTGGTTTATGGACCGGCAGCAAGCAGCCCCAGTGTCTGGGCAGGGTGAATTAAGTAGTTACTTGACATTGCCTCAGCTCCACCAAGCCAAAGACTTTAAAGACACATATAAACGCACACAGTGCCATGTAAGGACCAGTGGGGCTCTTACATATGTAATACAGATGTAATATGCGGTACAACCAATGTATTTGGATATTAATGTGTGTAACATGTTGGGATGCCAAACATATGCGTGTCAACAAAATACTCTAGAGTTTTAATTCAGCTCCTGGGAATTAGCTTTGAGAAGCACTCTGTTTCAACTCATTAGAAATTTTGCATGTGAGTTTTGGCGGAGTGGTAAAATGTTTATTTCTCAAGCAGCACTCATCAGAATGCAATCTGCCTGCAAGCCCTCAAATCTCCAGACAGGGACATCTAGAATTTGTAGCTCCGATTGGGACAGAGAGTGCCTCTGTCTTGAATCACGGGCCCACATGCATACAAATAATTTGTAAGGAGATGCATTTTGACAGAATAATAAGGAAGCTGTGAGTGCGTGTCTTTGTGATTGTGAGTGTGTGTGTGTTTTGGGTGAAGAGCGAGTTACACAAAAGCCTAATCTTTCTTTTCTCCTTCTCATTCTTTTGACATGGCAGCAGTCTGACAGATCCTCAACAGTGCAGCCTATTTATTTAATCCCCCTCTCCTTTCTTCCTCCTGTCCTGTCAGAGGAAAACTGAAGGAGAACCACTTAACTCGTTTTTCTCCTTTATTCAACCACTGATGCATGCAGATAAAGAACAATATTTGCATCTTTCAGTCACACCCACATTAGACCTCAAACTCTGACTGTCAAGTAGCAGTTAACAATAATGTATAGATTTTTTTTCTAGCTTTTCCTTAGCTGCTGTGCTTTGCACCGCTATATTGCAAAAGCAAAGCGCATAAATATATGTGTGGGAAATAAAAGTCTACATGCAAATAAACAGTACATGTTCAGACATACCAATATATATTGTATTTAGACATATACACTTATACACTTAATTTGTTCCTGTACATGCTCTATATACACATGATAACAAGCACCTATAGGATATCAACTTCAAAAGTCATCCACTGTCTCTGTGCTTGTGACGGGTTGTCATGTAACATGCTGCTGGGTTTTCTGCACTCTGCGAACATGACAGGCTGTTTAGCTTCATACGAGATGCTTATAGAGCCTTTATGGGAACATAAAAGAGGCAGAAAATGTATTCAGATATTTTTCCCTCACATTTCTTGTAATTTTTACATTCCTTCATGAATTAAAGTTTCATCTCAGGTGCGTACATAGGTTACATCCCCAAGTAGTTACCCTTCATCCTACCAGTTTATTTAACATACAGAGACTACCGACTCAGGACACGACTGTAAGAAATGACCATCACAGCCAAATGTTAAGATATTTCTTCTCAAAATGTTATTAGTTATGTAATAAATAAAAAACATTATTATTATTTTTGGAAAATTACAGTTAATTTGTATATTGTGTTTGCCAGATTTTAGGACATCTACATCTGCCGCATCTGTGCCTTCTTCAACTGTGTATAACACTTAAATTAGGACCAATGGCAAACATGAACACAATAAATAGTTCCATCTATTAAAGCTGCATGTAGGTGAAATTCTGTGTTTTTGATTGGGGTACTGAAGGACCCCAATACTTTGGTATTTCTAAAAAGCACTAATTAAAACAGACACAGAAAACAATGATCTGAAGTCATTAGGAACAAATTGTCTGACGGTCACAAACAATTGGAATGACAGAATAGAGAACCTCTGAGATATGAAAAAAGTATCTCTGGGGCCTGTGGGATTAAGGTTATACTTTAACTGTCTCATCTTATCTCTGTTTGAGAGGCGTATTTTCTGATGTCTGCTCAGTCCAACAGTGAAGCTGTGATCACCGTCTTTACCCGGTGATGAACTTGTAAATCATAGCAGTCAGATAATCCAGCACCAACTTATTTTTGCCTGGAGTGACTGTCTATTATATGACAAAATCTGAAGATAAAAAGCAGTTTGGATAAAAAGAGGAAGACATACTAAATATATCATTACATATAACATTTGTCAAATGTATTGACAAGACTGGTGTGTAAGATTATCAGTAGAATATGGGAGAACTGAATATAATACAAATGGAATATAATATTGCAAGTGTGTTCTTATCAGCATATAATTGCCTGAAAATAAGAACTGATGTGTTTTCCTTAGTTTATAAAGAGCTTTTTATATCTTCTGAGGAAGCCTCTTCCATGGACTCCACCATGTTTCCAGTCCAGAATGAACAAACCCAACACTCGCCCATTTTTCACAAGTTTCTTGGCCATCATAGGTCCTCCTACATGTTTGAAATGCTGCTAGATGCCTACACACTGGTACAGTAGAAAGTAGTAAATAAATAAAAATTAAAAAAAAAAAAAAGAAACATAATCCCAGAAAAACAATGACATCAGGTGTGCTGTTGGTGTCCCCTGCACCCACTGGGGCTCTAAAAGAAGTAATTAGTAAAAAAAAAAAAAAGAAAAGATATGCTTTCATCTCTTTTATTTAGTAGGTTGTGACATAAAGCATGCAATTCCAGGCACTCTTTTGGATGGTTAGAAATAAAAAGCCTTTAATAAAAATGAACTAGACATTATAAAAAATACACCAACTCACATTGGCAGAGCTGCTGTCCTCAGGGTGTTCACATTTTTAGACTATATTTGCATAGAAATGAGTAAACCAAACAAACAATGTTAACCTACATAATAAACAGCAAACAGTAATGATTTAAATACTATATACTATATGCTTTGCTCAGTGTGTGTCTGCGTTGAGAGGAGAGAAATAGTGACAGACAGAGAGAAGCTGCACAACAGTGGAGAGACATGGAGAGGGAGGACGATAGAGACACAGAGAGATGAAAGGAGACAGCACGACAGTCAAAGAGCACCGATAGCAAAAGAGTCAGAGACAGACAGAGTGTGTTGAATGCGCAGTGACATTTCTATCTGGTCTGTGAGTGTAAGATGGCCCCACTTTTCCAACTCTTAAAAGAAGACAGACAGCTTTATATTCAGACCAAAACTGACCTTACTACTCATTTAATTCTCTCTCTTTTATGTCTCTTCTGTCTGCCTCTTCCTGTTTCTTTTCTCTCAGGTTTGACCCTCAGAAGGGCTTCTGGTGCCAGCTCCTCGAAGGAGGAAAGACAAAATGTTTGGGGAAAAGCAAAGGGAGAAAGTATCCTCCCATGGAACCAGAGGTAAACTTATGCATTTGGTAGCACTTTGTATTACAGCACACTAATAAGACATAACAGGTCATCTTTTTGTATCAAATTAGGAAAAAAATTAATTGAATTAATATGATCTTTATTCCACAGTGTGAGACCCTTTATTAGACCCTTAACAGAACTGTACTGTATACTAGACTATGTTCTTTCTCCATTGTTAGACCATTATTACACTTTATTAGGGGTATATATTTTAACAGAACTGTACTATAAACTGAAGTAAAATCACATATCTACTAAGGTTTTAACAGTGGGAAATAATGAACTTTAGTTTACACTACAGTTCTGTTGTAATCTGTCTCTAATTGGCCTCTAATAAACTTTAATGATGGTCTAATAAAGCATCTAATACTGCCTAATAAAGAACATATTATTTCTATTTTTTGTCTAATTTAATACAGCTTGGTATTTCTTATTGTATACTTATTGTGATAAAGTATGACTATACATTTTAATTAAAATAGCTTCTGCTCAGTGATTTAAAAAAAAATCATATATGCACTGAATAAAATGTTAGAGAGCGAGACAAATAAAAAAGAAAATGCAGCAGCCTGACTGACACTGACAGCCCATGGTGGCCTCCATCGCTGTGGCAAAATTTCCCACAGGATTCAGCAATGGGGTGGGAACTGTCAGCCAATCAGATCCAGCCAGAAAAGTTACAACCTAATTATGAGGACTCAATAGTGACACAACACCCGTGAGGCGGACGATGGTGGGGGGGATTAGGATGGAGGGAGGAAGGTAGAAGGAGAAAATCCAATCCATAAATCTCTGTCCTGGTTCCTGATTCCACAGAGGAGAGACCAGACCTGCAGAGACAATGAATCACACATTTTGCTCTCACATGAAGACAAACACACTGACACAATTTGTCTTTCCCACATGTGCTCACACACGGCTAATGGCTGTGCCTCAGCGTCACCTGTAATTAAACCGTATTTGAGGTTCCACCAGGGGGACCGAGGGACAGGACAGATGAGGGGGGGAGGAGATGGAAGGAACACCAGGGAGGAGAGACATGAAAGGTGGAGATGAGGGACTCACACAGGAGGGAAGAGACATAATGGATCTCATGCATCCTTCATGTGATTTTCTCGCCCTCTCTAACCCCTCGTTTCTTAGCTCTGTTCATACCACTCGGCACTTAGTGGCCCTGAAGTCCTATTGCAGAGAAATAAACTAATCTAAAGATGGAGGCACGCCATTAATCTCTCTCAATATCTTATTTGCCCCCTACTCCGATGCTGTCTTTCTCATTTTCTCCTCTTTCCGACCTCTTTTCCGCTCCCTGAACTTCTCACCTCTCCTACTTGTTCATGCCTCTCCCTGCTTTCCTGCCTATTTCCATACGTCTTTCTCCATTTCCCCATCTTCCTCTTATTGAATCCTGATTCACCATCTTGTATTGTGTCCCTAATTTATTTTATTTCCTTGCTCCATCTATGTCTGTCTCACCAATTTTCCTCTTACCCTTCTGCTTCCTCCATCTTGTCCCCCCCCCTTGTCCTCCTCCTCTCTCTTCAGGCACATGCATATCTCTCCAAGTACTACAGGGAACACAACGTGGAGCTGTCAAAGCTGCTGCATCGCCTCGGACAGCCGCTTCCCTCCTGGCTACGAGAGGAGCTTCAGAAGGTCAGCAGCATTAAACTCTGTGACACTCAGCAGCTTATAAATGCAAACTAAAATGTGTAAAAGAACTTACATCAGTGGACAGTAAAAAATGTTCTTTTTTTAATCTTAAGTATTTATATTCGAGATTAATCTCAGTTAACAGTTGAACTCTCAAAAACACATCTGATCTGCTTCAGTGAGTCTGTGGCTGAGGTTTGATCAGGAGCCAGTTTTAGAGCTGCAACAATTAATCAATTAAAGGGATAGTTCACTTTGTGTTTGAAAACTGTTCACTTACATTGTTTGGGAGATTCTGCAATGGTGTTTTTCTGTGAAACTGTGTTTTGTGTCTTAAAAAACGAATCCCAACCTTCAATCAGCTTGAGGGTGAATAGATAATGACTGAATTTTCATTTTTAGGTGAAGTATCCCTTTAATCAATTAATCAATTATTAAATTAATCAACTATTCTGATAATTGATAAACCAGTTTAAGTTATTGTTTAAGAAAAAAAAAGTCAAATTCTCTTATCTCTTCCAGCTTCAGTTTCCAGCTTAAATGTGAATAGTTTTTTAGTCCTCTATGACAGTAAACTGATTATCTTTGGGTTCAGGACAAAATGAGATATTTTAGGAAGTCAGGCTTTGGGAAATACTAATGGACATTTTCACCATTTCCTGGCATTTTATACACCAAACAACTATTAATCGAAAATAATCATTAGTTGCAGCCCTGGACAGTTTCACTGGCTGTTTTGTTGTTGTTGTTGGGTAACTGGTTGTTGAGTACAGAGTGAAAATGAAAATGGGCAGGACAACGCTGCTCTTACATCAGTTTAATGAAGTAAAGACTGACTTATTTTAAACCTAAAAAGTTAGCCACTCTACCTCCAGGCTTACTCAGAGCTAAGACCCACGTTTCGATGATAACAGTCAGTGACACCTGCTGACCAGTGGCAAAGAGGAAAACACAGCTCAAACTTTGTGGTTTGCAAACAATGTAGCAGTATAGAAAGGAAATAGTTGAACTGCTTGATATGAATTAAGGTCTTGTTCCATTTAGTGCAGAGCCTCCCCAGAGAAACAACATGCACAAGAGCAGCGCCATGACTCTGACCTAAATTGAAGGGAAACTTAATTAGTATGGTTGTAGTATTATTGGTACCACCTGTGTTTACCCTACTACTTCATGCCAGAATGGCTGCTGTGGAAAAGTCTGTATGTTCCAGAAAGGAAATGTTTTCTGCTGGAGTTGACAGGTTGATGGAGCTGGGTGATTTGATGTGGTTGCTCGGTGATCAGTCATGTTTTTTTAATTAGGAAAAAAAAGACTAAATTTACCCAGAATTTGCTGCAAATGGGTCCTCCTTAAAACAGCTTTGTGCATAAAGTGAAAAGACACTGTAACAGCTCACGCTCAGTGAGCTAGACAAAGATCATGAACACATTTAAAAAATATTTGAAAACAAAAACAACATAAAGACATAAGACAAAAACATAAGACAAAGACAAACATAAGACAAAAACAACATAATTAATCTGCAGTCTGTAAGTCAGTGGTGGTCACAATGCTGAATGTATGTGTGAGGTTAACACAATGGAAAACCAAACAAAGAAATCCTCTGAACTTGATTACTCTGTAATCCTGCACAGGTATTCAAAGCATGCACTTAAATGAGGCTTCACAGTGCTGTTGCTGACAGCCGTCTCACCTTGATTCCTGCAGAGCAGAGCTTTCCGTCTTTCTTCTGCAGTGCTCAACATTGTTTGTCTTTTCGTCCGGAGGATTTGTTTGTGCTACTGTTTTGTCACTGTTTATGAATCAGAGGGAGCCACTTGACAAGTCCGCTTATGTTTTCCAGCCCATTCACAGCAATCACAGCATGTTTTCTGTCTTTTTCATGGCTGGCATTTTAATCAATAAGAAAACAAAATGAAATTAAATTACTTTTTTTTTCTGCCCTCTTCTTTCCCTCATCTCTGCATTTCCCTCTTCATCCCCTCCCTCTGTTTACCTCTTTCTGAAGGTTAGATAACCTTTGCATCCATGAACCAGGGTTAAAAAAAAAAAAAGGTCAAGGGGTCGAGGACCAGGAAGTGACCAGGAGCACCTGTCCTTCAGATGCACTGTCTGTGGCCTTTTAGTGAACCCTGAGGTGAAGGCAAGGACGGGGTGCCTTGTTTCACCGAGGAGCTGTGACGCTGCTGAAGGGAGCAGAAGAAACTTTGGCCAGCTGAAACTGGACTATTGAAAGGAATTAATGGATGGATTGAAGGATTTTGGCAAGACAGTTTCAGGTGACTCAGACAGCTCTGAAGAAAGTGGGAGATGAACCAGAGAACTATAGGAGACGAGGAGCATTTGGCAAGTCTTTGATGCCCAAACCCTGTTCTGAACTGTGGTGAACTCTCGTGCAGACCTGCAGTGACTTTATTCCTACTATTATTATTATTGTTTTATTTTCACCTTTGATTTATGATGCCAGAACAGCGCTGGTCAGCTGTGCGTGGTTCCCATAGAGATGACTTTGCACTAAGTTCTCTTCCATGTATCTCCAAGACAAGAAAAAAAAACACACCCAATGTGGTTTTGTCTTACTTTTTTTTTTTTTTTAAGTTTTTTTTATCACAATGAGAGTGAATAAGCAGGGAGGATAAGTGCATAGACTCAGGCTGTTACTTTTCATGATAGGTTCTCATTGTTTTGTGAGTTAATTTTTTAAAGTGAAGCTAGTTTTCTGGTAGATCTGATAGCCTTGTTCACCCTTTAGAGATGTCACTTGCAGGCTTTCACTGGAAAAGTATGGACTGGAAATGAGTCACTGAAGCAAGATACATTGCCCGCTCATTATTTTCCTGTGACAAGCCATGCAGAAGAACGCCGTGTCCATTTAGCCGAGCATGAGTGCTGATGATTTCAGAGCTATAAGGAGCGAGGAGACATGACTTTGTGGGAAGAAGGGAAAACTGACCAAAATGAGCCTAATGGATATGACACTTAATTCCAAGACCCTTTAAGTAGCTACTGTAACCGCAGGCGATCTTTGTTTTGTCAGCGTCTCATTTAAGTCTCAACCCCCTCCTTTTTTTTTTCCTTTTTTTTTTTACAACCAGTGGCCTACGTTGTTGAGCTTCAATTTGAATGCAAAAAACCCCTAAATGTCAAACACAGAAACCAAAATTAAAGAAATGGATATGACTGACAGCATAAGATGTTTTTTTCTTTAATGACCAAGAAACACAGATGAACCGTATTTTGCAGGGACACGCCTGCTCATCACAAAGTGTTTGGCCTAAACGGTTGACAACAGACTATTTGTCCTCTAAGGTAAGTGGGAATGACAAGCATGACAGCTGGCTATTCTAAGGATTTGTGCTTGTCAGGTAAACCATACAATGATGTTCAGTTCGAACAACAAGGTCATTTCACTATTCTTGTTTTTATAACAAATGTACAGGGCGCATAACGTCATGTCAGACTGTAAAATACAGACAATAGTGTTGCACAAAGCTGACAAGACTGTGAAAGACAAAATGGCAGACATTCACACAATGTCATATTTGTTCTGCAACCTAAAAAGGGCAGCATGTTGAAAGATAATAACATACTGAAGTACATTTAAGCACAGATGTTGGTGAAAAAGAGTAGATGCCACACTATATCCTCTGAGTCGCACTGTTTTACTGCTTGTCACACTTGATCCATGCAACACATGTTGGTTCAGACAAAGTAATACATTAGAATATACTTATCTATTTTGTAAGAGTTAAAGGGAAAATTAAGTTCTTTTCACATGGATTTCTGGTGATGTGATTGTTGTCAGCTGAAGCAATATATTCCTCAGTGCGTGTTATATTGAGCAAGTAAGGGGTGTTCTCCTGCTCGCCTACATGCACCAGGATGCATTGCATGTTGCTCATGTTGCAGTCTCTCACCACCAGTACTTTGTTGGCCAAAACAACATGGGTTTGCTTAGTGTCAGTGAAAGCACAAAGGATATGCTGCCATTTAAAATCATTAAGGGGTTTAAAATAAAAAAATATATATATTTTCTGCACATTTTTACCATACCACAATAATAATGATAACATCATAATTTTGTTCACTATGACTGTGATATGAAATTTTCATAACTTTTGTTTCATCTTCAATGTTAGATGACAAAAATACTCATCTGTCTCACCCTCTGGCTACCTAGAGGCAGAAACTAGAAACGGATGACATTCTCTAGGAACAAATGACTTTGCAGCGAGAGAACTCAGCTTTCTCAGTCAATATAGCATGCAATTTATTTCTTCAACTGACAACGTTTACCATCAACAATGAATGGAAATTGACCCAAAAATTAGTGAATTTTACCTTTAAAGGATAGGTTTTCAAGTCTGTCAGCAATTCCTCCAGTTCAGCGGGGAAATACAAGTAGAGAATTTTGTCCTAAAAAGACAAAAAAAAGTTGCTTTGGAAGAAATCCACTTTACTGAAACAACTCAGGCTGCTGAAGCCCCATGCAACTTCAGACAAGACTTCTAAAGACAGTTTTGTTCAAAACAGGGACTACAATTTATCCCCTGTCATTTTCACTCAAAGTGCATTAGGAAGGGATCTTTTAAGGACCAGTGTGTAGGATGTAGTGGCATCTAGTGGTGAAGTTGTAGATTGCAACCAACTGAATATTGCTCACCTCACCGTCCCCTTCCAAGCATGAAGGAGGACCTATGGTAGCTGCAAAACTCATCAAAGGCTGTATACAGAGCCAGTGTTTGGTGTGTGTCTTGTGGTATAACATAACAACCTGCATGGATGAGGACCTGCTTCCTCTGTAGATATAAACAGTTCATGCTAAGTTAACACAATGATTCTTATTTTCAGGTTGTTATAACCTAATGATAATGTAAGACAATGGGGAAATTTGCATTGTTACAGCAGCAAAAGAGGATAGCATGAAAACAGAAGCATCAATAAAAAAAGAGATAAAAAAAAGATATGATAAGAGATAAAATGATATCAAGTAAACAGTAAACAAGATATAATAAATAAGTAAAAAAATAAAATGTCAGACATAAACAAGAGAGAATAAAACAATAACAATAATATAAATAAGAAACAAACTCAGCAGTCTATTGCATATTGTTTTGAAATATTGCAGTTTAGAATAAAATAATACCGCACATGAGGAAAAATATTTCACAATATAGTATACACTGGTATTTCTGTCACAGTGGTTACATTATTATTGCTAGATATCAGTTAGAAATGAAAACATTCTCATGAATATCATATTCTACTCTTGCCATATTCTGCCAAGAAATCCCCATAAATTTTACGCACCAGTCTTTTCTGACATGAGGAATGATTACAGCAAGTAAAACCTGTTTCAGTGTTTACATGGCACCTGACTTTTGTTTTAAGACAGACTTGAAAAACTGTGAATCTACCGCTATCCTTTAAGGCACAACATGGTAATCAGATACAGTCAGTGCTTGCGGGCGTGGGGAAGTGTTTTGATTTACTGCAGCGAGGGTTGCCAGGTGAAATCGTATTTGTCAATCTGCTGCTGAGCCATTTTTTTCTCTGATCATAAAGTGTAGAACATTTGCAATAAACCTTGAATGTGATGGAGGGCTTTGACATTACCAAAGCAACAGGAGATGACATTTAGCCATAAAGTCCATCAGATTTATGCCATGGAAGTCTAAACACCACTGTCCAAACAGGCCTGGAAGACTGTACTCTACGAGAAATCATTTAAAACATCCATTAACCAGTAAGGCAGGAGTGATGAAGTGAATGTTGGAGAGAGAACATAAGAAAAAGTCAATTTTGACTCTTTTTAAGCCACCCTTTAAAATGTTTGTACACCCAAAAAAACTCTTTTTGGCAGATATGGATGACAGTTGATATATCCAATATGGTTTCTCATAAATCACTGTCTTTATCTACAGTAGTTCCATCGCTGCAGTAGCTCTTTGTGTTTGTAGGAGACTGACTGTGTAGAGGGTTGAAATAATTTCAGCATCCCAGTTTTGGCTCATTTATTGCAGGGTTCGATCTTTACGGCAGAGTTCACAGGGGCGGGTAAAAGCAGGAAAGCAGTCGATGGTTTTACTAATTAAGTCTCTAGTGGGCACATTTTTTTTAAAAAAGTAAAAACACTTTTTTGTACATGATATTATGGTTGTAATGTTTTTGGTTTATTACAGCACACATTAAATTAAACACAGGCTCACAAAGAAAGGAATAAAATGTGTGGAAGTGTGTTTGCTGAGAAAAGGGTATATATCAATTAATTAATTCTTATTTACCTGTGCCTTAATTTGCAGCCTGAAATTTTAGGCCACTAATAAGCCACGACAAGATTCAGGTTGCATCATTTTCTGAAATTCTCCCAAACAAAACTTTAAAATTACAGCTTCAGATATTAAGGTTTAAAATGGTACGATGCTCCAGATAAAGGAAGCCCACTCAGGTGTTGCAGTTCTAGATATAATCAGTCTAAGAGTAACACAAATCCCCAAATCTATAACCCTTAAAAAGCAGCTGGTTGAGGAGGGAGTTTGTAGCCAATTTGATGTGCATGAGTTCACTCTCATTCGGGTTTAATCATTATCCTCAGATTTTTCCCAACTGGTTTTCCCAAGTGTTGCCTGACTTTTAAGGGATGGAAACAGATAAGAGTAGAAATAAATTATCCGTGTATAATGAGACCTTCTGTTCTGCACCACCTCTGGTGACATCTAATATAAGCTCATTAGTGCAGAGAGCTATAGCAAGAGGTTCTGTGGGAATACCAAAAAGTGAAAGACAAAAGAGGGCAATTCATCATTTAATTTGAATATTTATACACTATATTTTGATTTTGGTCAATTATGATTATCAGCAGATTTTACAAAAAAGTGTGCAAAAGATATCTAACATCGAACACAAAAGCCAACACAAGAACAAAGCAAATAGCTCAGTTTAGCTAAAAAGAAAAAAGAGAGATGGAAAAAAGTACAGTAATGGGATGTGGAAATGTATTTCATAATTAATTATATGCCGATATTGGATCATTTTGATGTGTTGTAAGCACAACAGTTGTATTACTGATGAATATTAGGTTAGAAAATAAAATATTTGCCCGATTTAATATGACTTCTGGCATGAACCTCTTCTGGTCTTCTGTCTTAATGCAGATGTAGAGACCGATCGTTTTGTTGAACTGATACAGATACAAATAATGGCATCTATGTGCACCTCTACTCTTTACACTCCATTTCCATCTTCAGAACTTCAGAGAATCTATCAGTGCGGTGGAGTGGATGGATTCAAAGGTCTGGACACACACAAGTACAAATATGTGTGTAAAAACAAAAGGTTTTTACATTCAGACTTAAAAGACACAGTCATGACAGTTTTACAACTGACACTATTAGCATTATGAAATTCAATTAAGTTAGTTTTAATTATCAAACCTGAGCATGTATATTTTGCATGTTTTGTTTTATTTCTTATTATTTATTTCAAAGGGACAGTCCACCCCAAAATCCAAAGATAAATATTTTACTTCTGGCCTGAAGTTCTATCTTCTTAGAAAGAAAATAGTTCCTACATGAAACTGCTCACAGCAAGGTCTGTGGGTTGCCTTGAGTATCTGGGTCATGATTTCTGCAAAGACTCATTGCTGCTGAATTTTTCAAATGTTTTATTTATTTATTTATTTATTTATTTATTGGTACTTTGAGCACCACAAGCGAAATGCCATCCAGTTCCATTATATTCAAGAGAAGACAGACCTCTCTACAGCTGATATCTCCAAAGCTCGGCAACCCACACCAAAATAATGAAGATGGACAATTTCTTTGATATGCATGTTTGATTTTGAACTGTCCCTTTAACCCAAAGGAAAAAAAGAACATAAATATGAAAATCAGCAGTTTCCATCACAGCATCTTTGTACTCTCAATACCAGAAAGATTTTGACGTTTGATTTCCCCATGATATAGAATAAGCTTCGGTGTTTGGTAATGTGTGATAATGACCACAGGAGGGCGCTCTCTCTCTCTCTCAGACAATGTCTTCACTCAGAGTATTTCTTGGCAGTTGTGGCAATTAATTTTGCAGATATAAAACAGGATGAATTATGATGGAGTTGAATGTTTACTTAAACAAACACCCCCCTGCAGCATGTTGTGTCTTCTGGGCTCATTACTTAAATGAAATATCTGCCTCTGTGTTCATGTATGTGTGACAAAAATACCTTTGCATATCTACCATTGTGTAACCACTGCATCTAGTTGACACGCAATTCAATTTTGATGAAAAACTCTTGCGTAACTTCACTGTGCTTCATCAAAAGTCTATGAGGGGGAAAAGGGAGAGATGCAAAGACAATAATGTATGATGACATTTCATTTTTAGCAACATGTCTCATAAATTACTCATCAATTCAATATTTAAAAATGAAGTGAAAGCAGGGATCACATTAGTCACGACTTTCAGACCCAGACAACGTGATGCCTTTCAACATCATCTGAAGAATTGGCTTTGCTTATGGTATTGTACGTATTGTGGTCATTTATTTCCCTTTATTTTACTTAAAACAGGTAGTCTCATTGAGATCAGGATGCCTTTTTCAAGAGTGTACAAAAATAAACACATATAGTTTAAGCGTAGAGAGATGCAGAGATGATTTACAGATGCACCTTAAACATTTTCACAGTTGAGAAAAGCATTTACAAGTGAGAACAACCTTTAAAAATGTTCAGAAGAAATAAGAGAATCCAATTTCATGTTTTTGCAGCTCATTCCATTTGTATGCAGCATCGTATTTGAACCCACTTTAGCCAAGTTAAATGTTTAATAATTTAATATTTTCAGGTACAACCATTTAATTTCCAAACATCCAAATAATGACATCCAGTTCACAGTTTGCTGTGAAGAACTTTTGAAAGACAGTCTTCCATCCATAAAGAATATTATTCAGTTTAATGTGCTGGTTTAACCACAGGATGGTGCTATTCTGTTGGAAATTAAATCATACTGGACTGATATAATCACTGGGTCAATTGTAGAGGAAGTATTTGGCTTTTAAGGAGAAAAACCTTTGAGGAAATAAGTAACAAATGTAGCGCTTTTATGAATGAAGAAAAGATATAGCAATAACTTGAAAAATTAAATAGTTGCACTTATTTTTGAAGCACAGAAGGAATAAAAGACAAATGCTAGAAAAAATGAGAATATTTTTATTTATGTTGCAAAGATTTTGTGCTGCCTCTCACTACAACAGTTGGTCTCAGTTCTCAGATGTGTGTTGTGTCAACAAGGCATGTTTGTCTCGTAAATGAGGATAAGTCAGAAAATGGCTGCCATTCCTGTCCGCGCTCTGTGTCGGTGTGTGTGCTTACACATTGTCTGACATGGTGGTGCTCACTTTGACAGTTTACAGTCAGAAATAAAGCTGAAAGAGGTTTGTCACTTGCAGCTGCTGTCACCTTCCATATGTGTGGGAACAACAGAATGAGGGGCAACAACCACTGAGAAAGTACACATCTGCAGTGACATCTCTTTTCACACATGACTTAAACACACAACAAACTCAGACTTTCTTACAAAATAACCCTTTATGAAGAAATGTTACAGTACATTAAAACATAACACAGTCAGTAAACACCAAATAAGAAGGCAGTGTAGTCTGTTTTTTTGTTTCAAGTGTACCAGATACTCTCTCTTCAGTGTCGTGAAAAACCCAACGACACTTAACGCTCCAACCGGAACAAAATAATGTGAATTAAGTGTCGACATGACAAAGTAATTCCGTTGTGTGCTTTGATTCAGAAACACTTTAGTCCCTTCCTTTCTCTGCAAATGTCAAGCAGCGCTAAGACGAGTACAAATACTGATTGGATATAAATTATAAACGCCTGAGTAATTACTAAGACCTGATGTATCTGCTTTTTACACAGTAAAACAAAGAGAGACATGACTTAAACAAGCATGAAATGAGGTTGGAAGACATATTTCACATTAGCGAATGTCAATATGACTAGAATGCTTCATACAAAAGCACTGAATATCATGCATTAAGTACCTAAACGGGGGTTCTTGGTGCAAGTCTGCAAAATATCATGCCATTAACTTTCTTAATGTAAATGCATGAGTGCACGCATGTATTATGGATGTTTGTTTTTACACTGTGGTCCCTTTTTAACATCACATATTTCGTGTCATAAATTACAATAACAAAAGCAAACTCAGAAAACATTGTTTAAAAGAAAAAAATACATTTTTAGTGTATGAAATATCAAAAGAGACAACAAAAAGATATTTAAACATATGTTTAACATCATCCAAAATACTGAGGCAAATGAGAATATTAAATCATTAAAATAAGTGCTAATGGCTTAGATGAGAGCAAAGACATGCCCTCCTCTCTTCAAAAAATATTAAAAAATCTCAGAGAGAAAAGTCCAGCGTTGTCCTGTCCTCTCCATTTGAAAGTCAACTTACATCACTGGATAATCAGGTCATAGCATCATGACATCAGTTATTCATGGATGAATTGTATCAGTTGTCTCCTGACCAATCAAGTAAGTCTTTGAGGGTCATTCTGTTTGACTAAGAGATCAGTTGTTGTCCATCAATCACCTTTCATCGCCTTGTCTCTTTTTTGTCGTCTCGTCCGATCACCTTGTGTATCCAGGTGCTGAAGGCAGACACTTTGGTGTAGACGCCAGGCGACTGTTGTGTCCGGCAGGCATGGCCCCAGGACGTGACCCCATAAACCACCCAACCCCCTCCTGGACGCTCACACACCAACGGACCTCCACTGTCACCACGGCAACTGTCCACACGCCTCTCCGGCTGGATGCTGCCGGCGCAGAGCATGCGGCTCGTGAAGGCGCCGTGGAAATACTGCTGGCAGTGACGACGGGGAAGTAAGGTAAGGGGCGCCTGCTGGAGGGTCTTGGAGTATGAGCGGCCTGAGAAAGAGGGACAAAGTTTAAGTTTAGAAGCTAGACTGACATTTTTGGTGCTGAGTGAAATGTCTGGATTAGTTCATGGTCTCTAGAGGATGAACTGTAAAAACTCTGATCCCCTGATCTTTCATCTTGTGTCATTGTCATATCCAAATATCTGTTTATCCAAACAGTTTGATGAATAACAAAAGACCTGCAAAACAAATGACATTCCCATCAGCCTCAGCTGTATTTGTGTCTGTAATTAGTGCTAATAAGCAAATGTTAGTGTAATAAGCCAGGATGAAACATACAAACATATATACATATTTATATATATATACTTATGTGTGTGTGTGTGTGTGTGTGTGTGTGTGTGTGTGTGTGTGTGTGTGTGTGTGTATGAGAACAGATGTTTACACTGCCAAAGCAGATGTTAAATAAAACAAGAGAAAAATATACATAAACAGTAGAATAGTCATTTTTTTTAGCAATATATAGGCTGATATAAAGACTTATATTTTTAGATAAATAAGACAGCATGTTAGCATGCTGACTTAAGCACAGTGAAGCTTTAAGCTAAATGTTTAAGTCCAACCTAACAGAAACACTAGCATAGTAGCTGAATCTTAGCTATTTTCACTGTTACACTTTTTTCAAATTGTTTTGTGGATGCAAAGAACAAAGTGTTTCCCACGTGACTCCCACTGACTCGACCTCATTTATCACATGCAAAGGCTCTCCAGCTTCTCTCAGGTGTTCAAGAGCTCTAACAGCTCTAATTTAACCACTTTCAAGTTTTCTACCAGAGTCTATAGAGAAGCTGTTTTCTCACTTTCCATGTGTTACGTGCCACAGTGTCTGTGTGGTGCTGTGCTCTCCTGTGCCCAGGTTCTGCCCCTCCCCCCCTTGCAGGTTGCAGTGATTGGCATCAGGTGCAGCTGCTCTGCAATCAGGACCTGGTGCTTAAAAGCCTGCAGAGTGCAGCCAGTCAGGGCCAGTGGGCCATTTGGCAGAGTAAAGTCTGCTAGTCTGTGGTTTAGTCCTGCGGCGGAAGGTTAGACTACTCGTGGTGATCGACAAGTGCTTTGCTAGTGCATTCTGCTTGTGAAGTCACTTGTCTTTGTCTGTCATGTGCCTTGTTTACCTCCGTAGTTGGCAAGGGCACTCGTCTGGGTGCCCCCATGTGATTTGCTAGTCCCACCAGCTAGCAAAGGCACTCTGTGTTGTTTGTGTTGTGTTCTTGTTAGCCTCCCTGGTTAGCATGGACACTTGTCTCTTGTGTGTGCATTTGTTGTTTAATTTAGTAGGTTAAGTTAACCCTTTTGTTAGTTTAATTAGTTAACTTAATCTGATACACTTTATTAATAAAAAAAAAAACCTTTTGTTTACACTTTTGTCTCAGGAAAAGTGGGAAAATTTATTTAATGTTGCACCTCTCATCCCCTAGCCCAACTTGAATAACTTGAATTAAATATATTTTTCTGTGTGTCTTTTTAAAAATATCCTTTTCAACTCCATGTAGACCTTGACAGTTTTAACTTTACTGTTGACCTGGGGAGTTTATAGACTTCAATATTGATTTCCACATGAGCTGGCCATTGTGTGAGGTTCAAACTACCCCCCATATCCTACCCCCCTTCCACAGTGATGGGTTTATGCCTGGGCATAGATTTAGGGGTGATGGAGGGGACAGGCCCCCCTCATTTTAGAACAATAGAAACACGAAAGTAGGACCTTTTATTTTGACAAACTGTTTGATTCAGGCATTTTTATTCAGCATTACGTTCCATTATATTTTGAAATAAAATGTACGCTGTACAAAGACCCCCAGTGTTGAAATGAGTCCTACGCCCTTGGTGGTATGTATGTGCAAAATTTGTTTGCGTGTGTGTGTGATATCAGTGTGGCAGACAGCCAAATGCAAACAGCTGTTCAAAGCAGACATCTCGCCTTAATTCAAACAGCCGTTCCCAGCTTCACACACTCTAAATAGCCTCTGTGTTGTCATCACACATAAGTAAACTAATAAAACACTGTCTCCCACACACACGCGCGCACACACACACACAAATTCTCCAAACACTGAGGAAGAAAGACACACTAACTTCTCAACAGGGAGTTCATGTTTTTGCATAAGCGTGGACTGTGACCTGGAGGCCTTTGTGACTAAGCTGGTATGATTAATGACATCAGCATGTAATTTAAAGATCACTAACAGATGTGTGTCCATGTCCACAGTCAAGTGTATGGACAGACACGGAGCGTGAAGTCAAACGTGTAATTACTGGTGGAGGATTCTCTTCTTCTTTGTCTGAATTCACACTTGACCTTCAAAATAACTTAGATATGGAAGGAGCATGATTGTGGTTACAGCATGTTTCACTGTCCAAACAGATTTTACCCTAAAATAACGAGCCCAGTGTGTTTTCTTTTTTTCCTGTGTTGACTCACAGTTTTATGTTACTGCATTGTTTATTGTTTTCCACTGCTTTTTTTAAACTGTAACATATCTTCTACCTTTGAATTGCTCTGGCAAATATATTTATAAATACATTAAAAATATATATACAACGTATGTTTAGTAAAGCAGATACCAAATTTTAGCTGTTATTTTATAAAACTATTGTATTTGAAAAACTTTAACTAAATAAATTCAACTTCGTATTTCATTCATTCATTCATTTACGGAATTAAAACACTAAATTTGGATTTAAAGGGATAGTTTAGATGATATTACATGGATTTGTATCAGGTATTTATCGATAGTCGGTGTACTACCCACAGTAGAGGGCAGTGACCATGCCCCCAGTCTGGAGGAGCAGCAGGAATACTGGTGTAGGAAGCTAAGCTATGTACTGCTGTATACACTATATATAGAATATTTTCACCACTTAACCTTCCTGTTGGACAGTCTTTTCTGTGGGGAAACCGCCTTAATTTGTTTGTGTCACTGTACGATTTTGGTATTTTTGGTTAGTTCGGATTTACTGAAGTCACACAATAACACAAAAAACTAAGTGATCAAGGCAGTGGTAGATCTGCAAGTCCCTTGTTCTGCAGGATAAAATGACTGATTTCACCAATGGAGTCTGGTTGAAGAAGGTGATATTTGGCTTATATATTCCTTTTTTTGGGTGGACCTTTTTTAAGTTGCTAAAATACATTTTGCTGCTGACCCTGTCCACAGCACTACATCGCTTAGCCTCTGCGCTGATACTCCTCTCGGCTTCTCCAGACTGGACTATTGACTATTGACTATTGATAATCGCCTTATACAAGTCCACATCAAATAATCTGAACAATTCCTTTAACAGGTGTGACTACCCCAAGACAGAGCAATGAACAAACATTAAAGAATATCCCTGTTCATGGCACATACTTGTAAATAAACCAGAACTCATACTCTTTTAAAGTAGTTTTAGTAGTCGATAGTCTTTTAAAGTTATCTCTTTTTTTTAGTACCACCTTCAACTTAAATGTCCAAAACCTTCCCATACACAGTGACATGTTAAATACAACGTTTAATTGAACAAGAATTAAATCAAATGTCATGTTTTGTCCTTCCAGCAGCACTGTACCCCCCCCCCACCCCCCTCCTCACTCACAAACACATACACACCCCCTCACCTGTGTCACCCCAGCCAGTGATGTGACAGTTGCTGGCTTGTTTGAGCACTCTCTCCTTCTTCATGGGCAGACAGGCGGGAAGAACATGACGGCTGAACGACACACACTCCCCCGGTGTCTGGCCCACTGCCCCTGGTGACAGACGAACCAAGGCCAGGTCATAATCGTTGCTGTCGGAGTGGTAGCTTGGGTGGAGGATGATCTGATCGACAGCAAACTCTTCTTCATATTCCTCAGGGACGAGGGCATGGTAGTCGCCCACTCTGACTTTGTATTGCTTGGTGTTGTTTCCATACCTGCAGAGAGAAACGAGAGGGACGGGATTGAGAAAAAGAGGGTGTGTGGCTGTGTGTGTATGTGTGTGTGTGACTAATTCCACTGTTGATAAACTATGAGCCATAAAATTTGGATTTCTGGTAGGGGTTACCTCACCAATACGTCAGTCATAAATACACTGCACTAGTTGCCTGTAAGTAGTGGAATACATTTTTATAAATCAAAGTTTAGTTTTTGAGTAAATTTGGGGTGAATGCGAATAATCGATTGCAATCAATTGCAGCCATCTTTGGACCTTTTTTTTGGTTTGTGGTGGGAGACGGGGAAGATTCATGTTTATCTAAAGAAGGAAAGTAAATCATCTCAACAAAACATTACTGAACTTGAGATGGGCTACAAACTCTTCAGTATTCTACCTTTTTATACCTAGTTTTTAGTAAAATGTTGTATGATATCATGTTTTGTGTTCCCCTTGCTTTTCTCAAGTGACTGAGCAGCTCCATGGTCTCTTTTTTCTCTGCTGCACCTCTCATCCTTGAAAAACATTAACAATCAGAACTAAGAACGGGTTGCACACGTCATGCACTTCTAGTTGCTGTGCAAATGGAAACTTGGACAGAGAATGAGCTCAGGCAAGAATGATAATAAATCTGTCATTGTGTCTGAATGTTTATGCTTTTATCTGACTCATATGTTGACATAATGAAGTGTTTTGCACGCTCTCCCTTTACTCGTTGGAGATGTTTGGCTTTTTTTCAAATGGAGTGGGAGAAACGGAGAAGAGAGGAGAAAGGTTAAGTAAGGGACAAAGACTGGACCAAAGGAGAGGGAGGAAAAGAGGAGAAGGAAGAGGAGAGGAGTGAAAGAAGGAGCCAAGTCCCTGTGTCCAGTTACAACTGGTAGAGTGTTTCCGGAAAGATCTCCTGACCTGCGAATGCCACAGCGTTCCTGGCAGAGCAGAGATACTGCTGACCCGTCATCTACGTACAGTACATACCCATCTACACACACACAAACACGTACACACAGGCACACGTGTTTGGAACCAGACCGACTCACTTACAAGACCACCAGCTTGATAGTGTGCAAATGAAAAATCTCAGGACCAGAGTGGAGTGTGAATGTGACACCTTTCACACATTGTTGTTGTTGCTAAAACCAGTTAAAAAATCTGCTGGAGTTCTGTTACGGTTGGCGAGCCCCCAGCTGTACAAGGTATAAATAGGTTTAATATGTTGACAACATGTGACCATTGACATGAGGTCAAGATTTATGAACCTACTAATCGGTAAAGGTAGTGTCAGGGGTATATCAGGTAATATGATCATCATGGTAATTACATTTTGTAGTACACCTTATCATGTCATTATAAAATGACCTGTGCTTGTGTGCAAATCAGTGCAAGCAAACATGGGTATGCCAATTTGTTGATGTATTTTCTGTACATTTGTGAGACTGCATGTGTATTTGTTTGTTGCTGTGTGTGTGCTTGTGTGAGTAACACCCTATTTTAAGATACCATATGAAAGGTGACACTCTAATGTCGGAAGTCCGTATCTTGGTCTGCATGCTCTGGCTTGCATTCAGCAAATTACTTTTCAAAGCTGTCATAGCTGAAGCTAACAGGCTGGAGCACTGACGGCTGATATGTGATCAGGCACCACTTTGTAATGTGTGACCTCTCTTGTCTGCTTGCAACATCCATGACAACAAAAATCCCAGGTACAGGTAAAAAATAGATGCACTTACAGTATCTTCTGAGCAAGAATAAACATGTATTGGAAATAGTTATAGTTGGAAAGTGATGTGCTGCACATGTGCCAATCTGCAGCAGTCAGCACAATGTTATTACTACGGGAATGTCATCAATGAATCATGAATCATCAATATGACTCTGATAGCTGTCATTCAAACTCATCCAATATAAAATGCACAGCCTAGGGCAGTAACTAAGTAAGAATATGTGTTTTGATAAAGCATTTATTTATTCTGGCACAAGCTACGAAATGCAACTTGAAGAACACCCTGTTAAACAATCAGATAGTGTCATATGACCATGCCACATGCTGCCAAGACAGCATGTGGCAGATATTGTTTTTGCTTTCTGAGTGTGTGTGTGGCCGAAAAAGCAGTTTGAGTATTTTGCCAGGTGTTTATATGTCTGTGGTCAAATTTTGTCACTGCAATGTCATCGCAACGGTGTGTAGTTGAAGTCAAAGTGATGGTTGCGTTAAAAGAGCAAGGGCAAAGTAGGGAACTCTCTCAAGTCTTGGATCACTGTATCGCAGTATTAATGGGCCTCATGCATGAACGTTTTCTTATTTTTCTCTCATATTTGTACTCGCATAAAGCAGTAAAAGGGACATAAAAAAAGTCATAAAAAAGACATTAAAAAAACAACAACACTGGTTTTCAGTTTTTCAAATGTATTTTTGTGCTTTGAGCACCACAAGCCAGTGAAAGATCTTGAACAGCAACAACACAGGTCTGTTCTAAGTTTGTTACACCACAGAAACGTGTGTTATTAACCACACAGACAAATTTGAATGATTAAAAATATGTATAAAAGAATATATAAAATTAGGTCTCCAAATCATGAGTAAATTAGCAGTTTTCTCAGCTCTGTAACACTGAAGGCATGTCTGCTGTGTCAGTGTCAAACACCACTACAAACTGAATGCTACTTCAAACACAGAGGCTCTGTCCCCATTCGTGGGGCTTATATAGTGCCAGAGGACTGATGGCTCCAGCAGTCACTGAGCCATGTTTCAGGCCAAAAAAATCCCAAATCCAGAAATCATGAAAAACAATTTATCAGTTTAACTCCACAATTCAGTGCTAGATTGTTCTCAGTGTTTTAATAGATTTTCATCCACTATGTTCTAACATGTATAGTGTATTTATACAAAGCCGTTTCAAGTTTTCAACAGACATGGATGACTGCATTAGAGCTAGGTTTCTCTGTTGAGGGTGTAGCAGCTGCCACCAGGTCAAGTTGGGACCAAAATCAAGGTTGAAGATGGGTGTGGTCCTAATCATAATAAGTACCAAGTACTCATGTAGTAATGATGTAGTACTCAAGTGTTAGAACATCAACATGTAGATGGATGACACGGTTGTTGTGATCTCGTCACAAGATGATATCTGGCTGAGACTGTCCAGGTATAAATGACTTACCCTCGTCAGTACAGAGTCAGTAAAAATCAATCTGCAATTACACCGGTGGTCATGTAATTGCACTGTTTGCATTAATCAGTCCTCAAAGTCCTGATTGCTACATCCCAGTGGTCTTAATTTGCAGTACAGAACAACAGAGTATTTCCTGTGTGTGTGTAATTTGAAAGACGTAGACGGAAGAGTCACATTGCACACTAGAGGTTCCTGTATTAAGAGTACAACTCTGGCAGTGGAGAGGGCCTGGGAATGGCTTGAGAGATGGTAGTGGAAAGGATATAATGAATGACCGCTTCCTCTCTTTAATGTGGAAACACAAGGATTTATAGTGGTGGAGCTGCTGGAGACTTTAAAGAGTTATGGTTTTCCTACCAAACCCAACGCTTGGAACTAATGCCTGGTGACACAACCAAAAGATATTATCTTTAAAATACAACCATACATGTACTGCATGAATGTCAAATGCAGACTTTAGGGTTAGTTCTCTCACAACCTTCAACTTTCTCAGCTCTTTGCAAATTGGCCAACTCTACGTTCAATGCACTTTCTTTAGCTTTTTCTGCTGGCTGCTCTGCTATATGCATTATGTGATGGATTTCATGTTGGTGGTGCCATGTGTAGGCCCCCAGACCGGATGAAGTTGAGATGAAATAACTCTGGCTGTATCCCTGCCTCCTGCACCGCAGCCAAAACCACCACTGATTACTGCTCACATTGCTCTGCTGTAGCTCAAACTACAGGCAGAGGCAGATGTATACATAAGCACGCTCACATTTCCATGAATAAAGATAAAAACTCCAATATATGCGGAAAAACACACACAATGCAAAAGACAGACGTGTTTGCATTTGGCAGAGGGGTTTGAAATTAGGTATTTATTTTTAAGTAATTATTGATTACATGTTTTAGTGTTCAGAGTGCTATTTATTTGCTTTGCCTGTAATGTGCAATTTGATAGCCAAATGCCCACGAGCAAAATGTGACCACACTTAATAAGCTGCAGACTTTCAACCAATCACTGTCCTACTTGGCTCACAGTGCCCAGACCTCCATTCATCTTTTGACTAGAGACTGTGGGACCAGCAGGTGGGTGTGTACCCCCTGCAAAGCCTGTCACGGATGCCAACACAAAGAAACACAGACTGACCAGCACTGTGGAGGTGAGGAGAAGAGCTGTGGCCAGCACAAGAAGAAAAACCCATGTGTAGTGACAGCCTTGTAAATAGATAAGTGAAGGAATGTAATTATTTCCTGGCTGGCTGTGTGTCAAATATTTCCTCTCTGTCTGCGGGTTTGTATCATAAAATATGGGCAGAACAGACAGAGTGGACTTGTAATCATTTATTTGGCCTAGATTTATTTTACTTTAGTCTGTTTTATTTTTTTGGGTCTATTTATAGCAGGTAGTTCCAAGTCATTTTATTACTCCAAATTTGTTCCATTATTCTATTGATTTTTATGAAATAATTCCTAATAACATTTTAGGTGTTGGCCAGTGGTTGTTTTTTGTTTAAGTACATTATTTTGTATTTTGCCTCAAACTGACTCAGTGTTTTTGTAGGCCCAGAGTCCATATTGAATGAGATTAATTGACTTTAAAAAACTGAACATAACTCTTCAAACTCAGAGGCATACTGTGCGTATGTGCGTGAGTGGATGTGGGTGTGTGTGTTTGACCTTTTGAAGCAATGTGCCGAGGTGAGAACCCAGCAGGTGTCAATGAGAGTCGCTCCACACACCAACCTCCCGTCTCCTCGAGATCCTCGCAAACGAATCGCAGCCTGCCAGGGCCATCCGCCCCTACAGACACACAAACATACACACACATAAAAACAGAAGCAATAATAATAGTGCAAAATAACTAAAATGAACACACTGAAACAGAAACCACTCTACAGCGTTTTAACAAAAGCATATTGAGTCCTACTCAGATAATGCTAAAATTTAGTAACTGCACCTCAACTCAGAAATACAGCTTTAAACAGGCAGCCAAAATAACAACATATGTACTTTATCCAAATATGATTTATGTGATTTTTTGGGAGGACACTAAACTTTATTATAGTGGCCTGGTAGAATTGGTTTACATATCATCTAAACATGCAAGCACACAAATAAATACTCAATAAGAAAAACATTTTTGGTTTCAGATCTACCCATAAACACAGTCTGTTTATCCTGACCTCTTTTTGTCATGTTGATTTAGATCACTTCTGAGGACATTACATAGACTTAAATAAATTTCCTGGAGACTTAACCCCACCCTAACCATTTCCCGACTGGGGACACTGCTTTGACCCCACTTGACCTTTCCTAAGTCCCACCTCTTTTAACACTGTGCTCCCAGTTGATCAGCTTGGTACCTCAGTCAACTGTCTCAGTTCTTGTCTCCTGTACCTCGACATACTACGCACTTGGCTGAAGACAGTGAAGAGATGTTGCTGTGTAGATCTCTAAAAGTGATATATAAGCACGTTAAGTTAGACAATACTATACTAATGTACCTTGTGGTACTAACTAAGCTAACTAATGTACTTCACTCATTAGTTAGCTACTTTAGTCTGCTAGCTATTTCTAAGCCAATAAATTTTAAGGTAGCTAATATTAGAAAAAACACTGGCTAGTTAGCGAAATTAAGATACTATAATGAACTAGATATAGGAGGCAAAGATGGTGTCCATTTTGTCCAATGAGAATTGCTTGTCTGGTGTATACTCCAATAAAGTTTTCTAGCTTCCGCATTTATTTCCATGTATCTGGCTTGATGAATGTGTGTTTCTCCTGCTGGACCTGCCCACAAATTCCTGCTCGCCAATAGGCTTTACACGTGACTGATGTGACTGTTTTTTAAATAGCTTTTCTCTTCTCTAAATTTTCACAAATACAAAACCGTGATGAATCAAAAGTCATAATTGTCCTTGTTTAAAGTTTGAGGTGTCCTGTCAACAGTTTGAGAGATGTCTATTTTATAATGGTAGCTCATGAGGAAAATGCTTTTTGGGCTGCGAGGGAATTTTTCAATACAGCGAGTGGCAACTGGGAAAAACTGGAAGCAAGGCGAAGCGGCAATACCCAGCTTGGGTTCAGATAATGCATTTATATTATATATATGTTACTTTTACAGGTCCCCCAGCAACTTCAAAATTTGCTTTTGTTTTCAATATAGACAAGCCTAGCACATAGCATATCTAAGTACAGGACACATGAAAAGTGAAGGTTGACTTAAGTTCTACTGGGTACCAAGACTCCTCAACTGTCACTGGAGCACAGATTGAAAAGGAGGACAAGGTCAATTGGACATGTTGTCCCCATTTAACTGGTAAATAGTCTGAAGTGTTCCCTTGAAAGAAGGCAAAGTCAGAAACACAAAAAGCAAGACAAAGTCATAACCACAAGAATTTCTTGTTTAATTCCAGAGGTTTTTTGTGTTGACCATGTGCGCCTGTTTCTCTTCAATGTAAATCATTCTAGATGACAAACACTGACATTCTTACACACTTGCATGCCTCCATTCACCCATATACAGTGTGTATTCATGTTGGAAGTACACACAGTTTGGACATTTTTTTGCCTGTAGCTTCAGATCAGCTGCTTTCCATTAAAGACTTGGTGACTTAAAAATGTGTCCAATATTCTTTATTCTATATGTCTCTGGCAGGCGTTTTCTGTGCTTTCATTAATCCCTCCTGCCCTCTTTCAGCTTACCTCAGAGAGTTTTCTCCTCCTATGATTCGGCGCTGGCGAGTGTGTTTGAGCCGCAGACCGCAAATTGAGTTGACAGGGTCTGACAGAGACAGAAAAGGAACCACTGGGTGTGTATATCTGAGCGTGTGGGAGGGTGATGATTGTTAAACCATACATTGAGGCTCAGATGTTACTCTATTAAATATTTAGACTGCTTGAAAAATTCATCTTTTACTACATGTGAACCTGAAATAAAGTAAATTAAATAAATGAGAGATCATTTTCATAGTCTGTGTGTATGTGATGATAACATCTACAAACATGAACTGCTTTTTCAGAAGCTGTAATTTATCATACTGAGGAGACAAAACTCCCTCCTGCTCTCGTTTGACTTTCCACAGTATGTGCACGTGAGAAATGGAAGTAAGAGCATATGTGCAGGTAACTGATAGCAGTGTGTGAGTCTGCCCTGATGTGTGACAGACAGGGTGAAGCAATAACATCGCTCTCTCCATTTTACCATGTGGATATATATATACACACACGCTGCTTTCCTCTCAGTATCTTACCTCCTGGGGTTTCTTTACTCATTTGTTTCTCATTAGTTTTTCAGCGTGTGTGACACAGTGGAAATGTTTACTAAACACAATATAGTCTCATCCATATTCAATGCACACACAGATGCTACAAATAAATCACAGGGGCTCCATTTTTTTTTGAAGAGCAACAAACAGACCTGTCTGACCTTTGACCTCTTTGTAGCTAGGCTGCGGTTCACCGTAGTCACAGATGACCCCAGCATCCTCACTGTGGCGACAGTTGTGTGTGCCGGGTGGCTGTTTGATGCAGTCTGCTAAGGAGCGCTCCTCGCCGCTGCACTTCACATTGTCCACATGGATGGGCCCTGTGCCTTCTCCGAAGTACGCCATCACACGGGCCTTCGCCACCCCACTGAGGAGAATGAACAGGACAATTCATTGCCATTGCCTCAGAGGGGATAATAAACTGGAAGAGTAACTGTTAAAAAAATAGGTCATATTGAGGCTGAAGATAAAATGACCTGCAAAAATATATTCATACAGCAATTTCAAGAAAGGTTTTTATTCACAATCAAAGCATTTCACATAAAAAACGGTGGGATTGTTGACATTCAAGAGCAACATTAATTAAAAATCCAAAACAACAGTTAAGAAAAGGGACAAAATTTAAGTATTACTTGCACTGGATGATCTAATTCTAAGAGGTAAACTGTTCCTAACTTTCAGGGCAAAGACATCAAATGCTCTCTTAATTTTAAAACAAGGGAATTCTGGAAACATCCATCAGACACAACAATTCCAAAATGTACTTAAGGGCTTCTCATAACGTCTGACAGGTAATAAATAAAATTTTAAATTAAATTCTAAACTTCACTGGCAGGCAATGGAGAGACGCTGGAGAAATATATTCCCTACACTGGACAAGCTACAGCATTTTGAAACATTTGCAGATGAGCCATAGCTCAGCTCAGAATTTGAAATGTCTGTTTGAGTAATATCCTAATAAAACTGTATTATGTATAGGCCTTATCTTATATAGGATAGCTTTTCCAAATGACCTTTAATCATGTCACAAACAGAAAAACATCAAGTTGACTGTGTCGCTGTTCCATGCTTCTGTCTCTATGTGTGTGTCTATATAAGCAAACAGGCGGTGGTGACATGTTAGTATGGATGTTAAGGTTTCACATTCTCTGGCTGTGACGCAAACCGGCTCAAAGCACTTTTACAATCTGATAGCAACAGTATTTGTGTCACGATCTCACCTCTGACTTTAATTAGCATCCAGCTATAACACAGAGGCCTGCAGGTTGTGTATGTGTGCTGTATAGGCTGTAGGTCTGACTTTAATTAAGATTGATAGATAAGTGACTGAGAGGATATCAGGTTGCATCCCTGGGGTTTGATGGGTGGCAGGTCTTGTATCCCTGCTCATCCACAGGGAATCTTAACTCTCTTATTGAGACACCGAGTACTGAGTCTGTGTCTCCAACAGCTCCCCGAGGAGTATTTAGCATTCAAAGGGTGAACCTCCAATTCACTTGGAACTAAGTCTAGAGACTGACATCAAGCCCGCTTGGTGTGTTTCTGTGGCAACACTTAGTAACACAACATCATTCAAAGGTGAAATACAATCTGGTCTGGATACTAAATGGTCGTGTTAGAAAGAAATGCCAGGAGTGTTCTCAGGAATTATTTTTCATGTACCGCCATGCCATTTCTATTAGTGGATCTGTTTGAAACATTACAAGGGGGGATGGAAGATATAATGACTTGGGTAAAACCTGAGTTGCAGGCACTTTTTTAAGTTTGGACATGTTTTTAAAAAAAGTCCAACGAAAATCTCATACTATTGCATTATTGTCACATGGCTACACATTCACACAAGGTGACTTTAAATTTGGGCTTATAATAAAACCCTATTATTCCCTGATGCCCTCCAATTGGTATCTGTCATGTCTATTTCATAAATGCTTTAATTGTTTGATGGTGTGGTGTGACTTTTTCACTATTATGCAACCACCATAGCAGAAAATCCACTATCTGATATGACTCAGCCAGACATCATGTTCACGGATGAGGTGATGTTAAAGTTTTATTCGTGTTATGTTTATGTCATGTTTGCCAGCTTCCTTCCTCATTCTCCGATGTTTCCCGACATAAGAGTATTTTCAAATTTGTGTGGCAGAAATACAAATGGCTGGAGGTTAACAAAAAAGTTCCATTTGTCCTCAAGTCCATTACTGTTTACAGGGTATAACACATAGCAGGGATAGAAGTGACAAGTTACAACTACTCAAATTGCTGTAATTCTGGGGGGAACTTGTACTTTATTTGCATTTTTTTAAAAGTCTGTAATTTCTTTTGTTCTTAAGTATGGACCACACTATGGTTTACTCAGTCATGTTTAATTTTCTACTGAGTAGACCTAAAATTTGAGTTTGTTTTTGAACCGTTTATCTGCATTTTTGCATCCAAAAAGTCTATCTGATCACAAACCAGCCAATGAAAACCATGAAATTCAGAGTTTTAAAAACATGCTTCAGAAAACACGTTTGGAGAGGTGAAAGTGACTTCTGACCAGAACAAAGCAGGAGTTGGGATTTAATACCTGCTATTGATAATGACTTTAACTTCAACGGTTAAAAAATATCTTATACTCTGAGTAGTTTTTGAGGATACTTTTTACTTTTACATAAGTATTGTTTTTACAGTGTGGCAGTACTTGTACTTGAGCATATATTTTCAGTACTCTTTCAATCACTGATAAATAGTAGTAACATGGAGTAAAGGCACAAGTTTGGCTCAGTATAATTCAGTCCGCATTATAGACTTTATTTACACTTTTATGTTGTGTGTGTGTGTGTGTGTGTGTGTGTGTGTGTGTGTGTGTGTGTGTGTGTGTTTGCGTAGGTTGTCCAGTTTCATGTAGGTCCACATTGAGGATGACTCCGGGTCAAACTGTTGACTTTGAGTCTAATTTGTGTGAAGGTCTGTGTGTGTTTCTGTATACATTTTGTTTTATCACCACCGGACCAACCTCTAACCTTTGGGGACCTGCTGCGTGTGTAATGACCTTTCACCACCCCCTGTGCGAGACAAAATGATGATCCTAACACTGCCTTTACACGCCTCCAACACGCTTCCTCTCCCTCTCTCACATTTATGCGCTCCAGATGTGGCTTTCATCTGCACACAGATGTGTCACAGAAAATTGGGTGGTTAAGGGATGAGTAACCCTCGCCGAGCAGTGATGTGAGAGAAAATGAAGACAGTTTGTTACGTTACAGTTTTCCCTCGCCATCCCACTGCCATTGTTTTGGAAAACGGGACAGTGTCTCAGAGGGAAAGATAATGGGACACAGAGAGGATGAGATGAGGTATTCTGCCTCGCCTGAACATATCTGTCACTGTGAATGTGTCATTTGCACAAGTGGCCTGCCCTTTAATTGGGTGTTTATCTTGGCTCTGTGAAAAGGGCACGACTAAAACCTCTAATAAAAGCAGCTGGCAGCACACCAGAGGCTCACAACAAGTGCTCACAAACTCGAGTGTACTGTTTTTAAAGATTAATTCATGAAATACAGGCATTTTAAATGATTCAAGGCATACTGTAGTTTTTCCATTCTAAGTTAATTTGAAACTGGAGATGTGTGTGATGAGGTGCAAACTGAAAACAGAGAGGGAGCTGAGAGATGAAGAGATGAAAGACAGTCACAGAACGTGGGAGTGAGTGTAAGACAGATGCCAAGTCTGAGAAGTGGTGATTGATTTTGCAAACAGAGCAACCAGCCTGGATTCACTTAAGTGAGACTAATGTATAGAGCGATCACATGCCACAGCACACAACTGAGCGTTTTACTCTAGTCCAACATCCTGACCATAACTGAAATGAAAAATACCTTGAAAATACACACACATGCACAGGTGTACTGTTTACATTCAGCATGCTGCCTGATATCAAAACTAAAAGAACGCACTCAGTAGAGCGCTAATATCCACCAGGCAACAGATGGTGAAGCACTTACAGCAATTTCACCACAACTGCTAAATGCAACAAGATTTGCAAAGCTTTTAAACAAGTTTTTCTATAGTATAGTATTGCATAAGTTTTATTATCTGGATGTATGCAATGTTTTTAACAGTATACTGTAGTCTCAGTTTTCTTGAAGATGAATAGATTAGTTTAACTGTATTATAATTAAGCATCCTGGGTTCACCTAACTGTATAAACTTAAAAAAGTCCAAACTTCTCTACTTGTACATTGTTATTTATTTACATTTATTTACATGATTACAAGCAACCACATGGTGTTCCAACAACATAATAGATCTAGAAATATCTACATGACATTAGAGAAACTAACAAAAGATAAAATAAAATACAAAAGCCGAATAATTTACACCAGGTCACCTGTGGGTGTGGCTATTCATAAGTTTAATGTTTTCACATAGAGCAGATTAGATTGCACCCATTAACTACATTTAATTCCAACAAGTAACCATCATCATGTTCAATTTTTTGGGTTCATAACGAACCAATTTCATGAAAATCGTTTCAGAATTAAGTGAGTTACAGTTGATTTTGTAGTGAAGTCTGCATTTGTCAGCAATTGTGGAATTAGTCACTTCCAGCAGGTTATTCTGCCCAAATGGCAATCAAAAGCTACTTGCTACTCATATTTCATGCAAGTCATTGTGATTGTTTAGTTTTCATCATGTTACCCAGAAAAAAAACAAGCTACTCCAAGACACATGCACATACACACATACCTGTATCCCATCTGTCGGCACACCACCTCAGCATCACGATCAGTCCATCCATCATCACACACGGTGCCCCATTGTCCTGACAGGTAGAGCTCCACCCGGCCTTCCCTGGGGCTCTCTCCTCCCACAAGCCTCACTGGCACACCTGAAGAACACACACACACACATAAATGCAATTTAGGCCGACTAAACAGACTGGCTGAAGTTACCCAAAACCCCTGAGTGTAGAAATATTCAAAGACGCTAGACTACACACACATTCCCTCACAAACCCGATCTTCCAGGCTAATGTGTCTAGTGAATGGGGCATGTGCACTCATGTTCCCTGCAGGGGAAGTAGCTTCAACACCTGTCTGTTTTCATGCATGCAACCACTTGTGCGTCCAGAGGGGGAAATTGTTAAGAGTCCTGTCACTGTGAAAAGATCATTTATTTTCATTGTCTCTCTGGTTTTCACACGCTCCCTCTCTTGTTCTTTCTCTCGCAAAATGGTTTTCACTCACACTGTTAATCAAATCAGTCTGGGGTTTCGGTTCAAACAATCCATCATCATTTGTCGGCACATGAATGCCCAGACATGCATACAAACACACACACACACACACACACACACATTAATCCCATGTAAGTGAATGTCAATGTCTTTTCCATGTGTGGACAGTTTCAGGATTACTTTACACTCTTGCCAAGTGTCGGTAAACAGTAACACAATCATTTTCTGAAAAAAAGAGACTTCAGTAGTTGTCAGCTAAGACTTGTTCCTACTGGTTGTATTGAGTTGAATGACGTGCTGCATTCAAATATCGTGTGTGTGGAACGAAATAATTGTAGGAAGGCAAGATTAAGACCAGGGGGTTAATTGTGGGAATGTTTACTTCTTTGTTGGTTTTGGCTATTGAGGAAATACTCATCTGTGTCCTCCTGCCTAGAAACACAAACACTGTTTTATGTGCTCTGTCAGCACACACACAGACACACACAAAAACACAAAGACTTGTTTTACCATATTTGTAGGGACTTGTCTTTGACATAATGTATTCCCTAGTTAAGCGGCTGTCAGACTTTTCAGAACATGAAAAATGTTCAGGCCCTCCAATTCCACATTTATTTTAGCAACTGACAAAAAAATGATTCAAGTTGAATTACAGTGAAACAAAGGGTAGCATGATAGCATCAGCTCTAGGTTGTTTATTTCCCCTACATAAATCATAACCATTCAACTTTGTTTCACTCTATATTTCTTCCCTGGTCAAGGATGACAAGGGGAGGCTGTAGTGGCCCACCTCCCAGTTTGTGAACCACTGCCCTAGCCCCTTACCATAACACTTCCCATCACAACTAAGTGCTTAACCCTTACCCTAATCCTAACCTAAACCTAATTATAACCCTAAAGCATGGATTTTCAACAGGGGGTCTGCAACCCCTTGGGAGTCCTCGGAGTTACTAAAGGGGTATGTTATGACTTTGAAGGTTAAGACTTTTGGGGTGCAGGATTTTGACCCTTCAAAGCTTGTTGGACCCCACAAGTATAGTGGGCTCTCTTTTTTGGACCCCACAAACGTAGCTAAGCAAGCCCACACATGTACACAGACACATTTTCTTGCTGCCCTGACACAACCCTAACAGAGAGACAGAGAGAGAGCGAGGTCGTTCAAAGCACAGCCTGGCTTATCTACTTTTTCCAATCTGCCTGTGGCATGTTGAGGGGGGAGGAGGGATTTAAGTGCATACATTAACACTCAAACAAATACAGATAAACAAACACACACAAATACTTTGTTGTTGTAATGACATAATTCTTTAGTGGGTGTTTCGTGAGGTGAGATTGCCCCTCAGCCTCTATGCCAAACAGCATAAGCTACATAAACCTAACTTATAATCATTTACGACATAAAAACCATGATGTATCCTCTCTAATATTCAGCAGACTTATCAGACTCGTATCTGTTACTTTAACATCAAGACAAATGGAACAGAACTGAACAGTAATGTGCAGTATGAGGTGAAATCTGAGCCACTACAGCTCTGCCCTTACACATCTTTATTGGTGCCTGAAGGCTAGATATAAGCTTGATTAATGGTGCTACCATTCATCCTCCTGCTTTCAGCAAGTAGTAACACAACCGAATCCTTCTGTCTCTTTTTGTTAAGATTTAAGAAATACAATTTTGCAGTAACACTGATTTTGTAGTTAAGAACAGTGAGGAATAAGTGGCATTACGGTGACTCTCTTTAGACAAAGACTTGCAGTAGGTCCATTTAATCATGATGATTTTACAGGCGACCCAGTTATTCAGGCAGGACAAGCTGGCTGACAGCTGTGCCTGTTAGGGTTAGCATGACTTACATCATCCTCTATCTGTCTCTTGGAGAATGCTGTCTTTCCTCCTCCCAGTAATATGAGACTCAATTGACTGCAGGTTGAGTTTGGCAGAGATCTTAGAAACAGATTTCAGATCATCTTACGCTTCCTTTACCTGGTTTAATGAGATGAGGGGAAATTGCAGAGAGACTTTCATCATTTGGTTTCCTGTGAGCTATTAGGCTTCTACAGCCCTCTTTTTAAAAAGAAATACATCACATATCAATAACCCAGTTAACCATTGCAATAATCCAGCTTAAATGGGTAAAATCTTGTCATTTTGTCTGAGTTAATGAGTTGCTGAATAATAGGCAAAAAAAATCATATTGCAAATTGCAATATGAGTCACAATTTTAATGGAAATGGTCATTTTTTTATTTTCACTGAAAAATTATATAGAAATAGGTCTGTACCAAACATGCATGTTCTCTTACATCTGTAGAATGTGATTATTAGGAAGTGGCACCACAATTCTTCATTTATAATCATATGTTGTGACACAATTTATCTTTATCAATGAATTGCATCTCCTGTGATTTGGATATTGCACTTAGCCAATTTTGATAATATTTCAATTCAGCCCTAATTACTGATTTAGTTCATTGTAAACAAAATTGAGAGCAAATTGTACTAATGTATAGGTGACACTGTAAGAGAAATAAGATGAGAGTTGAGAGGAGATTCAACTGAAAGAGGAGTGAACATATGATAATAAATTCTGATATCAGTTTTTTTTTTCTCTGTCTGCAGATTGAGTTTTCTGGAACTGACAGAAATATGTCTTGGTAAAGCAAAGTATGTTGCGTACAGAACAGGACCAAACCCTGAGGTACTACATTTGCCAACTCACTGTTTTAGATGCTAAAATTCAAATGATCAACAATATCAAAAGCCTTAATATGGACTAAAATAAGCAAAAGAGAGCTAAAAGATCATTTAGAGCAGTTTTAGTGCAGTTTTTGAGAAGGGCCATTACCATTTATGAAGGCAAATACCAACACCACAACCGATTCTCATAAAACACTGACCAGAACAGTTTAAAGCTTGCCCATGTGCAGGCTTGTTAACTTGCAAACCTCCCACCTCTAACCTCAACCACCCCCACATGAGCAGCACATTTCCAGGTGTGGTATAACTAAAACTACAGTTTCTAGTATGGTAACTGCTTGAATTGTTTCCAAGCCTGAAAACAGCGACCATCTACAAAACACTTTCTACATAACCTCTCCCATTCGTGTTTTATGTAGTAACTCTGCTTGTGATTAGGTCTTACAGTAAGATAAGATTCTGTCTTACTAGTTGGAAGACTCTCTCCATTGCGCTCAGGGCTGCAGGCGATGTTAACATCTTCATGGTGTGTGCAGTCATGACGGAGCCACTCCCTCCTGTTGCACAGCAACAGGCTTGGCTCTTTTCCTGTGCAGCTCACATCATCCAAAAGAATGGGACCTGACCCCACCCCAAAGCGTGGCACTGGGGTGATATCGAGTCCTTCAGAAAGGAGGGTCTCGCCTAATCTGCAAGGTAGACATGTACACACACAAACATACTTTTTTAGTAATTTATGTAATGACGGTGCTTGACTGAGGACACGAACACTTCATATTACCTGTAACCAAGTTGTCGACACACCACTTGTGTGTTAGAGTCTGTCCAGCCATCGTCACACACAGTCCCCCACTGACCACGGTAGAAGACTTCTAAACGTCCCTCATGGCTGACTGCACCACCTACCAACCTGACAGTACCATCTGGAGAGACAGAGAGAGACAGACTGACAGTTAGTCAAGGTTCTCTATACTGAGGATACATTTCAAACATATATTTCATGGCATTCCTTTGCATTAAAACAGCTTTAAAAAATCCAAAACAGATATTTCTTTTTAGCCTTATGCTGCATGCTTCAAATTACATTGCAATTATTCAAAAGAATCTCAGCTAATGCATTCATTTCTGGCAGCACTCATGACAAAAAAGCTCTGGGAGGTCCTGTTCGGACTGAATAGCCAGTGTCTTTAGCCAAGGTTCAGGCCTTAAGAGATCTTCTTTCACACACTGGTCACCTGGCCAGAGACCAGACTCCTCTCCTCTCTTCATGTGTGGTGAAATGATGCAGAATCTTTCACACAGTGTTTTCCTACAGTGAATACTAGTCAGCCTCCATATTTCCAGGTCTTGCCACCATGCTCTCTCCTAAAAGCTCGGCTAGCTTAACAGGGCCGTTTCTTGCTATATGCAGACTATGTGGTTGCATAGTGTCCACAAATCCACCAGGGGCCGCCTGGAGTGTAAAGTCACATCATCTCACTACATCATTCACATCAGCAAACCTTACAAAAATACTAGCAGGCTAAAATAAGCGACCTGTATTAGTTAAGGTTGGATTGAATGATGGATTTGTTTGAAAAACAGGTGTTAGCCATGTTGGGTAACAACAAATCAACAACAACCGACAGATTATGCTCCTTTGAAAATGTCAGTGGTGAGTTTGAATATATTTTTTAGAATAGGGTTGATTTGAAAACTGATTTCTTTGTTGCTTTTCATTTGGAAATAGGACGAATGGTCTAAACCCAGTGGTAGGGATCATCCACAAAAAGCTAGAAACGGCCCTGTAGCTAAAAGAGAGATCTTAAGTTAGGAAGGTAGTGTTTTCATCTGGGACCCTTCTCATGAGGGTCTTTGATTTGTTTTTTGCCATATGAAACCAATTTGCCATACCCTTTTTAAAGGAAACATTTTGAAAAACACAGGTGTGACTAAGAATATTAGAGATTGCTCTATTCAATTTAGGCATTCCAGTAACCCAGCATGCACAACACTACAGTCCCAGCACCAGAAAATGTAAATAGAATGCAACTATTAGTAATGTCATCAGTTACACCTATGCTGGGTGAGTCAAAATGTCTGCTGTGTGAAAGGTGTGCTGTCTCCAGCAGTTTCAGTACATGCAGTACATGCAAACCCATGCACGACGATGACGTGTGAATTCCTGGGGGAGCTTACATATCTCAGTATGTAAAATGTGCGCGCATTTCACTTGTACTTCTTTGTGAATATTATGGATTGCTGAGGCAGGTGTTGTTCTACCTGTAAGAGGGCTGCAAGACACTCCTGCATCCTCAGAGTGCAGACAGTTGTGTTGTCCCCAAGCACTTTTTGAACACTGCTCCACAGTGAGCTCATTGCCTGTGCAACGCACTTCGTCCAGCCACACACGGCCTGAACCTTTGCCAAAATGTGCCTGGCCCCATGCCCGGGCCACACCGCTACAAAGACAAGAGTAGATACAGAAGAATAGAGGGTTTGATTTGCAATTATACTGATACAATTAAAAACAGATGTACTGACAAAATATCCAGGGTAGTATACTGTATTTATTTAATCTGGAAATGGAATGGAATAAATCTATTGCATTCCAAATCAATCTTAGAAATTGCTTGCCACGCATATCCGTGCATAAATAAACATTGCAATACCAATGCCACAGTAGCACACACAAAAAATGCACACAGGGACATTTGCCGAGAGTTTAGTGTTTGCTAAATATGCATATCTCTGTGGTGGTTCGCACAGGAACAATGAGCCTGATTCATTATCTGACCCCCAGATGTTCTTTACTGCTCGCTCCTCTCTCTGTGTGTCCGAATGGAAAGAATACTTCTCATACTTTTGGAGACAGAGGGAGAGACAGACGGCTGGACACCCACATTAGCTCATCTCAGCTTCCTACTCTATCTTTCTGCCACACTTTTTCCTCGCTTTCTCACACTCACAATGTATTTCCTTTTAGCCTTCATGCTAATTTTTGGTTGGAATTAATGTGAATATGAACATTAATATCTGCGTGCATGTGTGTGTATTTGCCCCTTCACCTCAGCCCCAGCTGACGACACACCACCTCTGCATCACTGTCATCCCATTGGTCGTCACATATGGAACCCCACTGCCCTGCATGAAAGACCTCAACAGTGCCCTCTGAGCTCGATCGACCTCCCACCAGCCGAACAGGGAGAGCCACCACCACTGAAACACACACAAGAATAAATATACACATTCACACAAAATGTGAGTATCTGTCAAATTTTATCACACTGATAAAATTTAGTGTTTTTTGTAAATATGCACTCATTCTGAATTTAATTCCAGCAACATGTTTCAAAAAAAATAGGACACAGGAAAAAAAGTCTGGAAAAGTTGTGGAATGCTCAAAAACACCTGTTTTGAACATTCAAAAGGTAAACAGGGTAACTGGTAACAGGTGATAGTAGTCAGTATATAGTACAGGTGGTAGTCAACACCACATTACGGAAAACTGTATTTTAGAATGTTTCTCCACACAAAAGTTAAAGGGATTTAGGTATTTCACCATCTACAATCCATAATGTTAAAGATTCAAAGAATCGAGAAAAATTTCTGCATAGAAGGGGTAAGGCTGAAAACCAACATTGAATACCAGTGACCTTTGACCCCACAGGCACCACTGCATTACAAATCACATTAAAAAATGTGTGAGGAGACTCTGGACTATTGAGCACTTGAAGATGTATATAAAGTAAGAATAAGAAAAAAAAATCACTTTGAAAACTTCGACAATTAGTTCCCTCAGTTCCCAAACATTTACTGAGTGTCATTAAAAGAAAAGGTTATGTATCACAGTTGTAAACAAACCCCATCCAAAACTTTTTGGAGCGTGCTGCAGGCATCAAATTCAGAATGAGTATGTATTTACAAAAAATAGATATATATTGGTTTGAACATTAACTATCTTGTCTTTGTACTGTATTCAATTGAATATATGTTGAAAAGTTTTTGCAAATCATCGCATTCTGTTTCTATCTATGTTTTACACAACGTCCCAGTGTTTTTGGAACTGAGGTTGTATATTGGGGACATTTCTAAAAATAAGTAGGAGGTATAGAGGATTTGTAGGGTCACCAGATCACATAATTGATCCATCACAGACTGATTATTCTCCATAAGGAGTGCCTACCTTCCTGCTGGGTGCAGGTGATGGCTGCAGCCAGAGTGCACTCCCCACCATTCCAGGCGGTCTTCGGACACTGCAGCAGGTCTGGCTCGTCTCCCTGACAATGGACTGCTTTCCAGTGAATCTTGGCCATACTTGGACGAAACAGTGAAACTGCACGTGCACGACCTGAGATCCTGGCAGGAGATCAAGAGTTTCTTTTACAACAGTAATTTCAAAGACTTTTTTAAAACCCACAGAAGACATCAAACAGGAAACCCATTCTCATCTTTAAAACGGATGGTTCACCCCAAAATCAAAAGTTACCTGCAGTGCTGTTTAACCATCTAGACTGTTCTGGTGTGAGTTGTAGTTTTGGAGATATAGAGATGTCTGCTTCTCAGTTTAAGCTTTCTTTTTAACTGATTTTATTTAGTATCAAGGTAGTACATTGATCACATACAATCTTAAATGTTCCTTGACAACAAAGCTCCTCCAGCATTTCCAATCACCAATCACAGTTCTTAAGAAGGGCACACAAATTTAAGAGGATAACACAAGCAAAATTATAAAAGATAAGTAAAAAATAAATAAATTGACCAATCAATAAAATAATAATGATAGTAAGGGGATGAATATCATCTTTACGGTGCTCTATGCAGCTAGATACAGAGTTACAGGTGTCCATCTCCGTACAAAATGTCTTTTTTAATTTGTAATTGTGCAGTTAGTTCTTCCATTATGTAGACCTGTCTCAGTCTCTTAATTCATTGTTCCACTGTAGAGGGTTGATCTTGGCTCCAAGAAACAGTTGTTATTTTCCTTGAAATGAACAATAACACCCTTAAGATATACACATTATCTCCATAGAGTATAGCTGTCAGTATACATTCCACCATATAATACAGCAGATTCAAAGGTAAAACGACATCTAAAATGACTGTAATCTCGCTTTTAATACTCTCCCAAAATTTCTGCAGTTTCAGGCAGTCCCAAAAAAAATATGATTATAATCCCAAACAATTCCACAGCCTCTCCAGCATAATGGTGAGGATCCTTCAACAAACAGACATTACTTTAGGGGTCCTGACATACCTAAGCTTAACTTTCCAATCAAACTCCATCCACATAGGACTGTTTGTGATCTTATGGCTGGTTTAGTGGCTTTCCTCACATTCTTCATCATTAATTATGACTCCCATTTTTCTTTAATATAGGAGGTATCTCTGCCTCCTCAAATTGCAATCATATCAATGAAATACTGTTTGATACCTGTTAGTGGTCCCCTAATTGCCTCCTACTCATTGTGAGTCTTTAGATAATGCCTTATTTGTACGTATTGAAAGAGGTCCTTCACAGGCAACCCAAAACTGTGCTGTAGCTGTGCAAATGATTTCAACTGATCGTCTTCTATTAATTGATTAATTGTAATCAGACCTGAATCAGCCGGCCCTCTAAAGCTCCCATCGCACAGAGATTGGGCAAAAATCTGTATTGCCAGCTATAGGCACAGCCCTTGATATTGAACTTGGTCCTCTCCCGCTTTTCCTCACATTTCCCCACACATTCAGAGTATTTTGTATCCAGATGTTTCTAATCTTCATTTTTTCCGGTGTGGTTTACCCAGAAATATTATAGATTGGAGAGGGGTCTCTGGAATAGAATTTTGTTCAATCTTCCCACTACCATCATAACGTCTGTTTTAGTGTCATTTATCTTCTAGCCTGACAGCTCTCCATAATTTTTAGACTATTTATTATGACTGGAATTGAGTTTTCAGGGTTTGTTGTGTAAAGTAAAATAACATCCATGAATAACACAGTTTTATGTGTAATGCCATTTTGGTCATCTATTCCTTGTATTTGTGGATTTGATCTAATCATCTCTGGTAATGGCTCTATGCTAATTGCAGATAGTGATGGAGACAGAACATCCTCTTGACGTGCCCCTCTCTGTCACTGAGAACAGTGGCCACTGACTAGATTTGGGATTTTTATATATTGTTTTAATCCAATTAATAAATGTATTGTTCAATCCCATATGTTCTTAGTTTGAGCTTTATTTAAATAATTCTACCAGTGGTGGCCTGGTAGTTTCATTGGTAGAGTATGACCCCTGTGTACTGAGGCTGTGAGTCCTCTGCAGCAGCTGCAGCAGCACCACCTGTGGCACTTTGCTGCCTGTCATTCCCCCACTCTCTCTCTCCCCATCTCCTGTCATATCTTCAGCTGTCCGACAAAATTAAAGGCATAAAAGCCCCCCAAAATCTAAAACAAATAATAATAATTACAACAGCACATTATTTATGTAATACATTTATTCATGAAGCACAAACAATTTAAATGAACAAAATAATAAAACAATGAGTCTCTTGCTCAAAAATAGTTGCTTTTTCCCACCTGTCCTTATTCAAACCATGAGAAAACCTGTGAGCTCCACAGGTTTAATGCATTTTTAATCAATTAAGTTCTTAACAACAATTAATGATTCATCATTAACATCCCTACTTCCTACCGAACTACACCTGCCAACCGTATCACTGCTCAGAAGGAAGTGTGCACATCCTCATAGTCAAGAAGCTTGTGTTGGTTACAATGGTGCTGAGGTGGTTATAATGTTTTATGATGCTGCCTACTTTGTCGTTTGCAGAGGACAATATGTGATTTTGGGGTTAACGGTTCCTTCAAGACATTTAAAAACATTTCAGGGTAAATGCAACTTAATTAGAGGTTCTTGCCCCTTCTGTTTTCATATCATCTGAGATAAATCCTGCAGCCGGATTAAGGCAGCTCCATCTCGAAGCAAAAAGTGGAGCAGTTGTTTGGGCCTGGTAGCAGTAACACTGAGCCATCTGTATGTTCATGATCTGCCATTCCAGGGCCAATACGGTCAGCAGTTTTACACCCGACAGCTTTCAATAACTGGCCACGTGAAAGTCATCACCAGCGGCTCCAGCTGACATATGGCTGACATTTGCCCTCTTTCCTTTCCGCTGTGAATTTTCATTGACTCCTGTGTGAATATGCACACACAGACAAGTGTTCATGTCAGCATGCATGCCAGCGCTGGTGTTAGCATCAACATGTGTAGTGAGTGCACAGAACATCTCTGTTCTCCGGGGAAATCTTTCTCAACTGACTACACCCCAACTTGTGATTTCTGATGATACATATGATCTGCCTACAGGCTCCATCAAGACCCAACAAATCAGTGGCTCTCCTACCATGAAAGCATCTCATAATTCAAGACTAAAGATACATTTAAATATGTATGTGTGTGAGGGAGAGACAGAGACAAAGAAAGAGCTGGTAACAAGGTAAATAGCTGAGCACTTAAAGTATTTAAATACCTCTGGGGAATGGGGGGTTGGAATGCAAAGGTCACACAAGAAAAGTACAAAGACTGTGCAGAGGAAGCGCATGCATGTTGAAGTCTGAAGCGCTGTGAAATTCTCTAACATTCCCACCAAATATCCATCACACTCTTGGCATCTGTCAGCCCTCTGAAGGCAGCTTCGCAATGTGAGTTTATACGGCAGATGGCGATTGTACTTGCACCTGTGTCCAAATACGTATGTGAGAGGGAGAGGCAGACAGAGCGCGCATGTATGTGTGTGTGTGTGTGTGTGTGCATGTGTGCTCTCTCACCCTTTGCCCAGCTGTCTGCACACCACTGCAGCATCTTCGTCGCCCCAATCATCGCTACAGATGGACCCCCACACTCCTCCCAGATAGACCTCCACCCGGCCATCGAGCTTAGAGCGGCCTCCTTGTAAACGCACAGAGCCTGGGAGGGGTAGAAACGTAGATGTATCATAATATATCACGTATAAAATGTGTTATAAAGAATCATACAAAAAAGATAAAAGATGTGTCACACCGTATCAAATTGTACAAATGAGTAGGCTGTTTAACACCAAGAGAGACTATAGATAGCAGGGCAAAAAAGGCAGCTCAATTCAAGTGTACGAAGACAAGAAAGATGAGGGCTGTGTTTGACTTTGTAAAGATGACAGCAGAGGACATACACAAATGTCTAAATCAAAAATGGCTGCATGTAGAAGCTCTTATTTAACTTAAGCTTATAACATAACATTCCATGTGTTGTCATATAACTACTACTCCACAAGAAGTAAAAAAAAAAAAACAATAGACAGATCATTTAAAAAATGGACACTACATACAGTATAAGAAACTATGACTGTTTAACTATACCCCTCTTTTTGTCTATTTTATTGTCACAGAAAGTGACACATTTAACTCTCTACACAGTATTTTCCCCAAGAATAAAAGAAGTTTCTTTCCTGTATGGCCCCACATCTCACTGTTACAAGGCAGACTAAGGATGGCAGCACCACAGGTTTTGTTTGAGCATCAGTAACTCAGTTCAGTTCATGCTAGATCTCTCAAATTTTGATAAATGTTACCCATAATTGTCATATTTGTATACTGCTAATAAAACTCACTTGGGCATCTACTACACAATCACAGATTATGTGAGTTAATGTCAAATACAAACAGTTCTGTTGTTATAACACACACCACTACTGGGGTGAACTGTAGCAGTTGCTGGTGATAGATGTAACAATGAGAAATAATTTGCTGACTTAAGATTAACACCATTAACACCAATTTATGAAAAAGTTATTGAAGAATAAAGAATAAACTGTTCTGAATAAAATAAAATAGAAAATACTTATAGCAGCATCCTCATAGGCCAGGGGAGAGGACTAACAAAAACCTCCAGAGGCCAGAAATGATAAGATAATGACAACTTCATTGCAGAGAAATGTTGTGGCCTTATGTCCAACCAGGAATGATGAGAATTCATGACTAGTAAGTAATGTCAACAGAGAATATATATATTTACATTATAATTAATTAATTCCTTACATGTGTAGTTAGTTAGAGTAATTGAACCTAACTAAGCCTAACTAAGGGTGCAAGCTCACACTCACAGGTGAGCCCTCTTACTACCATCAGTACATCTGAACATCCAGTGTGTGGATGTCTTTTTGGGGGGGAGGTGTCCTTTTTTTGGCAAAAGGTCATGAACTCCAAATGCCTTCATTTTAAAGGTGTTTTAATGGTCCAAACATCTTTACTGACTGGATCAATGTATGTCAATTCCATGCATCAATTACCAGAAGATAAATCACCTAGAACTGTGCCAACACTCTCCGAGACTAAAAATACCACAAGCTGCTTAACTTGTGCCAGATAGAAATCACACACTCTATTCCTTTCACCATGTCTCTCCATTTACTTCTCCACCTTTCATCAGTCCAAAGATGCAGGGCCCACTTTGTCCTCAGAGTTCACATTAGCAACACTTAATACAGGTATTGATAATATGATGTTCCCTATGTCAAACTATTTTAATGTGAGTTTTATTTAGCCAACTTACTTTAATCTCTTACACTGGTGATCCCTTGAAGCGTGTTATTGCCATATAAGCAAATACCTGTGCCCTCATTACTGCCCAAATGTGCTTGGACTTGTCATCTGTTTACACTAGAGTCACACCTGGGACTCTAAAGGTGTGTCCTGTCGAGTATGAGCCTCCTGAGAGGTTCACTGTTGGAGCTAGAGGATTGTTAACATAGTTTCACACCACCGCAACAACCACTGCACATTTCTCTGCTCTTCATCAGCACGAATAAAAATGAAATTTGCATATAACACTGAATCTGATGCAGCCTGCATTGATTTTTAAATGATCGTTCATCTTATTTGTGGATTTCAGGTGGATTTGGGTCTCTGATTCATTCTGTTTTATTCAGCATTTTCTCCATTCTACAAATTTTAAAGCATGAATTCCCATAAAATACAGTATTGCAGTGTGTTTACAGGCCTGCTGTGTGTTTACCTTGTTTACAGTCGCAGTAGCCCCAGTCCACTCTTCCTCTGTGGTTCCTGAAAAAGCACCAGGGTCGGATCCTGCCGTCCGGGTTGCGGCAGTGGTTGTGCTCTCCTATTCCTTTGCCCGGGTAGCGCTCCTTGAAGCCGGACACCTCGGTCCAGTTCATGCACCGGGAGCCGGACTCGGTGACGTCTATCGCCCCCCGGTAGAAACCGTCTCTGCCGCGGCTCTGGACGCACTCAGTGAACGGCAGGATGAATGAAGGGACGCTGCTGGAACGACACAAAAAGCCGCTATTCGCAGCCAAAAGCGCGGCGGTGAGAGCGAATAATGATAAATTCATGATACGTCTCTGGCTGTCTGCAGCTGAAGACGGTGGTCTCGATCATCGGGAGGTCCTTTCATCAGCTGAGGAGACGATCTTCAGTCAGTCTCATCGCCCAGCCGTGGGACCAGACTGAGGACCGAGAGAGGGAAAACGACGCGGATCAATGAAACTCCTATTTACGTGGGATAATGGGCAGGCAGCCCCCCAACCAAAATCCAATATTTGCTCATTACTCCCATATTGCGATCGTATGCCTTTTAATGTTGTGGGATCACTTTATATAATTTAAAATATAGGATCAAAGTAATTTTACGATATCTAGCGCAGAAAAGGAGAACTCATCCAGTATAATGTGATAATTACAGTGAATGGGGTAATCCCAGAACAATGATAATCTACTACAGCTCCCAAAGCTTTGAAAAATGCCCTATTGTTGGGACAACATGACCATGACCAGAATGCTTATTTGTTAAGCCTCTGGTGCCCCCATTTTTGAAAAAATTCACAGAAATTGATCGGCCCTGTGGTTGATAAAACATGACAAATGTCCTCCAGCATGGCTTCGTGTTCAAGACAAGGCGTTAAAGTGCCCTTTAAGGTGCCCTTCCAGTGGAGAAAATATGATAAAGTGCCCTCTAGAGTAGCCCAGTGTCCAAGACAGAATGAAAAGTGCCCTGTGGAGAAACTTTGGAAAAGGGCCCTCTATGGCAGGTCATTCCTGGAGACTGGGATGTGACCCACAAGTGGTCACAAGAGCTGTTACTTGGGTCACCAAATAAATACAATACTAAAAAAAAGAGCCAAATTTAAGATTTGTATCTGCAGCACACCTTTTATAGAGCATTTAAAATAGACTAAAATGTCCTATATTTATTTCCTGAATTTACTAAGCCTAAATACACTCATTTCTTATTTATAAAGTATTTAACATGCATATACTGTATGTTTATGAGAATATGTTCAAACAGCAGTAAAAAAAAATGGTCAGGAACATTTGTATATGCACAAATTAGCTCTTTTCAAGATTTATCCAAGATTATTGTGTTGACCTATTGTGATTTGGGTTGCAATGGTTTGTCATTTTAAAAAAGCAGGTCCCCAGAATGGGGAAACACTGCTCTAGGGTTCACTTTCTCTTTCTCAAAGCTCTTACTGGCTGTTATTAAAAGGTAAAGTCTGAACACAATCTTCTTTTTGGACCCACATCATCAAAATAACTGATGTTACAGTTTGACACAGAACAATAATGGGTGGTGCTCTACATCACATCGGGGTTGCCAAAATATTTCATGTCAAGCACCCCCAAAAGAGATGCACATGAGACCATGGATCTCCAATTTGAGAGGATTTTGTCTTAATGAGTTGTGTATCAGTATTTTTTTTATTTTCAGGTTTGAAGATAATGGTAGTCAATTGATGATCAAACTAGGATCACTATAAAATATTCAATTAAAACAATTCAGTTTGACTCATTGTTGTGCCAATTTCCAAAACAATGTGATGAAATTTTAAATATTCTATTTATCCTTTTGTGAGGGACCCCCTTCAATCCACTCAGGGACCCCTGAAAATTATTGTTCTACATGTCTCTCTCCTGATGTTTGTGTGTGATAACACAAAGAATGATACATTGTGACACACAGGCATGATTTTTTACTGTGTCTGAGTTTTTTTTTTGTGTGTGTGTAAAAGAGAGAGAGAGTGAAAGGGGGAGGAATTATTATTATTATTATTATTATTATTATTATTATTATTATCCTTGGTACTTTGGTGTTATTGTTAATTAGATATCCATACCAAAAAAGCTTATTGAATTGAAAAAAAAAAGAATCGAAGAGAGAGAGAGAGAGAGAGATAGAGAGAGAGAGAGAAAAAAAAACAAAAAAACCCTAAAAACAAAATTAGACACCTGCATAGCGCCTCTTGTGTCTAAAATATGGTATTATCTGATTGGAGGAACAAATGTGTCCTAGCTTGTGATGTCATCAAGCAGCGCCCATTCAATCACAAAAGTGTTGGTTCTCTCTTTAAACGGCGTACGCCGAAACTCACCCAGGTAAGCGGAGTTAGCGCTCGATAAACCGCTCCGCTCGCTCATTGATCCAATACAACATGGCGTTGTAGATGCAAAACTGTCTCAATATATATGAATAAAGACAACAACCACTAAGTAGTCGCAATCATGTCTCTTAACAGTTTTTAACGGCCAACTCCCCCTGTAGCAAGGCTGTGACGGCCCGAGCGCCCCGGTGTTAATAACGAATACACCCATTGTGATTTTGTTTTAGCGGCACATTAGCCGACTGTTGGCGAGTGTTATAGCTAGCTAATAACATTTCCATGCAATTTGGATGTCAAAATAACCGCGTGTATTTAAAAGTCAGACATTACATAGGAGGAAATGAACAGTCGACTGCAGGAGATCCGCGAGCGACAGAAACTGAGACGGCAGCTGTTAGCTCAACAGGCAAGTGGACATAGAGGCACTGTTGATGCTAGCAGGAAGCTAATGTAACAATATTATTAATCAGCTAATGACTACTGTCAGTAGCTCAATGCTTGTGTCGTAGAGAAAACGCGTTTTGGACCGAGGTACACAAAGATAGAGTTCTGTCGCACAAATACATCCATTGATTAACCTAACGTCGGCCGATATTTCTATTGGTCGCCCTCGAGTGGACTCTGCACAGACAACTTCACTGTAAATGTAAAGTAATGATAACAACATGTCGAAGCTATTTGAGTGTATGATATAGTTGGTACAAATGTAAATCAATAGTTTAAAGTATATGTAAAAGGAGAAGCAGTAGTAACAGTTGCATAATAGCGATACAAAATACTGAGACAGACAATGCATATACACTGTATGGGATTAAGATAATAAATACATAGGGTATGCATTATAATAAAGCAAGCTATTCCAGAATTTGAAAATATATGACTGCACAATAAACTTTCTCATTCTTTTCTACTCACAGTTGGGAGCAGAAAGTGCAGACACTATCGGAGCTGTCTTAAACAGTAAAGATGAACTAAAAGAGATAGAGGAGACAAGAGAAACATGCAGGTAAGATATAATCTAATATATTTAAACTTGAGGTCGGAATGGACATTTATGGCATAAGTTGAAAGCAACAACAGAGATTGCAGGATCATGCACTTCATACAAATTCAGAAACTCACTCCGAGGCTTTCTTGACTCTAAAGAGGTGATCATTTTCATCCCACAGCCTGAAAAGGGTGAGTGTTTTATCAGCAGTTTCTGCAAGAAATGACAAAGGAAAATTAATCTAAAAATCTAGCATACAGCTCCTATACTTTTAGGATGATCTTAGCAGGCTGAAGCTACGTAATGAGTTATTAGTTGATCAATGTCCTCCTGGGTACAGATTTTTTATACATATTTGATCATTTTATGTATCAAATTTTGTCCTCAAATTCTGTATTTAGTGTGATTTCTGTCCTGTACATGGGACGTATATTCCACCTATGTCCATTCTGGCAGGGGGATCCTTCCTCTGTGGTTCTCCCTGGGATTTCATACATATTTTTCCTCTGGGTTTTTTTCTTTTATCTTTTGAGGGTCTACAGGACAAGGGGTGTCGCACACTGTACAGATTGTAAAGCCTCCTGAGGCAAGTTGTGATTCATGATGTTGAGCTATATAAATAAACTTTAACTTGACAGCAAATTAGTGCTGAATGCAAGAGAATGTTGTTTTTGATACTGCATAAAATGTATAAACAAATGATAAAGCAATATCACATGATAGGGAGTGATGTTGTACTAATATCAGCACAGCTTTGACTTGGTCATAGTCACAAAGCTGCAGACTGAGTGCCAAAGATAATCAGTGGTAACACATATGCACATAAGTGCAGGTATTTTCCCTGATTAACAGATCAAAGGCTGTTTAAACCTCTGTGCTTGTATCCAACTCTATGTACTTTGTCAGATTAAAAAGTGTGTGACAGTGAGCCCACAGTGATAAGCCCCAAATCATGTACAAGATGCCTCCTGTCTTCTGTCTCTGTGGTCTCTGTCTGTTGGTCAGTGTAACATTAATGGGTTATTAGCGCACCTGTAAAGTGGAGTGACACATATGAGTGTTGACACTATATCAACACTCATGGAATGTCTTTCATACAGTCAGATGACTTGGATTGAATTTAACTAACTATTGTATAATACATTTTAATAACATGAGCAGCTGTTGGTATTTGTCAACATCATGTCACAATTATAGCAGTTGTATTTGGTGTGGCCCACATTCATTAACAGATGTAATATTACAGTCATTATGTATCATTAAGGAATGCGGTTAGAACAGCAGCTTGGGGCTACACAATACAACCTCAAAATGTATTTTAAGAATTGAGACGTCCTTCAAGATGCCCCACTGAAATTGGCATCAGTCACAGGCACATAAGATAGATTTTCTAGGTGTTTCTTTGTAACCCCCCAGTTTAAAGTGATGTCTGCACTGCTGCGCTCAACTTTACCTCATGCGCCATCTAATGGCATTATTTGGCCATTTTATAATTCTCTTCACTTTATTAGCCCTGAATGCATCAGAAATGGTTAAAACATTACATTACGGACTGCCTAATTCATTTCAATTATTTTCCTTTCACCAAAATGCAAAAAATACGCTGCCAGTGATCTTCTTAACTGCATATGACTGCAGTGATGAAATAACTCCATGTCATAACCAGTTTAAGTTTTAAGTCAAAATACCGATTGTCCAGTTCAGTGAAGGGTTTACAGTGATTAATTATTAGATTAATATGCATTTAAGATCCAGTATTTTTCTGATTAGGCATCTGATATGGAGTCTATTTGACAGAGTGGAAATTAAACTAATTTTAAAATATGCCACTATTATCATTATTCTAATATGACTGTTTTTCAGGACTATGATTGCATAAAATATTGAAATATTAATGAAATTAGTTATTGACATGTATTTGAGGTAAATTAATTCTTATATAATTGAATAATTAAAAAAAATGCTAGATTAACTGTTAATTGTTAATTAATTGATAGATTAATTGAAAAACATAATGGTTAGATTAATTGTTGCAGCCTTAACCAAGTGTTTTTTGTCCCGAAACCTAAGCAGATCTTAACCACAGTTTTAATTCTCTCACTTTTGTGCATTCAACACATCTCCTTTATCCTCTAACATATTTTTGTAAACACTTCTCCATCTTGCCTGCCAGTTTTGTCTTGTCATTGTCAGTGTCCATATGTTGTTTTTGTGCTTTAGTGAGACAGCAAGTCAATGTGTTTCTGATCTCTTTTGTAGGTCATCATTTGATAGTTTAGTCGCACCTTCCAAGAGGAAGGCACCTACAGAGGGAGAGGACACAGAGGAAGATGTGGAAGAACAAAAGGTGAGTGTCATCATTTGTTGGTGAGCATTATGAATCTACAAGGATAAAAGTAGCCTCCACCCTATTGTATGTAATGGTACTGATACCAAACCTTCCTTATATGTCACATTTCCAAACAATTGTCACAACGATTTGCAGCATGAACCCAAAATCAACATGAGAAGGAGTCAACAAAATCAAATAAAAAGAAAGAGCATGAAAGTGATAGAATGCGAGAGCAGACAACTAAGATCAGCTGTTGAGCAAGTATGTATGAGGGTGTATTGTAAAAGATGACGTAGGCTGCATCATCTCAGGTAGGTTGTTCTTCAGGGCACTGGAAAGGTGTGGTCCCTCCTGGGCTTTTGCTCTGCAGTGGGCGGGCCCCTTCCTGTACAAGGGCCCCTGCCTGAGGATCTCAGGCTGTTAGTTGGCTTTTTTGAGAATAGTCTTGGCTGTTTTAATGGCTTTATACAACTCAAATAACTGAGGAACAGGTTGGACAAACTAAGGATGTGAATGTGTTAGAGACATTTAATCATTTGGTTAAAATGTTCAGATGCCATTGTCAGTTTGTGCTCTGCAAGACATCAACATTAATTAACATACTCTTGATGCATTTTAGGGTGTAGGATGTATTTATCAAATGAAATATTTCATTATGAATGATTTTTGGGGTACATATGGCATGTAGGTAGAAAAACCTAATCTTTGTTTAAGGGCTGCAATTTAGGACTATTATTATTATTATTATTTCATTGTCACTTAGTCACTCGACTATTTTCTCAATGAATCAATTAGTTATTTGGTCTATAAAATGTAAGAAAAAGGTGAAAAAGTGTTGATCAGTGTTTCCCAAAGCCCAAGATGATGTCCTCAAATATCTTGTTTTGCCCACAACCCAGATGATAAGATAATACTGTCAGATAGGGGTAAAGAAACCAGAAAATGTTTACATTTAAGACACTGGAATCAGAGAATTTTGACTTTTTTGTCAGAAAAACTAACTGAAACTGACTAATTGGTCATCTGAATAGTTGGCAATTAATTTAATAATCTGTCACCTGATTAATTGTTGTGTTGTTGTCTGATTTGAAAATGAAAATCTTGACAATATCTGTATGCCCTTACATATGCTTTCTGTGTTTTATTTCTTATTACAACGTCTCTGTTTATTTATTTGTGAGTGGGTCCTAACTTTATCATAATTGTGATTTCACTCATGTTTTATAAATCATGCTATGATTAAATTCTTCTCAGTTTTATTCATCTACCAACCACACAGTCCTCACAGCATATAAATGTTCTGTTCATTCAAAAAAAATTAACTCGTGTCTGTTGTGTGTGTGTGTTTTAGGAGGAGGTGGAGGTACAACAGCCGGATGAAAGCAACCCATATGAGGAGGTGTACAAGGACTCAAGTACTTTCCTTAAGGTTGGAAAACCTGCTGCTAATTTCTTTTACACACACTTTTACACACAATTATCTTTTTGTAGTCTACCAGGCAGTGTTTATGTTTGAGTGTTGCACTAATTAGAAAGCAAATTAGGCAGATTACAAACATTTTCAATGTTAATTTGAGCAATCTACCATGTTAGTGGTAATACTGGTTATGACAGTAGAAGGAAGAAGAGCCTGGTAAATCTCGTGTGTTGAGATTGAGTAACACAACCTGACAACTCAACATTCAAACCAGTTTTGGATCAGGAACTAACTGGAGCAAGCTGCTGTTTATTACAAAATGTTTAGCTGGTTAATAATTGTACAAGAGATATTTTTTGTGCAGACATGTGCAGTCTTGTTTTAAAGTGAAAACTTTGTGTTTTTGAAGTAGGGCTGTTGTAATAGTGGTTTTCATTGTCAGTTAATCTACTGATTATTTGATGAAAACATTCACATTGAAGAAGCTGAAATAAGAAAATTGTAAGCTTTTTTTCTGAAAAAAGACTCAAACTGATTCATTTATTATATAAAAAGATTAATTTAATAGTTGACATCAAATTGATTAATTGTTGCACTCTAATGTGAAAATGGTTGGTTGGTCTTTTATTTATAGTTCTAGTACTGTACAGTTTTAAAAGTAAAGGTAGATTTTTGTTCTAGATTTACCTACACCTCCAAACTAAAAAAAAAAAGACTGATTTAAAAGACAGAGCAGTCAGATAAAGATTGTGCTGTGTCATTGTAAGGCACTCATGAAGTCCTCATCAGCCATTCATTTGTTAAACTGTGGAGAAATCAGGTGAACAAGTGTTCTTTTGAACTCGTGATCCAAAGCTGGAAGGACAAGTTTTATTTGGCAGGTTGGATCTATGCCATCTGTCTAAGCTTGAGCGAAGCTAATGAAATGCTGGTAACATGGTCACATGATACACCCGGTATCAGCTTGTAACTTTAGACTGCATTAGGTTTCGCAGCCTGTAAATTAAAGGTTAGAACCAGTTTCAATGATGATGACAAAAGTGGGTCATATCATAACATCTGATAGGAATACTCATGATCTACTTTTGTTGAACTCACATTGTCATTTATTCAAGTAGTGGGGTTTTCATTGTTGATATGAGTCATGACGTCTTCATTTAGAATGATATTGCAGAAATTGTATTAGAACTTGCAGTCTGTGTTTCATATGTGTATTAAAATGCTTATTAGACAATTAGATATTCATATGTGCTTTATGTTGTCTCTGTTTATGCAGATATATTTTTCTGATTACTCTTTTTCCTATTCTTCCTATTTATCTTATTTCACTCAGGGGACCCAGAGTTTGAACCCTCACAATGACTACTGCCAACATTTTGTCGACACAGGGCACAGGCCACAAAACTTCATTCGAGATGTTGGTAAGTTTGTGCTTGTTGGTGTGTGTTTGTTTTTAAGTACATGTACATGCATGCCTGGTTATGACACGGCTGTCTTCTGTGGTTCAGGCTTGGCTGACAGATTTGAGGAATACCCTAAACTTCGAGAGCTGATCAGACTGAAGGACGAACTCATCTCCACCACCAACACCCCGCCCATGTATGTTAAATGATGATGTTAATGCTAGAGTAGAGTGGCAATAACTTATTTTCATTGTCAGTTAATTTGTGGATAATTTCCTCAATCAATCAATTAGCTGATTGGTCTATAAAATTTCAGAAGATGGTCATTAATGAGGATTAGTGTTTATATGCCGTCCTTAAATGTCTTGCTTTTAATGAATGACATTTAAGAAACTGGAATAAAAAAACTTTGACTTTTTTAATAAAAATGTAGTCAAACCAATTATCAAAATAGTTGACAATTAATTTAATAATGTTAGAGTAAACTGATTGTTGAGTAAGACTTGAAAGAATAACTTGAATTAAGAAGTCACTAGCCACTTCAAGTTGCTATTAAGTGTTTTGAAAAGCATCGGCTGTATTTAAGGCGTGTTTGTCTGTGTGTGTTTAGGTACCTCCAGGCTGACCCAGAGCACTTTGACCTGCAGGATTTGAAGTGCAAGTTTGATGTAATTCTGCTAGAGCCTCCCTTAGAGGAATACTACAGAGAATCAGGCATCAGCCACACTGAACGTTTCTGGACCTGGGACGATGTATGTATGCATGTTTGTCTGTTTTGTGCTACAACCAGTATAAAACATATATACAGTTAATTTAATTCAGAATAAAATAGGATCAAATATAAAGTGAAATCAAATGAAATGATATATGCAGTTATTTATATACATGTATACAAATACATCTAAGAAAACAAAAAAGACAGGAGGTTCATTATATCACTATGGAACAGTCCATGCTGCAGACTTAAGTGTCAGCTCTATTGAAGCTTATAGGAGATGCATTCTCAATTATGCTTTTTAGAGATAAACAGCAAAAAAAAAAACAAATGTGCACATTTGTAAAAAGCATTCAGTGTGTTATTCTCTGACGCTTGTTCCCTCATTTTTGCCATTTTTAGAGGCATTTCTTCATCAAAGGTCGTACAGTGTAGATATGATAGGTTTTAGTGTGCTTCTCCCATAGGCTTTTGTAAAACTGGTTCCAAAATCTGGCACCAAGCAGAGGATAGAATGTTCTACAGTAATGTAATGTCCCTTCCTTCTTAGTAAGTTTCCTTGTGTAGATCCAGGAAATAATCATAGAAACCAAAAAAGTTTTTTAGATTTCTTGAAAATCATTCTGTAGTGCGTTTTTTGAATTTGAATTGGGGGCGATGTAAACTGCAGCAACAAGGTTGTGATGATAGTATGGTGGACATCTTCACGTTACAAGTTCAGCATCTTCAACATCCATCTCTGATTTTCCATTGCTTGGCCAGTTTGAGTCTCAATCTATTTCCCTGTGAACAGATATTAGTCAGTGCCTTTTCCAATGACTATCAGTGTATTTCTGTCATAGGTGATACGTGTTTCAGCAGAGAACAAAAGGCACATTAAAACAAACATGCAGTGACGTTTGAAGGAGCTACTAGCTGCAGCATCTGCATGCACTACTGTTGGCCTGGAGAAACAGGGGAGAAGATCCTATAGATAGGCAAGGATAAATACGATATAGAAAGATAAGATTCTATTAGGATTCTGGATAGGATTGTCTCTATCCTATAGAGCAGTGTTTCCCAACCCTGGTCCTCAGGGCACACTGCCCTGCATGTTTTAGATGTTTCCCTGCTCCAGCACACCCGATTCAAATGATCAGCTCATCATCAAGCCTCTGCAGAAGCCTGATAACAACCTGTTCATTTGAATCTGGTGTGTTGGAGCAGGGAAACATCTAAAACATACAAGACAGTGTGCCTTGAGGATTGGGAAACACTGCTATAGAGAGTTATAGAATATATTGGTGAGCTCTGCTGACCCTCTCCCTGTAGGGGGCAACAAGGAACTAGAATGTGCAGATGTGAGGACCTGTTTGAGATGGCTAGATCAGCTGGCCTTTTCCCTCATGACTGTGCCAAAGAGAAAGGAAGAGTTAAAATTGTTTATGTTTGGTATATTCTCCCTGCATGGGTATATTCACTCACTCCTCTCTTCCTTTTCTGCTGTCTGCTGTTGTAGATCATGAAACTGGAAATTGAGGAGATATCAGCTCTGCGTTCCTTTGTCTTTCTCTGGTGTGGCTCTGGTGAAGGCCTGGACCTGGGAAGAATGGTACCATGATCCCTCATTTATTCACACATTCATTCAAAAACACACATTAAGCTATGTGCAAACTAACTCACTCCAAAGTGTATCACATATTCTGATCTCATAAGATATTGCAACATAAGGCATGTATTCCTTTACTATCTGTTAGACAACACTAGATTTTTTGAGTCATTCAGCAACTCACTGATCCAGTGTGTAACAGAGTTGGGCAACCATTTCTGAAAAGCAGCTTTGAATACATCTGAAATGCGTCTATGCATACCGTGCTCTTCAGGGCTTAAGCTCTTCTACTGGAACAACCTGGTTCATGCCCAGCAAGCTGTCAAACAAAGAGAATTTTCTTTGTTATTTCCTTATCTGATGTTGGTGTGACGTGTGTCCTCTTTGAGATTGTCAATAACACTGAGTCACAGTCAGGCTGTCTGTGTTAAAAATAGTTTTTATGGTAGCCCTTACCAGAGACAGTATGTTTCTAGCGTGCTCAATAACCAGTGTTTCCCAGCCTTTACCTGAGCAGGATGCCTGAGTAAATTAACAGCAGGCGAAGTATATTTGGCTTCTTGTTTAGCCTTTTTATTTTTTTTAACCGTCAAGAGAACAATGCCACGTGTGATGGATTAACAGGGTCTAGTGGACAATGTCCACTCATTCTACTGCACTCTACTCCTCCCTTACATGTTCACTCTGCTCCTGCAGCCTGTATGACAATCATTCATATTCTATGCAAAAAAACGCACACAGAGGCATCTTTGTAGCTCTACCATACCATTGTTATGTAAAAACTTTCACTACCACATTAATGGCAATCATCTCAATCGACTCTGTCATTAACAACGATCCTCCTCCACACGCAGCTCACCTGCTTCTGTGAAAACTGCATCAGAATCTTTCCCTGGGTATGATGTTTGATGTGAAAATGATGCCTGCATTACTGACTAAATTAATGAACAAATACACACTTTTCCTCCTCATATTTTCTACTAGCCTTACACCCCCTCCACCCTGACGCAATTTCTGTTACTCAGAATGTGTAATTATTATGCAATACACATCCTTAGAACTGTGAAAAATTCATTGGCCCGGTAGCTCAGTTGGAAGAGCGTTTTTTACGGGTCCAAACATTTGTGCCTGAACCTGAAAAGACCTGCAACTGGACAGGAACTGAATCAAACCCATCTAATTTTTGAAACCTGGGACCCAGACTCACGCAGAGCTAAGAAATTCTGGACCCAGACTTGCCGCAGACTTGTCTGTTATTTGAAAACTTGGAACTTGATCCTTGCAGAACTGACAAATGTCAGTACAACTAGGACCAACTTCACAGCTGATTGTTATCAACAAGTTAATGTCAATTTTCAAGTTGTAATAACCAAAGTTTGTCTTACCTAATGTAACGTTAGTAGTTGATCCATCCTCCTTGCCAATTCATACATTAAGTCTACTTGTTACGGTGACTGATGGCAACTCATTTAGAATTAAGCTATGCAGTTTTATTGCAGCTAGCATAATAAAGATAGCTTTGACAGTTTGCCCTATTGAACTACAACAGTTGCTCGTTCGTTGTCAGCTGCTAACATTAATGTTGCTTATTTTCTATCATCTGTACTCTCAATGAGTCTGACTTCTGGGGCACTCGATAGCACAGGTCTTTTGGTACCACATTGTGGCCACAGATGCAATTTGGAGTTTGCTTGCAGTGCTGAATATTGCAATTTACAATAGGTACACACACACACACACACACACACACACACACACACACACACACGCACACACAGCACTTCCATCATGATCAGAGCTGTGTGATCATGGCCAGGTTTTCTCAGATCCATTTGGGCATTACACATAATGTTAAGCAGACCTGGGACCTGCGGAAATGGAACAGGAACCGACATGGATCAAATTGACTGATTGATAAAATGTGGATATAAACTCATTTGTGTTCTGGATTGAGTGTCGGGTCCTAAAGTGTGAGATGGACCCGTGATGACCTGTACAGTAAGATGTGATACCAGCCACCCTTCAGACGTCAGCCTACAATGGCCTCACTAATGTTTTTATCTAAAATAGCATTCAGCTGCTACAAACAAAGAGCAAGCAACCAGCCAAACTGGAACAAAAGCCAAAACATGATGTTGAGATTACTCAAAAATTTGGTGCACCTGAAAGAAAAAAACACAATCTCTGACATTATTGTTTTGGAAATAGTTCATGGTAATTTAAAACTTTTTGTCAAGGTCCACACTTTGGGAATCACCGATCTATCATAATACTTGTCCTTATTACATCTTTTTCAGTGTTTGAGGAAGTGGGGCTTTAGGCGGTGTGAGGATATCTGTTGGATCAAGACTAACAAGAATAACCCAGGAAAGACCAAGGCACTGGACCCAAAAGCAGTATTCCAGAGGACCAAGGTGCAGTATAGACACACACACACGCACACACACACACACACAGAGGCTCAGCAGTAATATGAAATATATGTTTATATTACTATAAATATTACAGAATCTAATTACTTTGAAATTTGCTTTCCTTGAAAATCTATAGGTGTAAAGTTTACAAGACTCATCTACCCATGATATATTTAAACCTTGAACCAGTTTAAAGGGACTGTTCACCCCAAAATAAAAAAAATCCATATTTTTCCTGTGGCCTATAGTGCTGCTTATCCATTTAGATTTTTTTTTTTTAGTGTGGGTTACTGAGTTTTGGAGATGTCAGCCTTCTCTCTTTGGTGCAACTTGCACCAAAACAATGCACATACATAAACAGCACCACAGGCCAGAGGAAAAATCTTAAAAGTCTCAAAAATGTTATTTTTGATTTTGGGGTGAACTGTCCCTTTTTGTATTGTATATCCTGACCTCTACAACACATTAAATCCAGGAACACTGCCTGATGGGAATCAAAGGAACAGTGCGCAGGAGCACTGATGGCGACTTTATCCATGCCAACGTGGACATTGACTTGATCATCACTGAGGAGCCCGAGATGGGAAATGTGGAGAAGCCTGTGGAGATCTTCCACATCATTGAGCATTTCTGTTTGGGCCGCCGGAGGCTGCACCTGTTTGGACGCGACTCAACCATCAGACCAGGTGAGATGGACTTTGCCTGGAAAATCTAGGTGAAACCTGCATGTTGATTGTTTACTTTTAGTTTCATTCTGCTTGGTTTCTGAACACCCTTATTGTTGTTTACGTTCTTTCTTTCTCTTTCTAGGCTGGCTGACCGTGGGTCCTACCTTGACAAACAGTAACTTTAACCCAGAGACCTATGCCTCACATTTTGCCTTGCCTAACTCCCACCTGTCCGGCTGCACTGAGGAAATAGAGAGGCTGCGGCCCAAATCCCCCCCTGCTAAGCTGAAGTCAGACCGTGGTGGCGGAGCACCCAGAGGGGGGCGTGGTGGACCAAATGCAGGGAGAGGTGGAGACAGAGGCCGTGAAAGAAATCGACCAAATTTCCGTGGGGACAGGGGAGGGTTCAGAGGCAGGGGTGGGCCACATCGAGGCTTTCCACCTCGCTAGAGCAAAGAGCTCATGGCAACCAGACTGATGCTAGCAATTCCTCTGCAAGCTTATTTGTAATGCGGCAGGCTTATGGCTAGTGTGTAAACGCTGAGAAGTTAGTGAGTGTGATCAATCTTTTTGGTTTGTTTATATTTTGTACTTAATTGAATGAATATTGTCTGAATAAACATTCTTTCCACTTTTTGTGTTTGTATATTGATTTGTGTTTCCTTGAATATCTATACAGTTATGGAAGAAATGTTAATATTACAGTAAGTTACAGGTGTGGTTAGGTGAGGGCAACAGAACCATTAAATTGCAATTGAATCTGTGAAAGCACAGATACACCCAGGCTCATAAATAGCCTATTATTGATGCTACGAGTGAATAAAAAAGATGCGATTTTGATACATCAGCATATGTTCTTTTTTATGTATAAAAAATCCAAAGTGTTGTCAGGTCACTGAAAAAGTAGACTTTGGTGTTTTCAATACATAACAATAAATTGTTGTTGTTGTAAATTGTTGTATTGTGTTACCTAAAATATCTTGATTACCAGGGTAAATTTAAAGTAAGGCGGGTAAATTCAAAATAAAGTGGTTAGATGATTACAAATTACAAATTATCAATAATTATCAGTATCCACTAAAATGAAACGTTTTCTTGCGATAACTTATTCAGCTACGTCACCCAGCCCAAAGTGTGGTTGAAAATCATGAATTGTGCAACAGCTTCTGCCATTGTGGGCCAAGAATTGTTGTGTGCACAACATGAACATGAGCTCAGTGAAAGCTGATTGGCTGTTCTCTTCTGTTCATGCTCTTCCTGCGTGCTGTTAAGCATGTACAGAGAATGACAACCAGGCAGAGTTGAGGAGGGGCACCGAGGAATGCTGATCATCTTTCTTAAAAACTTCTATGGTTTTCTTTTGAAGTAGCCTTTTGGGTGTGGGCCTGGCATTGTTGCTTAACCTCTTCAAAAGGTAAAATGGCCTTAAAAAACATTAGGTAGACATCGACATGATCTGTGCTCACCTGTTAGAAGTCCAGTTAACATGTTAAAATTAATTTTGGTACAGAAGTTTACTGGCTTTTCATTTGGAACCACCTTGACTTTGACCTTTTCTGTTTTTCAATGAAATTACTTAATGGATGTTCAGAATCAGAAATACTTCATTTATTAATTCAACAATATATAGAAAAAAACCCAGAAAATCAGAAATGTGTGAAATATCTGTATACTGTATATACAACAATATATACAACAGTAGTAGACAGAAACAGCAACAATAATGCTGAAGATGGGAGACACAATAAGTGTGATAGGATACAAGAGTATTAAAAATAACAGTACAGGTTGGCTAACATGCACAGTATAAATAAATGCATACATTAATGATGCCAGTGTATTGCGGAGCTGAATTATTATGGCATACAGTATTACATAGTTGAATTATTGCACAGATCACTGTACTGATAGATCTGTATCGCACAGATGAAGCTATAATTGAAATATAAATAATTAGCTTCTCTCGAAGTTGAAGTTGTAAATGATAAATAAATAATAATTAGCGTCTATGTTCAATATCGTGTTGATGCCATTAAAATGTGATGCAGACATTCATGCCCTCCACAGGATGATTTGTAATAACTGTTTATCCCTGACTTCACTGACTGCCATCATTAGAACATGTTGAATGTCCAATACTTTGATTAAACACTCAGAAAACGAATGACTTCCCAAGTCTTGGCCTCAGCTGTGCAGCATTCAAACACACCTAATGTCATGTGACACTTTTTTTTCAATCTTGTATCCTTGTGATACAAGTGTTCTTTGTTTTTTGTGGTTTATTTTGCCTTATTTTGTTTCCTTCTCAACACTGTGTTAGCATTTGCTCAGTTTATCTCTCTCACTACCTTGTCAGTTCCTGTTGTACCTGTTTGGAAAACACCTGACCCCTTTACATGTATTTATTAGTTTGAGAATTGGTTGGCCCCAAATCATTTCCCAACACTGCCTCCTCTTACTTCAACCTGCTCAAACACGAATAACTAAATCCCCATGTGGTTGCCAAAACCCTTAAGTGATTTATGTGTGTGGGTATGACTTTCTATGACTTTTATTTCTATATAACAATATATCTTGCACCATGTCTATATTAGAGTTATTAATATAATAAAGACAACAGGGTGCTGAAAGATTAAACTTTCATCTGTATTTTTTAGAAATATAAATAGCTAGAAATAAAAGAACACAAATAGACTAACATGAATTTATTTGATATTTATTTGGTTAAGTGCTTTCAGGTGCTTTTCAGGTCACACTGCTGGGACAAACGTTCTTGCAAAAGTAGGTTCAACGCGTTAAAATTTGTTTAGACATTTTATGGCTTAATTGGTTTTATTCTTAAATAGTAAATAATCATTAAAATTAAAACCAGACAGTTGGTTTCAGAGTTAATGTCTTTACATGACATGAACAGAATCTGTGTTAACAATTTGGACAGCGTACTCATACTGTCATATCTACTGTGACAGTAGATTAGGAGCTCTATTATTTCTTATGACTCACTTGTCATTTGTTACTTAGAGTTTAAGAAAGTATTTCACTGTAAAAGTTAGAAAGGGATTAATTCTGCATTACAAACACGAACAAACAACAATTTGTTGAGCAATTAAAGCTTGGATGAGCTGTCAACCGATTAATAAGGGTCAGTCAAAGTTCTTTTCAAATGGCATACCAGGTGAAAACATTGTTTACATCCTGATTACTCTGCTGGCATGTGGCCAAAAAATTCTTCCTGTAAACACAGAAGGAGGTTTTTTTTTTGGACAAAGTGAACATTTGAGGGAAGATGTAAATATATATTAATGAGCAAAGAGTGTTGAGGTAATGTCACATTAAAACACTGATACAGTAGTACACAGTACAGCAGTTCACTGTTAATCAACTTTGCAAAGGTGTGTTCAGAGATTGCAAGGATGAAAGCACAACAAAGATGCAGAAATAATAAATCTTATACCAAAGGGTTTTAAAGGCTTTGTGACCGTGGGAGTTAACCAGAGTTCAAGCACCAATGACTGTCATCTCGTCTGACAAGCAGCAAGCTGTCATTTGTAATGTGTGTATGAGTAATTCATGTGACTGTTTTGTTTGATTAATTATACAACGACCGCTACCTAATCTTTCAATCTGTGTTGTTCTAATGTTTGATGTGACTAGTTGAAGGTAATGGCTCCCATCTATCAGCTCAGACTGTACACACTGTCCATATTTAACTCTAATAAGCACAAAGATTCTACTTTCATGTATGGTATTTTAGTAAGGATGCACAATATGGATGTTTTTTTTTTTTTTACTTGTTTGGCTGATACTGATAAAATAACCAACAACTTCATATTTTTGTATTTTAAAAAGAAGTCAATATAACCTGATTTATTATTCTAACAGACATTTCCATTACAACGACAACAAAGAACACTTCTGACTCTGCATAGTTCATTTATTTTTTTCTGGAAAAGCACATCAAAAAACTTCACAGAATACTTTGGCTTTTATAGAGCATTTTGCAGAAGAATTCAAATTAAATGCATTGACATCATCTGTCAAATTGGATATTTTTATAGCGGATATTTATTGTCTATCAGAATATATAATAATAAATTATCAGAATAATTAATTATATATCTATTTTTCCCATGGTCAGCCACTAATTTATGGGCCCCGATATGGGCATATAGATTTTTTGGTACATTTTATTGTCAAAAATTACATCATCTAAATTGCTGTAGTAAATACAGTTACTGTATTTAAAGCCCAATTATAACTGAATAGATGCCAAAACAAAACCATAGCCCAATAACAATGAATAAATAATAAAAAACAATAATAAAGGAACTGAATCCCAACTGAATCCCACTATAAAAAAAAAATCACATTCTTCATATACTATGTTTCTTGACGTAGGAGCTTATAATTAGTTATAACTATATATTTAGTCTTCACAGTTTGCAGGATAGTTGGAGGGAAGACATCACTGTCTCACCACTAATTTTGACGAAATTTGACATCGATGTGATCCTGTCTCTGACTTCTCTGAAGCACACCCCTCCACTGAATCTCTTTCAATACCAAAATTTAGATTTGTCCATTTATACATTTGTCGTCCTGTTTCATCGTCCTATCTGATTATTTTTTAATAGATACCTATCAGTATTAACAGAATGTAGCAGTGATACTGGCCTTGTTTTTAATATAAATGATAATTTTATTAGTAAAAAGAATTTGTACCAGCCTCTATTGTTTGACATTTTTCACTTAAAGGCCTACATGCCCCTGAACAACACCTATTAAAATATTTTTGTTTTCATGTTTATACTTATTGTAGGTTACATAACCTGCCATGTATACATTCACGCAGTACTTTTACTATACATACAGTATTGCCATATATATGTGTATATTGCTGTCTGAGCAAAGGTGCCTTTCACATCTGAGAAGAAGAAGACAGCAGAGCTGACAGACAATAGAAAATTGGATTAGAAGTATTAAGACGGCACACCATCACAGCAGGCAATACCTGTCTGTTGAGTTTCACCTTTTACTAAAATGTCATTGCTAACATATGTCGACTGTAGGTCTTTGTCAGGAGCATTAAGTGTTTTAACAGAATGTCCTTTCTATATGTAACACTGAAAGCAATTACGTAATTTAACACAGGTGTACTGCAGACCACACCCGAGAGGCTTGTAAACTCGAACATAGCCACAAAGGAAAAGTCAAGGGACAGAAGACACAGATCCATGCCTAGTAACTCAAACAATACACAATCTGTCAGATATAAGTGAGTTTTAGAACAGGCTGACTGAGACAAAGGAGTGAAACCCATATGCTAGTTTCATATAGTGAGTAAGTGAAAGTACATTTTGATTTATGAGCCCTGATATGAAGCGCTGTTGGCTTGAGGAAATTACAGCATATCAGCAAAGATCCGTGATTTTAAAATGCCTGTCAGTCATTGCTGGTTATTGAAATCAAACAATTTCTGTAATACATGCTATGATTTCCATGCTTGAGTACAGTGATGCTCAATATTAAGTGAAAATAAACTGGATCACACTGGTTTTCCCAGGACCGGCATGAATGAGGCTGTTAGAAGAGAAGGCTGATCTTTGTCTGATGGCTTTTCAGGTTGTGCAAAGTGCAGCAAGATCTGTCAGTCAGCTATTAGCTAAAGAGGAGCAAAACTTATGCAGAAATGAGAATGCAGATGCTCTAATTGAATGCAGACATTCAATTATATGATATACCCAGAAATTTACCCAGATGAGTCATGGGCCTTTTAATGTTTATATTTATCTGATAAATAACATTATTATTAATGTTTTAACTGACCCCTGGCCTCCTGTCATTTGTCAAAAGTGGCCCTGGGCAAAGCAAGTCGAGTATCCCGTCCTACTATAAGTTCTACTACTTGCAACTTTTAAATGATGAAACATGACAAAAAGTTAGTGGCACAATAGTTTATTGATAGAACTCCACTGCATTGTTTGTGACTGCTTCACACCACAAACACTTCTAATAAGAATTGCCGTCTAATGTTTATGTATGACATGACAGTGAGTATAAACTTTGCTCATGCAGTTGGAATGTCAGCAGCTCCACAGGACAGAGAAGTACTTTCTTTTTCAGTCTAGCCAAACAAAAGTCATGATCAAAGTAGCTCATTCAGTGTATATCAGTTCCTCATGATATGACAGATGGGCTATATTTTGGTGTGCATAATGTCTGAGTTTACAAAAGGAAAAAGAATTGTGTAATTGCAGTTGGCATGCCAAAAGGTCCCCAGAAACCGTGAAACTTCTCTTGTCTCTCCAGAATGTTGGAAAACCTGATTTAGTGTCAGTTTTACATTCCTTCACTTTTTTAAGCTGCTAAACTATACGTCTCGATGGCTGTGACACACCTGCCAAACTATGAGCTGGTGTGTCACTGCCGTACAGACGTATAGAACAGGAGGCGTGAACAGGCGCCTTTTTCTATTTCCTTTGAGATGTTCTGATGTGATACTGAGAACATCACGTGGCACGGTGTTTCCAGGACCGTCATTAGAAAATTAGAACATTTGTTTTTTCTACTTTAGTTAAATATATTTATATTGTCATGACAACTGACCTCTCTCTAAATCCTCATGTTCTTTCTTTAATTATTTGATTATTTCATTCATTCATTAAATTACCTCTCCCTCACTCTCTTTCAGACTCCTCTGTTACGAATAACCTTTGATGTTTGTCGCCTTTTCTTTTCTCTCTTATCATATTTGCAGAATTGTGTGTTGATTCGTTTCATGATGTCTGTCTGTGCTTCATTTAGACCCATTCCAGGTGTTCAGCCAGTGTGTGCTTTGTCATTGCTCGTAACTGCAGTTAACCATCTGTCTCCTCCCTCTCTGTAGTTGAGATCTTCCTCTTTTATGTATATGTAGTCTCTCTTCCTCTGTGGCAAAGATGACCCGTACCCCCAAACACTTAAAACACTTAAACTTAAACATTTCTGCACAATACAATATTCACTTAATATTGTCTTTCAGTTTCTCCTTATTGTGATTTTTCTAGTTCTGTAAATTCTGTATATATTCCATGTCTGCTCATCCAGGCAGAGGTTTATCCTTTAATGCTTTTTCTAGAATTTTTCCTGTTCATTTTTTTTTTATTTTTTAAGGTCTTATATGTTGTACAGATTATAAAATCCTGTGAGCTCCACTTAACCAGTATATGCATCATAAAAGATGTGTGACATTCACAAATCTGAACACACATCTAACCAGTAATTTAAGAAGATATTTTGTATGTGTCTTTTGTCAAATGTATTTGACTTGTATATTTGTATAGCATACTCTCTATTGTCTGGGAACAGAAGTATGTATTTATATAAGAGTTTTTATAGAAACAAAATAAGGATGCTGCACTTCATTTTTTGCCTACTTCTTTAGTGTGTATATTACTGTATTATGTATATTGCATTATTATGAACTATATTATTACAAGTATTATGTTGGGGTAAAATCAGTATTTTATATAAATATTAATATTCTTTATTTCAGGACAAACTCAGTTAATCAAATAGGAGGGATTAATTGAATAAATAGCAAATAGCAGCAATAGGAAGTTTTACTTAAACCATTATTAGAATATCTTTTGAATTATCAATAATATCTAATTGGACATTGCTGTTATTAGACTCTTTTCTCTTTGCCCGTCATATCTATTAAGCTCCATGTACTGTTCTGTTGTGATCATTTATTGATTTTTTTTCTCATGCACCCAGTCTGCATACTACTACAATGGCTCTTTCATTAAAAGAAAAATAAGAAGGTAGTGATTAATTGCCACTGGCTGGTACATCATAGACAATGCAGTCAAACCCGCTCACTGTCAGTGGAATGTAAAGTACATCACCACCTTCACAGTAGGACCGTCACATCCCACATGTTTTCAGTATGCTTGGAAGTCCCCATGCTAACGTCACATTTTGTTTTTCCAGAAGAAACAGGGTCGTAGTTAGCCTCTGTTATACAGCAGTCCTTGTGAATAAAAGTCTTTAAATCACTTATATTGCACCCACAGGTCCTTCTCTGTGGTGGCACAAAGACACAAAGAGAGTCTGTTTACTATTTCAAAGCACAAGTGAGATAAATTGCTTGTGATCTGGTCCGTAGTGTGTCTTTGACAAAGAGAGGACAGAAACTTTAGAAGGAACTGGTGCTACAGTGTCCCAAGCTGGATCAGGCCAATTCGTCCATCAAGAACCACTTGCCTCTACGTCATCTCATCCACCAGAAACAAAGGGAAAGACAAATGCAGTAAATTACTTTCATTGCAGTAACGCAAATGATATCTAATAATATCTCATGAGTCGGCAACAGTCTGAATGCTGCGGTGACCATAGTTATGGCAGTTGAATATGAACTGTCACTAATGTCTCCTGATCTGTTCTACTTTAAACATAAGCGGTCCTTATATGAGTTCTTGCACATTTACACAGATATGTCAAACTCAAAAAACAAGAATACAGTTCAAACATCAACACAAAACATATGAGTATATTTTGTTTTAAGGCAGGAAACAGAGTGACTTTCCATATGAAAGTACAACTTCGTGTTCTTTGTATGCAGTATTCAATATTTAAGTCAGTGGGTCATTGGGGCCTGAGGAAGATATTGTTTTTCTAGGAGGTGTTATTTTGCACTATTTGAAAACTCATGAAAATTGAGTCAGACATCAGAACTGGCGTAAATTGCAGGTTCTGCAGTGACCGGGTTCAGTTGTGGTCAGCGGAGTTGGTTAATTCTTCAGTCTGTTTTAGCAATTCAGCTTAGGCAATGCACACTCGCTCCACTGTGCCAGCTAACAACTTTTACCATTTTTTAAGCCCCTGACATACTTAAAAACTCCCAAAACTTAGCATATGCGATGAGTGGCAAAATTTGATATCTGATAGAGTATGGGTGTGGCAAAATGGCTTGACAGTGCCCCCTACTGGCAACAGGAAATTACAGATTCAGATGGGATTGAACCTACTTCTATCTTTTGATGTCGTCCTCCTTGCATGTCAGCTAGATCAATGTTAAATCTGGTCAGAAAAACCTTAAGAACTTGATGATGCTATAGTGTAAAGCTTGTGAGATTTCATTGAACATGTGTGGGGTATGGCATTGAATTTTGATGTTTCATCATGAAACAGGAAGTTTGTCACATCTATATCATATTTCACATGCTTGATAAGAGTCTAGGTCTAAAGACATGCACAGGTCAATGTTGAATCATTGTCATAGCACTACCTACTGACAACAGGAAATGACAGATTCAGACAAAACTGAATTCTTTTCTCTGCGGTACTTCTTATAGTGACGATATGTTGTGAAGCTTGCGACTTTTCACCAGAAGTGGGTTCAACTTTTAATGTTTCACCATGAAACAGGAAGTTGTTGTATCCCAACCCCAGATCGTTGGATCTTTTCCAAATTTCACATTTTTGATGAGAGTCCCAACCTGAGGACATTAACAGGCCAGTATTGAATCCAAACTTCAGAACTGTGTCGATTTACTTTTAAAACTGTGATTTTAAAATTGTTGCTCAGTACAATCATAATATGATTTTCTCCAGATGTTTCACTATCCTTTTGCAGTTCAAGACCTACAAATAAATCAAATAGTTTTAAGTAGCTCTCATTTAGTTTGCCCTCAGACTGTATAAAAGTCTTGGGCTGTGGCTTATGAAGAGTCTCAAACTGAATGCAGTTCTCACCTATCGAAACATCTCTCAATCTTTGCAGAAATGTGTCCTGAGGGAAAGAAAACATGATAATTTGAGAAAATAATCTTGACTCAAAGTGCACTCAGTAGAACAAATTTGTTTGACTGAGTTGTTAAATACTCAGGATTCCTTTTTAGTCCACTTATACATCTCAATGGCAGCCAAGCAAACGTCACTGATAAAGACTTGGTTGTAAGCTTTGAAAAAAACTTTGTCCGATGACCTTGAGTTTAGATTTCTTTTGCGAAACTACTATTTCTGAGGTCATGGGTCAAAACCTGCTAATTCTATTAATACATTGTCATTTAGTAATGCAATTTAGGCAGCAGTGGTTTAAAAATATATCATACTGTAATATACCCGTATAGTGCTCACCTGCTAAAATTAGTCAATACTCACACAGAGCAGATGCACCACTGTAAAGCACACTTGTCATTCTACTGAGGAAAAAATAGAATTCTTATCATAACATTCTTCAGTCTTTCGTTGCAAAAGGAACTCATACTTAGACAAGGTGTGTTCTCTGTGAGGACATCAATCATGCTGACAAAAGAGAATCACACTGCCGATCTAACTTCTGTCATAGCTATAACTGCAGCACTGAAAGTCAGCTTCATTTACCTTAAACCAGAGGTCCCAAAAGAAGACTATAAAGTATTCGCAGTGGAAAGTGTGGCAAAAGAGTAAACTGCTGCCTGCTCACGTCATCCCTTTGTCATTGTTGACGTCATGGCAAGCGTGACAGTCTTTTAGTAACCATAATGTCAAACTGTTCCAGTCATATTACATACACACGACACATTATATAATACATACAGTACCGCATTTGAATTGTTTTTTTCTGTAGCATTTTGTGGGACTCTAAATTGAATTGTGTGTAGCAATCTATGCTTTTCCTTCCATATTTGTGCTGCTTTTAAGTTGCAATTTTTATACACACACACACACACACACACACACACACACACACACACACATATGTATGTATATATATATATATATATATATATATATATATATATATATATATATATATATACATATATATTTACACACATACATTGTTATACTTTGTGTCAGTGCAGACATAACAGTGGTTCAAACCCAAACTGTCATATTGTAAATATAATAAATTACATGCATAATATATAGCTACTACATTTAAACTGAGGTCAAATTAGTTGAAAACAGTTCAGCCTATACCTGCTCAATATGAAAAGTGCCCTGAGATAACTTTGTTATGATTTGGTGCTATACAAATAAAACACAGTTAAACTGAATTGAAATGTTGTTTTCTTTTCCGCTTTGTGTGAATGTAAATTGAATTCTGTGATCTTGAAAAAAGTTACCAAAAGAATTTTAATCGTAATTTCTGCAATTTGTTTTTCCTTCTATATGAGTGCTGCTTTTAAGTTTCAATTTTTTATTGACCCCAGGTATTTGCTTAGATACATATTTGATTTCCAATGTGCCACTACACCACATCTTGTTAAATAACACAACACAAGAAAGAAAGAAAAGCCCTAACCTTAACCCTAATCCTAAGAACGCATTACTCATTAATAAAACCAGCATATTTCCTATGCTATAATCACAAAGTTAGCATAATAATCTGTATCAACTACCTTCCAGTCACTTCAAAAAACAGACTTTCTTACTTAGTTACTGTCATTAAGTACAGTGGAAAGCATGTTAAATGTGTAAATCCCTGCTTGCTCACATTGTTATCCTTTTGTCATCTTTTACGTCACAGCAGGCATGACAGCCTTTCAAAACCATATTTTCATACCTTACCAGTGACGATGGGACTAGTGTCTAAAATTAGATGTGTTTACTTATGTCTAGTTTTGTGATGAGTTGAATACTCTTTGTGTGTGTAAGTCTGTCTATCTGTCTGCGTGTGCATGATTGTGTCTATGGAAATGGGATAATAATCCTGTGCACAGATTGTAATGATAGAATTTACTCTGACAATTAGATATTTACAAAAATTTAAGATTTTAATCATGTAAATGTTGGAACTACAACATATAAGAGCACAGTATATGTAAAAGAATGATATTAAATGTTTAATATCTGATTATGAAGCAGAACCTGCTGCAGCTGCCTGTGCCAAATGAAAGACTTCTGGCTTTAAGTCTGCTTGTTAGGTAAGAAGCAGCAGACAACCTGCCACAGCTGGAAGTAAATCACTTAAAAAAAGAGCACAGTGATGAAGGATTGCCTTAATTGAAATTGCAGGTCTACTGAATGGACGGTGTAAACCAGGACAGTGGTGACTTTGGGATTTAAAAAAAGAAAATAACAGAAAAAAACATGTGAACAGCAGCTGTTTTTTTTTTTTGGTACACAAAAATGTGAGTAGTTACTAAGGAACAAGTGAGGGACGAACCAGGAATAACCTGGTAATTAATGAATAATTCCTGAGTAACTGGAAGACTATATAGTACTATATAGTAGATGACGATGAGCTACTAGAAAACAGACAAAACAGTGAGTCATGATATTAATAAATAGGTAATGAGTTCATAAATGACAGATGTGAGTCAACCTATTGACAACTTTCTTCATGAGTCACTCCTGATTAACTATGTGCCAGCGGCTGAGTGGCAGAAATAAGTGACATCTCATTAACTACTAATTACTCTTTTTGTCCCCCTCAAGTAAAGTGACACATTATACTGAACAGTTAGTATGCAGGTCCTCATGACTTCATTAGTATAAAGTTAGGTTTTTTAAGTTTTTAACAAACCCCCAGGAAGAGCGTTGAGCGTGATGCGCTATGAAAAAACTTTTCCCCATAGAATTACATTGCAAAAGAAGTGGCTGTAAACATTTTTGAAGTGTCACGACCCCTGCAAAATGATTTGTTTCTGTATTAGAATTTGATCCATCCCAGCGGAAGATCATATGTGGAAGTTGGATTCGTGCACCACTTAGCAGCCCTCATAAGGATGAACAGATGCCTAAATCCAAACCCTGTATCCAGTTCTCCCTAATATGTCCATGATTTTTACTGTGAGCTCACTATTAGTTCCTTAAAGCAACGTAATGCAACAATTAGTATTTTTTGCAAGTGCCCCAATAATCTCTGAGTGCAATGAACTTTTACACCACTGTCATACTGAGGTGATTTATAGTCGCTCCAACCAGAACACTAACACACCAAGTGAGCTCCCAGTCCAGGCAGAATCAGCTAGCTTTGGCAACTACAATTAGCAGCAGTTAACGGTTACTTTTTGTGAATTGCCACTAACAACTCAGTATCTACTTGTCATAATCATGACATAATATGGGGCTACTTAGCGACTACTCAGTAGAATGTATCCCTTTCATTGAGGCATCGCAAACACCCCATTTATAACTAGTATTAAAATTTGATCTGCATCGGGATAAGTTGTGGATTGCGTTTACACCTGCCTAAAAACAGAACACAATGCAAGCCACACCCCCGGATGTGATCAGGCATATTTGATCAAATTCCCATCATGTAGCATTTGCACCTTGCATTATCATGTGTTTTTCCTTATTTGGATAACATATCTGGATGCAGATCTCATTTTAATACCAAGTGTAAATGGGGTGAAAAAGCATAACTACTGATTAAGCAATTGACTCAACTCAACATTTATGTAGAACCTTTCATACACACATGCAACACAAAGTGCTTCACATTGCAAACTTAAAACAACAAATTACTAATTAATGTGTCCTCACTAATTTGTGCCACTCAGTGGCTGGTTCGTAGTTAATCAGGAGCAAGTCATGAAGAAAGTGATCATATTTATTAACTAATAATTACCTAATTATTAATTAATATTTATTATTCATATTTAATATTCATTAATATAGTATCTCTTACTCTGTTCTCTGTTATCTAATATATAGTCTTCAAATCACAGTTAATTGGGAACTGCTCATTATCAATTTATTAATTATCATGTCGTTCTTGATTCATTCCTCACTGGTAACTTAGTAACAACTTGAATCATGTACTGTTTTGACTGATTTTTTTGTTTTCGGATGAATCAGATAATCATTTTGTAGGTTTATCAAAAATTATTGTTTTCCCACAATAATTGTGTTGTTACAGAAAAATCAACTTTGCAGCACGGATCTTTGCAAGTACTCATGATAGTGTTGACTTTTGGCAAAAGGGGCAGAGACTACACTGAGACACGTTATGCATTTCTGAAATAGCAAGGATGCTTTCATTTACTCACACTGCATTGTGTTTTTATCTCTCTACCCTCCCCAACTTTTTACATCGTGCCTTAAGCCCTGTTCCTGTTCCCTGTTTTTTTTTTTTCAAATGGAATGATGTACAGCAGAACAAGTTCTGCAAGTTATGTTGGACATTTGAAAAAGCAAGAATTTCTAGACTCACTCACAAAACCCACACTCACTGAACGGAAGTCTTCACTTCCATCCTTTAACTTAAGAAGGTAAGGTGTCTGGTGCCTTCTTGGGATCAGCTTGGAACCATTCATTGATTACTGACCAATACTGCTGCACAGTTGGACTTGGAACTCGACAGGGGTAAGAAGGCAAATATTTATAATAATATGGATGGGCACAACTGAACATTTAAAATATAATATTGAATGACAGGAAATTACTTTGCATCACCAATTTGCATTACTTTGCATCTTCTAATTAACTTTAAAGGCTGCCAGTAAGCCACAGACTAAATTCTAATCATTTTTTTTTGATGATCCATTGCATACATACATACATAAATACATACAATGCATACTACTTTTGAATTGATGGTGTTTTGCACAACAGTTTGTGACTGTAAATTGAATTGTGTGATTTTGAATTAAGTTATCAAAGTAATTCTAATTGTAATTTCTGCAACCCATGCTTTTCCTTACACGTGTGTGCTGCCTTTAAATTGCAATTTTTTACTGAGTTTGTGTATTTTCTCTGACACACCTTTAATTTCCAATGTGCCATCATACCATATTTTGTTAAATAACAACAAAATTGTAACAAACAAAGCATTAATAAAAGAGCAGCATATTTTTCTGAAGGCTGTAACAGTGAAGTACTCTAACAATGAAGTACACAAGGTTGATGGGTTGCAATGCTTGGCTTGTCAGGGTGTGGCTGCCCTATGAGCACCTTAGTGCTTTGTCAACTGGATATAATGAATATACTGAGCAAAGATTCTTGTGCTGTAGCATTTATGATTGACTGACAGGAATTGTAATTATTTTAACCCTTGTAAAGGCAATTGCTTTATTGACAAATACATGCCAATATTTATTATATGAAAATATAACAATGGCTTCTAATGGGAGAAAATCTGCACAGCATAGAAATGTATTCTGATTCTAATTACTTCAGATACTTATACACAAATTCAGTTTATCACAAACACTCATGAATCTAACACTTAAAGGTTGATGGACTCATGACCCTAAACCAGTGGTTCTCAAACTGTGGTGTGGACCCGGGAACAAATGGGGTGAAAACATTGTTAATGACTGATTTATAAAAAAAAAAAAAAAAAAGTGGGGTGTGGGAAATGAACTTTCTTCAGCTTTTGAAGTAGTGGCACATGCCAGAAAAAGTTTTAAAGTTTGAGAACCATTGGATTTGACAGATCAATACTGTATCAGGAGATTTAGGGAGGCTAAATGATTTGCTTGATTTATTCTTTCTGTCATGTCACATTATCAAATGATAATAAAATGTTAAAGTCCTGAAGTGGCAGAGTCCTGGTTATAATCCAATTAAGATAATTTCTCTGAATAATGATCTTGTGTGTTGACTTGGTCATTGTATCATTCTTCTCTACTGAACTGTGTTGTATCACACGTGTTTGATAGACACCTGACTGATTTTTTTTATCTGGTTTTGGCCCATATAAAAAGTTTAAAAGTTGCCTGTGGAAGCAGCTTTAACCCTTTTTTAACAGAGTCTAGCTTTGACAAACCAGTCAAAGAATTAATATCAGAATTTTCAAGTGTGATTTGATCATTTTCTTACAAATAAAATACTAAGATGACAGAAATTAGAATTTAACTCACAAAGAAACTGCAGTAGTCTTGTGGGTGGGAGGATACACCCGCTGTTGGAATGTTGAACAGTCCTGGAGGTGTCGAGAAAGCTTTATAAGATATGACAAAGTTACCCAAACTTGTCTCTCCAGAATGTTGACAAACCCGATTCAGCATGTCTTACACTCACAATGTGTCGAGAGTGTTGTAATCTCTTTTAAGCATCTGCTACATTATGAGGATGTGTTTGTCAGTGAACCACTGCCACACAGAGGCAGAGGATGGAAAACTGAGGAAACCAGAGTCATTAAATCAAAAGTACTCTTGTTTTATTGTTACACTTGAGTTGCATGTTATACACTTGGTTGGTTCATAAGATACTAAGCTAGAATTAATGCAGCTTACCCTCCCTTCATAGATGTAATGCTCTTTTTTTTGGTCCGTTGGTCCTCAGAGAGGTGTTGAACTTTGTCATCATTTTGGAGGCTTTCTTGGGCTGCAACTAACACTAACAATTATTTTCATTATCAGTGAAAAATGTCAATCACTGTTTCCCAGAGCCCAACCTGAAGTCCTCAAAAGTTGTTTTGTCCACAGCCCAAAGTTATTCACTTTACTATCATAGAGGAGTGAAGAAACCAGAAATTATTCTCATTTGAGAGGCTGGATTTTTTTTTTTCCAAAATACTTGTAAATTAATTTAAGAGTTAGTTAATAATTGACTAATTATTGCAGCTCTAGCATTTAGTACTCTTATTACAATAAATGGGATGGGCAGAATATTAGAAATACTTCTTACTTACACTCAATGCAACTAAACAATACCACAAGCAACAACAATCTCCAAGCTGACCATAAAGTCTAATCATTATAATCAACATCATAACCTTCATGAAGGTATGATTTATTGCAGGGCTGGTATTAGACTGCATTAGTTTTAGACAGGGGTACCTAATAACTGATTGTATATTGAAATGACATCAGTGGGTGTGTTAAATTTGTTCAAAATGTAATTATAATGAGTTCTTCATGTTTTACAGGAGCCAGACATAATGAGGATGGAACCCCTCATATTCCTTCTCCTATTAGCGGGTATGTCTTGGAGTGCATGTTTCTGTGTGTGTGTTTGTGATTAAGATAGAGAGAATGTGTGTATAAAGTGGGGAAAATTATCATTTATAATACATATAAAAAATGATGTTATTTTGAATTGGAGGAAATTTAGGTTTTTGTCATTTTCTCTGCAGGTCTAATGGGAACAACATCAGCCACCAACACAACAACTGCAAATGTAACAGGTAACATTATGATACTACTGTACTTTCTTTAAAGCAAACAGAAACAAATATGTGCTGTGGAAAATAACTAGAAGCACATGTGCCATAGGCAAGCTCATAGTTATCTGTATTGACCTGTCAAGTGTAGCAGGTGGAGTTATCAATTTTGGTGAACCAAACCTTTTTTTTTCTTTTTTCTTTTTAATAAAACTGTTTATAGTACATTATATAATCAAAACAATGGAACTGAGAAATATTTTTGTTTAAATTGATCAAATCAACTGGGTAAAAACTAGTAACAGTAATTGCTGAGCTCATTTGCCATCTGTAATAACCTTTGAACCCACAGAGAGACCCTATGGCAGTTTTTAAGTACAATAATAGTCTATAATAATTATTATAATCTGTTTAAGATAATCAACGTGTTGATTTAAGTAACCACATGGGAGTCTGTCTAGTTTCAAATGAAGAAAAGCATTAAATGATAAGCTATGACAAATAGACAAAAATTGTCTGTTATCTGATATTTATTTAAATTTTATCTGCTATCTCTTTAAATTTCTTTGTCACATTCCTCTAACTTATATCTCCATTGCTGTCCACAAAAATACCAATATCAGATGACAATTATTTAACAATTACCAATAATTACAATATATAATTTACTTTGGTGTGAGCAGCATTCGTTAAAAACCCAGCTGTTTGAAAAAAAATGCACTTTTTAATATTGGTAGTATTCATGACCTGTTTTTAAAGATATATATTATATAGCCTATTTCATATAGCTAGAAGCAGAGAGCCACAGACAGGTTAGGGAAGTTGTAAAATATTAAGAAAGGGGTTGAAAATTTGTCACTGAAATAAACAGTAAGTTAAGTATTTTTGTAATAAGAAAAAATACAGAGTACAAAATATGCAATACTATGGAATTCTAACTAATTAGAGAACTCCTCTACCTATAGTGACCACATCTAGTATGAAAAGGGTATGTCATTTTGATGTTGGCTGTGTTAAATAAAACAAAGCCAGTTTGCGATGTGGAAAGCTGACTTTACAGGCAATTATTTTTGAAAGTAAGTGTTTGATGCAACCGTCTTTCAGGCTCATTCAATACATTCAGAACTCATTCAGAACATATTCACCAACCAAATGTAAATTGTTTTTATTAATCTTGCAATCATGAGATCATAGTTTAATAAAGTTAGGTAGGGTGGAAGATTAGTCAAACAAATACATATCTGAAACCTCCCTCACAATATAACATGATATTACTTTACGAGCTTCACTTCTCAACAGCAAATTTGTAAATCAGTAAACAAAGCAAAACAAAACAAAAAAACATTTTTCAGGTCAATTCAACGTCACCATCAATCAACATGATCTCACCACTAGTCCACATGACCTCACCACCAGGAAGTGTTATCTCACAACACAGCCACATCACCATGAAATACAACTGGAACAAAGCAACCTTTGGCCAACCATATTCCTAGACCCCCTCATGACCCCCAAGATTTTTGCCCCTGTACCCCAGCCCTCTCCACTGCTTTTACTCCCAGCCTTCCCTGATCCCTCTTAATGCTCCAACCATTAAAGATATACTGTATAAAGGCCACACTGCTGAATTTGGTGGTGATGTGACAAAGGGTGCACCTCACACCGGACAGTGTTCAGGCACTAATAACTGTATGTTATGAATCTCCTTGCCATATACTGACCATTGAATTTTTATGTCTCATTTGCAGTTAGCACAACTCCATCATCAGTCAACATGACCTCACCACCAGTCAATGCAACTTCATCACCAGTCAATGCCACTTCATCACCTACAAGTCCATTGCCAGGTAAGACTTCCCCATCACTATCACCTTGTTATTTATTTTTTTTTTTTCTATTTTATGTTAATACAGAGAGTCCCGGAAGCACAATATTTTTTATATATCTTGTACAGACATGTTTTGTTCTTGCTGACACAGGATACTATCTTATGAACACAAACTTAGAAATTGTTCACAAAAAATAACAACACCAGGATCTTATATTATGCAAAAAGTAATGTTGTGTCTGCAATCTTTTCATATGGGCATACAAAATACAGAAATATTTTTCAGGACTACATATTTTGAATAAATTTTTTCATTACATTTTTGTATCATTTCCTTTACATTTGTTTATGTTGGGTCATGGAAACTCCTCAACTGTAATTCTTACACTTGTATTGATACCAACACTTTATGACAAAACTGCAAAAACATCTAAGAATTCTATGCCTTACCTCACCACCAGTCAACACAACCTCACCACCAGTCAACACGACCTCACCACCAGTCAATGCAACTTCATTGCCAGTCAACACAACCTCACCACCAGTCAACACAACCTCACCACCAGTGAATGCAACTTCATCGCCAGTCAACACAACCTCACCACCAGTCAATGCAACTTCATTGCCAGTCAACACAACCTCACAATCAGTCAACACAACCTCACCACCAGTCAATGCAACTTCATCGCCAGTCAACACAACCTCACCACCAGTCAATGCAACTTCATCGCCAGTCAACATGACCTCACCGCTACTCAATGCAACTTCATCGCCAGTCAACACAACCTCACCACCAGTCAATGCGACCTCACCACCACTCAATGCAACTTCATCGCCAGTCAACACAACCTCACCACCAGTCAATGCAACTTCATCGCCAGTCAACACAACCTCACCACCAGTCAATGCAACCTCATCACCAGTCAATGCCACTTCATCACCTACAAGTCCATTGCCAGGTAAGACCTCCCCATCACATCACCTTGTCTTTTTTTTTTCCAAATTTCTGTTAATACAGAGAGTCCCGAAAGCACAATATTTTTTATATATCTTGTACAGACATGTTTTGTTCTTGCTGATCTTGTGAACACAAACTTAGAACATGTTCACAAAAAATAACAACACCAGGACCTTATATTATCCAAAAAGTTATGTTGTGTCTGCAATCTTTTCATATGGGCATATAAAATAGAGAAATATTTTTCAGGACTACATATATTGAATAAATGTTATCATTACATTATTGTATCATTTCCTTTACATTTGTTTATGTTGGGGGATGGAAACTCCTCAACTGTAATTCTTACACTTGTATTAATACCAACACTTTATGACAAATCTGCAAAAACATCTAAGAATTCTATGCCTTACCTCACCACCAGTCAACACAACCTCACCACCAGTCAACACGACCTCACAACCATTCAATGCAACTTCATTGCCAGTCAACACGACCTCACAACCAATCAACATGACCTCACCACCGCTCAATGCAACTTCATCGCCAGTCAACACAACCTCACAACCAGTCAACATGACCTCACCACTGCTCAATGCAACTTCATCGCCAGTCAATATGACCTCACCAGCAGTCAACACAACCTCACCACCAGTCAATGCAACTTCATCGCCAGTCAACACGACCTCACCACCACTCAATGCAACTTCATCACCAGTCAACATGACCTCACCACCACTCAATGCAACTTCATTGCCAGTCAACATGACCTCACCACCAGTCAACACGACCTCACCAACACTCAATGCAACTTCATCGCCAGTCAACATGACCTCACCACCTCTCAACACAACCTCACCAGTAGTCAATGCAACCTCATCACCAGTCAATGCCAGTTCATCACCTACAAGTCCATTGCCAGGTAAGACCTCCCCATCATATCACCTTGTCATTTTTTTTTTTCAAATTTCTGTTAATACAGAGAGTCCCGAAAGCACAATATTTTTTATATATCTTGTATAGACATGTTTTGTTCTTGCTGATCTTGTGAACACAAACTTAGAACTTGTTCACAAAAAATAACAACACCAGGATCTTATATAATGCAAAAAGTTATGTTGTGTCTGCAATCTTTTCATATGGGCATACAAAATAGAGAAATATTTTTCAGGACTACATATATTGAATAAATGTTATCATTACATTATTGTATCATTTCCTTTACATTTGTTTATGTTGGGGGATGGAAACTCCTCAACTGTAATTCTTACACTTGTATTGATACCAACACTTTATGACAAATCTGCAAAAACATCTAAGAATTCTATGCCTTACCTCACCACCAGTCAACACAACCTCACCACCAGTCAACACGACCTCACCACCAGTCAACACAACCTCACCACCATTCAATGCAACTTCATTGCCAGTCAACACAACCTCACAACCAATCAACATGACCTCACCACCGCTCAATGCAACTTCATCGCCAGTCAACACAACCTCACAACCAGTCAACATGACCTCACCACTACTCAATGCAACTTCATCGCCAGTCAATATGACCTCACCACCAGTCAACACAACCTCACCACCAGTCAATGCAACTTCATCACCAGTCAACATGACCTCACCACCACTCAATGCAACTTCATCGCCAGTCAACACGACCTCACCACCAGTCAACACGACCTCACCACCAGTCAACACAACCTCACCACCACTCAATGCAACCTCATCGCCAGTCAACACGACCTCACCACCACTCAACACGACCTCACCACCACTCAATGCAACTTCATCACCAGTCAACATGACCTCACCATCACTCAATGCAACTTCATTGCCAGTCAACATGACCTCACCACCAGTCAACACGACCTCACCAACACTCAATGCCACTTCATCACCTACAAGTCCATTGCCAGGTAAGATCTCTCCATCACCATCACCTTGTCATTTTTTTTTTTTCAAATTTCTGTTAATACAGAGAGTCCCGAAAGCACAATATTTTTTATATATCTTGTACAGACATGTTTTGTTCTTGCTGATCTTGTGAACACAAACTTAGAACTTGTTCACAAAAAATAACAACACCAGGATCTTATATTATGCAAAAAGTTATGTTGTGTCTGCAATCTTTTCATATGGGCATACAAAATAGAGAAATATTTTTCAGGACTACATATATTGAATAAATGTTTTCATTAAATTATTGTATCATTTCCTTTACATTTGTTTATGTTGGGGCACGGAAACTCCTCAACTGTAATTCTTACACTTGTACTGATACCAACACTTTATGACAAAACTGCAAAAACATCTAAGAATTCTATGCCTTACCTCACCACCAGTCAACACAACCTCACCACCAGTCAACACGACCTCACCACCATTCAATGCAACTTCATTGCCAGTCAACACGACCTCACAACCAATCAACATGACCTCACCATCACTCAATGCAACTTCATCACCAGTCAATGCAACTTCATCACCAGTCAACATGACCTCACAACCACTCAATGCAACTTCATCGCCAGTCAACATGACTGCACAACCAGTCAACATGACCTCACAACCAGTCAACACAACCTCACAACCACTCAATGCAACTTCATTGCCAGTCAACTTGACCTCACCACCAGTCAATGCAACTTCATCACCAGTCAACATGACCTCACAACCACTGAATGCAACTTCATTGCCAGTCAACATGACCTCACAACCGGTCAACATGACCTCACAAGCAGTCAACACAACCTCACCACCACTCAATGCAACTTCATCACCAGTCAACATGACCTCACAACCACTCAATGCAACTTCACCACCAGTCAACACAACCTCACCACCAGTCAACACAACCTCACCACCACTCAACACAACCTCACCATCAGTCAACACAACCTCACCACCATTCAATGCAACTTCATTGCCAGTCAACACGACCTCACAACCAATCAGCGTGACCTCACCACCATTCAATGCAACTTCACTGCCAGTCAACACGACCTCACAACCAATCAACGTGACCTCACCACCACTCAATGCAACTTCATCACCAGTCAACACGACCTCACAACCAGTCAACATGACCTCACCACCACTCAATGCAACTTCATCGCCAGTCAACACAACCTCACCACCAGTCAATGCAACTTCATCACCAGTCAACATGACCTCACAACCGGTCAACATGACCTCACAACCAGTCAACACAACGTCACCACCACTCAATGCAACTTCATTGCCAGTCAACACGACCTCACAACCAATCAACATGACCTCACCACCGCTCAATGCAACTTCATCGCCAGTCAACACAACCTCACAACCAGTCAACATGACCTCACCACTGCTCAATGCAACTTCATCGCCAGTCAATATGACCTCACCACCAGTCAACACAACCTCACCACCAGTCAATGCAACTTCATCGCCAGTCAACACAACCTCACCACCAGTCAATGCAACTTCATCACCAGTCAACATGACCTCACAACCGGTCAACATGACCTCACAACCAGTCAACACAACGTCACCACCACTCAATGCAACTTCATCACCAGTCAACATGACCTCACAACCACTCAATGCAACGTCATTGCCAGTCAACATGACCTCACCACCCGTCAATGCAACCTCATCGCCAGTCAACACGACCTCACAACCAGTCAACATGACCTCACCACCACTCAATGCAACTTCATCGCCAGTCAACACAACCTCACCACCAGTCAATGCAACTTCATCGCCAGTCAACACAACCTCACCACCACTCAATGTAACTTCATTGCCAGTCAACACAACCTCACAATCAGTCAACACGACCTCATCACCACTCAATGCAACTTCATCGCCAGTCAACATGACCTCACCACCAGTCAACATGACCTCACCACCACTCAATGCAACTTCATCACCAGTCAACACAACCTCACAACCAGTCAACATGACCTCACCACCACTCAATGCAACTTCATCGCCAGTCAACACAACCTCACCACCAGTCAATGCAACTTCATCACCAGTCAACATTACCTCACAACCAGTCAACATGACCTCACAACCAGTCAACACAACGTCACCACCACTCAATGCAACTTCATCACCAGTCAACCTGACCTCACAACCTCTCAATGCAACTTCACCATCAGTCAACACAACCTCACTACCAGTCAATACAACCTCACCACCACTCAACACAACCTCACCATCGGTCAACACAACCTCACTACCAGTCAACACGACCTCACAACCAGTCAACACGACCTCAACACCAGTCAATGCAACTTCATCGCCAGTCAACACAACCTCACCACCAGTCAACACAACCTCACCACCAGTCAATGCAACGTCATCACCAGTCAATATGACCTCACAACCTCTCAATGCAACTTCACCACCAGTCAACACAACCTCACTACCAGTCAATATGACCTCACCACCACTCAACACAACCTCACCATCGGTCAACACAACCTCACCACCAGTCAACACAACCTCACAACCAGTCAACACAACGTCACCACCACTCAACACAACCTCACCACCAGTCAACACAACCTCACTGTCAGTCAATACAACCTCACCACCACTCAACACAACCTCACCATCGGTCAACACAACCTCACCACCAGTCAACACGACCTCACAACCAGTCAACACGACCTCACCACCAGTCAATGCAACTTCATTGCCAGTCAACACGACCTCACAACCAGTCAACATAACCTCACAACCAGTCAACACAACCTCACCACCACTCAATGCAACTTCATCACCAGTCAACATGACCTCACAACCACTCAATGCAACTTCATCGCCAGTCAACATGACCTCACAACCACTCAATGCAACTTCATCGCCAGTCAACATGACTTCACCACCAGTCAACACAACCTCAGCACCATTCAATACAACTTCATCGCCAGGCAACACGACCTCACAACCAGTCAACACAACCTCACTAACACTCAATGCAACTTCATCACCAGTCAACACGACCTCACCACCACTCAATGCAACTTCATCGCCAGTCAACACAACCTCACAACCAGTCAACATGACCTCTCAACCACTCAATGCAACTTCATCGCCAGTCAACACAACCTCACAACCAGTCAACACGACCTCATCACCACTCAATGCAACCTCATTGCCAGTCAACATAACCTCACCACCACTCAATGCAACTTCATCGCCAGTCAACATGACCTCACAACCAGTCAACATGACCTCACCACCACTCAATGCAACTTCATCAGCAGTCAACACGACCTCACAACCAGCCAACATGACCTCACCACCATTTAATGCAACTTCACCACCAATTATAATGACCTCACCATTACTAAACACAACTTCATCACCAGTCAACACGACATCACAATCACTCAACACAACCTTACCATCAGTCAATGGAACCTCATCACCAGTCAACACAACCTCACCACCAGGTAAGACAACTTCACCACCAGTCAACATGACCTCAAAACAAGCCAACATGACCTCACCACCATTTAATGCAACTTTGCCATCAGTTATCATGACCTCATCACCTCTCAATGCAACCTCACCACGAGTCAATGAAACTTCACCATCAATCAATACCCCACTGCCAGTCAACATGACTTCCCCACCAGTCAACGCAACCTCACCACTAATCAATGCCACCTCACTACAAGTCGAACCAACCTCACCACCATTTAATACAACTTTACGATCAGTTATCATGACCTCACCACAACTCAACACAACTTTAAAATCACTGAATGTAATGTCAACTTCATCACCAGTTAATATCACATTAAAAGCACTCAATACAACCTCACCACTGATCAACCCAACCTCGCCACCAGTCAATGCATCCTCATCACCAGTCAACAAAACTTCACCACCAATCAATGCAACCTCACTGCCAGTCATAATGACCTCCCCACCATTTAATATAACCTCATCTCCAATTAACACATCCTCACCACTGATCAATACAACCTCTCTACCAGTCACATCTTTAAGACCACTGAATGTAAGTTTGCCACCAGCCAACACGACATCACCACCAGTCAACACAACCTCAACACAAGTTGATGTTACCTCACTACCAGTCAGCGTAACATCATCACCACTCAATTTAACCCCACCACCACTAAACGCAACATCACCACCAGCCACCACAACCTCACCACCAGTCAACGTAACTTCACCACCAATGAATGCAACCTCACTGCCAGTCAACATGACCTCCCCACCATTTCATGCAACCTCAGTCGAAACAATCTCCACCAAGTCACCTGGTAATGCAAAGTCACCCACACTCTATCTCACTACCAGTTGATACTGCTTCTATAATTGTAAACTTTTACAATTTGGTACCACAAAATATTTAATGTTGAGGGAAGAAGTACTCTTCTGCCCCACCCCTCTTTTTTCTCATGAATACGGAGTCCCAAAAGACAATATTTTAATAAGTTATGCACACATTCAAAAACAAAGTCCTTAAGTTGTGAAAACAAGTTATTATCTTTTGACCACAACACAAATTATTCATGTTTTTGTAACATAATACATGATGTAGAGCCACTGCAGGGGTGGCATGGCTGTCCAGGGAGAAGTACAGAGTGAAATAAAGTTAAATGGCTATGATCTATGCGGGGAAAACAAAAACGTTTGCTGTGCTGCTAACCTTTATTGGAATAAGATTCAACTTCAATCTTTTTTCATCAGTTGCTTCCACAGTTATTGGTAATGATTGATAATTATTGTGGGATGGGAAGTGTTAACTTTTTAAGCTTCTGAAAGGGAGCATGCCAGAAAAAAAGTTTGGGAGCCACTATCATACACAAACACTGATTCTAACACATTAACATTACCTCAGTAGCTGTCATTTCAAATGAAAAAGGAAAAAAATAAAAGTACAGTAAATTGAATTTATATGATCATTTAACTTTAATATTTCCATTTTCTCTATCCAGGTAATGCCACTTCCCCATTAATCAATGCCACTTCCACACAAGTCAGTGTAACTTCGCGACCAATGAATGCCACCTCACCGCCAATCAACATGACCTCACCACCAGTCAATGCAACCTCATCACCGATTAATGCAACCTCACCACTGATCAACGGAACCTCACAACCAGTCAAAGCAACTTCATCACCTGTCAACCTAACCTCGCCACCAGTCAATGCAACCTCACCGCCAATCAACATGACTTCACCACTATTTAATGCAACTTTGCCATCAGTTATCATGACCTCATCACCACTCAATATAACCTCACCACCAGTCAATGTAACTTCACCATCAATCAATGCAACCTCACCAGCAATCAACATGACCTCACCACCATTTAATGCAACTTCGCCATCAGTTATCATAACCTCATCACCACTCAATGTAACCTCACCACTAGTCAATGCAACCTCATCACCGATTAATGCAACCTCATTACCGATTAATGCAACCTCACCACTGATCAACGGAACCTCACAACCAGTCAAAGCAACTTCATCACCTGTCAACATAACCTCACCACCAATCAATGCAACCTCACCGCCAATCAACATGACCTCACCACCATTTAATGCAACTTTGCCATCAGTTATCATGACCTCATCACCACTCAATACAACCTCACCACCAGTCAATGTTACTTCACCATCAATCAATGCAACCTCACCGCCAATCAACATGACCTCACCACCATTTAATGCAACTTTGCCAGCAGTTATCATGACCTCATCACCACTCAATGTAACTTTACCACCAGTCAATGCAACCTCATCACCGATTAATGCAACCTCACCAGTGATCAACAGAACCTCACTACCAGTCAAAGCAACTTCATCACAAGTCAATGCAACCTCACCACCAATCAACGTCACCTCCCCACCAATCAACACAACTTCACTGCCGCTCAATGCAACTTTAAAACCACTGAATTTAACTTTGCCACCAGTCAACACAATGTCATCACCAGTCAATATAACCTCAACAGCACTAAATGCAACCTCACCACCAGTCAACACAACTTCACCACCATTCAATACAACCTCACCACCACTTCATATGATCTCACCATCAGTCAATGCAACCTCACCACCAGTCAACACAACTTCACTGCCACTTAATGCAACTTCATTACCAATCAACCTGACCTCACCACTGATCGGTGCAACCTCACCACCAGCAAACATCACCTCCCCACCATTTCATGCAACCTCAGTCGAAACAATCTCCACCAAGTCACCTGGTAATGCAAAGTCACCCACACTCTATCTCACTACCAGTTGATACTGCTTCTATAATTGTAAACTTTTACAATTTGGTACCACAAAATATTTAATGTTGAGGGAAGAAGTACTCCTCTGCCCCACCCCTCTTTTTTTCTCATGAATACAGAGAATCCTAAAAGACAATATTTTAATAACTTATGCACACACTCAAATAACAAAGTCCTTATCTTGTGAAAACAAGTTAGTATCTTTTGACCACAACACAAACGGCGCCATGCAACAAAAAAAGTTTGGGAACCACTGGCATTAAGTATTACAGGCTTGAAGAAATCGCTGTTTTGCAGCATGCATCTCTTTCTGTCTCACACTGTCTCTGTCACTGTCTGTCTTCACTTCCCTATCGTTTACCTTCTATCTGTGGAGAATTTAAAATATTGTATTTATGACCACGAAAGGCAAGCAGGAACTGATCTAAATGTTCTGTCGGTCTGTCTGTTGATCTCCTTTGCTCTTTGTCAGAACCATAGACAAGAAGCAGCTGCTGCAGTGGCTCAAACAACAAACAGCGCACAGAGCATTGTGTAAACTGTTAACTTCCACACCAGTCAACATAACCTCGCCACTTGGCATTTGGGCCAAAAATTCTATTTACAACCATGAAAAGCAAGCATTAACGGATCTCAGTGACATGTTTTCTGTCTGACTGTCTTTTTAGACAGTCTATAGGCAAAAACAAATAAATAAATACATAACTAAAACAAAAATAGATAAATTTTCAGAAACTGTAATGTAATGTGCAAATAAACAGACTGGCATATTTTGACTGTTATTATTTATTTCAGTAATAGCAGTTTTAGAGATCCCCTAAAAAGTTAAACGTTTGACTTTTGGGAGAGTTTATGTCCTTTTTAGGGTAGCCAAGCTCTCCTTTGCTCCCTCATAATTTGAACCATTTTGTCTTTTCCTAAAAGATATTAGATCTACCTTGTGCACATAAATTAATAATTAATTAATTAATTATGTCCACAAGTTATTCTCTTATCAAAACTTGTTCAACTTTACCTCAGTGGCTGTCATTTAAGTAAAATAAACCCAACTCACACATTCACTTAACTTTTTCATCTTTCCCTTCTGTTTCTCCATCCAGATAATACCACTTCCCCATCAGTAAATGCAACCTCCCCACCAGCCAACGCCACCACATCACCAGGAAATATGACCTCCTCATCAGTCAACACAACCTCAGCACCAGCCAACATAACTTCACCACCAGTCAATGCAACCTCACCACCAGCGAATGCAACCTCACCCCCAGCCAACATAACCTCACCATCGGTCACCCCAACCTCACCACTACCAGTCACTACAGTGCCCACAACAGCTGCACCACCCTCAGAACCAACAATTAAGTTGGGATTTAAGTTGCAGCAAAATTTTACACAAGAACTTACAAACAAATCCTCACCACAGTTCCAGGAATTAAAAAGCAAAGTATCTTCAGCGGTAAGTTAGATTGTATTGCTTTTTTTTATTTCTTCACATCTATTCAAACACTAATCACCATGCATGAAAAAACATGAAGCAAGAAAGGAGAGTAGAAAATGAAGATGGAATAGTTAAAAATATCAACTTTACTGTCCCACAATATATTTTGAAACTGTCTAAAATCTTTTATAAAATATAATTCATTCATAGCTCGACAATGTCTATTCAAAAAGATACGGACCTGCCTTCAATCGAACTGTCATCAATGGCTTCAGGTATACAAAATTCTTGCTCTTTCATTTTTTAAAGTTTTTATACTTGTTTGCGTATGTACTGATTTTTTTGTCATTGATAGAATGAGAAAAGAAATGTGCCTCCATGTGTCCATTTTCACATGATGTATTACACATATTTGAAAACAGTGTTCAGCTTTTATGAACAGATTCAAACCATTCTTTTATTCACAAATGTATAAATCATCCTTGTCATGGAGCCCTAATTAAATAATATGGACTACAATTGCCAAATAAGATGATATTATTAACTAATCATAAAAACACTTGTGTTACAGTCCAGGATCTGTTAAGGTAGATGCTGAGTTGATATTCAACAATGTGACTACACTACCAAATGCCAGTTCAGCAACAGAAACTTTGCAGACTGCTGTTGCCAGCCCAAACTTTACCCTGACAGTCAACACATCATCTATTACTGCAGCTGGTATGTTGGTTTGATTATTCCCTGCATTTGAAAATTTTTTATCTACATAGAATATGTGGTATTTGCACAAAATAATTGCTCACGTATTAAAAATATGATACAATTTGTTCAATTAAATTTGCAGTTGTGCAGACACCAACCGAAGCCCCTACCACACTTGCACCTACAACTCTCTTGCCAGGTAATCCCCCCTCCTGTATTTTTCATAAGTCATGCAGACTAGTAAATAACAAAATCCTAATCTTGTTTGAAAAAGTTACTATCTTGTGTCCGCAAGGAATTGAGGAGTTCATACAATAAATTATGAGTATGTGTTTTTTATCAATTAAAAAAATATGTTTGGGCATGGAAAGCTCACAGCTACATTTCTTACACTAATACTGACTCCAACATTTTATAACAAAATTGCATTGACATTTAACAATTCTCTGACTTAAAGCGATTTCTCTAAAGGTAAAAAATATCTATACTGTGTATCATGATCAGATGTAAAAAATGATTTGTTAAACATTACCTCAGTACCTGTCATTTCAAATGAAAGAAATAAAAATGAAGGTCAAATGAATCCATCTAGGTTATACATTCAAATAACTTTTTCCCGTTTCTCTTATTTTTCTCCATCCAGTTACTGCCACTTCCCCATCAGTCAATGCAACCTCACCATCAGTCAATGCAACCTCACCATCAGTCAACACAACGTCACCATCAGTCAACGGAACCTCACCATCAGTCAATACAACCTCGCCACCAGTCAATATGACCTCCCCACCAGCCAACGCAACCTCGCCACCAGTCAACACAACCTCACCATCAGTCAACACAACCTCCCCACCAGTCAACACAACCTCACCACCAGTCAATGCAACCTCGCCACCAGTCAATGCAACCTCACAACCGGTCAACGCAACCTCACCACCAGTAAATATGACCTCCCCACCAGCCAATGCCACCACATCACCAGGAAATATGACCTCCCCATCAGCAAACGCAACCTCCCCACCAGTCAACGCCACCACATCACCAGTCAATATGACCTCACCATCAGTCACCCCAACCTCACCACTACCAGTCACTACAGTGCCCACAACAGCTGCACCACCCTCAGAACCAACAATTAAGTTGGGATTTAAGTTGCAGCAAAATTTTACACAAGAACTTACAAACAAATCCTCACCACAGTTCCAGGAATTAAAAAGCAAAGTATCTTCAGCGGTAAGTTAGATTGTATTGCTTTTTTTTATTTCTTCACATCTATTCAAACACTAATCACCATGCATGAAAAAACATGAAGCAAGAAAGGAGAGTAGAAAATGAAGATGGAATAGTTAAAAATATCAACTTTACTGTCCCACAATGTATTTTGAAACTGTCTAAAATCTTTTATAAAATATAATTCATTCATAGCTCGACAATGTCTATTCAAAAAGATACGGACCTGCCTTCAATCGAACTGTCATCAATGGCTTCAGGTATACAAAATTCTTGCTCTTTCATTTTTTAAAGTTTTTATACTTGTTTGCGTATGTACTGATTTTTTTGTCATTGATAGAATGAGAAAAGAAATGTGCCTCCATGTGTCCATTTTCACATGATGTATTACACATATTTGAAAACAGTGTTCAGATTTTTATGAACAGATTCAAACCATTCTTTTATTCACAAATGTATAAATCATCCTTGTCATGGAGCCCTAATTAAATAATATGGACTACAATTGCCAAATAAGATGATATTATTAACTAATCATAAAAACACTTGTGTTACAGTCCAGGATCTGTTAAGGTAGATGCTGAGTTGATATTCAACAATGTGACTACACTACCAAATGCCAGTTCAGCAACAGAAACTTTGCAGACTGCTGTTGCCAGCCCAAACTTTACCCTGTCAGTCAACACATCATCTATTACTGCAGCTGGTATGTTGGTTTGATTATTCCCTGCATTTGAAATTTTTTTATCTACATAGAATATGTGGTATTTGCACAAAATAATTGCTCACGTATTAAAAATATGATACAATTTGTTCAATTAAATTTGCAGTTGTGCAGACACCAACCGAAGCCCCTACCACACTTGCACCTACAACTCTCTTGCCAGGTAATCCCCCCTCCTGTATTTTTCATAAGTCATGCAGACTAGTAAATAACAAAATCCTAATCTTGTTTGAAAAAGTTACTATCTTGTGTCCGCAAGGAATTGAGGAGTTCATACAATAAATTATGAGTATGTGTTTTTTATCAATTAAAAAAATATGTTTGGGCATGGAAAGCTCACAGCTACATTTCTTACACTAATACTGACTCCAACATTTTATAACAAAATTGCATTGACATTTAACAATTCTCTGACTTAAAGCGATTTCTCTAAAGGTAAAAATATCTATACTGTGTATCATGATCAGATGTAAAAAATGATTTGTTAAACATTACCTCAGTACCTGTCATTTCAAATGAAAGAAATAAAAATGAAGGTCAAATGAATCCATCTAGGTTATACATTCAAATAACTTTTTCCCGTTTCTCTTATTTTTCTCCATCCAGTTACTGCCACTTCCCCATCAGTCAATGCAACCTCACCATCAGTCAATGCAACCTCACCATCAGTCAACACAACGTCACCATCAGTCAACGGAACCTCACCATCAGTCAATACAACCTCGCCACCAGTCAATATGACCTCCCCACCAGCCAACGCAACCTCGCCATCAGTCAACACAACCTCACCATCAGTCAACACAACCTCCCCACCAGTCAACACAACCTCACCACCAGTCAATGCAACCTCGCCACCAGTCAATGCAACCTCACAACCGGTCAACGCAACCTCACCACCAGTAAATATGACCTCCCCACCAGCCAATGCCACCACATCACCAGGAAATATGACCTCCCCATCAGCAAACGCAACCTCACCATCAGTCAACGCAACCTCACCAGCGGTCAATGCAACCTCACCACCAGTCAACGCAACCTCGCCATCAGTCAATACCACCTCACCACCAGTCAATGCAACCTCGCCACCAGTCAACGCAACCTCACCATCTGTCAACGCAACCTCACCACCCATCAATGCAACCTCACCACCAGTCAATGCAACCTCACCACCAGTCAACGCAACCTCACCACCAGTCAACGCAACCTCAGCACCAGTCAATATGACCTCACCATCGGTCACCCCAACCTCACCACTACCAGTCACTACAGTGCCCACAACAGCTGCACCACCCTCAGAACCAACAATTAAGTTGGGATTTAAGTTGCAGCAAAATTTTACACAAGAACTTACAAACAAATCCTCACCACAGTTCCAGGAGTTAAAAAGCAAAGTATCTGCAGCGGTAAGTTAGATTGTATTGCTTTTGTCTGTTTTTTATTTCCTCATATCTATTCAAACACTAATCACCATGCATGAACAAACATAAAGCAAGAAAGGAGAGTAGAAAAAGAAGATGGAATAGTTGTGGCAAAATATCAACTTTACTGTCCCACAATGTATTTTGAAACTGTCTAAAATCTTTTATAAAATATAATTCATTCATAGCTCGACGATGTCTATTCAAAAAGATACGGACCTGCCTTCAATCGAACTGTCATCAATGGCTTCAGGTATGCAAAATTCTTGCTCTTTCATTTTTAAAAGTTTTTATACTTGTTTTCATGTGTACTGATTTTTTCGTCATTGATAGAAAGAGAAAAGAAATGTGCCTCCATGTGTCCATTATGACATGATGTATTATACATATTTGAAAACAGTGTTCTGTTTTTTATGAACAGATTCAAACCATTCTTTTTTTCACAAATGTATAAATCATCCTTGTCATGAAGCCCTAATTAAACAACATGGACTACAATTGCCAGATAAGATGATATTATTAACTAATCACAAAAACACTTGTGTTACAGTCCAGGATCTGTTAAGGTCGATGCCGATTTGATATTCAACAATGTGACTACATTACCAAATGCCAGTTCAGCAACAGAAACTTTGCAGACTGCTGTTGCCAGCCCGAATTTTACCCTGTCAGTCAACACATCATCTATTACTGCAACAGGTATGTTGGTTTGATTATTCTCTGCATTTGGAAATTTTTTATTTTATTTCATCAAAAAACAGCATGCAGATCCAAAAACAAGTACTGGGTGCTGGACAGACATGCAAATATGAAAGTATAAAATTAAGTCCACACTCCAGAAAGTTCTCTGTATTGTGTTTTTCGTAGTATATCACCACATGGGATATTCCATGTCCCCAGCCCTTCATCACACATCATCATGACTGATGATGTGTGATGAAGAGCTGGGGCCTGAAGCATTATATGTGGTGATATACTATTAAAACCGTTATAAGTTTCCTGGTGTGCAAACTTAATTTTATACTTACTTTATTACATCCACATAGAATATATGGTATTTGCACAAAATAATTGCTTGTGTATTAAAAATATGATACAATTTGTTCAATTAAATTTGCAGTTGTGCAGACACCAACCGAAGCCCCTACCACACTTGCACCTACAACTCTCTTGCCAGGTAATCCCCCCTCCTGTATTTTTCATAAGTCATGCAGACTAGTAAATAACAAAATCCTAATCTTGTTTGAAAAAGTTACTATCTTGTGTCCGCAAGGAATTGAGGAGTTCATACAATAAATTATGAGTATGTGTTTTCATAATATGATTGTATCATTTTTATCAATTAAAAAATATGTTTGGGCATGGAAAGCTCACAGGTACATTTCTTACACTAATTCTGACTCCAACATTTTATAACAAAATTGCATTGACATTTAACAATTCTCTGACTTAAAGTGACTTCTCTAAAGGTAAAACTACCTACTGTGTATCATGATCAGATGTAAAAAAAATGTTTTGTTGAACTTTACCTCAGTACCTGTCATTTCAAATGAAAGGAGTAAAAATAAAAGTCAAATGAATCCATCAAGCTTATACATTCAATTAACTTTTTCCTGTTTCTATTATTTTTCTCCATCCAGTTACTGTCACTTCCCCATCAGTCAACGCAACCTCACCATCAGTCAATGCAACCTCACCAGCAGTCAATGCAACCTCACCATCAGTCAATGCAACCTCACCATCAGTCAACACAACCTCACCACCAGTGAATGCAACCTCACCACCAGTCAATGCAACCTCCCCACCAGTCAACACAACCTCACCGCCAGTCAATGCAACCTCACCACCAGTCAACACCACCTCACCACCAGTCAATGCAACCTCACCACCAGTCAACGCCACTTCACCACTAGTCAATGCAACCTCACCACCAGTCAATGCCACTTCACCACCAGTCAATGCAACCTCACCACCAGTCAATGCAACCTCACCACCAGCCAACATAACTTCACCACCAGTCAATGCAACCTCACCACCAGCGAATGCAACCTCACCCCCAGCCAACATAACCTCACCATCGGTCACCCCAACCTCACCACTACCAGTCACTACAGTGCCCACAACAGCTGCACCACCCTCAGAACCAACAATTAAGTTGGGATTTAAGTTGCAGCAAAATTTTACACAAGAACTTACAAACAAATCCTCACCACAGTTCCAGGAATTAAAAAGCAAAGTATCTGCAGCGGTAAGTTAGATTGTATTGCTTTTTTTTATTTCTTCACATCTATTCAAACACTAATCACCATGCATGAAAAAACATGAAGCAAGAAAGGAGAGTAGAAAATGAAGATGGAATAGTTGTGGCAAAATATCAACTTTACTGTCCCACAATGTATTTTGAAACTGTCTAAAATCTTTTCTGAAATACATTTCATTCATAGCTCAACGATGTCTATTCAAAAAGATACGGACCTGACTTCAATCGAACTGTCATCAATGCCTTCAGGTATACAAAATTCATACACCATGCACACCATGTATTGAGGCTGTTAGTCCTCTGCAGCGGCTGCCGGTTCGAATCCTGCCTGTGGCTCATTTGCTGCGTGTCATCCCCTGTCTCTTCACCCCCCTTTCCTGTCATACCTTCAGCTGTCCCTGTCAATAAAGGCAAAAATGCCCAAAAAATAACCTTTAAAAAAAAAAAAAATTCATACTCTTTCATTTTTTAAAGTTTTTATACTTGTTTTCATATGTACTGATTTTTTTGTCATTGATAGAAAGATAAAAGAAATGTGCCTCCATGTGTCCATTATCACATGATGTATTATACATATTTGAAAACAGTGTTCTGATTTTTATGAACAGATTCAAACCATTCTTTTATTCACAAATGTATAAATCATCCTTGTAATGGAGCCCTAATCAAACAACATGGACTACAATTGCCAAATAAGATGATATTATTAACTAATCACAAAAACACTTGTGTTACAGTCCAGGATCTGTTAAGGTAGATGCTGATTTGATATTCAACAATGTGACTACACTACCAAATGCCAGTTCAGCAACAGAAACTTTGCAGACTGCTGTTGCCAACCCAAACTTTACCCTGACAATCAACGCATCATCTATTACTGCAACGGGTAAGACATTATGCCGTTACTAAATGCTGAATTTTGCAAACATTCATTGCAAGGACATGCTCAATATATGATGACAAATATATATTTAAATATATATTTAAAAGAAAATAACATTTGATAATTGTTATTTTCAGTTGTATCGGCACCAACTCAAGCCCCAACCACAGCTGGACCTACAACGCAGATCAATACGACTCCCACACCAGGTACAATCATGACACAACCAGTCCACAAAAATTTAAATCTGTTCACAGGTTAACAAGCACTGTCATTTAATTATGACTTGACACAAATAAAAGGTAATGATCAAAATTTATTGTAACTTGCTTATGTGAAAAACACATTCTAACAACTACCAGCAATTGATAGAATAACAGGTCCTAAGAGTATTGTGCTATAAAGCAATCAGTGGTTACAGACATTGATCAGCTGCGAAAGAAAATGTTTCATTTAATTAAATTAATCAAAACAATTGCACCACCAGTCAACACAACCTCACCACCAGTCAACATGACCTCACCCCCAGTCAACGCAACCTCACCACCAGTCAATGTAACCTCACCTCCACTCAATGCAACCTCACCACCAGTCAACATAACCTCACCATCACTCAACGCAACCTCATCACCAGTCAACATGACCTCACCCCCAGTCAACGCAACCTCACCACCAGTCAATGCAACCTCACCACCAGTCAATGTAACCTCACCTCCACTCAATGCAACCTCACCACCAGTCAACGCAACCTCACCACCAGTCAACATAACCTCACCGTCACTCAACGCAACCTCACCACCAGTCAACATGACCTCACCCCCAGTCAACGCAACCTCACCACCAGTCAACGCAACCTCACCACCAGTCAACGTAACCTCACCGTCACTCAACGCAACCTCACCACCAGTCAACATGACCTCACCCCCAGTCAACGCAACCTCACCACCAGTCAATGCAACCTCACCACCAGTCAATGTAACCTCACCCCCACTCAATGCAACCTCACCACCAGTCAATGCAACCTCACCACCAGTCAATGTAACCTCACCACCAGTCAACATGACCTCACCCCCAGTCAACGCAACCTCACCACCAGTCAACGCAACCTCACCACCAGTCAACGTAACCTCACCGTCACTCAACGCAACCTCACCACCAGTCAACATGACCTCACCCCCAGTCAACGCAACCTCACCACCAGTCAATGCAACCTCACCACCAGTCAATGTAACCTCACCCCCACTCAATGCAACCTCACCACCAGTCAATGCAACCTCACCACCAGTCAATGCAACCTCACCACCAGTCAATGTAACCTCACCACCAGTCAACATGACCTCACCCCCAGTCAACGCAACCTCACCACCAGTCAACGTAACCTCACCACCAGTCAACGTAACCTCACCGTCAATCAACGCAACTTCACCACCAGTCAACATGACCTCACCCCCAATCAACGCAACCTCACCACCAGTCAGTGCAACCTCACCCCCATTCAACGCAACCTCACCACCAGTCAATGTAACCTCAGCCCAACCATTGTCCACTATGTCACCTGGTAATGCAGTCTCCCACACGCAATATATCACTACCAGCTGATGCAGATTATATAATTGTAAATTTGTACAATTAGCTACCACTAAATATTTAATGTACTTCTAGGTAATGTGACCTCCCCACCAGTAAATGGAACATCAGCACAACCAGTTATCACAACTGGTGCTACAACTACAACAGCTGCCCCACCAGCAGAATCAAAGGTTTCGTTGGTATTTAAATTGCGGCAAACTTTTACATCACAACTTGCAAACAAATCCTCTCCAGAGTTCCAGGAGTTAGCACAGAACGTGACAGCAGCAGTAAGTACTTTGACATTTCTCATTTTTCTTTTTGTTCATGTGTTAAATTAAACATATTATGAATGTGAATTGTTGAACAAAACAAATCAAGGTGTTTTGATGTGTGTGCACACAAAACAATCCATAATTATGTAACAGTTATTACATATGCACATGATCTTGTTCTATGACTGTTTGGGTACAGTATGATATAAAACTGAGTGGACAGATGGACAGTGAAGACATGGATTATGTAGCTTTGAAATAAAACAGGAGAATAAATACCCACAAGTATATAATAGTGTAGTAATAGCGATGCTCTCCAATCTCTCATTGTTATTCGTAGATATTACTTTAACTGTTTGTCAATTTCATTTCTCCAGCTTGTGGAACTCTATAGAAATAAATTTGGAAGCAGGTTCGTTGGAATTGTGATCAACTCTTTCAGGTATATGTCATTACTTTCTTTATCTAACATTTGAGAAACAAAATAGCATATTTTTTCATTTTTCAATTCACTTAGCAAAAGCAGGTATAAACTATCCTAATCCAGATGCTAGTTGTTTTAGGTCAATGGGTGTGTGTTTCTGGTTGCTCATTTGCTTGATTTATAATTTTGTAATTATAAAAGTGTGTCATCATTTGATGTTGGCGTGTCACAAATAAAAGATGTAACAATAATTCGACAATAATTTCTCTTACAGGCAAGGTTCAGTTGTGGTAGATTCTGAGGTGATATTCAATAATGCCAGCTCAGTGCCAGAAACTAGTGCTGTGGCAAATGCTCTGGTGGAGGCAGCATCCAACAACTTCTCCATTCCAGTAAATGCATCAACCGTTGTTGCAACAAGTAAGAATTGTTTTGTTTTGTCATTAATATGAAATACAGTATGTAGAGCTCTGCTTATTAGCCCCCTGAAAGCATCTACAAATGCTACAACAATCTGAATTTTATTGTTACAGGAATTAGTACGTCAACACCTGCACCTACAGCTGCTCCAACCACTGCCCCGACTGAGGCTCCCACTGTTACAGCTGCTCCTAATGCTACAGTCCCAACCACTGCTCTCAATACTACAGCTGGTCCTACTGCAGCACCAAACACTACAGCCGCTCCAACCGCTGTTCTCAATACTACAGCTGGTCCTACTGCAGCTCCTAATACTACAGCTGGTCCTACTGCAGCACCAAACACTACAGCCGCTCCAACCGCTGCTCTCAATACTACAGCTGGTCCTACTGCAGCTCCTAATACCACAGCTGGTCCTACTGCAGCACCAAACAGTACAGCCGCTCCAACCGCTGCTCTCAATACTACAGCTGGTCCTACTGCAGCTCCTAATACCACAGCTGGTCCTACTGCAGCACCAAACAGTACAGCCGCTCCAACCGCTGCTCTCAATACTACAGCTGGTCCTACTGCAGCTCCTAATACCACAGCTGGTCCTACTGCAGCACCAAACACTACAGCCGCTCCAACCGCTGCTCTCAATACTACAGCTGGTCCTACTGCAGCTCCTAATACTACAGCTGGTCCTACTGCAGCACCAAACACTACAGCCGCTCCAACTGCTGCTCCTAATACTACAGCTGCTACCACTGTTGCATCAACTTCATCAACAGATCCTCCTACAGCGAGTGAGGGAACGCTGGGTGTTCAGTTTAGTCTCAACCAAACATTTACATCAGACCTCGCCAATTCATCCTCAGCAGCATTTAAGGCTTTAGCTTCAACAGTGGTCACAGAGGTGAGATGCCCATTCATCAAAGCCTGCTTTTAATTCCAGAATTTCTTTTTCTTAGAATTTAAATTTTACTTTGGAAGAAAGAGAATGTTTTAAGTACAACCACAGGAGTTAAAATCACTGACATGTTTATTTATTTAGCAAATTTTACTTTTTGGAAATCAGTCTGATCGTAATACACACTGAATAGACATATTGCTAATGTTCTTGCACTGATGTTGATCAATCTTTGTTCATTCTGTATGTCCACATAATTGTAACTGTGAAGCAGCAAAAGCTAATATTATTGTTTAAATACCCATTATTCCCTTGTGCCTTTAGGAAGAAAATGTATAGCAGCCTCCAAACTAAAGTTTTTAAAATGTAAATGCAAGTAATTTTGTCTTTCAGTTAAACAGAGTGGGTACAAGGCTATATGGATCATCCTTCAGTCGTTCCATTGTCAACTCTTTCACGTAAGACAAAATTTCAATGATTGATTCAATTTTTCTGGACATTTGGCGTCCATTTTTAAAAAATGTTGCTTTCTGTCTTTGTCACTGCAGGAGTGGATCAGTAGTTGTTAACTCAACCATGGTGTTCACAAACCAAACCTCAGTTCCTTCATCAAATGATGCAACTTCACAACTCAGCAGTGAACTTACCAACTCTACCACCCTGAACGTTGTATCAGGCAGCGTTCGTGCAAGTAAGTAATTGTGTACTGAAAAATTTTATTTAATGTCTTCATTAATCAAATGAAGTGCATGCCACAGTTTCATAGTACAGCTTCTTCTGATGTCTCTGCCTCCACCACTGCACCTAATGTTACTGTTACCCCAACAGCGGCTTCCAATGTTACAGCAGCTTCAAATACAACAGCCGCCTCTACTGCTGCCCCTACTGCTACCCCGACAGCTACCCCTACCGCTGCCCCTACCGCTGCTCCGACAGCTGCCCCTACCGCTGCCCCGACAGCTGCCCCTACCGCTGCTCCGACAGCTGCCCCTACCGCTGCCCCTACCGCTGCCCCGACAGCTGCCCCTACCGCTGCCCCTACCGCTGCTCCGACAGCTGCCCCTACCGCTGCCCCGACAGCTGCCACTACTGCTGGTCCACAAAGCACCGCATCGACAGATCCTCCTACAGCCAGTGAAGGAACACTTGGCCTTTTGTTTAGTCTCAACCAAACATTCACCGCAGATCTCGCCAGCTCAACCTCAGCAGCATTCCAGGCTTTAGCTACAACAGTGGTCACAGAGGTAAGATGTCTTTGAACTGTAACATTTTGCCTCTGGCAAAAAGCCTTGTACTGCAATAAATTAAAATTCTACACTACCGGTCAAAAGTTTTAGAACACCCCAATTTTTCCAATTTGTTATTGAAATTCAAGCAGTTCAAGTCCGATGAATAGCTTGAAATGGTACAAAGGTAAGTGGTGAACTGCCAGAGGTGAAAAAAAATGGTAAGGCTTCCCAAAACTGAAAAATAATGTACATTTCAGAATTATACAAAAAGGCCTTTTTCAGGGAACAAGAAATGGGTTAACAACTTAAAGGTTTTCTGCAGCAATGGAGGTTGATCAAGCCTTGAAAGTTGGTGCTACCAATTCCTACAAGTGTCCCAACTTTTTTTGATTCCTTACAACCCTCTCTGTCTGCATAAATGTAGTGTTGGAACACACTGTGGTACCATACCCTCATGAATTTTATTTGAACTGTATTATACTGCAGAAAGTAGTGTGTTGCTATAAAGATGGTGAGAAAAAGGCAATTAACAATGGAAGAGAGACAGACCATCATAACACTTTAAAATGTAGGTCTTTTCTACAGAGAAATAGCGAAGAAAGTCAAGGTGTCAGTGAGTACAGTTTCCTTCACCATCAAAAGGCACTCAGAAACGAGGGGAAACTCTGACAGGAAGAGGTCTGGCAGACCCAAAGCCCCACAGAATCAGAAGACAAGTTTCTGAGAGTCAACAGCTTGTGTGATAGGCGGCTCACAGGACAACAGCTTCAAGCACAGCTTAATAGTGGTCATAGTAAGCAAGTCTCAGTTTCAACTGTGAAGAGAAGACTTTGAGTTGCAGGTTTGACAGGTCGAGTTACAGCAAGAAAGTCATTGCTTAGACGTCAGAATAAGAAAAAGAGGCTTGCCTGGGCCATGAAACACTGCCAATGGACTACTGAAGACTGGAAGAAGGTGTTATGGACTGATGAGTCAAAATTTGAAATCTTCAGTTCATCACACAGGATTTTCGTACGCCGTTGAGTAGGCGGAAGGATGGTTCCTCAGTGTGTGACATCAACTGTCGAACATGGAGGAGGAAGCGTGATGGTCTGGGGCTGTTTTGCTTGATCCAGGGTTGGTGACTTGTACAGAGTGAGAAGCACCCTGAACCAAAATGGCTACCACAGCATTCTGCAGCGCAATGCAGTGCCCTCTGGTATGCGCCTAGTTGGTCAGGAATTCATCCTACAGCAAGATAATGACCCAAAACATAAGTCCAAGCTATACCAGAACAACCTTAGGAAAAAAGAACAAGATGGTAAGCTTGAAAACATGGAGTGGCCAACACAGTCTCTAGACTTAAACCCCATCGAGTTTGGGATGAACTGGACAGAAGAGTGAAAGCAAAGCAACCTACAAGTGCCACACATTTATGGGAACCTCTGCAACAGAGTTGGGAAGAACTTTCTGAAGAATACTTGATGCCACAAGTGTGTTCAGTTGTTATATCTGCCAAAGGTGGCTACTTTAATGAGTCAAAAGTTTAGAATACATTTTGGTATATAAATTGATTCCATGATTTATTTTTTTAACTTCAATTGTTTATTTGTTCTATGCTTTCATTTCAGAGTACAATTAGACATTAAACTGTATAATTCTCAATAAAAAACTGGAAAAATTGGGGTGTTCTAAAACTTTTAACCAGTAGTATACTTTGTAACAATAATTTTCCTTGGGCATCATAAGCATCTTGGAAACGAAACTTTAAAAGTCTCTGAAACTTTCAAATTGAACAAATATCACCACGTACACTGAATAGACAGTGATAATGTTTTTGCATTGATGTAGATCAAAGTTAGTTTATTATTTGTCCACATAATTGTCATTGTGGAGCAGCAAAAGCTAATATTATTGTTTAAATAACTCTTATTCCTTTTTGTCCTGCAGAAGAAAATATATACCTTCCTTCAAACCAAACAGAATAAAACTTGTATTTCTTGTGAGTCTTTAAATTTTAACTTGAAAATAATTTTGTCTTTCAGTTAAACAGAGTGGGTACAAAGCTGTATGGATCAAATTACAGTCGTTCCATTGTCAACTCTTTCACGTAAGACAAAATTTCAATGATTGATTGAATTTTCTGGACATTTGGCGTCCATTTTTAAAAAGTGTTGCTTTCTCTCTTTGTCACTGTCTCTTTGTCTCTGCAGGAATGGATCAGTGAAAGTCAACTCAACCCTGGTGTTCACAAGTCAAAGCTCAGTCCCTTCAGCAAGTGTTGCAGCTTCACAATTCAGCGCTGAACTTGCCAACTCTACCACCCTGAATGTCATACCAGGCAGCGTTTCTGCATGTAAGTTATTGGAGCATTAAAAGTCAAACTTTTCTGGTTAAAATAGTAAATTAAATAATCAAAGGCAGGTCAGTTTTAATTCTCTTGTAATGTTTAAATATAAAAGTAAGATGAGGGCTGAAGGTTAGGATCAAGCTTGCGAAGTTACTTTCAGTCCAGAAAATTTCACTAACCAATACCTCTGTTTTTTCTAATATTTCAGTCTCAACATCAACGTCAAGCAGTGCCCCTCGGCCCACTGTGGGCTCCTTGGCAGTCTTTTCACTAACACTGCTGGCTGTGGCACAGATGCTGGTAGACTTATAGTCCCCTCAATGAAGATTCACTGTCTCGGCCAGTTGCTGTTACTATCCTATCAGGTGTGGAAAAAGCAATGGAGCAAGAACCAAAACAGCTGACACTAAACATTAACTTAGTACTTTGTACAATTAGTGAAGTACTGCACTGAAGTCAATGAGAGAGAATAATTTAATGATCTGTAACACTTCATGAAATATTTTGCCTGGTACCAGTATGTCATAGTGATTTTGTTATTATAGTGACCCCTTATGCCTTTAAGAGAAAAGAAAGAGTTTAACATGGACTCACCCAACCAAATAGGTGGAGGCCTAAATTATGCAGTTTCAGATACTTTACTGACATCGCTTCTGACTCCGCCCACTGACACCGGAGCCAGGAAGACGCTCCAAAGCTGAGAGAAGGATGTCACATACACACAAAAAAAAATCCTATCACAACAATTGGACTATTGGGAATATAAGTCTAGATAAAATTCATACATTAATCTCAAGTATACTGTGAAATGTTTTGGTGAAATTTGTTTACAAATTAGATGATATAGAAAAGGTTTTGCATACAGTTCAAATTACAGCAGGATACTAAATATCAATACAGATTCAGCATTTGACCATTTGGTAACATCTGAATTAGGATTTGTGGAGAAATAGATGTTAATTGATTCCACATATTTTGAGAAATATAGAGTAACATACTTCTGAATTCATAATTAATTGCAGTGAGGGCAAGCTTTGTCACGATTCAGTGGATGTGCTGAAAAAACTTCAGCTCAGTAGGACGTACAGGTATTTCTTTGGCCCCTTTAGTCAGTTGTTACCAAAATTCATGCATCGACTAAGTCAACACATTTTTTTTTAATTACTGCAAACTTTGAAAGTTGGCTATTTTTTATAAAAATCGAAACAAACTGACATAATCAAAATTTCCTTGATAATTCTGGATCAGCGTAGTAAGATTTTGAGAAAATTGAGGAAAAAGTCAGAAAAGTTGACATTTTTAAAACTGAAGACCAATTGAGCAAAGATGCAGATGAATAAAGAGATTAAAATGATGAAAGAATTTTGAGTCTACGCCAAGCTATTTAAGATAAATGAGATAAGTAAACTTGATTGTAACAGGACTACTTTGAAGTCATGAATGCCATTTTTTTGCCTGAATTGTGGGTGGAATTTGCAAACCACCTATTTTGGTTGGTTTCATCTTACAGTTTTTGCTGCACAAACACTTTTAGCAAAGAAGAAGAAGAAGAGGAAGAAAGAAGCAAGAATAATGAGAACAAAAGCAATAGGGGTCTACAGTGAGCAATACTGCTGGGACTCCTAATAACAAGTGTGCACTATGAAATTTACCAAGTCAGTGTCATGTGGTAAAAAGATGTGTACTGTATGTCAAAAATGTAGAGACTTTCTCAGTATTTTCAACATTTGATGTTACAATCACTTGTGTTTCGATTCCATTTTATTTAAAGAACTAATCAAGATTGTAATACCATATTTTATACTTTTTTGGCATTTTCATAGCAATTGCCATTTAATGTAGGCTACTTGTTACTAAATGCTTCTTCATATGTTATTTTTCATGTGGTATTGTTAACATTTAAAAATGCTAATACAGGTTGAGGATAATGTATTAAATATTTATTTTTAGTTCGAAGCATTGGATGGTTCAGCAGGACACAATTTACCAATGTCATTTTTCGGTGTGAATGAAGGAAGAAATGTGCAGTTAATGTATTGTGGAGGCAAAAGCTTAGGGTGTGGAGATACTATGATCTTGATGCTGGAGACCAATGATTCATATGAGGTCTGAGACCAACAATTAATGCTGGATTTTTAAAATGTATTACACCATGATGACAGTCTCTCTATAACTATAACCATGAACTTTTAGGTGGCTTACCTTATTGACACCACAGTTGCCATATGGACTACCGTAGGGCAAAATGCCACCATTGAACATAATGCTGGGTTTTGCAGAATTATTCAGCATCAAGTGGATCATGTAGGAAGTGGATGTCTGAACCCTAATCTAAATGTATCCAGGTACTATCATAACATTTAGAAAGATTATTGACTAACAGTTTGAACAGAATACTGATTCTTTCTGTATGTTTTTGAGTAGGGGACTAATTAAATGTGCATCTTTGTTAATCAACAAAGTATTAAAATATTAATATTGAAACGACCCTGTTGGTTTTTCAAATTATTTTGTACTCTCTCTTTCTTAAAATATATTGTTAAAAACATAGTTTTCCCTTCTATAATTAATAGGTCATGGGTCACAGAGTGAAGGGCACAGGATTCACAGGTTGGGGGGGCAAAAAGCATGTGTGTGTGTGGTTTGTGTCCAGTCCATACACTGTATACCTTTGATTGTTGTGTGGCCGTGAATGATTGAGACGTCTTTTTTACCGTAAGTATGCGACCATGGGCAGCACCCAGTTGTAGTTAATAGAGAGGTCCAGTGCATGGCAGGAAATTCTCATTTAGCAATATAGAGCATTCATGATCACTAAAGCTCTTCTTTCACTATAACGCTTGGTTTATTTTGCACTATTTTATATAAAAGTAGTTTTTCATTGTGTTCTGTACTATAAATGTCCTCATAATTAGTGACCTAACTGGGACTCATGTTTTAAAGATCTTTGTTATTGTTTCTTATTGGGCCTTGGCACCATTTTTAATCTAATATCTATGCATTTCTCTGGCATAGCATGCCTATATGAACCACTATATCTGAAACTACATTAAATCTTAGATAAACAACGTGAAAGCATTAAATGCACATAAATTTTTTATTTCAAAGTCTCCACTACATACAAACCTGTAATTATGAAACTGTCCCGCTGATGCTTGGTCTGTGACTGCAGTGTAATCTTTAGAATGGTGACGGCACCAATGTACGAGATACCGAAAACAACAAGTTTAATGCATGCAGACATGACAGAATGAGCAAGCTCATATAGGCTGGAAATTAGAAGTCGATCTTTCATTATGTTTTCCATTTAGACCTCTTGTCTATAATTCAAAGTGTATCTTGATCTTATAGCAATGGCTGTATTGTTCCCTAACATTCAAAACAAATATTATTGCATGACAATGGGCCACCCAATGAATTTTGTAGGTAACAAGGGATCCAAGTCATCTGGCTCATAGGGGAGAAAACCAGATTAGCCCCCTTTCACATTTGGCTCCTTACTACTTGAGTGCTTAAAATAGCTGCTTTATAAAGCAGCAACAGCATATTCCTCCATATTTATACATATGAGAGCATCAGCTTGTGCTCACACTGTTTGGGTCAGAAATTTTCAAGGCCAGACTGAAATCAAACTTTGCTCAGTTAGTTGTAGTTAGTTGCAGCCTCAAAAATATGTACAATAGAAAATACAATTTTCTTCTTTAGTCACCCTTTGTGTTGATTAGCTAGCTGTAGGTAAGCAGCTGTAGGTAGGCAAGGTGCATCAGGGTTTGTCAATCAAGTCAAGCTAGAGGCGACTTGACCCACTGATATCGCTCCCCTGTTCCAATAAGAACAGTAACATTAATGCCAATTTTAACCCTTAAATGTCACAGAGTTACAATGTCTTCACCCTGTCATCAAAGTACTTGAGACAGTAGTTAACAGTAGAGCACGATAAAATCATTCTTGGGCCACATATATGGTAGATTACAGTAATTACAAGCAACTTTCTCTTGTGGCTGAGTAATATTTGACCAGGAGTATCTATACATTGACTCTACTGGGACTGAGTACTTTGTCCACCTCTGGTTATGTGTATGTGTTAAATGCTCTCATGGCTAATTATATGTATTAGGGATTTTTTTTTTCCATTCAATCTGAGCAAAAGACTGACATGATGTGTATAGTGTGTGAAATAACAATTCTGGCTAAATGTTTTTATTACAAATGAACATATAATCCAGTGACAGTGATTTGCCATGTTCTCATAATATGCATGCAATAGTAATGACACACCAGAAGAGGGCTGCATTGTCCCAAGGATCATCCAGACATGCCTGTTTGGGCACAGCTTTCATCCCTAAAAGGTTTTATTTACAGTTTTGTGCATTTTGTTAGTCAAGGTCATTCAATCTTCACATCACCCCTGGTCATGGCCACAACTTAGTTTTGATTTTAAAAACAACATAGCCAGAGAGAACAAACACACTTGGGAGCAGAATGAGAAGAAAATGAATAAAAGGCAGAAGCAAAATAATTTATCTGAATCTGAATCTGAATTTTTGTCTTTGAGCAACCACGTCTATGTAGGACTGTATTTACAGTCCTGATAATTCCCACATAAAAATCTAAAGAATAGAAATTAAATGTTATGCAAAGGCATAATTCCAATTTACTCTCTTATATTTCTTGTCCCTTCAGTGGATGACAATGAATGGACTCCATGGCCCATCTTCATGGTCAGAACAATTTCAGTAGTTCACTCATTAATGTTAATCAGGGATTATGGAGACAAAGTGTATAAAACAAAGAATGTTCTTCCCTCCAATGAAACACTGAAAGAAGCATCCCCTTGTACTGTACATAAAAGAAAGTTGAAGAACTTCACTGTTCTTTGTCTTGATGTTTTCAATATTTCTAACTTTTACAGAAGACTGGCACAAGAAAGTATACCATACACAAGTGAATGCATTGAATTCACCATATCTCAGAACTTAGACTAGAACAAGAGTCTGATACGTTATTTTGAAGCCGATTTAAGGGTTAAAGAATGGAGAGCTGTAAAGATTGTAAAGCAACTGAGTGATTTGTGATTTTGGGACTTGCAAACAAAATCCATTTGGCAGAGGAGGGATTTCATTTCAAAATAAAGCCTTGAATATGCACTCCACTCATTACCCACACTGCAAGTGATGAAGCATAAGGGAGTGCTGAGGACAAGCCAGGGTAATTTGTTGCCTCAGTAATTTAATTTCAATTAGGCTACAACTTGAGAAACTATGCTCTTATATCAGGTAAATACAGAACCCAAGACACAGTCTAACAGTTCAGGCGAGGAAGGGAAGGAGAGAACAAACGTGGGTTGACTTGCCTGAAGGGGTCAGCAGCCCCTTGGGTGACAGACGGCCTGTTCTCAGGGTAAGAAGTGGTCCATAATTAAAACCATTTTACAGACTTCTCATTTGAAAACAAATGAGCTGGAAACATGAAAAAGTCAGCTGGAGAAGAAATTTCAAGGAGTTTCAGCATTAGCTTTATGTTACGGTACTCACAGCTGATCAAATCTGCTTGTGTGACGCCCACTTAATGTGTAATCACATTTGTTTGAATGTAATTCATTTTGTTTTATTGTGTATTGTTTATTGTGTATAACTGGAGGCGATATCTGCACCTTATTTTGTTTTGAAAATATTGTTTATTTTTGCAAAAGAGTAACCTGCCTTTAACTCAGGATCACTAACTTGCTGTAGCAGCTTTATGACAGTAGGTGGCAGTGCGAGATCGTTGTTTATACCAGAGTCTATGGCCATGACCACTGCTCTGCTGGTTTCTCCTCATAAGAGTCAAGCCACGTCTCCCTGTCTCACCTTTCTTTCCTGTATTTCAGGTTGGTAATGTGTTAAATACCCTACATAAAGCGTTGTAGTTTGTTAGTAAATGCTGATAAATAAAATAAGTTCAAGTAGAAGAGTAGAGTGACTGGTGAAATGAGATAATGGCGGTGGACTCGCTTGTTAATTTTGTAAGCTTACATGCTAGCAGTAAAATGTTAGCTTAGGCCAGACATCTCCACCGTTTCTGTTATTTTCATGTAGTGAACTGGCTCTGTGTGCATTTTTTGACATGTTTAGGCCACATACTAGTTTAAATGGTGTTCAACAATTGTGTTAGACGTGGTTTTAAGGGTAGATGTGTATATTGTTAGCTACTGTTACTGGTTTAAGTGTATGTTTGAATTAGTGACTGTTATTTGTTTAAATATATAGCTCTAAGTGTGTTTCATTTTTAATACTGTTGAGCAAAGGTCCGGATGATACTTAATAGTATCAGTGTGTCAGTGCTTTTACGATGCAAAAAATAGCCAAACTTATTTGGAGAAATGAATGTAGAGATAGAGATAGATGTAGAGATATGTAGGGATAGTAAATGTGCAGTAGTAATAAATACTAGTTAAAGGACAAATCTAAACAGTATAAGATGAATGTGTTGTGATTGTGAATTGTGAATAAATATAACTGCAGAGGATTTAGCAGACTCAAGCCATGTCTCCCTGTCTCGCCATTCTTTCCTGTATTTCAACATATAACTGTTGATGGGTGCTGAAGCCCGGTACCTGTAACACTTGCGAGCTAACATCAGTCATAATTTTAACCAAAAACCACCATCGCTGAATAGAAATGAGAAGCTGCTTTTTTTTTTTCCTTTCATGTAAGATCAAAGACAACCCACTGTTGGACATAAAGGAACCTGCAAATTTCAAGAGGCACTGTATCTCTGTAAACTGCATTAGGTTGCCAGCTATTTCATTGTAAAGTAGGCCTATCTGCCTAGCCTACAATATTTTTACTTTTAAAAAATAAAATACTAAATATAATAATAAGAATAAAATATTTGAGTACATAAAGCTATACTATGTCATCACTGAACAGTGAAAACCAAGTACCTCTAAAACATCAAGGAAACCATCCACGTTTTCAGCTTTTGGGCAAAGTTCAGAGGACAGCAATAATATAACCTTTCTGTATTAGAAATGTCTAAAATCTCTAGACCCATGTTATATATTTTGTTGAGTTGTGTACTGTTATGTGCCAGTCAGGAAAAGAGTTTGTTTCTTGTTTTTCCCTCCTGTCTGCCCTGTCTGCCCCCCCTTGTCTCCAGGTGATAATGGACAGGCTCCTCATTGGTCCCCTAAGCTTGGAGCTGTCCACTGGCTGACATGGGAGGGTCATCAGCTGATTGAGCTCACCTGGGCCTCTGAGCTTAAAAGCTGGGCCCTTTGCTCAGTTTGTCTCTCCCTTCCTCCAGCTGGCATTCACCTTGTGGTCTTTTTTGGTTTGTTTTATGATCTGTGTTAGCTTTAAGTCAATAGATTATTCTTGTTTTTACATTAACCCCTTGTGTGGACTCCCGTTCTTGTTGCATTCCTTGAGCCGGTCTGTAACATGTACTTTGTGCATTATCCTAAATGTTTGCAGCTATGGTCAAACTCAGAGAAATCCATAATTTTTTAAGGTAACAGTGCATTTCCTACTGGCCACTTGTTGCCATAATGATAACCAGGGAAAACAAACACAGGATAAGTCATCAGTCTTTTTTTATTGTTTTAATATGAAACAGACCTGTAGCAGCAGAACTTACACACTGTGCATATAAATACTGTCACATTAATAATTTATAACAACAACAGAGGAAAGCAGTTTGCGGACAAACATATGAGATCAATTGCTGGTTGTTAAGTAGGCCTATGCATGCACATGCATTCAGGTTATTCATGTCACTGTCACTAAAAAAGCACTAAAAGGGTCTCAATTGTAGCGAGAAAGTTACTACATTGACAGCAGTAACCTGGTGAATTGTCCTGCACATAAATCCTGTGTCCCACTTCAAATCTCATATTCCTGAGAGATTTTTTATTCTTGGGAGACTTTTTTTTAAGTGTCAGCTTAAATTTGGTTTGACTTAAATTAATGTAACATGGCTAAATGCTTTGTATTACATAGTCTGCTGAATATTTGTTAAGCTTCTTATAAATGCTTCATTGAGTGGAGTTTAAAGTAAGATGTTCTTGTTTTGTTTTGTTCAGCACAATTAGGTTGAAAAAAGGACACAGGTCTGATTTCCTCTACCATACATTTTCTGGAAAAAAAAAATCTGTCAGAAACTGTCCACACTTGTGGAGCTCAATAGATTCTACCAAGTCTATTTAATATTATCCTGTCTCCTAGCAATTCCACTTAGTTTAGTTTTCGGGAAAAGTAATTGCCACCATGGATTCTGTTCCCTTCTGCAGGAAGGAAGCGCGAGGCTACTTTTTCTTATCAAATGCAAATCAATGAAATATGTTGTCAATCAACACTTTGCTTTTCCATTTTGCAACATTTCAGATTCATGACTCATTTTTTTCCCCTCTTTATGTTGATTTAAAAAAAACGGCATTACAGTTATCTTGAAATATTTGCTCTTGTAAATCATGAATCTGTATGAACATAATGTCAAAAAGACTGGGTTTGAAAATTTGACAAATCTCATAGAGGTAAAGAAGCATTAGTCAGTATTACACTGTTGATAACGAAATGTGTAATCATATTAGATAGGTCACTCTATTTGCTCCCTCATAAATGCAACAAAGCATGGGAATCAACCTCTGTTCACTCCTCTTTCAGAAACAAAAGAACAGATGTGCACCCAGTCTACCCTGTCTGTCAAGCCCACTTGCATTACACATATGAATGACTGGTCTGAAAAAACACTAGTTATTGAGCCAATGTGCCTTTTATTGCACCCTTCATTAAAAATCCCCCATGTTTAATTAGAACACATCCGCCACACTTGAGATACGTCTGTCACTGGCTGAGGCCCAAGGTATTCAAGCTTGGCAGGATTGGCTGTGCTCTACTGCACACTAAAACACATGAAAGGGATGATGAGTGATGTTTTAGGGGTAGGTAGAAAGTAAAGTTGCTCTCATGTAAAATGAAAAGTAAGGTTATAAGTATTAATGTTTCCTTCATCAGATGTAGGCCTACTCAAAATTGAAATTTTAGCTGTGAGTGAGTGATGATATACCTTCATGCATGAGTTATATCAATCATCATACATCAAGAACAGAATTTTACGCAGGACCCATGATGATGAAGATACAGAAAAACAAAACTGCATGGCAAAAATAGCATATGGTCAATATTTTAGAGACCCCCAAAATTTTACAAATTATGTCTTAAGGAGAGCTTGTGTCTTATTAAGAGGAGTCAGGCCCCCTGGCTCCCCTGTAGTTTGCACCCCTGAATCTAGTCTATTTAGTCTGTGCACTGCCAGTGAATCTGTCAAGAAAATACCCCGATAATGCATTATAAACAATGATATAAATAATAAAATGATCTGATTCTGATAAATGATAAAATATACATCCTGTGCCCCTGTTCTCCTGGAGTTTCAGTTCTCCACACTCTACACATGTCAAAATTTGCCCATTCAGTATTATTATTAAAAACAGAATGATTGTACTTTTTAGATGGGGCGGTGCGCAAGACCTGACGTTTTGAAGGGCTTCCGTCTCCTGTCTAACCTGGACCATGTCAACTGTACTACTGCTCATTCATGCCACTTTTAGTTTTTCCAAAGGTATTGTCCTTTTTTCAGACAATGACAGCGATCAAATATCCCCTGTGTGCAGTGCTGACCCACACTGTATCCATGTTGGATTTCTGCCACCTCTTCACCTTCTTCCACAGTGCATGGATAATTGAAAAACTGATGCTCTAAAGGATGATGTCAAGGAGCTCTGGCAAAGTTATTTCAATTCATCCTGAAGGGGACATGAATTCCTGAATGGCATCATGACAATCTGTCCAACAACTGCTGAGACCTTTTACTAAAAAATAAAAATGTCATCCTGCTGTTCCATAAATCATCAAATTCATTAGGACACATTCTCTTGTGACTATGATTGTATGCACATCAATTTCAGGACAATCCATCCAATAGTTGAGAGATTTCAGTCTAGTGGTGGACTACATGCCATCCATAAAGCCACACTGACAACATGTCTGAAATAATCCACAATGCTTTGAGGGATGTCAAGTTTACACTGATTTCTCTGGAGATAATTAATTGTGTGTTGTACTGTGGTATATTGTACATACTGTACACTTAGCCTGAGCAATACATTATGGATTTATCAATAGTTTTAATTATGGTGTTATGTTCTTACAATGACTTAGTGTCAGGTGTAATTTGCTGTCTTTTTACTGTTGGGAACAACATGATTTTTCTTTTTTCTTTTGATGTACAAATACAGATTTAACCTTATTCAATTTCCCATGCTATGATAAAATTAGAAAATAATTGTCCCGGTTGCTCTCTCTACAGTCATTTGAATTGAGTTGGCAGCAGACTGTATTTTGTTACTGTGATTATTGTCGCATGTGTTCATTACAGCCCACCTCCCCATCCCTCTCATCTCTGTGTAGAACCAAGGTTGACAGACCTGCAGTATGATACAGACATGAGGACAGACGATCATCTCTCTTCTGTACAGGTGAGTGTCATTGTTTACAATTTTCTGGTATTGCCTGATGTGAACTAGTAAAATAAAGAAACATTTGCATTTAACTTAAATTGTAAAAAACCTTGTTTGAAATACTAACATCTGTAAATAAGCTAATTTGAGTCACATAGTAACTGAGCAGCTCGTCATAGAATTCGTTACACTTTATAGTAGATGTGGCTTTTTCAGAGTTGAAGTAACTGTGTCATCTAAATGAGAAAAAAATATTTTATATACCTGTCAATGTGTATAATAAGATCAGAGTAATAGTATTGATTTGTGCGTTGCAAAAGATGTGAACATGAAGAATACATTTTCTCTTTGACCAAGCTGAACTTCTAATCTAATCTTTTAAACAATATATGTTATTATATCATTTCCAAACATTAATAAAAAAGACAGATAGGAACACAATTTTTAAAATGACAAATTACAGTTTTATAAATTTGACAGGAAGACATTTCATAAAGCTTGCACTAATGTTGTACTAGTTATTGTCTACTTGCAGTGCAAGTCACTAAACTGAGAAATTGGCACAATGTTTTTTGTGGATAATAACAGAGAGGGGGAATAGTACAAATTTAAAAGATTAAAAGACAATTATTTTTGCAGGCATGATTTAACAGCAAAATTAGAAGGATGATAGGGAACAATGGTGTGCGTGGATGAGAGGGGGGTGGAGATGACTGCCCCTACCCTGCTGAGTGCCGAAGTGCTCTTTGCTCTGCCACTCTAACACGCAGCACCTCCACATGCTTCCATTGAATAAATGATCAATATGTCAAGTAGATAGATAGATAGATAGATAGATAGATAGATAGATAGATAGATAGATAGATAGATAGATAGATGACAATGTGTGATCGTTCAGCTCAACAAGTCTGCAAAGCCAAACAAAAATCTACATTTTCTCTCAGCATCATTTTCCTGTCACCATCAGTCCCTGTGGTGTTCATTAAAATCTATTCCAAGTCAGCTGGAACATCTGCTCCCTGTTCACACCAGTGGCACTCGAAACTTAATGTTATTCTCTTCGTTACAGTCATACGTGTTCGGCTGTGTGACGTAGTGCAATGTGCAATGCATGAATTCAGAGGACTAAAGAAATAAATTCGTAACTGTTTCCCTGTGGGAAAACCACTGAAATTAAATAAATTACTAATATTATCTGATAAATGTAACATGCAGGGTTCATATTCCTGAATATCTCTGTAATAAAATGTGAGTGAATATTGTTCCACTCTAACAGACCTGACTGATTTGGAGAATCCCCTGCCCCTTCAAGCAACCTAATGTTTTATGCGATGCTTTAGTGTATTTCTTTTGCTTTGGAAAACACATGCAGAAAGTGATCATACATCATTCCCCTCATTATATCAAGATCGGTGTTGATGACAAGAACATCTGGTTTTGTTCTCTACACCAAACAAAGAGATGGCATTTTAGATACGGCAACTACGCCACACACACAGGGCTTTTCAGGCCCAAAGTCTCATAGTCTCTTGTGATTTGTACGTCAAACTAAAGCTCTCAGTTTAGAGTTTAACTAATGAGAAGTTACCATGGAGCAGCAACTGGGTCTGAAACAAACACAATTCTGGGTGGTGTGTCCACTTTTTCACTGTTAATGTACCATAGAGCAGTGGTTTGAAATGCCTCGCTTACTGCAGAGCCCAAAACTCTCATTACTTACAACAGTATCTGTGTGTTTTGGCAGGTTTGATCAGACCATGGATAACGGCAGCTTGGGATTGCTTGGAGATGTTAACACATCTCTTCAGATTGAACTTCAGTCTTGTGCTACGTTGAGGTATCAGGCCTCTCGCATTTTCCTGTATGCCTTCCTCTCTGTTGGTATCATCTGCACAGTGGTGGGCAACTTCCTTGTGGTCTTGTCCATCGCCTACTTCAAGCAGTTGCAGTCACCCACAAACTCCTTCGTCATGTCCCTGGCAGTGGCTGACTGCCTCGTTGGTCTGGTGGTGATGCCTTATAGTATGATTCGGACCGTGGAAGGATGCTGGTACTTTGGTTTCCTGTTTTGTCGGATTCACTCCAGCCTAGATGTCATGCTCTGCACTGCCTCCATATTCCATCTCAGCTGCATTGCCTATGACCGCTACTATGCTGTCTGCAACCCACTACTTTACTCTTTAAAGATGTCCCACAGTCGAGTTGCTCTACTTATTGTCGTATGTTGGGCTGTTCCCATGCTCATCTCATTTGGTCCCATAATGCTAGATCTCCATATTGCCGGTGTGGACATCCTGCTCCCTGAAGATGTATGCGTGTTCTTGGTCAATCGCATTTACGCTGTCATGGCCTCCTTGGTAGCCTTTTACTTGCCTATGGCCATCATGCTCATAGCCTACTGGAAGATCTTTAAAGCTGCCAAACGGCAGGCCAGACAGATCACCGCCATGGAAAGTCAGATGGCCGCTGGAGTGGGCAAGGACTCAAGCAAGAAACAAAAACACCGAAACACGATGAGGAGGGAAAAAAAGGCAGCAAAAACTTTGGGTATCATCATGGGAGTTTTCCTAATTTTCTGGATGCCCTTCTTTACTGTCAACATCGTGGACCCGTTCATTGAGTACAGCACAGAAGTGGTTGTCTGGGATGTATTTTTGTGGCTAGGATATATCAACTCATCTCTAAATCCTTTCCTGTATGGTTTCTTCAACCGTTCCTTCCGTAGGGCATTCCTCATGTTCATGGGCTGCAGGGTCTGCCTGCCTGGATCCTCCCCTGGGATGGAGCTATCGCACACTAGGAAAGAGGCAAATGAACGTGCAAATCAACCATAAAATAAAGATAGTATCTGGAAATTTTTCTGTAGGCATACAATGATCTGTGAATAGCAAAGGCTTATGAATCAATGGCACTATTCACCCCAGCCACAACTTTTTGTCAGCAGCATGGAAAAATATGTTTGAATCAGGAGGAATTATAATTATGCTAGAAGAAATATTAGTGAGGTGTGACTGCTACCAACCATGCCCTCAACCATGATGTATGAAATCACCTCTTTTCCTTCTGTGTGGTGCGCTCTGTGGCACAAAACATTTGATTTTGTGACAGAAAAAGGGGTCTGGTTTAACTCTGCCACAAATGCCTTTTAACAAGAACACAAGAACTGGATTATGTCCATGTTTTGCTCTGGCAGGACATTTCCCCAGTGTAGGAAATATCTGATAAAAATTCAACCAGGGTCAGTGATCGTGAAATACAGGAATCTGGCAAGATGGCCATCTACCTGCCACTGTAGCCTTTTATTATGTTTATGCCTCAAGCATACAGCTGGCTCCATGTTGATGTCATATTCTACAAATAATTGCTCTTTATGCATATAGCTACAATCAAAACATTTTTCAATAAAAGAAAGAAATAGATCCAGGAGGAAGGCAGAACAGATGGGGCCCAGAATTCCTACAACTGACAATAATTTGTTTTTCAATCTACATGCTAGTGAGGAGGAGGCTCAAATTGTGACTAATCCACAGATAACAGGTTTTTATTGGAGAGAAAACAATTTCAGATACCTAAAAAAAGGATGAGAAAAGGTTTGGAGGATGAACAAAGCAAGACTTGAAGAGGCCACATCAAAGGCTACACACACTCCACTACGATGACACAACGGAGAAGTGCATCTCAGGTAAAATCTTCATTGAGACATTTCTGCTAGTCCTTAGACCGTTTAGTCATTGCTTCAAAGTTATCTATTAAAATCTACACAAATTTAGACTTTTACTATTGTTACCTAACTTGAATCTGTCACATAGCTGTATCACAGAGACTGATAATAATGTATGCATTTATGAAAAGAGTTCAAAGACATGATAGTAATATGTCTCTTGCCAACACTAAGACACATGATTTGCCATCACTTTCAGAAGGATAAAAAAACAACAAAAAACACAGAGGTCGAGCTGAACTCAGCAGGGGTGCCAGGTCTTCAGACGACTGCCAGAAAATCAAAACGTCCTGATGAAACCTGCAGATAAAAGTGAACGTGCACATGTTTGGAGGTAAGTGTATAAGATGAAAGGCACGGCACAAATCTGACTATAGCTTCACTAGTTACACAGTCACTGCCTGAGACTGCCTTCAAGGTACAATTTGCAAGAGAAGGAGGATCAGTAATGGGTGCAGTTGTTGAACAGGTTACGGCTTTGGGCAGGTCTAATGAACATGACGACTTAGTTCAACAAAATCAAAGGCTAGCCACTTTTTACCTCATCAAATATTCAGAAAAATCGACTTGATCCACCAAATATGTCATCTCAATATTTTATATTAGGATAAATCCACACCAATTAAATACAGTGCTCTGCTCCTGCAAATTGCATCTCTATAGACGTTTCAAGCAACTTTGTTTTGAGCTGAAATATTGCATAAAATGAGCCAAACACTAGAAGTTTTCTGCCCTTTGCAGTTTAAGAAGAACTCATGCACTAATAAATTAATGAATAACCTGAAATTGAAAAATAAATACTGATGTGGCTTGAATGTGTATAATAATATAAGTGGCACTCATCCAAATCTGCGTCTTGAGATGGAAATAAACTGGAATTACAAAACTTTTGTAAGCATAATGTAGTGCCGAAGCTTGCCTTGTGAAATAACCTCTCATGACTAAAAGAGAACTGACTTTCTCCAGTATTATATGTGTTGTATTGTGCCTGATAACTTAAATTCTGGTAAAAGTTACATAAGAGGATGATTAAAATTTGTGAGTCCAAATTGTTCTGCAAGTCTGAAACAATGTTCGTGAAATTACTTTTAAAATTCAGCATATTTTACTCTTATTTCACTCATTTTATATTTAATGTAATTTAATTGTTTGTGATGTGACAGACTCGAACTATCAACGTAAATATTCAGTATGAAGTGACTTTTGTAACTTCCAATAACATTTTTGTGCTATTAAATCAAAATAAAAGAAGACAAATAATTAGTACTTTGTAGCAAGACTGTGATGTGTTTTTCAGAGCTATAAATAGTATAAAAAAATGAGTAACACACCTATCAAGTTTCATTTAGTTACACCAAGCTCTCTCTCCTTATTGTGATTGTAATAAAGCAGTGACTAGTGTGTTATCATAAGGCAGGATTACTTTTGTAAACTTGCTTGCTAGATGACGTCTTTGGGTTATTAATAGAAATATGAAATGAGATTTTGATTGTTCTCATGCACAGATTGCGCTCTAAGATGTGACAGACTGAAGTCAGGAGTCACAGAAAATAATTTAGCCAATCTAAAAATAACAATAAGTAATATGAGTCCTCAAGCTGTTGTGATAAAATGGCAGGTGGTGGATGACGGAGTGCAGGTGTGTGAAGGTGTGCTTATTTTATCATTACATGTTGTAATGTCAATATAAAATATACATTATTTATTTTAAAATGTATTTCGAATTTTGATAACTAAGACAGAATCTTAAGTGTTGTTTGAAATGTCTGTTGAAACACCTAAATCAAAAATGTATTTCAACTATGAGAAATAAATGCGTATCACATGTGAACTGATCGCAGACAGGTAAATGAAATGCATCCCATTTCTAAATATTTCCCTTGCAACATGTTGCTCTTCAGATTTATTTTGCGAAAGTGCTGCCACATTCTTATACAGCACAGTAAAAGTATGGATTATGTTGTGACATATACTTCTAACATGATGACACAAAAAGCTGTAAATCAGTTCTTTAATATTCTGCGTTGGAAATACTTTGGAAATACTTGTAAGATCAGGACATTTCCTTTGATCAAGTCTTTTTCTTTTTTTTCAAGTTTTGTGGCAAGTTGTAGGCAATGAAATAATAAATAAATCACAAGTTGATGTTGTAGAAATACAAAATGCAGTATATAAAAAAAGAAATTTTTTCAGGATAGTCTGAAGACAGATGCTTAGCATTAGATGCGTGAGATAAAGAACTGAAATTTTTTACCAGTTGACACAAATTATGGGAACACCATAACATGCCTAATGCTGGAGTGAGTTGCTGAGATGATATGCATCATTTTAGAAAAAAAACAAACAAGAGCAAATAGCGTCTCCACACATACATCTAATGTACCTTTATTTCAGTTGTTTGCGAACTGTATTTCTTTCATCTGGCTCTAATAGTAAACTTGACAACTGACTCCACTCTTTCTACATGGCCTGTAATCTTAATCTGTTCATAAAATCTTATTCACTGTTATTTTAGTTATTTCTTAACTTTTGGCCATCGCTTCATCCTTTCGTGCAGTCTTAACTGTGCTGCGCAGGCTGTAAAACTGAAGTGACACAAATATAAAGGCAGATTAATTCCAGCTAAAATGCTAAATGCTGGTTTTGCTTAAAGCTAAAAAGGCCGCCAACCTATCTCAGACAGAGCTATGGGCTGTGTTTCCATAGTAACACACAATTACACATGTTGACAACTGACAAAAAGAAGAGAATATGACTCAGTTTGTGGTTTAACGTTGCTGTTAAGTGAGCAAGGAGTGAGGAAAGAGTTTCTGCCATAGCCGCTCACTGAAAGTATATATTATTTTTCTATAGCCTCACTCTTATTGTAATTTGCAACCTAATCCTGCAAGGCACAGAGGTACCCGGTGCCCAGAATAGTCAAAGACCAGACAGCTTTGTGGAAATAGTGAACTTAGATGTTGGTTTGCAGTCTGTTTATTACCTTCTAGTCAAAGTTGAAATGTGTCTTTGTTAAAGTGCACACAAAACAAGTCATGGCAGTAGCTGTCTGTTTGGTGGACTCTTTTTCTTTGTGAAAGTGCAAACTGCAAAAAATGTAATCAACACATGGCAATGGAAGGCAGTGACTTTTATCACTGGAGTTACAAAATTGCTTTGATAGAGTTATGTTTTTGTTTCAAGTCTGTTTTTCTTTTTGAGGGACAGAAGGGTGAGTGAGAATAAAAGAAACATGTTTCAAAGGGAATTTATAAAAGACAACAACAAAGAGCACAGAGTATTTGAACCATGACAACAAGCTTTTGTTGTTGTTGTTGTTGTTGTTTTTTGAATATTGGTTTTGGAGGTTGTGTTTTTATTTCTACCATTCATGTCTGGATTTTGAGAGTACATCCTTTATACTTGCAGTAATTGGTGCTTTAATTTCTGTCCTGGCATTGGCAACCATGTTTTTGCCTACTGTGTGTTTCAATCTTTCATGGCAGAGGTTCTCAATTTTTTCACAGCCGAGGACCCCTTACACCCTCGTGTACTGGATTTATTTGACATAGCCTCTTTTTTTTTTTTGGCACTTCTACTCAGTAATTTCAAAGGACATCACAATAGAAATCTATTGGAAAGATAATAGATGTATGAAAATATTTGCACCATGTAAGCGCAAACAATTATAGATACACACATAAAGAGTGTGTGTTTCACACTCACTGCATACATAAAAAAAATGCAGATTCTGATTATTTTAAATAATAAACAATAAAACAAGCGGGAGGCCTTCATCCCTGTGGGGACTTCAAACAGTTTCAGGGGAGGCTCAGTAAATGGTAATGAAAAAAATCACATTACTCAGTTATTATACTATCAAAAGTAGATCACATAGAATAGCCTAAATGTGTGTGGTTTGGTTGAAGAGATAGTCCAGACATGCAGTAGTTTTGGGGAATATTAATGTTTTTATTAATGTTCACCTTCAGAGTTAGAAACTAATAAATACCTCTGAGAAGTCTGAGGGGAAATCCTGTAAGAAGTCTGAAGTAATATTAGACTCAACTGCTGCATGTCTATGGGATCAAGTAAAATAAGTATCCCATAGACATCTAGGAACTGAGTGAAACTAAGCAAGTAAACTAAGGGGCCACAGTCGCATACTTTGAAAACCAAGGCAGTATAGAATAATATTTTGTACAAATAATTATTTTTTATATGTCATCATACTATAAATTAATCAATTAGAAAACTGAGCAAAAATCTTTTGAAAAGTTGTTTACCTTCATCTCTCTTTCATTTTCTTTTGTTTTTCTCTGCCATTTATTCATCAAAATGAATTTATGACGGAGAAAAGTAATAGAGAAATAAGGAATAAATTATCCTGGTTACAGATAGGAAGAAAAGTAAGAAATTCAGTTGTTTGACTTTCCCCTCTGTCAAGACTTGAATAAACTCACAGTGGAATGAGGCTAATGACAGGAAGCAATTTAGATTTATTTCTCTTGATAAAGTCTCTCGCTCTCCTTCTCTCTGTTTCTGCCTGCAGCTCCAGCCTCATTTGAGTGTTTGTGTCTGTTACTCTTTTTGAATTCCTAAAGTCTTTGTATTTGTTTGTCAGTCAGCACTCTTGCTGCTCAGTTCACTTTGCTAAACACACGCACATGATATTGATTTATTCCAATGATTTTGATTGGTACTTTGTCAAATTTGCTTCCCAAAAGCTTGACAGGTGAAAAGGTGCAGGAGGTAAAGCAAACAAAACAACAGTGACATCTGCTGGATGGGGCAGATTAAAAAAAAAATCATGAATCAACTTACAGTGGTTCCTTGGCTCAACTTTTTTTTCTCCATTTTATTTTGCTCTTCATTTTACAAAAACACAATACATCAAAAAAATACAAAAAGCATGTTTATTTCACATCACCACTCATTTTGCCAAGTCGATCCATGGGTTTCTAACAAGTGTACATATCAATGCCAAGTTAATTCATAAATCCAAGAGTTAGAATAAATACTGTGCAGCATCTTTATTCTTAGCTGGCCTCTTATCTTTACAATGCCTTGTCAAAACAGAAAAATGGTAGATGAAGTATCATAATTAAATCTGACACATTACATTCGATTAAATCCAGACATTGTGACAACAATAAAAATTGCACTTATGATGAAATTTGCTCTGTTAGAGCTTCAAAATACTTGTTTCAGTTCATGACAATTGTACAGAGCCGTCACTTCAGTGGGAGTCATCACACAGTGTCAGCGGGCAACTAGTTAAAGACATGGAGACTGTCTGACATAAAACCTAAAGAAATAAGTGAGAGTTATGTGAAATGTGGGCTGTAAATTCTTGATGCACAGTGCTTCCAAGTGACAGCAGTCACACTCAGTCCAAAGATTTAGCTATGTTGGCGTTCACTTCCGAAACGTGGCAGCTCACAAGTTTCATCTCAAATAAACATGATGGGAATGACTGAGATAAAGTTTTAGTCATTTTTGTGCTGGGATCGTGCCATCCTTCTCAGCCCACAGCTTTAATCAAGCTTTGATCCTCCGATAGTTTGTGCACACAAAATTATGCCCTATCACAGTCTTTCTTTTTGGTTGGTCCAATATGACTCTCTGAAAAATAAATAAAAGATTCTCTGGTGGCCCCCTAAATGTCAGTCTCTTTCAGGCCGTAGCAGTCGGCCAGATCATAAAACTGATAACCACTCTGCTCACAGTTGTAAATCCCCATAGAGACAGTGTCCACTATATCAATCCGGCCCACTCCAGGTGTGGCACTTTTTCCCGTCCCTCCCTTGATTTTATTTGACAGATTGTTCACTTTCTCTTTGAGCTGGAAGGAGGACTTCTGCAGGGGTGGAAACAGACTCCATCTCTTGAAACCCAGCGAGCGCCCTTTGCCCTTGTGTAACAAAGAGCTGCCACAGGATTCATGCGCACCATAGCCGGGCTTATAGTCTCCCCTCTGATCCCTTGTCATTCCTTTGACAGCTGTCCGCCACTTCTGGTCGTAGAAGCGACGCAGGACCCTCTGTCTCTGGTGACACTGGCACCTGAGGAGCCGAGTGAAAGCGCGCTGGAACTCTTTGCTGGAGCAGGGGTAGATCATAGGGTTGATGCAGCTGTTGAAGTAGCCCAGCCAGAAGATCACCTTGAACACAGATTCAGATGGCTTCAGTGCCGGAAAGAAAGAACCTGGAGGGACAAGGAGGGAGATTTGTGAGTAAATATAGAATATGTGCACGATACTAGTACAGTATTTTGCTTTCATTGTTCCATGATGAATTTAGAATCCGTGAACATGTCAAAATATCCATAAAATCAAGAACAATTGAAGCAAATAGGTATTGTAAGACAATTTAAACTGAGGGTCAACCAGTCTGTTTTTTTTCTTTTCAGCTTGTGGCACATCATTAATTCAGGATATATCATAAACGTATTTTAGCTATACCAAAAATTAATGATGCTTACCATTAACAAAATAGCTGGATTCCAATTATATTAAAGTTTATTTCAGAACCATGTATTTGCTCAGCTTTTCTGAAAGCAGAACAGAATATATGTAGAATATAAACTTTTTTTATCTGTTCATCAGATGCAAACATTAACATAATAAACATTAACTAAAATTATAAACATTTATGTACACAAACTCCAGCTTCCAACATTGTAATCCAGCTTGATGCATATCAATAAATGTATGAAGTAACTGTTGAGTAATACATGTTAACTGATAATCTAATAAGTGTGAACCATAAAGTCATATAAAGTCAAAACAACTTGATCATTTGTTAATGATGAGCATCATGAATTCATGATACATCCTGCATTAATTCATGCATTACATCATTAAAATCATGCATTAATTAAGCATTACTTAAGTATATGATTTGTATCCTTATTGTTAAGTGTTACCCAACTTTTAAATTGTTTATCTTTGTCAGTTAATGTGATTTTGAATCTGCTCTTCTGCTGTGTGAGCCAGACACCACAAACAACACATGAAGTGTATGTGCACCTGTATTATGCTATTTTGCTACATATGGTCATTTTTCATCCCTCTGACAGTTACGTATTCATGGCACATTACTTTTGCGGTGATTTATTGTGCTGCAGCAGCTGTTTGGTTTTGTTTATTAATAAGAAGAGAGAAGGTTGTGACATTTTTTGGACGTTTATTAATGGGACAGATATTAACACCAAATGCTTCAACCACAAGCCCCAATGCACATAACTCTTTTTATGATGAGTAGAATATGGGATAATAAGACATTTTATTATTCGTGCTCAGCATTTAAATTATGTCTTGAATAATTTTAATTGAGGCACGATTGTCTTACATTAACCAGATGGATAACAACATGAAGAGGACTCAGTTTTTTCTCGGAGAGGACATTGTCTTGCATGTAATCCATGTACAGCGCCTTGGCTTGTGTATGGGTTTATTCAAACCCTATCTTTGTCATTAGTGTTAGTATGATGAAAAATCCTGCCATGGACAATTTAAAATATTCTTATTGTTTTTATTATTTTATTATTAATAATAAATAATTATAAACAAGTTGTAACACAGATTTCATGCATTGTTGTGGGGTCACTATTGGCAAAATATAGTTATTGCTTTCTACTGATCAATCTTTTTTTTTTTAATCACATACTTTTTTATTCCTACTAATTAATCTTACTAATGAGTTACTACCATTTTTATCTGGTAAAATGAAGCCTTACTGTAAAGAGTGCAGTGGTGTCTGCTGGCAGTGTCATCTAAAAATACTGTCTTTTCTGATTCTCAGTATGACTCATCTATTGTTTCCTGTTTCTATTCAGCTGCTTCAATAACATTTCCACCATAGATGTTTGATTTTTGTCTCCAACCTTTGTGTATCTGGTCCCTGTCTTTTTTTGTAGATTCTAAATAAAGTTCATTAAAAATATTGCCAAAGCCTTGATGGACAAATCTTGTCATTTGATATGTTAATTTGATGCCAAATGAAACTTTTCAAATTTTAAATGAAAATTTCAGAACTGTCTGATGAAGCTGACAGGTGTAAAAGCTGCTGATTGAGAAGACAAAGTAAGCTCAGTAAGCAATGAGGTCAGTACAGATAAATGTGGGCCCACTATGTGAGAAGCAACAGGTCACTGTTTCCCTTTTTACATAATGTATTACCTTATCAGTGATTTATTATGGTTTGCAGCCTAATTAATAACCTAATTATAAATCATTTATAAGGATAGCCTTATTGTAAAGTAGCACCATGAGATGTAACAAAAACAAAACCAACAGAGATCTTTTAACATTCTTACATATAACATTACAAATGGTAATTTACCATAAAATGAGAACATAAAAGTGTCTGTACAGCTAACAATCAACCCAAGCCCCAGCTGCTGTGCTCATTATATTATACTTGCTGTGGTCATTTTAGTTTGACATGCTAGAGTATGACATGCTGTTTTTCAGGGATGTTGCCTTTCCCTATTGCTTTCTTGTTCTTGTCTCCCCAGGCTTGGATTTAAGGCACTGTTGACCCTGGACACAGATGCAAAATATCACAGTGCTAATATTATTACTGTAGTGCCTCGGTCCAGAAGTCCATTTTACAGTTCAATTCTGTTGGTACAATTCGGCAATGTATGAAATGGCTTGTACGTGATTGTCAAAGTAAAGGTTTCATGCTATTTTAACATGAACATACTGTGCACTTGCTAACAAATGCAAACAGGAGACGTGTACCATTTATTCTGGGACATATACTGAATGATAAAACTGAGTTATCAATCCAACTAATACATTTTGTCTGCAGCATGTGTGCTATTTTGTGTGTAGCATCTACATGGCTTATACTTTGCTTTTATTTCTGTTAAAAGACTCATCTGTAAACCATGTGTGACTCAAGACAGTTAAAGGTTAAGATTAATAAAGTGATTAAAGGCAGTGATTTATCCATCGATTCTTCTTGCTGACATTACATCACCTTAAAGGCTGACAGCAAGTGATTCACCACTCTGATGCACACTCCTTCAACATCATGACAACAGGTAATATTTTTTCAGGGGTTTTTTGTTTTGTTTTGTTTTGTTTTGTTTTATAGCTTTTGAGATAACAGTGTCTTTTAAATCTGATGTCTGCCTGATGATTGCTTTTTTAAATATTTTCTGAGGATGGGATTTTTTTGAAGTTCACCTTGGCTCATATCAGAATATAAATCATAGAGCCAACCTACAAATCAGTGTTTTGAATACACACTGAAGCCTGTCACGGAGTCTGGGGACCAGCCAAGTGTCAGACTAAATTTTGTGATCGCTCTATTGTCTGAGCAGACAGGATCCTGATCGGCCCATCAGTTACAGAGCTTTGGGAATTATCATCTTGACATTTAATGTTCTGTGTGAAGGTCAATATTTGATGCAGAGCTTTTGAAAACTCATCCTCACCATATGGCCACCAAGGACCAAGCCATAGCTCAGTGAATACTTGCCTAATTTGTAAAACACTCTGTGTATGTGCAGTAAACCTTTGACCAAATGTTATACTGTCAAAAATGGCCCTGGATTTTGTTGGCCATAAACAAGAATTTGTTTTTGCCCAAAACACTTCCAGAACAGCCAACAAATTGCACACTATTCATGACTGAATGAAAGCACACACTTTGCTTGTCAGCTCTATTACATGTTTGTGTTTTGATTTTGAATGAATTAAACTGAACAAAGCCAGGATAATTTTTACCTGGCGAGCTGGCCAGAAAGTAATGAATGTATTATTAGTTTTACTTGAAAGATTTTTCATTAGAACAGGCTTGATTTCTTGCTGTTTGCCTGCCAATTAACCTGCATTACCATGACTACACATTGAGTTATTAAAGTGAGAATGTCAACTTAACACTATATATAATTTCTTGCCTCTGTTTTCAGCATTTAGAGAATCTGAACCGTGACTTAAACAAATCACAGGTCTTCTCAGACTGGGTGCTCCTATTGGCTGTTCTACGAGTGCAGCTGCACGCCCTTCAGTGAGACACTGAATCAGTGGCTGAAACTCTTGCAGGAAAAGAGAATCTTAAAAAGAGTCTAATGAGCAACATGCTCATCCGAGGAGTTTATCAGTTCACTCAGTAACTTTTGACTTCACCCTCAGTCGAGTTCATTCACGTCTATTGTGGGGTTTTGCGGAAGGCCAAGAGGAGCAGGCAGAGCTGAAACACAGAGCCAACAGACAGCTGCTCAGAGCTGGGGAGCTCTGCAGGAGAGGGTCGGTAGCAGATTGGAGCTTCTGGAGGGAAAAAAACCCAACACCAAAGACCCTCTGATGCCGGCTCCTTTATTGGCAGGAGGGGAGCTCAGAGTGTGTTTGAACTTTTGGAATTAAAAATAGGATTTATTTTAACTCCTGTGTTTCAACTCTCTGCAGCAATGGCAAAGAAATTGTGGAGTCACGGACTGGCCAGACGAAACTTTTTAAACTTTGAGATGAAAAAGCAGATTCATTTTCGCTTCTGCTTCTCAGCCCCTCTGCAGCAACAACCACTTTTAAAAATTTAAAACTTTTAAAAAGTGCATTTATGATGTTTGCTTGTAAACCTGTGTGCAGAGCCCAACTCCCCTCCAAACAGACTGCGCTCACATCATGGCGACCACGGCGACCACGGCCGAACCATAATGAGCATCCTTTTCTCACCCTGAACAAGCTAGTGTGATATTGAGCTTGTGTGTGCAGGAGAGCAGAGAAAAAGATGTTTTTAAAAGTCTCTTTATGTTCAGCTCTTAGTGCTTCTGTAGCTCCACACTGAATCTTTATGTTTTGAAACATAGTTTCTCTCCTCTGTTGGTGCTTTGTACTCTCAAGTGACTGTTTTATTACACAGAGTTGACATGTGTCTGTCTGTGCTCACTCGTGTTTGCCTCAGTAAACTGTTGTGTGCGCGCATGAAGTGCGTGCTGCTCGTCTGGTAGGAGGGCCTCAGGATGGACAAAACGAAACTTAACTCAGAGACTCAACAATCAACTGTTTTTCGGCATCCTACTTACTGCAGCTTTAAAATCAAAGTCAGTATTTTGAGAAAGTTTATCATTAATTTAAAGGATTTTCCTTTTCACACTGATCGTACTCGATAATCTTTAAAAGTAAACATGTTTTTTTTATGTATGATTGTTGAAGCTTGATGCAATCAGCAGAAGTAAAAATAGCTACAGGCAACAGAAATATCAACATATCAGCAACGATCTTTTTAAGTCACATAAAAGCTTCAAAATTCACAAGTGGGATATTTACTGAGGTATTTTATGCTTTAGAGAAAAATGCAACAGTGTCTTGCATCTCTGTTTAAGGTAGAATAAGTAGATTTTATTGGTTGCTACTTAAAAAAAACACCAGAAAGAAACTTCAAGTCAAGTCATTCCCAGGCCATCAAATACCAATGTATTTGGTCGGCCATGGGTGATTAATGAGAGGGATTATTTTTGAATGAGTCTGTGTGATGCTTTTTGGGAGAATCCTGCATAGCATGCCCTTAACTACAGATCTTATTTCAGGCATCTTAACAAAAACCTATTCAGAAAACACATTGCCAAGGGAACTTGGAGTGCTAATATGCTAACTCAAATCTGGATGAGTTAGGACTCATTCATGCAGGCCTCTATTGTAGCAAAAATGATCCTAACAAGAGTTAACAGTGTCTGTGCTGAGGACTCATTTCAGCTGCAGATCTGCTCTGTTACTGTTTACAGCAGCAGGACAGACAGTGTATGTGGGAGCAACACAAAATAAACCACAGTGCACTGCACCCATATTCATCATAGTGAAGGAACATGTCAGAAAGTAGAGGTGGAGGTAAATTACAATATATCAGCTTTGGCTCCATAGGCTGCAATACATGTCAGTCATAATATTTCATTACTGGTTTCTTTTCATGGGATTTGTTAATAAAAAGAAAAATTTAGAATATCACCAAAGTTATCCTTAAAGGAGAGACAGCCTGATTGAGTATAATACACTCACAAATGTAAATTGTATGGGTTCCATAAAATTAAATGATCTGAATCTGTCTAAACTGCAATAACATTAAAATTCATGATGATATTAATCAGAGTACACGCATTTTTCTTCTTTAAGTCTCTAAGTATACATTTACTGCAAAGCAATGTAATTCCCATTAGACCAAGTGTATTGTTTCATACACAATATACCAATAAAACAAAGAAAGTCTACTGCCATAATAAAACGTCATAATTTGAAGCTTGAAACATGAATGATTTTGAGCAATAAATAAAGACAAACAAGCCAATTATTACATTGCTGAATAATTCATATTAAAAAGCTTGCTCTATACTCCCAGTGCAATTTGGTTCTGCCTCTTTATCCGTCATACTGGGAGACAACATTCAGAGTAATTCTGAGAGGCTATTTCTCTTTATGGCAAACAACTATTCATGAGTGCGGCATATTAATATAAGCAAATGGTGTTAGAGCTCTCTCACTGGAGTTTTGGATGAGTCAGACTACTTCGTGTAGATTTGAATCATCACAGAGATCGGGCCTGATTGGCACAAGGGGTGCTAAAAGTACACGTCTGCCTCTCAGCGAAAGGTTACTCATTGATGATGTGTCTCCACAACATACCGACATCAATCTGTCTGACTGACCAAGTATGGCTAAGCACGGCTGTAGGTTGTGACTGTTCCACGCAAACAAACAGTCACCTCTTGTAGGGATGAATCCATAAAAACAACAGTGTAACAGTTTATTGATCCCTGTGGAGGCTTTATGTTTTAAACGACTTCCTCTGGGGTGGTCACAGTTCAGGATCAGATTGCAGAACAGCATGTCTGAATGGATTCAGCGGGACAGATTCTTTCCAGCAAGGAGCTTTAATTTCTGAGCGCTCTGAGTGTTCATTGGCTTTAACAATCACATCACAGCCATAAAGATACTGCAGACACTAGTTTAGATAATGAAGGTGATCTCAGACCGTCTGACTTCTTTTTTTATCATGCAAATTAGTGGCTTCTATCATCTACAATGAATCATAAATTTAAAATTCAAGATGTCGTCAGACCTATTTCTCTCAGATAATTATTCTTTTTGGCAGTGCTCCCTTTTGTTTCCTCCTTTGAATACAGATTTTTGGAATAGTGCCACACTGAGAATCATGAACTGTTTCAGACTTCCGATCCTGGATGACGTTTCCAAGAGCAGGCTGTACTATAATATGATAACAAATGCATCATATGCTAATGTTAATGAAAATGACATGATTAGAGATAGTTTGTTATAATCAACTCAAAACGCGTTTTAAATTTGCCTCAAAACATATAAAACAAGAGCATACTAGTAATATAATAATGTATTTGTAACGTCCCTCTGTGTATATCGATTTGTACTAACATTTCAAATGTGTTTGTTTAAAGGGATAGTTTGGATTATTTGAAAATAGGTTGTATGAGTTACATGTTCATAGTCAGCGTATCACCTACACTAGATGGCACTTGACACTCCCTGTATGGAGACTGAGCAGGATTACCAGTGTCGGAAGCTAAGCAATGTACTGCTGTGGACAGTTGTGTGACCAACAACAACAAACCAACCAATCGAGGCAGTGGTAGACCATAAATTCCCATTTCTGCAAGGTAAAATTGCTGTTTTTGCAAAAGGAGTCTGGTTGAGTGACAGAGCGATATTTTTATTATAACCATTTCTCGTCAAAAAAAAGTCTTTCTGGTGGCAAAGAAAGTAGTGAAAATATTCTAAATATAGCATTAGGGCTGGATCAAATTTTAATACTTTTATGGCACTGACCAAATTGCTTCAATACTATTAAGTATTTAAAAATACCTGAATTTCAAGAAGCAAATATATCATTAGCATCAGTGAGCCATTAAGCATACAGCACACTTATACAAAGATCTAATGATGGTGGTGATTTGCTGCCTAAAGTTGCACATTGTAAAAGAGTGCAGACAAAACACTATTTTTCACTATGAAATAGGGATCATTGTTTTGATTTCTGACCATCAGATCTTTGGGCAGCTTCAGTAATGTGGAATGTAACTTTACTTTTGTAAACTGGATTCAATATCTAAAATAGTATTGTTCGGGAACCATTACTGAAGTCAGGGTATTGGCGTTTAAAAGAAAATTAACGATATCCAGCCCTATAAAGGATGCACTTACACAGATATAAGTTGTTTTTTTGGTAAGCCTTTTGTTTGGTAGCTAAAATACATTTTGCTACAGACCCTGTCCACAGCTGTACATCGCTTAGCTTCCTACATAGCACTCCTGCCTGCTTCTCAAAACAGGGGGTGTGTCAATTGCTATCCACTATAAATAACAGCTCCTCATACAACCCCAGTACAGATAATCTTAACAATCCCTTTAAAACTCATACTTTTTCTTTACTCATTTTTAATCCCAAGAGGAGATGGACTATTGGGATACAAATAAAATTACCCTTTTCACTATCCACTGAATGACTAAAGTGATTAGCAACAGCAGCCATTTCTTTTCTTGCACCCTCTCTCTCTCTGTCCCTGCAGGCTTTGCTCCAATAATTTGATTCAGGACATTTGGAGGTGCAGCGATACTGTGAGTACTGTGAGTGCTACACCTGATGATAAGATACTGGCCATTTGTCCAAAATGGCTTTCATGATCAATTGTGTGAAATATATGCAAAATTAAAATTCATGAGGCCACCATTACTGTGTGTGTGTTGTGAATACTATTACTTTGTGTAAGTGCAGCTTTATATGCACGTTGCATTCTTTAGTTTGATTTATGTATAGCTATTATGACTTGCATTGATCATTGATCATCATCATTGGCCTTTTCAACCACCTACTGATTATTGACTATATTGATTATTTCATCATCCTAACTGATATATCTCAGCCTTTCAGAACATATGGTCAGATTTAGAGCAGTTCTTAACATACCTCCAGCTTTATTCTTCAGTGCAAATACTTTTGTAATTTCAAAACAAATACAGTGCCTCTTATCGGGTTTTACATTAGTGTGTGAGACTCTTCTTAACACAGGCTGTCTGCTGTAAATGATACATGTGTGATGGTTGCAATATGATGGGAACATTTAGCTTTTGAGTACTCATTACTGAAGAATGTCAATCTATTATGACTGCTCTTTCAAAAATGTGATATTAGCCATCTGAAAAAAACAGGCTCCCAGAAAAATTACAGGCATGAAAGAAAACAAACCACATTAATAGTCACATTGCAGTTTTGACCTTTCCTGACCGAAACATTTGTTTTTATAACATTCTAACTATCTTTTCATCAATTCCCGGCAGTTAAAATAAACAGTGAATGAAATCCAGTAAGTGATGCCATTTTCTGTTTTCTGTCTCTAAATCTGAATGTGGAGGTTTTTGCAGTTGATGTTGTAAATTGCACGTAACATCTGTTTTTGTCATTTGGTCCATAAAATGTCAGAAAATGGTGAAAAAGGTTGATCACGGTTTCCCAGATCCCAAGATGGCATCATTGTTTTGCCTGCAGATACTTAATTTCAAGATGACTCAAAATGATTAATTCATTATCAAAATAGTTTAGGCCATAAATAAAACACTTGACAGCTTATCAATTAATTGATTAATTGACTAATCGTTGCAGCTCTAATATTACTATGAATGTAAATGCCAATACTACCTTTCTAATTAAGTTTATTTTGGCTTACTTTTTTAAACTTATATTACTTCTACTGTTATTCTAATGGGCATCGCTGTTTTGCATTTAGTCCTTACACTCTATATTTTAATATTTCACTTTACATTTAAAAATCTTTTGTTTTTTATTCTGTTATCTAAAGCACAAGAATTTCTTTTGAGATTAATAAAGTCCTGTTTTATTTATTTAATATAAGCTCATCTTTAACCGTAGTTTGTTGATTTAATGTTTGCCACTCAGATTGGATATACTTAATTCCATAAAGGGAAATTCGTTTAGCTCAGTTCAGTTCTATACAGAGAGACAAAACAATAAATTCAAATAAGCACAGCATAAAACATTAAAAACATTTTTTAAACGAGCGAAGCTTTCAGCAATTTATAGAACTGTATAAATCTAAGGGAGTCTCGGGAGGAGCTGCAGTCTGAAAATCTGAACCACTCCAAGTGACGGAAAAGCATGAATTACTCACATTAAACATAAATTAATTACTTATAAAATATCTCACGTCACGCCAGCGATTTACATTCACCACATGATGAGTCAAGCAGGTGTTAAATCATTAAATCAAGTAGGATACTTGAAGGCATTTAATGCGTTAGAAATGTCACTTTTGATATGGAACGATATTGATGCTGTACACCTAATGTTGGAGAAAGCGCAAAGACGCACTGGTGCACATTTTACGCTGGACCACAGGCGGCAGAAGTATAAAGTTATAAGACATACCAATCGGCAGAAAGAAGAAAAAAGGCAGCCAGCACAAGATGAACATCCCCACGACGATAGCGAGGGTTTTGGCAGCCTTCTTCTCTCTAGAGAACTTCATGAGCCGCACCGAGAGCGAACTTCGGAACGGGTGGTTCTTGCTGCTCTTGGAGCTGGCCGGACGCGCGTCCTCCAGCACGCTGCGGCAATGTATCCGGAGCACCACCTCCATCGACTTGTTTCTCTCCCGTTTAACGCCCGCTTCCAGGCTCTTGGTAGTCCTGCGGGCCACCACATAGACCCTAAAATACATGATGAGGATGACCAGGAGCGGGAGGTAGAACGAGAAGAGCGAGGAGAAGAGCGCGTAGCCGGGCTCCTCGGTGATCCTGCAGATACTGTCGTCCACCGGCGGCGGCTCCTTCCAGCCCAGCAGCGGTCCGACAGAGATGACCGTGGATAAAACCCAAACCAGGACTAAAATAGCCACAGCTTTCCTCTCCGTCATGATACTCGGGTACTTCAGGCAGTGTTTGACGCCGATATAACGGTCTATGGAGATGATGCAGAGGCTGAGGATAGACGCGGTGCAGCAGAGCACATCCACCGCAGCCCAGATGTTACAGAACACCCGGCCAAACACCCAGCATCCCAGCACCTCCAGAGAGGCAGAGAAAGGCAGCACAATAATGCTCAGCAGAAGGTCCGCCATGGCTAAGTTGACAATAAAGAAGTTTGTGACCGTCTGCAGATGTTTGTTGCACACCACAGACAGGATGACCAAAATGTTCCCAACGATCGCCACCAAAATAAAAACAGAGAGAATGATCCCAACCCCGACAACCTGCGAGTCCATGGTGAAGTTCGTGCAGGTCGTGATGCTGCCGTTTGGAAATGTTTGGTCCAAAACTGATCCATTGAGAGCTTCAAAATAGATCCCATCCTTGCTTTCGTTCCTCAAGTTAGTGTTTGTCATTTTGAAACGCCATAAAGAGAACTTCAGAGGAAGTTTACCTAAGAAGGCAGCGTGTCGGGCATTGCTTTCAGTCTCTCTGTTCAGCAAGAAAATCAAGCCGTCAAAATGTGACACAGGTCAAGTAAAAGATATGTGTAAAATAAAAAGAAAAAAATACTGTCCATATAGCTATATACAGATGCATGCATGATTAGAAAGCTGCAGAATTCTCACTTGAAAACAATGGAGGTTTTGGCTCTCTCTCTCTCTCGAGGAAGTAAAAGTATCATTTAATTATAATAATAACAAAAAGTTTTAAAAAATCAACAACACTGAGATCCATTTCCAGGCGTTTTTTCCTTGTGATGGTTTTCCATTGGTGGCACCCTCCTTTGTAACTGATCACAGAGTCAGAGCTGGTACAGCAGGTCTGAACCTCCAACAGCTCCACCCACACGTCACATATTTACTGTTGCGTTCAGGGTCTCCACAAGAGAGCGTCACTACAAATCTAGTCACGAATTCTATATGACACACTGACTCAGACACGTCTGACACTTTTATGTTACTATGAGACCAGGTTGTAAATTGTTGCATCAGTTATGTCCTATAGCAGGGATGCTCAGCTTCCTTTGTCCAGAGGCCATATTTACAACATGACAGGTGGTCAGGAGCCAGTTAATAAACAAACATTAATAATAATTAAGTTCTTTAACAGATAAAATGAGTAGACACTGAAAGGCCTGTCTAGATAATCTGATATTTTACTGCATTTAGTAGCTGCAACTGTACTTTAATGCTTTGGAAACATTTAAAAGAGATTATATGGCATTAAACAGCTGGGACCTCTTCCATCATGTAATTACTGAAATGTTGGAATGATTCATAAACATAAACTGCTCCTACCAGGGACAGAATAAAGAGCATAGCCAAGCTCTTAGTGTGAAGCACACATTTATGGGATCAGAATTACCCTAATTTCTGCAAATCTTTTGCTCCTCTTCAGCTATTTGTCTTCCCCTGCAGAGCTCGTGTCTGATCCACCTGCACTTCGCACAGCCTGACAGGACATCGCACAAAGATCAGCCATTTCTGCTGCTAACAGACAAATTTATCCCATCATATAACACTGGCATATCCGTTCCTCCTTCCTGTGAATCAATTTACTTTCACTGTGAATTAGGAAAACGGTCAGAGGCAGGACTGGCCCTAGGATTTTGGTGGGCCTAAACAAGATTCTGTTTGTGGCCCCAAACAGTCCCAGCATAACCACCAAATCACACACACATTGTCCATAACTGAATGAATACACACACTTTGCAGAAAGTTTCTCATTATTTTGACATAGGCCCACTAACTCAATATTTTAAGGTACTAAGTCATTATTTTGATAAGGTTTCTCATTATTGATATACAGGATCTTCTTTTTCTCCATCACATTGGTGATAATGGGCTTCCATGGAGAGAAACAGCAGTGTAGTGGAGATGGAGGAGATAAACATATGCAGATCTGCTTGTCTGTGTTAACAGCACCTCTGCAGTGTAAACCACAGAATTGTAGAGTAACATTAGGGTTCATGATCATAATTTTATGTCACATAATGGAGCACTTTCTCTTGATTTACAGTTTTTCAGCAGTTCATACCAGGCTTAAAATCTAACCCACCACCAGTTATGTGTGCACCGTTTTTTGCTAGTTGTTGCCCAATCAGAATCTCACCAAAACAAACTGGTCTCTTAAAACCCTGTTGACAGGAAACTGCCAAATCAGCTGGTGGCAGAGTGAGTGGAGCATCAAGACCACTATGGCTGCAGAACGAGCAACATAGAAAGTCACACTGCAGAGTGTTTATGCCAACAGCCAGCCCTGGTCAGAGGGCCGTCCAGCATCCTATCAGGGGCCACATTTGGCCCATGAATTGGAAGCTGAATATCGCTAACTTATATTCTTACTATTTCCTCACAGAAAAGTAAAACTAAGGGGAAAAAATCCACATCATTTACCTGAAATAACTTTCTTCAAACTTTCAACTTTCAAAGTGCCAAAGATAAGACAAAGCAGCATCAAGTCACATCATCTGAACAGCCACAGGGCACCAACAAGCCAGCACGGATCGCTGGAGTGCCTGCAGGCAAAGCTGTGAAGATTCCCAGTGACCCTGCAGCTGCCATGCACAGGCCTTGTGTGCATAACTTAAGTAGAAGGACAGGCCCGTACAAACCACCAGGGAGCCTCAAGGAGTGGAAAGGTCAAGAGGCAGAGTCACAGAGCGGCCAAACAAACCCTGCATGGGAAAACATCAGCTCAGGGTCCAAACTTACTGCTTCGTCTGTAGCAACACAGTGTTGTGACATCACTATCCATCATTTTATATGTACAGTACTGTATATATGATGAATTATAAACATGTTGGCAAACATGTTGATCTAATATCGCTGTATCTGAGAAGTTAATCCAACTGTGTTAGAACTGACAGTGTTGGGTCAATATAAAACAGATGCAATACAGGGTTACATAACGCAGTATCAACGGATAGAAAACCATCCAACAGGAGGGTTGTTTTGATACACTAACCAAACATTAACACAGAAATAACACTGGGTCAAAACAGCCCATATTGCGAATGAACCGATGTAATACCCTGAGCACAGTGTACACATTGTCGTTTCTTGCAAAATATTGTACTTGTAAAATCAGTTGTTACAGTATTAAGCAGTATTGATGGATAGTCAGAGATGTTTTGGTTGAAGAAACACCCTGGTGTAACTTCATTGTTTTTATATCAGTGCACAAAACAGAGAAGCACAACAAAGCTCAGCCAAGGTTCATGATTACAACTGAGAGCGTCTCACAAAACTTAAAGAATATCAATTGCTGCTTTTTTGCACTTGGTTTGTCTCAATTTATGTCATCATTTTAGTTTTAGTGCTTATAGGTGCACTATACATAACATTTGGCCACACTAGATGTCAGCAAACAACTATTTGCTATGTAAAGCTATAGTGGAGTAATAACATCTTGAACAAAGTCCCTCTGGTTGTGTTGTAATCTGAGCTCTCTGTTTATCTGTGCTGGCTGTGTGTGTGCATGTTAGTGCATGTGAGTCCCCCTGCATCCATTTTCAACATGGCAGCCTGGTGAGTGCATTTGTCATTTTACAGCTGAACAGGGCACTAAAATATGTTTATGAAAACAATTTATGTGAGAAATAGGAAATACAGAAACAGAATCTTGAGCTATATTTGATTAACGCAGCCTAGTATGAGATGTGAGAGCTTTTATTGAAAACTGAATCCAAAATTACATCTGTCTGGCCACGATATTTCTTGTATTACAGATAAACAGTACAGTAAAATATGTTTCTGAAAACGCTTTAGGCAAGAAATAAGAAATGTAGTAACATAATCTTGATTGTGCTTGATCAGCACTTCGTACAGTAGAAAACATCAAGCAGGCAGGAGCGGGAATCATAATAACAATAGGTCCGATTTTTAATGTGTAATGTCGTGTGTGGACTGTGGATTGATGGGAATGGGATGGGGTGGAAATCTTTCTTCCAGGATTGGGATGGAACAGGATTTTTTCTTTCCTGTCATGGTATTGGCACAGGACTGAAGTATTTTTGTGGGAGTGGAATGGGAGCAGATTGAAAATTCACCCCGTGTCCCCCACACCAGACAACAAAAATGTTAAATGGATTAAGAATGGAAACTTTGCTATTCTTAGATCTTAAAAATAATTGCAGCAAAAAATACATTTTGATTATTTATATTCTCCACAACTCCAGACAGTGTTCAGTGGCATTTTTTTTAATTCTGTGTATGCTAGCGTGGTAGGGCTAAGGGTCAAGGATCATGGTCATGGCAAATAAACTATGGTTATGGTATGGTGTACAACATGGAAGACAAACACTGGGGTACAATACATCCTATCATGTGTCCAGCAAGAAGGTAATCTCTGGAGTAATCTCTTATTACCAGGTTAGCGTCAGGTTAACTTGCCATTTTTGGTGTTTGCTAGATCGGACTTTGATGTTATTTCACGTAGTGATAGAGACTTTAACAGACTTTTAAAGGAAGTAGCCTATTGTAACAGCCTGCTTCCTGTGAGTCAGACTACCAGAGCATAGTTTACAGTTAGTATAGCAACATGCAAACATTTAGCATTATTAAGCATTAGCATGAAAGTACAGCTGATACAAGAATTTAGTCATTCGTAAAAATACTCTCATGAAGTGCTGGATGAGACAAACCTTTGCCTGTTGGTGGCGTTCAATAAAAGTCAGAGAATCCCAAACAACATTTGGATCTATTCTTTGTAGGGTCTATGAATATCTGTACCAAATCCCTCACTCAGGTCCAACGGAGCAAAGGTGACAGACTGACCATCCATCAAACGTTCACTGGGCTGGATAAAAGCACACAAGATATATTTTTTTAAAAACTAGGTCCGTATGGAGTCAGTGCTCTGGCTGTGGGTAGCAGCCCTTCTGTTTCTAGTCCCGGTGAGTCTGCTCAGCTGTCAGAGCACATCCTCATTATTGGATTTATGAAAAAAGCTACAACCTCATCCTGCCCACCTGCTCCTCCTTATGAGAGGAGTGCTGGCTGTGGGTAGTCATGCAGAGCCAACTCTAGGCCACACCACGCAGGAGACATCTTTTTTTTGATGACATAGAGCACGAGCATGCCAGAAACAAGGGTGTTTCAGATGATATGTGAGATGAATTGTAGTCGGTAGTGGTAATGTTCTTTATTAGAGCTTTTAAGATTTCATTTTACTCCTGCCCACTCCCATGATTTATTGCTTCTGCTTCTGAATTAACAAAGCAATAGCAGTTTTTTTGGACATTTGCTGTGGAAACAACACTGATATATCCTCAAAATTTCTTGTCAGATGCAGATTCAGGGTTTAATTCTCTATGGGTTCATCATTACAAGAGAAGCATTTCACACTGTTTTCACATCATTATCTCATCTTATTAAAATATTAATTACACCCACTTTAAATTTAGACTCTATGCTTCAAGGGTGTTTGATGGTGTTCTCATCCATTTTGGCTTAATTGTGTAGGACCTTTATAATCATGCACTTCTTTGGGGCCAAACGGAAGAATGCACCTGACTTGAGTCAAACTAGAAGACCAGACTAAAGGCAAAAAGCTCCCAAAACAAGCAAGATGTATTTGGCTGCTGTTCAGGTCTTGTGGAGCATCACCAGGAAGGACAACAAGTGTCTGCTCATTTCTATGGGACTGCAGGTGGTTACTGATTGCAGAGAATTGACTGCTACTGCTCGATCCCCCGAAACTGTGAGGATAAAAGTACAAGTTAAAGATTAAAGTCAGCACTTTAACCTCACAGCTATTGTTTAGTTTCACATTCATTGTGCTGAGAGCCAAAATAACAAATTATCATAGTGCCCACTGGAGTACTTTGATATTTTTTCCCTTTTTTGTGGCTCTTCAGCATACCAGAGTGCCTGAGATCGACTAACTTGCACACATTGTTGAAAAATGCTCATGTAAGACAGCTTTTAGTCCCTCAGCACTTCTTACAAATGGGCTCATGGTGTGGCAACACAAGGCTTTCCTAGCCTGTACAGATTAATTCCCATTTAGTAAATATTTGCTGTTTTTGCCCTGTGTGTTATATTGGCTTCCACGCTATATCAAATTGCCTGCTATTTTCTGTGATAATCTACTGTATAGAGAGGCCAAGTCCCTCCCATTCAAGTGGAACACCATGGGACCTTACTTCGGAAAAAATATGAGCAGTCGTTCATGGTGAGAGACAAAGTTTTGATCCTGTTTGAACTGTGCCATGAATTCCACATTACATATGATGATTGCCATTTTAAAATTAATTTTACAAGTCAATAAAGTTGCTGTTTGCCATTAAACAGAAGATATGTAGAAAGGCTACACACCCAGAAGTCACATAATGGCCTGATTCCTCAGGACATGCGCTGGAGTTGATCACTGCCATTCTACACAATGTTACAGCATGTTCTCTGTCAAATACAAGCTGAGTCTATATTTGCCGTATGCCGCATCAATCTGCACAGAGCAGATCGAGTGGGCAGGAAGACTGACACAGAAACCCCATAAAGAATCCCATAAAGAAATAGTAAAAGACTCTGTGAAGCCTCACAATCATAAAAACAGACAAAAAAGAAACTATTTATCCATGTAGCCTACTGACCCTTGGTAGAAGCTCAAAAAAGAAAGTGGACCAAATCAACAAAATCTGAGCAAGTCAACGTAATCAGGCGAGCAAAACAGTCCGCTTCCGAAATGCTTCTTAAATGCTGCCGGTGGAACTGTGTGGGGTACGGATCAAAACCGTGGCACAGACAATGTCATGCTGAGTGAAATCAATGGGTAACTGATGTCATGACGCCCCCAAAAGTTAACGTCAGTCTCTGAAGCTACGATGCCTGTGTGTTTTTGTACCAGGATGTAGTCACACAAGCAATGTGTCCTGCTCATTCTTTCACTTCCTGTCTGATAAAAGGACCTGAAGTCACAGGATAAAACAGATGGTGGTGATATGTATCGTGTGAAACAAGAGACATAGCTCACTGAGCGGTTTCACACAAAACTAAAGTACGACAAACCTGCCACAAATTGCAAATTTCTTGACTCACAAAATAATCTTTCCAATTTACAAACATCATATGTGTCATTTGTGACACAGTTCAAATGATAACAAAATTGATTTGTGTCTTGCTGTTGACTTCTGTTCATACTTTGTCTGATGTGAGGTCCCATGAGGCATACAGGAGGGGGGGGTGGGGGTGGGGGGTGGGGGGGGGGCTCTCTAAATGTACAACAGCAAAAAACAAACAAATAAATAAATAAACACGTTTTCAGAATAAGATATTTCAGTCTACAAAAAATTGCTTTGAATCCCCATGAATTTGTCAAAGCTGTCATCAATGTGAGTAAGAGAAGGAGGGGCATTCTGTTGCTTACTCATATTTTGGGTCCTATTTGTTATGGTTCTAACCCAGATTTTTGCACATTTGCACATCACACACACACACGCACACACAGAAACACACACACAAACACATTCTTTCTCCTCTCTCCCCTCAGACTCTCAATATGGTAATCTGCTCGAGACTTTGACTGTGTGCCATCTTATCAGTCCTCAGCAGAGCGCTGGGATTCAGTCGGCCACAAGTCATGTCGTGCTTTGATATCACTTCATACATGATTGTTCAAAGGCTCAAACGTTTGAAAAGGTCAAACGGTCATGAGTTTCTCATACTGCTTCTCCGTTTGTCACATTGTATAGACAAGGAGACAAGTGACCAGCATGCATGTGTTTAAAAAAACCAAAGAAATGTAATTCATCGTTTTAAAAAAATGATTAAATATTAATTCCAGTGTATTCTGGTGTTTTTGTGAAAATTCTGGGTGCATCCTGATATAACATAATAAAACACCCTTCTGCTGTAAATTGAAGCTGATTTGCTTCAAGGTCAACCAACAAGTTCTTCTTTTGACCCACTGTAAACCATCAGCAGCAGCACCATCATAAGCCTCTCACCCTCTTTGCATTCAAAAGTGTTGATTTACACCTTGCAACTGTGCCTCAAAGAGCACTCTTATCAGGCAGGGAAAACTTGTTACATTCACTGCCTTGTTTTAACAATGTGGAAATGGATGCATTTATCGCAATTAATTAATGCCATTAAAAAAAGACACCATCCTCACATGAAGAGAAGAGTGTCATCAGGGGCACATTACATAATTACCACCTTTCACCATAAGAATGCTGTGCGCTCTGGCTTTGACAATGCAGAGATTTCTATAACATTTTTACTTTTATTCTTGCAGGCAAGGTCTTGCATATTTATTTGAATGATGAGCACTAAAACATCTCCATCTGATTCAAAATCAGATTTATACTTTTTGTTATTGTTATTGTTTTTAGGACAACTGTTACACTGTAAAATCCTTGATATCATGCACAATTCTGGATGCTTTTAATGATTTAATAAAATTACTTATACATGGATTTGACTTGCAGGCAAGCTAGTTAAGGATAAGTGTACTTTTATGACCTTGAGCTCTTGAATTGAATTATGAGATGTTTAAAAACAGTGTCAAATCAGGACTTGGTTATCATGGCAGCTCTGGAATGCAAATCATATTATGATTGTCAGTTTGGACTGGCATGTTATGAGATTATTCTGTTTGTCTAAGAGTTGTAAGGGCCATGGCACTGGACCTGAGATAGACCAGAGTACCAGCATGCACACAGGGGAAAATCTAAATCACTTTGAATCATAGGCTTTAAGCATTAGAAATGAGTTACACTGTTTCAGGAAAGTCACATTGCGGATGTGATCATGTTTGTGATAAATTTCAGTGAGGGCAATAAATTTGGTGTTAGAGACTTACAAAAAAAAAGTGCAAAAAATATACTGAGAATTAATTCTGAATGGCAGGTTGCTCTGCTTGGATGGTTGGTTTGGAATCATTCAGATGATGCCAGTTCAGGTATTTTGGAAAATAACAGCTATCAGCACATAAATAAAGGATTCAACCTCAGTGTTATCACCACAATCTATTCTGTAATTTAATAAAAACACAAAAACTGCAGAATATCTACATACCAAATAATACAAATATTTTGTATATTTCCTGTAATATGGTGCACATAAAAAAAACTTGAAATAAAAAATGCCAAACCGGACAATATCTCCATGAATATTGTATCATGGACTTTTTCTTGTGGTGTTATTGTACTTTAATAATACTTTAATAATACTTTAATTTATGTTCATATATACAAGGAGCATCAGTGCTAAACAATTCAAACTCATGACTAGATTTTTTTATATTCATCTTACATTTCCACCTGAGTGGGCAGAAAGCAGCACCTTCTCCAAATGTGATCACTGCACGTGACTGCAAAGACAGAGCTGTATTAGTACAATAGCAATAGATTAATGAGACACATCCAAAAGAAACAAAGCGTTTCTCCTGAATCCTCCTGGTGTTTCCAAGTCTCCAGGCCACCTTTTGTTGCTCGAACAGGGGATGTATGGAACTCTAAGAAATCAGTACCTGGTGTCAGTCTGCCCCTCAGAGATGGTCCAGGACTGGTTTGTGAACATGCCAGGATGCGTCCTCTGAGCACAGCTGCCTTTAAACAAAGATTAACACATGGGGCAGAGCTGGCTCAGGTGGGATAGGGTTATTTAATTGTACGGTTGGTGGTAGCAGTCCAACACATTCAGTGGCAACAATCACTGTGTGTATGTGGCTGTGTGAGGCTTTGTCTAACTCAAACTGAAATGTGTTATATACAGGGTTTCCATGGGTCTTTAAAAAATCTGAAATCCAATTTCATCAATTTTAAGCCTTAAATATCTTAAAATCATTAATTCACACTCTCTCCCTATTGACTGTCTTGCATGGCTGTCAGGCTTGGGGGAAGATTAACTCCATCAGACAGTGGCTGTTAGTTTGAAAAGGGCACGCTAAAGTAATTGAGTGTGATGGGGAGCAGGTGTGGGACCCAAAAAGTAGGAGAGATGTTTGTTTTTAGTGCATCATTGAGAGGACCAGAGTTTCCCCCTTTTTTCTTGCAAAGATTTGTTTTGAGCTATTGTTTGCGTGAACTGGAGGAAAAGGAGGACCAGCGAGAAGTGGTGACAGACCATGGCGAGTGCGCCAAGCGATGGAAAGGTGCGGGAGCAAAGAGGAAACAGCTGGGTCAACACACTTCACTTTTCCTCGGTTTCCTCATTGTTTAATATATATGTGAGCGACCAAGTCCTGGAATCCCTGGATGAGCAGATGCCAAGTCTTCCCGGGGTCATGTTACATAAATTTTAACAGGTCTTAAAAATGGATTGGATTATTAACTTCAGTCTTGATTTTAAAACCATTGTATTGATCACACTGTAAGGAATACAAAATCAAACCAAAATGGAACCAATAATATCTAATGCAAAGTGTGCATCCCAGTCATAATTTATTGCAACCCACCCAGCTGTGTGTCACAGTGTGTTGTGGGGGCTAACATGGCATCTCTTCTTATTAACAAAATAGCCACTTCAATTTGTAGAGGTATTCAGTTAAAATTATTTCTGTTAACGTTACTTTCATCTTATACGATTTCAGTGAGATCTGTCTGGAGAATAGTGCAGTTTAAGCTGCAAAAAAAAAAAAGAAAAACGCTCAAATTAGGAACTTTTGCTATGAAGGCAGAGACGTCAGAAAAACATGAAGAATTACTTTGTAAGCAATCCTGGGGCCCTAATTTTCTTCCATATCTTTAAACTTTTTCTGCTAGTATGGGGGTGTCTTAAATTGCATTCATAATGGTCTTAAAAAGGGTCTTCAAAGGTTTTAAATTTACCTCGCTTAAGTTTGCAGAAATGCCGAATATAAATGAAATCCCATACATATGAGTGATAGAAGTTACCATCGTTTGTATCAACTACTTTACCACTGGCAGTTGCAACAGATGAGTATTAGGGAGATCATAGATCATCACCATCTGCCATGATACAAACACACACACACACACACACTGGCGAGGTATCTCTCCTTTGGAAAGCAGAATTTGGTGTGGAGAGTTTGAGATACACAGGTGGGACACCATCTGTTTACTGGAAACCAGCCATGTAACAAATAATACCAGCCCAAATAATACAGAAAGAGGTAGTGAAGCAAATCGACAGAAATTTGAAACAGCAACTTAACAACCACCTGCTTTGAGTAGTTAAGACAAGCTCCCCACAGTCTTTTCTTGTGTTGGTTTTAAGGAGGAAAAACTGGGGGGGAAACAGGGCTGTCAGGCACTGCCTGGCAGATAGCCATGAAATGTTGATCCACAGTAGCCAATGTTCTCTTGTTAAGGTTGACGTGCGTGTCCTGATGACAGCGTGATCCACCTACGGCAAAATGAGTTCTCTTTGCATTTTAATGTGTTTCAGAAAAACCTCAGATTGCGCTACAGTTTGTAAAGATTGATGCAGATTTCCTAGAAGACTGTTTTCTGCCCATGTGTTTGAAGGCTGAGACATATGCATTTGTATTTTTCTCTCAGATCGAGCTTTTAATATGCACCCTGGAGTATTGCTAATTGAGTGAAACTATACAAAACAATTCTATTTCGAGGTCAGGATGACACCAGGGTTGTCTGGATAATTTGAAATTCATACTTTAAAGTATTCCCGGCATAAGTTGACTCACAACTGCCAGACAGAATAAAATCCTGCAACGAATTGAAACATCACATCTCCAAAATGACTCTTTACTTGGAAATGTTGACACACAGGGAGCACAGTTAAAGGTAGCCCAGTGTTTCCCTCCACCAATTGCTTATGAAGGATATATAATGAAATGACACTCCCATGCCCTTTGGCTAACAGCCTGTACTAAAATGTTTCTACTGGATCCAAAAGAAACAGTTCAATTACACGCTTTGTTTTCTCTGTTTAAGAGCACAAATATGGCAAACGTTATTAACGAGTCAAGAGATATAGATGGAGGTTGAATTGCTGCCATTTTTTTGCCCCATTTTTTTGTGGCATGTGTGATTACAGAGTTTAAATCAGTACAAAATCAGAAAAATTGAGCAAACTGCTTTTTATTTAGAATTACAGGACTCTTAGACATCCAACCTTTAACGCAACCTGATTTTTCTGCTATAGGAAATAGAAGCAGCACTATGGAGTTCTGTCTACTATGCGATTTTCCATCTAGATTAGACCCATTTTGGCAGATTCTTAGGTTAAATAGTTGTTAAATTTTAGTATGAAAACATGCAGTCAAGCTGTACACTCTGTAAATCATAGTTCAAGGAAAGTGTTGGTGATTCAGTACATCCTGAAGCTTTTATTAAAACAGGGAGCACAAGTTCTAAATAAAAGTAACGGCCCCTGTGAAGCGTTTACAGGGGAAGCATTTACAATGCGTCCAATAAAATACAGCAATGTGGTCCTCATGCACAAAACAGTTTATGAAAAGTTCATTGAAGTAGTAAATTTGAAAAAGTATTTTAAGGCTCACTGGAAGCATCTCAACAGATACGCTTTAAAACTACAAATTCATTGCCAAGAAAAAGTAGTTTGTCCACATGTTTCTGCGGATGGATTACAGTAATAAGGCAGTGAATACTTTAAATAAATATATTTTCTAATTAAATGTTTGAAGTAGCATTAAAAAAATCACTAAAAAGATTGTTCCTATGTCAAACAGCAAGCAGATCATTTTACAATATTCAACAAAAATAAGTGGTAAAGACAACATTTTATATAGTGTTTTTAAAGCCTATTGACCAATCAAAGAACTTTACAACTACATGTCACATTCACCCATTTGCACTCACAATCACACACACAGCACAGCCATCAGGGGTAATTTGGGGTTCAGTATCTTACCCAAGGCCGCATCATAACATGAACATGAGGGATCGAACCACCAACCTTCCAGTCAGAGGACGACCAGGTCTACCTCCTTATTCTGAAAAACCACTCATGCAAACAGATTTGTTCGTAAGTGGTGTGTACGAGTGATTTAGTGATTGTGGCGAGTATTTCTTTTCCTCTGCAGTAATTTTCATATCAAGACATGTCCTCTTTTTCAGTGACAGTCTGACCCTTCGGTATCATGGCATTACTGTGCTCACTTTTCCCATTTCTTTGCTTTAATTCCATTGCTGTTGCTGTTAGAATGACAGATCGTCCTTTATGGATCTCTGAAAGCAAAATGTCAAACTCCAAACTTGTAAAGTTCTTTTTTTTTTTTTTTGTCTTTGATGCCATTTTCATGAATGAACGCTTCCTGACATATATATGGTATTATTGGGGTGTTAATTATGCTAATTTACAAGTCTCATACACATGCACTCAAATACGCACAGGTGGATAATTTACACATTTACCTGACGTTACTAGCGTTTGTTGAATCTGATGTGGAGTGTTTGTGCAAACCCTTCATACAAAAAAGTAAGAGAAATTTAAGATAAGAATACAAAAATGTTCTTGCATGAGCCCAACATTCCTAAGCTGTTGGCTAATGACAATTAAGATTCCACTTATATTCAAATTTATATGCAGCCATTCATACACTGATTATGTAAAACTGGAACAATGGGAGCCTCTTGATCAATTTTGCTTCTTAGTATCAAAATAGCATCTTTTTTTTAAGTTTTCTACTGGTGATGGACTTGGACTGTGCAAACACAGCCTCCCTCTTTCATTCATTCAGCTACTTTCTTGAAAAGGCATGGATATTTGTGCATATCCAAAAACCTGTTGAGAATATGCTATGTAGATGACCTGTATCATATTCTGAATATCGTCATATTCTGAATATTAGTGGAAAATTAGTATGCATGCAAACTTTAATGTAAATTCATGTAAATTCAGAGTAAACTCCCAATTTAAAGCAGACTCTTCTGCAGTTGTGAAGCCACAACTGTGCATGCCACCTCCTCATGTCTTAGGAAGTCCCAGATGTTGCTGAAGTTAGGGCTCCTCTGTCTGAACAATTTGAAAGCAAACAGCTAGATGCTCAGGTGTCCCCTTTTGTTTGTTGTACCTGTTTCATGGTATACACAGAGACCTATGTAAAATGAAGTCACAACAGACTCAAACCTTGGGGAACAAAAGAAAATATTCCTATATTCCCTCTGAGTGGAGTTTTAAGTCCTATTAAAACTGGATTAGAGCTATCTGGACCTCCTATGGTTTTGGAATTTACTTTAAATATTTTGTGTGTGAGGCTTGTGGTAACAGTTGTGTGGCCTCATAGATCCAGAGACAAGGCAGGTGAGGTTTTGCAACTAAACAGGTTTGACAGCAGATAAGCAATCAGCTGGATCAAACTGGTTCAAAACAAGGGCAAGCAGACAAGCAAAAATCAACTGATAACAGGGGTCATGGCAAGCAGGCAGACTGGAGGCAGGGACAAAGGCTGAAATGCTAAGCCTGAAGCACAATAGATAATCTGGCAAAAATGGGCTGCTTAGATCAGGGGGTTGCTGACAGTTTGGACAAAATCAAGACACCTTTGGGGGGGAGTTGTCTATTTTTATTTACATTTTGGCAAATTGACAGATTAAAGGATGCTGAATTAGCTATTAGCAGTTCCTGTTAGCAATGTACACCCATGGATGTACAGACAACAATCACCTGATTACTTAGACACTGAAGAAAACGCAACATTTGATGATTCTCAGGCTGGCATTGTGAGGAGCTTTGTTCACGATGAACACTGGAGATACTGAGCACGTTTGGACCTGGTACTAACATGTCTCCCAGGTGATCTAACCACAAGTGGACAGTTCCAAGTACGTGTCTGATCTGGTCACTCTGACCACATTTGTGTTAATGTGGCATTAAATGCATTAAGTTAAAGGGAAAATTTGGTGCATTTCATGTAGATGTCCAGTCAGTGTTGATAGTAAATGTAGTCAAATGAAAATTCCCATGTGTCCTGTATTGACAGACTGAGTTCTGCTGCAGATCAGTGCCTACATGACCAGGATGCATTGAGTGCAAGCTTCTCACGCCCACACCGGTGTTGCCATGTATCATCACTAGGGATACACCGATACTACTGTTTTTTCAGACCAAGTACAAGTACTTACATTTGGGTACTTGCCAATACTGAGTACTGATACGAGTACTTAATAATGCCATTAAAGTTCTTACAACAACTTTTAAAATGTTTTATTTTCATTATATGATGTTGAGGACAGCGTGTCCCTCGCTGATGATGACGAAGCGTCCAAAAAAAGAGTGTAAGCATAAGCAAACGTCTTGAACTCTGCATCATTAGATGTTTACTTGTATGAGTGGCTACTTTTCATGACGTGGTATCGGGTGTGGGTTATCGGAGTATTTTTATGAGTATGAGTATGAGTATGAGTACATGAGGACAGTATCCGACGGATACCCGATGCCGGTATCGGTATTGGTGCATCCCTAATCATCACCCTAGCCCATATATTACTTTGTTAGCCAAAACATAGCATCGGGAGACAAAATACTCATCTGGCACAACCCATGGCTACCTGGAGGAGGAGACTAGAAATCCAAGCTGAAATAGCTTGTATTTTGCAGCACATGTAAAACACGAGGCTCATGTAGGCTGGTATAGAAGTTTTGTATGAGGAAGAATAGTCTAATCTTCATAGTGAACTGCCAATGCACATGTACATTTGCATATAGACTGGGAAGTAAGATCTGATCACAAGTGGTCACTCTAGACACATGTGGAGACACATTGCAATGCCAGGTGTGAACTCACGCACTTAAAGCTGTCCAACTGTGATCAGAAGACACCTGTTAATACTAGGTCTGAACAGCCTCATTGATATCCTTGGGAAGTGTAACTCACTAGATGAGTTATGACTCAGAGCACTGGTGGAAAAAAGATGATTATACGCAGTGTATGCTCTAACCTCAGTGATTGATTTGAGGAGGGCTGGTGACAAGAGAACATGTGCTGAGAGATTTAAAATCACCCACAAAAGTGCTCTCTTGGTCCCCTGTGGTAGATAAAACATGATAAAGTGCCCTCCAGAGTGGACCAACGTCCAAGACAGCATCATAAAGTACTCTCTGGTGTGTCCTTCTAGTGGACAAAACAAGGTGGATCATGATGTTCAGCGTCCCACCACATACAGCTGGTGCCCTTTTTTTAAAAATTGTTAAAGTACCCTAACTATCTCCATGAGTTGCGTGTCACAGTGGCTGCTGCGGCTTCAACATCTGACTGTGGTGATAAGGAGGCCAAATCAGTCGGCCTCAGGAATCCTTGACTCATCATTCACAGACAGAGGTGGGACTACAAGTGCAAATACTTCATTACTATACTTAAGTAGAGTATTTAGGTGTATACTTGACCTGAAAATGTATTTTTCTGATAATTTTTACTTTTACTCCCCACATTTTATCACTAATATCTATACTTTCTATTCCTCACACTTTTCAAAACAAGTTTGCCACTTTAGTTTACCATTTTAGTTTTAATGCAATTGAGGGCAATTATTGGTTATTTTCATTTTGTATCATTGTGCACTGCCTTCTCAACACTAAGATTTGACTTCAGCCCAAATGGATGGAACAATAGCACATAAAAAAGACGATTCCCTGGTGAGTCCATCAGTGCATACCATGCTTAAGAGACATAACAAGATGAAAACAACGTAAAAGACATAACAAGACAAAACAGACAGAGAGGGAGCACTGAGAAAAGACAGTGGGTGGAGGGTCAGAGGGCAAAGTTACATTTTAATTTCTTTGGCACTATTTTTGACAAAGAAGTGGGTTAAAATAATTCCTGATTAATAAGGCACTCACTGATAGATGATGATGTGTTTGGCAGAATATGGCAGATACTTTTATTAACACCGATGACCTCTGCAGCTACTGTGAATCATAGAAGGACCCCAAGTAACACTAGTCTTAGCGAATAGAGCTTTAATAGGCTCACAATGCTTACATTATGACACTGTAAATAAAAGTTTCAATCTTAACTTCAGAACTTTGAAAACAAACATGTATATTGTTATGTTTGTAACATAACGCACCATCTCAAAACAAAATGGTAAAATCCCTTGAGAAGGCCCCAGAGAGAGGAATCTCCCCCATAAACATGACGACACAAACACACACACACATAGTGTGAGAAAGTCATAAACATCACTGTAAGCTTTTCAGCATATTGTTAATAATAAAACCCACAAGACATAACTGAATCAATACAACAAAGCAAACTCAACAAAGAAAAATTGTGTTTTCAGGCAATTCTAAAAAGCCAGACAGAGTCAGGTAATTAGACTATCCTATAGCCGCAGCAAAAAAGAAAAAGCCTTTTTTCCTTCATTTTTTTTCACAGCTGATACCTTGGGGATTACTGGCTCTCTGTGTTAGGTGGAACCGAGGAGGCTAACAATGCTGAGGCTGGTCAGAAGCTCTGAAATATAGCCAGGAGGAAGGACATGCAAAGATCTGAAAACAAACAAAAATTCTGAGATGATTTTCAGACCACCATCTTCAGTTTATTAAGAGGCTGAGACGCTCCCAGTAACCTGCTCTGAGGGTTTAAGGGCAGTTGTACTCAGTATTAGGTGCTTAATATTCTTTGTTTACCCGCCAGGTGTAAGCCAGGGGGAAGTCATGCAATAGACTGTGTGTGTGTGTGTGTGTGTGTGTGTGTGTGTGTGTGTGTGTGTGTGTGTGTGTGTGTGTGTGTGTGTGTGTGTGTGTGTTTGACCAGTGGGGCCATAGCTGTTTCAAAGCTTCAGTTCTTGACCAAATGTCCAAACGTGCAAATTCACGAGTGCCTGTTCAAGGACCTCTTCTAGTTGCGGTGATTCACAATTTTTTAAAAACCCTGAAAAACCTGTTTTATTTCCTGCTCTGTTTTACACCAGCTGATGACTTCTCACTCCTCTTAACCACCCAGGAAGGGTCGCAAGTCATCAACAACTGTGAGGCTGAAATCAGGACTTAGCCTATCTAGTCTGTTGCAGGCCACGTTTTGGCCTTTGACATGACTCAAAAAGTGACATCTAAATTTTCATTTCATCTTAAACTGGAGCATCTGCAGATTAATTTCTGACATGTAATGATCCACTGAAGTTAGGCATGCTAATGATATGAATAAATGCCTGATTTATCTTCTGTGCCATCTCTTCTATGCATCTATATGGCCACTATATTGAAGTGTTCAAGCTCCACTATTAAACAAATGAGAGACCCAGACTTCATTACATAATTGTCTGTAGCTCACTGTAAATCAGTGTCATAAACATGACAAATTGAACATAATAGTGATTTATCTGATGTCATTAAATTAAGAATCCCCACAACTTTCTTACTTATGATGAGAATAGAATGACATTGAGAGTACTACCTAATAGTCTTCATGTAATTTCTGTTCATTTATTTATTTATTATTATTTATGTTGAGTACTATTATGTTGTTATTGTTTTTGATTATGTTATTATGTATTAATCTTTTTTAGTTATTGCTTTGTTTTTGTGTTATTGGGAAGTGTCCGGAAAAGTGGGTTGAATATTGTCTGTCCTTGTCATTTGTACTGATAAACGAAACTAATGTACACTGTTTACAAAAAAAAAAAAAGAATAGCCACAGCTTCCACTTGGACGTAAAGGCTTTGATCAACATTAAGTGTGAATTATTTATAATTTCAGGTTTTGTGTACTGTTGTAAAGCCCCTGGTTGCTTGTAACATTCTAACTAAATAACAAAACTCTTGAGTTAATACAGTTTGCAGTTGTACCAGGACACTCGATTACTATACCGTTACACTGTTCTATACATCTTAAAGAAAACTGAGACCGAATGTGTACATCTGGATAATAAAACGTACATAATTGGCTAGACTAAATATTCAAATCTGTATTCAAAACTTCTATAAAATCTCTGATTGTTGCATCTGGCAGTCGTGGTGGCAGGTGCTTCACCATCTGTTGCCTGGTAGAGATCTGCTTTCAAATGCTGTTGAATAATATGTGGAAAAAGATCGTTCAAGGATACATTAAACCAGTGTCTCCCAGACTTTTTTCTGGCATGTACCCCTTCGGAAGCTTGAAAAGTTCACACCCAGCCCACAATTTTTTAGCAATCATTAAAGCAGCTGATAAAAAATGTATTCAAGTTGAAAATTAGTGAAATAAAGGTCAGCATGATATCATTAGCAAATGCTTGTTTATTTCTCTTACATAAATCAAATTCATTTGGTCATCCACGCCCCCCTGCAGTGGCTCTGTGTCCCCCCAGGAGGGGCATGCCCCCTAGTTTGAGAACCTCTGTCCCAGACTAACATATAGCAGTGTGTCAATGGAAATCTCTGCTCCCCTTTCTGTTTTTAACACAGTGGCATACAGAAACACTTAAATGTAAATTACACAGACATGAATTTACTGTAATTGAAACAAAACCCTTTTTCATCCGTATGTTTGTTCTGTTGGCCTCTGCCTGACACTGTGTAAATCTCACTTAATTATGAGCCACCGGCCGAGTTTACTGAGACAACTCTCCTGAGACTTGCTCTGTGTACTGAATCTCCTCCAAAACACAGAGACCCTGCAGCGCCTTTCTCACGCTACATGCACTTTGTTGTGTGTGTATATGTGTGCATGTGTGTGTGTGTACAGATGAAATCAACACTGATCCCCACTGAAATACTGTTAAACATAACACACACTCATATCCTCTTGGCCTATATTCAACGCAGATCTCACTTGATTGGTCACTACGGACCCAGTTTACCATGACAAATCTTCATCTCGTGTGTGTGTATGTGCGTGTGTGTGTGTGTGTGTGTGTGTGTGTGTGTGTGTGTGTGTGTGTGTGTGTGTGTGTGTGCGCGCGTGTGTGTGTGCATGTTAGCTTGTTGAAGACAGATTGAACAGTGAAATAAGTGGATTCTCAACCAACATCATCTCCTATTTACATCCATTACACTTCTGTCTTACGATTTAATCACTTCCACCATAATTAGAATTCATGCTTCCTGCCTAATTACAAACACAGTCGTATTGCCCACGGTCATTTTCTCCTCAGTGTAAAACTTCATTCTTTAACGACTTTTTGGCTTCAAATTTTTTCAATCAGTTGACATTGTTCCCTTAAACTGAACCCAATCTTATCCCATTTTTGAGAAACTGTGGTTTTCCGCTTGTTTTGCCTCCAGTAAATGATGGACATGGAGTTTCCCACATTTGAGCATAAAAACCAAGGAACACTAGGTCACCAATACTGTGACCACAATAATTCAAATGTCAGTTTTGCAACAAGAAGCTGTTTGGGAAATCTGACACCCCTATCTTACATTACGACAGTGCCTACAGTGCTGTAATTTTACCATGTTGGTCTATTTTGTACACAGAATATCTACTGCATGTGTCTGTTCATCCAGAGAGTTGCTCTTGCTGAGATTTTTCCATTTTTTTCCCTGTTAGGCAGTTTATTTTTGGCGTCACTGGGCAATATTTCCATAATAACCTTTCAACATAATGTAATTCAAGTGGTCTGAGAGAAAACTAGACCTCTGCTCTTGCTCTTGGCTCCGTGTCCAGGCTGTAGAAATTCTAGCCTGTGACAGGAGACTCAGACCAATCACAGGTCGGTAAAATAGTTGAATGTTGAGTCTCATTCCCAAAACGTAAGAAGCCTAGCTGACAACCTACAAATGAGACTCAACAAACCACTAATCCAAAGTGACAATCAGAATTGCTTACAAACTGCTTTAAAAAAAATTCTAAGATTTTTTCATTATATACAAACAGGACAAATGACTGCAAAGCAGAGGAATACAAATATATTGTCTTGTGCGGATAATACAACTAACATGGGTCACAATGAGACTGGTTTGACAATTCAGTATATTACTTTAGAGGGTATAAGATGATATAAGATGACAACAAATCAACATTTTACATTTTCCTCTGTTTTCCTCTATTTCAGATCCCTGAAATAACTGTTTGGCCAATTTAGGCCCAAATAACAATATTATTTTCATAATCATTTAGTCTGGCAATTGTTTTTACAGCTAATCAATGAATTGTGTAGTCTATGAAATGTCAAAAAGAGTGCTAAAGTGCTGATTACAATTTATCAGAGCCCAAGTTGACATCTTGTCTTGTGTTGTGTTAATTGCCCAATCAATAGTCAAAAACTTAAAGTTTTTCAGTGATATAAAAGAGAGAAAAGTAGTGAATAGTTACACTTAAGAAGCTGGAGCTTGATAATATTTTTTTTGGTTCAAGTTGCATGTTGTGGTTCAGAGTGCAAAAGCAAGTCACATCCACTGGAGACTGATCGTATGTTGAGGGATTGTAAAAACAAACTATAAAAACGCAGCCTCAGCAATTTCTGCACTTTATACTGTAATATACCAAACTCTGCAGACATCTACTATGCACCATGCCTCAGGAAAGCTGAAATACCATATAGAATTTAAAATACAGTTGAGAGTCTACAGGGAAAAGGAGGGTGTTTGTGGTGATGAAGAAAGAAAAAAAACCTAAATAATATATGTGAAAAATTGATAGTAGCAACTGTGAGAGCAATGAAGAGCAAGACATTTTAGAACAAGAAGTGCATGCACTGTTTTTATATTGAAGCTGCCTGATTTGACACTGAAAATACCGATGTCGTGGTGAAGCATTTGTCAAACAAGCTGACATATCACATTACAACATAACATTACATTGCAAACAAAAAACTTCCTGTCCCAGGCTCCACAAGTCAAGTCTGCCACAAAAAAATGCTCCCCTCCTTAAACATAACTCAAGAAGAAGAAGTAGAACATTTTAAGCACTTTGGCACAATCATTGATCAGACCTAAACCTTTAATGAAAATGCAGAGAGCATATTTAAGGGAGTCAATCTGTGATTGTTTTTGTTAGGGAGCTGAGGAACTTTGGCGGCAGCTAACATGGCAACTTGAGTGTAAAGAGCAAAACCAAGTTCTCAAAAACTGTTAGCATTGCAGGGAAGGTGATCAGCAACTCATGAAATATATCATTGCAATATATTTGACAGAGCTGTACATAAACATATGACAGATACCTCACACACATTACAGTTTGAGCAGCTCCCATCTGGCCGTCAATTCAAGGTCCCATGGGCCAGCTGGAAAATATACAGGAAGTCTTGTATTCCCTACACAACACTTGAGCAAAGAGTGACTGCATCAGGGACTCATTGTTTTATAAGATTTGCAACAAAACACCACTTCCTTTTTTCCCTATTTGTGTCAGGTTATGGACATTGCATATTCCCATATTTTTTGTATTTTATAGTTTTACACATGTCATTAATCATTTCTAATTGCATGCATAGAGCAGGAAACACAGCAGCAAGGAATGTTAAGCTGTTTTAGGGAAATAGTTTACTCTAGTGCAACCCAGGTGAAAGGTCTGACAAAGGATCAACACTGATTTACATGTAACATTTAAAATATGAACTTGCCTGTTGTCTTGTCAACGTGGTCAAATCATCAGCAGCGCTGGTTGATACAAAAATAGCAGCTTGACATTTCTCGAATGATTCTGGACAATTATGCTAATATGGCTAATACATAATCTTTGTAACATTTCATCTTTGTTTTCTCTCTGGCACATCAGACAGCTTAACAACAAACATCACAGCGATCCTGCATTTTTGACAAAATAATAAATGACAAAACAGGAAATGCATTGTTTTAACAAACCCAGTGGCCACTATTGTTTGTCGTTTTGTATTGTGTTTTTCACCACACCAACACAAATATCAGCATGCTAAAGCAGCAGCCAAGCAGATTAGCTGGGTGGAGAGTAGCTGCTCAGCATCATGGCATGAAGGTCAGACAGCAGAGCAAACTGTGTGTTGAACTGTTATGACACTGAAGCATTACAACCAGAGGAAGGACAGAAAGCAGGGGCATGAGAGGGCAAAAATCTCTCTGCAACGATGTGGAAAAGTTGAGACAAGGCATCTGGGCCGAAAAACAGGCTGAAATTGATGTCAAGAAGGCGAGAAGAACATTGAGGCAAAAAGTCTCATCACAGTTCCTCCAAAACAGACACACCTCCTGAATAATGTTTTTAAAGTTTTTTAAACAAATGTATAGGCATATTTTGGGTTTTGTTTTGTTTTTGAGAAGAAAATGGAAGAATGCCTGTGATTACACAAATAAGTAGGATGTACAATCTTCATATTGACTACTTAACCCTAACCTAGAAGATGTTTTCTGAACACAGCAGATAGTGAGCGCAGAGGGGAAATCTGTCAGTGTGAATTAAGGAAAAGCCTGGCTCATTTTGTTAAGTTTGGCTAATTTAAGTGAGAGATCCACGACTGTCCATCCACGACTCACTTAAAGGAATCTCTGCTCAGTAACAATGGTAACTTACACTAACTGTCAAGCTTAAATTCCCCCAAGTGTCTTTTTGTGTACACACCACTGATGTCCATGCAGAAACACAAGTTTAGACCTTTTTTCTATATGACCCAACATGTTTACGTTACTTTCAAAGAATGCATTCATTTAAGAAAGTTAAGAAAATCATGTCTGACAACTTTTACTGTTTTCAAAAGCTAACAAGACCATTTTATTAAAAGGTTTAACATTTATAGTTTAAGAAAAACACGTGCCAAAGTTGTTTTGAAGTTATTTATTCATTCACTCATTTTGTTCAAGCTGTGAAGACAAAAAACATTAAGCAAGCTTGTATATTTTCTCTAAAATGATTTTAATGGCTTTTGCAAAATAGTGCAGCTAAAGACAGACAAGAAAAGAAGGAATGAGAGAAGGGGGACATCATGTAGGTCTGCCTTGTTAGCTGTTAGGACAGGGCAGTGCACATTAGGATCAAAGTATATTGGTATTTACTTTGTTTGTGGTTTCTTTTTTTTTGTGCTATTCATCTCCATTTAATTTTATCTGCAGAGTTTGTTGTGCAGCTAAGAAGATAAACACTCTCATTTTCCCTTGTTTTTGTGACATCTTATCCCTCGTTCGACAATCACCTGTTCTGGGCTGCTTATTTTCTCCATGCACGCTGCACAATGCAAAGTTTGTTTTAGCCTGTCTTGAGTTAGTGTTGACAACACCAGGCTAAGTTGTCTTAGTGGAACGGCTCAAGCCTTGAGTGGAAGTTGAAGTTAATTTGAAGCCAGGCTTTTTCCCTTAAGGGCGGACTTGTTTATCAGCCTTGGTGGAATACCCCTGATTTCAGGGCTTGTTGCCTAGAGGCAAAAATATTTTTGCCCCTACAAATACAGCTAATATTTAAGTTTAGCCTAAAATCCAAAGTATTACAAAAAAAGCATAAATCAGCCTAGTTATCCTTGGTGCAGGATAAGAGTAGCAGTGTGTGTGTGTGTGTGTGTGTGTGTGTGTGTGTGTGTGTGTGTGTGTGTGTGTGTGTGTGTGAATGCACACTTACTCCTTACTTTTACTTACACTTACACACTTACTTACTCCTCCTGGTTTAAACTGTACAGTCTGTCCTGTGGGATCAAGGAAATGTTAAGCCTGGAGCCATACAGAACTACATGAACATGAATTCCATCATGTCAAGCATCATGTGCAGCTTATGGACATGTCAATGAGTAAATCTGCACAGACTCAGAATTCATACAGAGCAAATGTTTCACTGCTCAGCCACAATGCTTCGATTTCTTCCAATCACTTTCAAGAAAATAACCCTTTCAGGAATAGTTGGTGAACTCCTTTATATACCATGGAAACTCCAGTGATAGCGTGGTTGAAATAGATATAAGTACTTGAAATAAACTGTTACAGCAGCACATAAAATATTTCTCTCAGCCACTGACAAACGCACTGTTGTCCTCATTAAAAGCTAATAAAAAGGAAAGCTATAAGCTGAAGTTGTTAACTTTTGATAGAAGATGCAATTCATTATGTACTGTAGCTAAATGATCACACAAGCAAGATCAGCAAGGCAGGTGACATTTAGGTAGTTTATGTAATTCAAGTTTGATTGACACATAGATTAGTCTCAAAGGAATTACCACATCTCCTATGATTTGGATTTGGATAATCCTGAAGGCATGCACAGTGCAAGGCAGAGGAAAAACGGTACAGCTGCATACTACTGTTTGCCTACAGTCTATAGAAAATGAATTTTGTAACAATTTACAAGGCACATATTTAAGGGAGTAGGATGTAATGTTGCTGAACTAACTATACTGACTGAAAGCTTTGTCTGCGAGGCATACCCAAAATAAACTGCAAGTCGTTCTTGAACCATTTGGAGTAGATGCATGGTTTTGATCTCTTTTGAAGGTAACACTCTGAAGTTATTTCCTCAACAGGCAGAATCACTGTGCTACTGGCATTGTGTAATAAACGTTTTAACACACTAAAGTAGAAGTTTTCTTATTTTCACATGAAAATCTTTTTAAAAAAATATGCCTGTAGATGACCTATAACTCTTTTTTTGTTTGTGTGTTTCATTTGGAGTACCCAATAACCCCCATGTGACAGTAACCAAACTATAAAATATGAAGCTTTTTCCCCTGTTGAAATTGTACTTTGTGCATATAAAAGTATCTAAATAAGTGCTATGTTGGAAAGGTAGTTCATATAAAAAGCAACTTACAGCAAACTATCTTAATTAAAATAATTTATCTGCCCTAGCTACAGATTTACATATAAGTACTACATATAAGAAAAATTAATAAGAACATATTAGAAATTTTCAGGCTGCAGTGGCCATAATGAGATGGAGATATCTGCATGTAACTCTGGACATACAGTGATTTACAGTATTAATTACAGGTTACCAGCAAAAAAATATACGATCAAAATGTATGCACTTTGCTCCCAAAATAAAAAACCTTTTTTCTAGTGTGTTTCCCAGGAAACATATCACAACTGAATAATAACTGGCTTGTCACACACACAAGGGGGTCTGCTCCTGTATTAAAGGGGCGGTATAGCAGCAATCTAACAGCAACATAAATTATATTATATATTAAAGAAAGCTAATCTAATTATTCTGTGAATGTTACTTTAGCAGCTGACTGAAACAGCCAAACAGGAGCTCTTAGTCTATATGGACCCACTGTGGTTTCGTGGTTTATTTTCATAAATTAAAAATGTTTCAAAAACATCCCCTCTCTGCGCAGAGTAATACTTTTGCTGTACTTGTCATGTTGATTTCAGTCTGTTCTAAATGTCTAGTTGACCAATCAGATTGCTTGGTCAGAACTACCTGTTGTATCACGTCAGTTAAACAGCGACTGCTATAGAACTCTGTCTTAAGAGGCTGCAACTGGATGTTGCTATTCGCAAACATGGTGAGTACCAAGGACAGCTCCACAATCATCAGTATCAATCAGTACTTTGGACCAGATTTGTGACATAGGATCTGTGAGAAATTTCAGATATTTTTCTTGCCCTGACCTGAACTCAACTGACCTGGTTTAGTTAGAAGTTTTTTGTCAGAGCATACTTTTTTTTGTCTTTGGCTTTTAAAGCAGGATAAAATACATCATACATACCATACAAGCAGAAAGGCATTAACCTAAATTTAGAGATGTCCCTGTAATGAGAAGAAGAAAAAAATTCTAATTAATCAGTAATTAGTGGTTAAGAGGGAGGGAGGAGGACAAATGTCTCTCATACTTCTAGCGTCTGCTCCTTCAGAAACTCTAATGATAACTGACAGGCTTGTCTGATGAATGCTGACGTGACTGTGGAGCCACAAAATATTGCTGTGTTGTGTAGAGTGGAAAGATTAATTTAATAATCTAAATTAGAGGGTAGAAATGTAATCTGCCTTTTTGAACCTATGGGTGGACAGGTGTATGTTTTCATTCGATAATTAAATTCCACCTCAGTCCTTGGTGATTGCCTGTTTGGTTGTGGTGATTTGTGTTGATTACCGAAAATAATGTTCACTCTCCTGCCCTCACAGCTGACTGGGAAGAGTGACAGGTGTGAGAAGCCATGGCGATTATGTGATTTGAAGTGTAACAGCTAAACTATTAAACCTCCCCGTTTCCTCTTAGAGGTCACACTTTTCGCCAACCTGAGGTGAATGCCCTGAAAACAGATGTAAGGACAGACTGACAGGCACATCGCTTAAAGGGACAGTTTACCCCAAAATCAAATCTCCTCTGGCCTGTAGTGCTATTTATCCATCTAGATGGTGTGACTCGCAGAGTTCTGGAGATATCAGCTGTGGAAATGTCTGCCTCCTCTCTGATATAAAGGAACTATGTGGTACTCGGCTTGTGGTGTTCAAAGCGCCCCAAAAAAGACATTTGAAAAATTCAAAACCAGTTTCACTTTCCAGAAATCATGACCTGGGTGGAATCTACTGGAAAGAAAGAAAATACTTCCAACATGAAACTGCTCACATCAAGGTCTGTGGATTATCTTAAGCAACTGGGTCATAATTTCTGGAAAGAGACTTTACTGTTAATTTTTTGTGATTTTTTTTTCATTGCCTTTTGAGGATGACAAAGCAAAACGTCAGATCAATACTATCACTACAAAGTTTCTGACGTTAATCTCGCGGCTCCAAATGCATCACCAGAGCAAAATGTCAGTGTTTGTATCTGGGATATGTGGTTCATTTTTGTCTTTGTATACAGTCTACAGATATGACTGATGGTATTCTTAATTTTTCTTTTTGTCAGCAAATTCCATCACACGACTAACACCACTTATCTCAACACTTTCCAACTTCTCTACACTCTCTGAGTCACTCAACCTCAAGCTCCTTTGTTTCTACTAAAAACATACATTTTTTTAAATATACCTAACAAATATGTTATTTCATGTTTCAGAAAAGTTTCAGTAATTTACTAAAACATCTGGGTCCAAACATTTAGAAACCAAACATGAGAAAAAGTGCGTCTGTTGGAGACTCTTTTCAGCCGCAGATGAACACGCATTTGCTGCTGAGTATTTGCAGCAGCAAGATGGCCTATGAGGGACTGAACTACACCCATGTGCTTGTTCAAGATAATGAAGGAACATGTTACCCAGTGCAGTTTCTGGAGCTCACTTCTGTGTTTTTAATAGTGTTTTGTCTACAATAGATCTTGGTGACTCAGAGGTATAAGGTGTATAATTGACTACTACAGCTGATACTTGCCAGAGGGATCAATTGATTGCTGGTTTTGGTCTTTTCATTTTGTTTTACTGCGAAATAGAAGAATATAGAATATCATCAGGCTCATCCTTCAGCAAATATCATTGCTTCTATTACATGTGCTGTGAAGCTGCAAGAGTTCTGTTTGTGTTTTTTGTCCGTTATAACATCCCTTTTTAAATTGTGGACCTGAACAGTCAGCAACACGTTTATTTGAAGAGGTGTTTGATATTTTTTCACTGAGAGATGCATGTAGCGTGGATTGATCCACAGGGAGGCATTTCTCATAAACCTACGGTTTATCTTTTTAAGCTAGCCGTGTCTGAGATAAACGTTTAATAACAAGGACTTCTGGGAAATCACTGCTCCTCTCCTTTTGTTCCAACCAGCAGTTCGCTTTTATCTGCTGTGCAATACTTAGAACAACAAACACACTAATTAGCCACTCCAACCACAGCCTACAAAGGAAGAAGAAAGCCTTTGTGGTTGCTGTATGTTGGCCTCAGAGTGTTCACACAGGTCGGTTCACATAACCCCAGTTTTGTGCAGAGGAACTCAGCCAGTCGATGTTTTTCTTCATTCTAGCCACGTGTAGCTGCAGTTCTAAGCTGTTATCTGTGTTTGTGTCTGTTTGGCATGTAGCACTTAGGATTTTGGCATAAGACTCGGTTTTAGGGATCTCAGCACAGTGGATAAAGTGATTTTTTTTTTCTGACACTGAAACTTGGCAGGTACATGAACTATCAGCTGGTGCCCTGTTAATGTCTGTAGCAAATTTCAGCTTTCCATTACAATGTCCATACATCTTGTGCTGAGGTGAATTACGCAGAGGATGAAAGGAGAATATGTCTCCTTAGTTTAAGGCGGTAGTGTCCTCTTGATTTAAATTCAGCTCATTTTTATCACAGACCTGTAGTCCACAGAGTAAGAAAAAAGAGATGAATAATGGAAGGCTACAAGATAAGAGAAACTGAATTACATATGCTGACTGACTGACCGACTCCGTCTGCTTCATAAGTTGTGACAGGCAATTGACAATGCAGCATCATGCCTCCTATATGCAGGCAGTAGTGTGTGTGTGAGTGTGTGTGTGTGCATGCTTTTACAATTCTTTAGGGTTACACTTTACTGCTAAAGACAAATCAGTCAAAGTGAAACTAAAAATAGCGCAGGTCATTCATTGAAATTCCACATGGCACAGTTCCAAGTTAAATGGACATGTAGAAGTAAAATATATCCACCACGACTGTTTCATTTCTGCAGCAGAAACAATAATGAAACAGCACTTTGTATAATTAGGTATCCTCGGTTAGAGCCACAGAGAGCCACAGTAAGAACAATAAACTTTCAATTTCCTCTGCACCCCTGTTGATTAATGAGACGCTGTTTCAAAAATAAGAAATAGAATAAAATAAAGGAGGTAGAGTTGTGATTGCGACTGAACTGTGATTGCACGTTTTGTCAAAGAGCAAGAGGAGACTGTGTGGGACTATACGAGATGGAAGACTCAAGAGTTTGCACACAAGTGGCGCTTTGTGGAGGTAATAAACACACACATCTAAGAAATCGTGTTTCAGAAAACCCAGGAGCCAGTTCAGACTCTGTGACAAGATGAGGGAGCTTAACCGCTCTGGAAGAGTGCAAAATACATTTTGGTGTGCAGAGAGGCAGATGGAAAGAGAAACGGAGGTGACAGTGTTTGACAGTGACATATTTGTTTCTTGTCCCAAATATTTTTCTTTTCTTCTTCTTTCTTTTTCCCTTAATGACATAGAACTATGAAGGCAAAAGAAAGTCACATGAGTTGTTATATTGATCATTTTGGACACCAATTGAATGACTAAAAAAGAAGCATTGTACATTTTTAGGTTGCCTTTTTTGGTTTTAGGTTGTGATGAATGATTCTTTTGGCTCTGTATTTTTTAATAATAGCAATCCAACAATATCATCAGGGCCATAGATTTTAACTCAAAAGACAAGACTAACTTATTCAACTAAACAACCCCTCTGCCCTTGAACTCTCTCTGACAATAGAGGATGGAAAGGGGGCTGGCAGGTTAACAAGGAGAATGCAATTTGGTCATTTTGCTAACAAGTGGGATGGCATATCCCAACATCCCCCCTCAAATCACTTACTGTCCACAGGGTTATTAGGCCAGCAAGCTAATTTTGTTTCCACATTAGGTCTGTATGGGAAGGATGGTAGACATTGAAAATATCCCCTCGTTTACCACGATGTTTGCACATCACCGAACAACTTAAGACAGTTGTATGATTGCAGAGTTGCCTGTGCATTGTCAATATAACACTTTCTTCATTGAATTTGGGTTAAGATAGCCTGAACAACAAATTTTAGCTAATCTAAAACATCCATTTTTGTTTGGTTGTTAGTGCCAAGTCAGCTATATCAGGGCTTTCAAAAAGCTGGAATTACAACTTTAACTTAACCAATAACTACAAAATTAACATATCAAAGGAACATGCTAGCCAGCCAGGAGCATGCTAGTGCTAGTCGGCACCTAGTTTGTTCAATAACTGGACAATAAGTTAACACAGTTTATCCAGGAAACATATTTTTACCACTGAATGCTGTCTTTTAACTGTCTGCAGAACATGCCTCTTTTGAGTAACAGTTTATGTTCTTACAGAGTGGGGTTGTACTTCTATAGGTGGATGCTGCAAGACAGCTGATAAAATATGAAAACTTCTCTCAGTTTTTAACTCTTTGGGTGTCTGTCAAGGGTCAGCAATGGCTATGATTGGTAAAAGTTCATCAAAGTTGAAATCGTTGTGAAAGACTCACATGGATGCGTTTTTCCTACCTTAGTGGCATCTAGCAGTGTGATTGCACATTCATTCTAAGGTAACGAAAATACAGTCATTTTTATTTTCAGAAGAAATTAATATACTTATGAATATTACATTGCATTTCTGACATATTCTGCCAATAAATCCCCAAAAATCCTAGACACTGGAGCTTTAAATGCATATGGGACCAGGACTTTGACCTTCACTGTGGCGCTGACAACATTCTGCACCCACTGCACATTTCCTGCTTTTTTTTCTCAAAACAAATTTCCATGAGAATTATTTTCTTTTCTTCATTGGCAGTCAGACGTTGAACTTGCATTTTAAACGGTGGCACCATAGACAGTACGGTCATTCAGTGGATATCACTTGTCCCAAGGTGCCTACTGCTGCAGGTGAAGTTTAAATAAATTATGTGAAGGTATCGATTGATATTCCATGAACTTCACTGCTTCAGGGGCATTTCAGAGTACACTTCAACCTTGCATCCATGCCAATGAAGAGCAAAGAACATAATGAAACTGTCTTTTTTTTCATATTAATATATCACTCTCTATACCCCCAAAATCATATGGTGTATTTGAGTAAGTGTGGCGAGAGAATTTGTTCTAAACTATTATGGTCAGTGAGGTTCCATGCTTCATATTATGTTAGTACAGTTAAGTTTAATGAGACAACTTTCTACACCTATGCCACTGTTTTTTCTTCAAAAAGCCTTTCAATGAGCCCTTGTTTTAAAGAGTCAAAATGTAGTCAAAGTTGCTGTTTTCAGCTTTAAACTGCCATACACAAAATCAGCACGATTTCATTGGGTTTATTCTGTTTTAATGTGTTTTATCAGTAAAATATATGACTGTTGCAGTCCGTCTGCATTGCCCAGAAGCAAGAGTGTGGTTGTTTCTTGATGTGTCATTTTCAAATTATCGGCATGTGCTTTATTCTCATGAATGACAGCTGTCACCATCTTTATTCATTGTTGAATACATACACACATATGTCTGGAAAGTCAATTTGTTTTTTGAACAACAAAATCTGGTGTTTTCATGTCTGTGTTCCTTTCCGGTAGTCATAAGTAACCCTATAAATAAGCTGTTTTTGCACTCATGTTTTTTTTATATATATATTGTTGTAATTATTAATCTTGCAAGCTGTGAAAGAACCACAAAGTGCCCTTCACTGTGACCTCTTTTGCTGAAGTAAGCAACTGCAAATGAAACAAAACCAAACACAGTGTCATTGACTGGAAACTGCTTAATTTGCTCAAATACTGTTGAGGGTTCAGCAGTATCACAGAGACAAGGTGAGAAAATGGTGCTGGCACATTGTGTACTCTTTAGACATGCCCTCTCACAGCCACAAACAGACTGCTCAAAGGTGAATGGGTGAATGAGGTAATCAATAAATATGTAATTGAGTTGCTACATCAGGTCTGATTCCAAAAGGTGCTCGACATCTAAAAACGAAAGTTTCGCAACACTCTTCTGAACTGCTGAATTACAGAAGTTGCCAAGCAAGTAGCTGAAAAGAACTCAAATCTCAAACACAGAGGTAGATACAACTTAAAACCTCATACTCATTTGTTGTACTCTTGAGTTTCATAACCTGTTTTTGTCATTTTCCCATCGTATTATATGTATTTTCTTTTATCTTTCCTTGAGATTAAATTAGAACTACTAATCTATACCCTTATTTTTTCTGTCTTGACTATTGCAGTGCTCTTTTCTCCTGACTCAACCAAACCTTGTCCCACCTGTGCAAAACACAGCAGCAACACCAGTCCTCACATCCCTTCACTGGCTCCCTGCTAAGTACAGATTTTAAGACACTGCTCATTACATACAAGGCCCTACATGGTCCTGCCCCCTCACAATTTTCCAGGTTTCCACATCCCTTTTCCACCTCCAGGCCATTCAAATCATCTGATCAAGGTCTCTTTATATCCCGCACCCTCTACAAAGCCAAGGACAGTTGTACTTTTGGTGTTAGGGCCCCATCTCTCAGGAACAGTCTCCCCTCCTCTGTTAGATTAGCTGAGTTTGTAAGCAGCTTTAAAACCAATTTTCACAAACCTGATTTCAATGCAAAAGGGCTGTAATTTGTTGTTCTGAATATTGGTATATATGTATTTTTACCTGAGATGTTCTTGATCCCTGAGACTGACTGCAGAGGGAATTCTGTTTATTTGCTATATATGTATGTTGTTGTGTATATTCTGTTTCTTTATCCAGTTTCTAACTTTGGTGTTAAATATAAAATGTTTCATACTTACTTTATTGATATCTTTGTCTTTATTCTTGTAAAGCACATTTCAAACTTAAACTGTCTGATTTGAGATTAAAGTGTAACACATAATATAGCTTTACCTTCTCTGTTTTACATTTTACCTTGTAGACATAAACATAAAATGCTGCATTAAAATAATCATTGTTCTTAATAAGATTTTTTTTAGGTTAGCACGTATGCCATTTTGTACTGGAAAAGACACTAAACAGTGCACTTCAGTGTGCCTGCACGTGTCTTTTACACACCAGGCTTAAGTACATTTTTCTCTGTTTTCACTGTTTTTCACTGACTTTCTGTAATTGTTTTTCAATTCCCTGAACCACCTCGATTTCCAAGAGTTCAGCACAAACAAGGGTCTGCTGTGATTTAATTAGTGCATTTGTCATATTGGCAGCCCGTGTGCTCTTTAGTATACCAGTTCACTTCACTTTGTGTGTGTGGGCCACATGTGTGAGCATTGTGATGGGCTGCCAGCAGTGAAATTAGTGCTATGCAGAAGAGGATATGGTTCAAAAAAGGTCCAGAGCAGCGGGAGAGTGGCAGCCTCAGGCAGCTCTGAACAGAGTCAGGAGCTCACAGAAGAGAGAGGGAGATTTTCATCATCTCTGATAAATGCAGTCTGAGTGTTCATACATACTAAAGAGAAGATTTGTCTGAGAGGCTGGCAATATTAACTGTCACATCAACAGTGAATCCAGTGCAGCACAAAGTTCCTCAGATTCTGAGATGATGGATGCCTGGTGCAGTAAACAGGAGAATGACTGTGAAGAAGTTTCCAGTGTCGGTGCCAACGAGTGATCAGTGCCAGACACATCTGTGGGTAAGAACCCCAGAACCTGTAGAGCCTCTTTGCAGCAGAGGAGATCATCAGGTGGACTCGGTTTACCCAACTTCCTATGCTACTGTTGAGCCGTAAACATGCACAAGTTGCTGCTGTGGCTCACTTTTCCCCAGAGCAGTTGCTGCCAACTTGAGACTGCCTCATGTATCTCTTCTGCACCCCAGGCTCTGGTATGTAGCACCCTAACCATCTCTCTCTCACAATACATAACTAACCCCATAGTTAATGCCACCCTGAAGATATGGGTGGAATTAATGCAGCATTTCAAGTGGTCCACCCTCCAACAGTCAACTCACCCCATGCAATAATCACCTCTTTTTGCCCTAAGTCAAAAAAGGACTTGTTTGTGGACTGGTCTTTTGCTAGTTTCATTCAATTGCACAACAGTTTTGAGCTAACAAATTCAGATTTTTTTCAGGTATTTTCAGTTACAGGCCTTTGCGAGGACCCATTCTTTAGTATTTCCCAAAACCCGCCTACTAGTGGCACAGATCATATAAATCTTGCTGACACTTAAACTAAGGGTAGCGTCTGGTATTTGTACAATCTTGTTTTGCCGACAAGTGAGGGGAAGGGAACAACAGATTAGCCTCTCTGACCAATTTTTGGGGGGAAGCTTTAAAAGCCGTGAGATGATCCTCCTCTTGTGCTCGGCTTAGTCTTATTCAGTTCAAGGTATTTAAACAAATTCATTTTAAGCAAAGCCAAGCTTTCCAAAATTTTCCCAGATATGGTAGAGGATGAACATAATTGATGTTCACTCTCTCCATGTGATTTAACACGCATGTTTTGCTTGTGCCCCAAATTAGTTAGTACAGTCATTCTTCAACAAAATCACTAAAATACTACAGATTCAAATTCCACCGTCCCCTCACATCCTTTGGGAGATCAGAGGAAAATAACATTTACAACAAACATTCAAACTCATGTTAATCACCTTCACCTCCCTACTTGCACGCAGAAGAATTCTGTTGTTATGGAAATCCTTTCCTAAAATTTGCCTAGGGAGGTTCATTTGATTAATTTTATTCTCATTGGCAACCATTACCTAGGTACTTTGATTGGCTGCCTTCTGATGAAATATTACAATGATTGCATGTCCCAGTACTGTTTGTTGTGTGTGAGCGTCTTGCCATGTGCTATGTGTTCCTGCAGTGTTCCAGTAGCCTTAGCATTGATCAATGTTCAATTTCCCTTGTTTTGTTTCTTTTTTCTTGTCTGTTTTTTGTTTTGTGTTTTGTTTCTTGTGCTTATTTTAAAATTAATAACATTTCTTGCCTCCCTGTCTATTAATTGTCTTTCCTTTTTTTGTCTCTTTATTACAATTTACTATGACTCCATTGTCAATTTCCGTTGTCCCACAGTCACTGGTATATCTTTACTGCTATCTCTATTGTAAACTACACTGCACCAGGTTGTCCCTGACTGAGGGGGCCGGGGGCTGGGAAAGAAAACTGAAATAACAGAAAATGCCTTGTGTACTATTTCTCTGTACTGTACAGCAGTTTTTTGCATTTTGTTTCATAAAGTGTTGTTTGAAAAAAAGAAATATCTGATTTAATAAACACATTTAACATCTTCTTTTCAATCAGTCTCACTAAATCTTGACTAAATCCCCTCCGCTTAAACAGCCATTTTAAAATAATGACAGTCTCTGTGCTTAACATGAGGCATAACCAATAAATGGACTCATTAGTCTCCTAATAAACTGGGTCTGTTTCATAACCAGTTAAAAACCCCTTGTAGTAACCTTAACCTTATTTATAAATGATCTAGGTAATCAAAGGGATCCGGCCCACAAGTCACGAACTGAATAAGCCTAATATACAGTATACAACGAGACCGCAATCATGCATAATGGTACAACAACAATAAACCTAACCTATGATGAGTTGTTTGTATATATAGGATGAATTTACTCCAGTTCAGCATCTGGCACAGGGCTAAACAAACACATCAGTGAGGCAGGTGAACTGATCCCCATGTAGTTTGTATATGTGGAGTATAAAATGACCTCAATATGTGTTTTACTTAGTCACTGCCGGAGAATCCACATGCTCTGTTTCTGTTCCTCTTTTCCTTTTATGCAAACATGGATTACTAGGGAAAAATGAAGCCTGGAGTTTTTCTTCATCCGTCTACATAACCAAGGTAATCTAAGCTAAAGCTCATGCCAAGTCCTGGATACACCAGCAGGCAGACACGCAGGCAGGCAGACACCAAGAAAAACATGTTTTAAAGAGATCAGCATGTTGCCCCTTACCTCTCATGTCTTGTCCAGGAGCCAAATCTGAGTTTTAACATGAGCTTTGAGCTGTTATTATTAAGATCTCATTCATCTGGATAAAGTAGTCTGAGCCTCAATTTAACCCAGTGTAAAGAGCTGAGACACAGACTATACCCACAAAAAATTAAGAACAAATATAATATGCTGCATTCTAAAATCTTGATTAGTTTTAAATGGGATAGAGTGGAAATTAAGTCAGAGATCATTTACCTCGTGTGGTATTTAAGAAACCATTGAATTTGAAAAATGATATCATTTGTGCTTTTCCATTTTAGCCTCAAGTCATATTGATTAATCTGAATGTCTTTAAAAACTTTTGTAGTTTTACTTTTCAACACAAGTTATCTTACCAACATTTAAATTATATGAAAGACAAGTAACCGTTTTGTCTTTTGTCAGTCTGAGACTATACTATATTTATTCCCTGTTTCAGTGAATGTGTGAAAGATATGTTTTATTGTTCAGTCCTTACTTCGCAAAACAAATAAATGCTCTCATAAACAAAACAAACAACAAAAAGGGGTGAAAAAGGGCAGTGACATCCAGGACTTCGAGGTGGTAGGAGCACTGGGACTCAGCATCATCCTGTTCCACTCCAAACATCTAAAAACGATTAATCCCTTGGCTGCCCTTTCCTTCATCTGTGGGAACATTCCTTGGATGTCATTAGGGGAAGCTTCCTCCTTCCAGGCACACACAGAAAGTGTCAGGAAACTCAACCCGAATCCGAATCCCCAAAGTTTTAGCCTCCAAGCAGCAGGTCGAGCAAAGTGCTGGCAAGCAAGAAAACAACCTATGACTCTTTCTCAGTCCAGTTATACCAGCCTGCAAAAAATGAAAGTATTATGATGATGATGATGATATATTATATATGTACTTGAGACATTCACAGTTCCTGTTTAATAAATTTAGATCTTTTTTTGGAGGTTTTCTGTAGCTGTCTGTCAATCTTCACATTATCTCAGTTTTTTATTATTTATTAAGTAGGTTTACACATATGAGGAATTTGCTTGTTTTGTATTGTTTTGTGCATAACAACATAGCAAGTAGAAAAATATAGATAAAGATAAACACCCAAGCATTGCAGGTCAATAATCAGAATTAGAATATTGACAGAAAAAATATGGAAAAATATTAATATATATGCAGTGTATTATTTAAATCAAAGCTGTACAGTTTGGTGCTGGAATGTGCAAAATATTCTGCATCTGTTATTAAAGGAAGGTGAGGCGGACTTATGAATGTTCCCGTGTGACAAAAATGTTGCATCAAATACAACCCATATTTGTGACCACATCAAATTAATAATGATGGAAAATGTCACTGAAATTAATATTATTTCAAACAAAATAAAAGAATCTACACACACTTCATATTCAGTCAGGCACGGTGCCTTTTGTTCAGCTTAGACACATGACTTTTGAGTGAAAGCACATCCGTCAGTTTTACAAATAATGTGACTTTAACACTGCAAGTTCTATTTTTCTGCCTGTGACTTTGCATTCTCCTCTTCATCTGTCTTCCAAACTGAACAAATAAATACTGCTTGTGCCCTTATCAACATGATGGCATCATTTGTCAGTGCTTTCCAAAATGTATGTGACTAATCTACCACCACCATGGTTAAGGTTTAAGCACAAAAAAAATAATTTGTTATGGTTAGAGAAAGATCGCAGTCATTGTTAAAAGAAAACAATATTTAACAGTAACATGCCACAGTACAGTGGAGAACGACTCCACTAACACTGCAGAGCTCCTTCAGTGACAGGCTGCTTCACTCGGAGTGTGTGAAGGAGCATTATGCAAGGTCCTTCCTTCCTCCAGTTGTCAACCAGCACTGCTCCAAGTGGACTGTACACACACAAAACTGACAATTACTGCACTATAATGTGTACTGACTGTGCAATACAAACATTCACTCCAGTTTATTTTCACTTCATATCATGCTGTGCAGTATCTTCCTATGTGCAATGGTGTAAAGTCGGTTTTTGTTTACATTGTATATATTGATTCTATATATTATTTAAATTTCATCTTGTTTATATTGGTACTATTTCAATGTCTCAGTTTTTCTACATTCAGTCAGTCTACTGTCAGTACATGTGCATTACAATTTACAGATCACAGATGCATCTACAGATCTACAAATGCACAAAATTTTGAAAGTGAACGTGAAGTGTTTTATTTCTTTATGATTCAAACAACTACAAATTAATTTTCCAGGCATTTCCACTCCTTGGTTGTAATGCTGGCATCACCAAAAATCATCAGCTAAAGAGGAGGACAATGTAGGAAAAAGGGTTAAGGTCTCCCCTGCCTCACAAACCACTGACCAATCAAAAGGTTTGGCAGTGCCTTAGCAGTAGGGTTCGACTAATACTGATCGATTGACAGAGCAACCTATAGAACTGTTCCTCCCATCTAAAAATAGAAAAATAGACAGATCTGCTTGATTGAGAGTTATTCTACTCACAAAGCTGGACCAATCAGAGCAAAGTTGGGCAACACTGTCTGATACTCACACATAGACGATAGAGCATCCCTCTATGAACAGGGCTGTCTTACCTGACAGGATAAACAGCAGCAGGCAAGAGAGACGTTCTTTATGTACAGGGATTTTTTATGAACTATGAGGTGGACACTTTTTTTGACTCTGTCATTAATGACTGTACATCATCAGTGATGTGAAAATATCATATTTCCACACTGTCAAGCGAATTAAAGTGTGTCCTGATCAAGGTTCAGTTATAGAATCCCAGCATACAAGCGAGCTCTCCTGCCAGGCTGCTGACACCACAGGTCAGAAAAAGATATAGGAGTTTATTGTGGCATTGAAACGAAAAAAGAAATGCATAGGCCCATCTTCTAACTCAACAGCCAATACACAGTAATAGACATTCAAATTGTCCTGGTCATAACCATCGTATGGGATGAAATTCAAGTTGCAATAGGGGACCTTCCTAACTGGAAGAGATGTGAGCAAACTTGAGTGAATGGAGGGCTAAACACTGCTTACTGATTGAATGTGATGCAAATGAGCAAGTGAGTGAACAGCTGATTGCGTTGTTTTTTTAATGAGGATTTCTTGATATACTCCATGCATCAGCAAACAGGCTGAGTGACGAGTTGCTTTGAAAAAAACACTCGCCCTGGCTGTGTTTGAGCTACGTTTCACTTATTTGCTTCACCTCCAACATATTTTATCCGGTTAAAATTGATGCTGACGTCTTTTAAGTTTTTATTTCCCATCATCAAAGCAGTCAACAGGGATAACGAGAGACTACTTTACTAGGTTGAGAGGCAGCATTTTTTCATGATCCACAGCAGCCTTTGTATGGGAATATCGTCTAAAAGGACGAGGTTTGGAAGGAAAACAGGAAAACAGGGAGCTGTTGGGAGTTAGAAGAATGTAAACCATCCTCCAACTATATAGATGCAAGACTGACTTAACATCACTTGTATTGTATGTGGACAAAAATGTATTGCACTGAGACTGTGAGCAGTAATGCATCAGAACTATAACATGTGGGTGGGTGAATATGCACACATGAGCAGGGCCTCACACATCCTCTGTGACAGCCCTGTCCCTGGTGGTTATTTGTCTATACACTGGGCAGTGAGATTGATCACAAGTGGTCACTTAGAGACGCACATGGAGACGCATTGTCATGCAGCTGTGAACTGACATGTTCTGTTCACTTGTGATCGTATAACCCAAGACAGATGGTAATGCCAGGTGTAAACAGAGCCTGCATTATCTGAGTGAATGTAAACAACTTACTGATGGGTAATAAAGATCAGCATCTCCAGTATACTTGCAAAGCTTGTGGTAAGGCTGACCACACACAAAAATCCAACTGCTGTGGCCTTGTTTGTAGCACCGAGTGACAAATTCAAAAGTGAGGATTTATCAATACCATCACAAACTGATTTGAAACCTCAATGTGTAGAAAATATTTAAAAAAATTAAAACTGAGCCCTGCAATGAGGCAATAATTTCCACAAACAAGCATTAACCAGCTGTTATACTGTTTTGACCACTGTATATCATCACATTGTTTCATTAAAACAACTTATGATCAGTAAGCAATCCATTAATACAGGAAGATTGTCATCCAGATAAATACTTTAACAACTGTTCCATATACATTTAAAAAGTTAAAAGGCTCATTCCAAGGGGAGTTACTGAAAGCTTTATAGGTTAAAATTTTGATCTTTGAGGTTAAACTCACTGGATTAAATTGTTGCAACGGTGGTTCTCGTGGTCTTCACACATGCCGATGTGCAGATAATCTTAGCAAATCATTAACACAACTCCAACATGGAGAGAACAGAACAAACCAGCAAAATAAAAAAGATAAAAATAAATCAGAAAAAACACCCATCTAAATGAACCAGGGGTGAACAGAAACGCAAAGATGTAATTACAGCACCACTCCATGTACGGTAGTTTCAGGCACAGAACCATCTTTTTCTCTCAGAGAGAACAAAATATTTCTAGATTACATAACATACACTACATAGGTGCAAGCACTTTTTTTCTGCTGATCTTGCTGTTAAGCACAAATGTGCTTTAATGCTGCTCATGCTCATAGCAGCAGTATTGAATTCCTCTTATGGTGGAGTCACACTGGAATTCACACCCCATTCATTTCAATAACCAAGGTGACAAGATGCATTTGCTCCCTGTTGTTGTAAATAGATGCTACCTTATTTGTCTCTCAATGAATTTCCATCTGGTTTAACTGTGACCTGTGAAATGCTGTGACTCACCCCTGTTCAGCCAATTTGACAGAGAATGGGACTGACTTCTTGTTTGAGATATAATAAGAGTTCCTGTTTAGCCTAGATTTTATGCTGAATTTGTGGCAGGCAGTGAGTGCAAAAACAATCATGAAGATAAAGTGCCTAAAAAGTCACTAAATCTAGCAACAAAGTCGCCAAGTTCGCAACACTTTCGCACAATTAGGTATTTCTGCTCATGTAGTTGTTGTATGTGGACTTACACTTGTGCCTCTCTGATGGCCTCTGTAGGTGGCTTGACCACACTTTGGTCACAATCCGTCCTTAAAGTGTCCTGAATGCATTTACACCTGAACTTTCACGTGATCAAGTACTATCTAATTACAATCTGATCATCCAAAACATCTGAGATCCAGAGCCAGAAACACCTGCAGAAAGTGACAGAAAGAGAGAGGAGAGATATGAGAAAACACAAAACTAAGGGACAGACGAGATACTGAATTAGTAAGAAGCATTATGGGCATAAGAATGCATACAGATGGAGAGGGAGAAAAGGTGAGAGGAGCTCAGTGCATTATGGGAAGTCCACTGGCAATCTAGGCCAAAAGTAGCATAACTAAGGGATGGCTCACCTGAGCCAGCACCAGCCATAAACTTCATCAAACAGGAAAGTCTTAAGCCTACTTTCAAATATGGAGAGGGTGTCTGCCTCCTGAACCCAAACTAGGAGGTTGATAGCTGAAGGTTCTGGAACCTATTCTACTTTTGGAGACTCAGGGGACCACAAGTAACCGTGCATTCTGGGAGTGCAATGTTCTAATGGCATGATAGGGTACTATGAGCTCTTTAGCGCTGCACACGCTCATTTTGTCCAGCCAACACTGGTCTCACCGCAGCATTGGCTTTAAAAGAACACGTTTGTTATGTCATTACATGCTGAATGAAATTTCCTGCAAAAGAAAGCAGCCATTATACCCACTGTTGACAACTCTCTATAAAAGAAAATAGATGAGGATGAACACTCAAATTTTACAGGGATAGAGGGGGGAAAAGACATTTCAAATGTGGTTTTACCCTGATACACTCACTTTGAAACTGAAGATGAGGAGAGGATAGATAGTGCTCTTAATATGTCTAACAACAGGGAAACTAACACCTCTTCTTTTTGCAGTCAGCCTTTTAAAGATGAGATGAAGGATGGTGATATCTTTTATCTATGAACAGTAATTTTATTTCATTACACATAGGCAATAATCAAGTTCTGATGGCAAATAAGGCTTCTTCTTGATTTCACTATCTCGTTTCACTGCCGCGTGACTCAGAAATGTCTGGCCATAACGTTTCTTTCAGCGTACATCTTAAAGAAAGACACTCCTTTGCCTCTTTCCATGACAGCCCATACATCTGTGGCTTATGATTTCCATCTTGTACAAATGTTTGGGTAAGACTGTGCTTTGTAGCGCCAACTTAGATGGAGAAATTAGTTAATAACAAGTTAATCACACAGTCCATATGGTAGTTGCGTGTGTGTTGAATGGGCTGCCATAGGAGTTAACACAGAGCGGCCCATTAGGCACTATCTGATTACAGCACAACACCAAGGCAACCAAGTGCTGTTGTGGTCTGATCCCGCCAAGACCCTCTGCGCTAATAATGAGCACAAACACGGGGCACTTGACTTGGCTGACATTGAGAGGTTTCAGATGCTATAATTTTCTTTAAAATGAGACAAAATAGCAAAATATGGTATAACACAAGCCAGTACACACAAGAGAGAAGCTAAACTCTAATGTGACAGCAAATCCCCTGCTCAGGGGATTTTTGAATTGCTACGCAAAGATCTTGAGGTTAATTCCTGGAAACCAGTCTGGCTGAAGAAAAGTAGATTCCAAAAAAAGAGCCAGAATGCCTCTGCTGGTGTGCGGTGAAATGCGCCGGCCACGAGCAAATTAAAGTAAATAAGAATGATCATTTCAATCACTTCAAGTAAGTTTTCAGGAATTTGTATGTGTCCTAAATCAAGGTAATTTCCCATCCTGGTTTCACTTGCTAAGAACATAACCTGTTAAGAAAATTAACTTTTTTTTAATACTTGTAGTTGTTTATTATTCCGATACAAAATTCTTTTGTTTGGGCACAAAAGTAATAAAAATAATAATTGAAACAAAACAGCTAAATGTCATACCATGAAGTACCAGCATGGGAATGTATGAATGCTTTCATTCTTCTTTTGCTGGAAAAGACCCAGTGCTTCAGGTCACTGATAATCCACAGCACACTTACTTTTGTTCTGTGGTGTATCTGAACAAAAGAACAAAACATCTGTACACTGCCTCATTGATTTAATAGTTTAAATCTGATATGTACACCATGAACCCCATAAAGAGGCAGCATTTCATTTTGATCTTCTGATATCAATCTTGTAGTAATTTGTAGTTTACACATTATTGGTTGGTGTTAAATATATACTGTGAAGTGTTGACTTTTAGCCAATATAAACCATAATGGGCCAGCATCAAGAGCCACAAATTAAAACTAACACACACACATATGTAGCCGCATTTTCTATTGAAAGCTACTACGAGGAACTTTCATATTGTGTTGATTTCAGAGGCCGCTGGACAAAAGCAGTAGTTTTCCCACCCCAGAAACCACAAAATATCACATGAAAAACAAAATTATTAAGGAAAAAAATCTTCTCCTGCTTTTTTCTAACTGGCTAAGGTCCAACTCACTGTAACTTTGCTGGGATTTCGACCTGCTGGCAGTCTTTTCACTGAAGGTCTTGTTCGCTAATGGAGGCCACATAGGGGAATTAGTATGAAATTTTGATAACTAGTTAAAGATTCCCTATAGTAGCTTTAAATACCAGCAATTTTGTTGATTAAATTGTTTCATAAGCCATAATTAGAAGTAAAAACAAGCATTCTTAATTATATTGAAAAAAAACATTATCAGAGGTTGTTGTGGGGCATCCAGCTGTGGGGTAAAACTGCTGTGAAAATTTATAGTTGGCTATCAAATAATTGTAAGGAAGCATGTCTCATAGGGTTACACTGATGACACAAATGCCCCAGGTAAAAGTCAAAACTTATTTTTCAGTGTAGACAACCATGTTCTCATGACTCTGATCGCATCCATAACTTCTGTGTTTTGTCCTGCAGCACATAATATGCCCTCTTTGCAGCCCTCTACATTGAAAATGCTTTCACCGTGAAATTAAACTATTCTTTATTTGCTAGGAACCCCCTGAGACCCTGTCTGGGACTTGTACTCGACAATCTGCAATATGAGAATCCTGGCGGGCAGTAAGCTTCACAGACAACGTTGGGAGGGGACTCTATGGGGCAGATCCATTTCATAAGCTGTTCATTAAGGTGTAGTTTAATTTCCTTAAACTTAGATCAGGCAGTTTTTCATGTCTGAATAACTATGGCCAACTCTGACTAATGTTTGTGAAACTTTCTGTTGTTTCAGGTGTATTTATGTATGTATGTGTTTGCAAACTGCATATAATAATTTGTACATGTTAGTGTTTGTGTACAGATGTATTTTCTGTAGCCTCTAATATAAGGAAACAGTATTGGGTTTTGAACACCTGGACTAAAACCACCATCATGTAAGTGATCATAATTTAAGACATCAACACCATGAACTCACTACAAGTGATGCCCTGTTTTAGTGTCTTTGCCAAGCACAGCATTCTTTAAGCTAGCTGGGGCTGCGTATTTCCTGTTATTTTAAGAAATTAAATCTAAGCAATGCCTGAGGAAAACTAATATGGCTTCTTTTAAACAGTTGTTTAGGGGCAAAGATTGCCTTTCTGATATGAGAAGCAAATAACATTTGTGATTCTACTGATTTAGAATGGCACTTCAACACTGCTGGACTCATGACCAACAGTTTTTAAAAATGATACAAGTCAACACAACCCAAAGATATTGTCTTTTTTAAACTGCATGTATTATTTTTCCTTCTCACAACCCCGTGCCAACATTACCCACGATGCAACTCGACAACCTACTGGATATGGTGCCACCACTAAGCCTTACCTCTAATTTGTCTAAGTGGACACCCACAGTATGTGACACAAAAATCTCCTGCATAACAACAAGCATTTTCCTCATGGACCTCCATTACAAAACAGACATCTGTAAAACCATTTATAGGAGACTCTCCAAAACCCTCAAGTGTTTTTTTTTTTTGTTTTTGCTTGACATCATTCCAATGTAAAGTCTATGTGCCACGCAGGAGCACATGGGCAAGATCAGCAGGGGACACACTAATGCGCATGTGTAGTGGTGGGCCAAACAACATGGAAGCAAAGCCAGGACATTTTCTGCTTATGCTCCGAGCAAGCAATTTTCATTCAAGTCAGTGGGCGCCATCTTTAAGCATCCAGTTCCTTTGAGCTGCTCGCCTCAAGCAGAGATGAGGAGCAGGCTGAATAGGCCCTTCTTTCTAACTCAACTCTACAAGATTTTTTTCATTTTAAAACTTCAACCCCAACTGACATTGACTTAAATTATATTATTTGAGGCAATTTATCAGACTTCACTCCCCTGTAAGCCTTAAAAGGCTTTATACAACCTTTTCACGTACAAAGAACTACCTGGGACCTGTTAACAGACTTTGATGTGTAAAATCAATGGAGTCACACCATTAAATTTAACCAGCATATAGTCTGGGACTAAATTGGATTTTCAACTTAATAGGAGGAACGCAGAGTCTGCTGGGAAAGAAGTTACTGTTATAGTGAGAAAAAAAATCTAAACAATTGGAAAGTAACAAGTTATATATTTTTTAAGTATGAGAGTATTTCTTACAATTTTATTCAAGTCATTTTAATTTTATTTAAGTCATTTTTATCATAAATATTGTACTTTAACAGGCTAGACAATATATTCGTCAACTGTGTGTATTCATTGGCTCAGGGTGTCAGGAGGAAGTCTGTGAGCAACAATGCAATTTAATTTATTTTATTTAATTTAAATAAAAGCACAGAATAATTATGTGTTAGCATTATTGTGCCATAAGTTAAAAAAAATATTGCATGCACCTTAAATAATTACTGATGTAATGCACCACCCCGCCAGCAGTAAAGTGACACAAATCAAACACACCCATGATGCTGTGTGGCCAACAGGTACATGCTCTAGCTAACACGCTACATGCTGCTCATGGTGGATCCACCCGGTGTTTTCTGCGTTCACTAAGGAACTTCTGACAGGAGTGTGAGGCCTTTTTGCTCCCAGTTGTGACTGCAGAGCCTCGTTCAGCTCAAAATGAAAACTTTGAAGAGCTGTAGAGGAACAGAGAGGCTCTCAGGACCGCCTGTATTCTCCGTTCAGACGTTGCACCTACAGCAGAGGGCTCACGGAATGACGGTCAGACAGGTGAGTACAAAAAAACTTCATTATCATTGATGTAACTCGTTGCGCAGAGGAAATGTCAAAGTTGCTAGGCAACGTAACATCATGCGCGTGTGTGTCAACATGTTGCGCAAAAACTAGTCTTTGCATATGTGTGTTTGCTGCTGCAGTAGCTGTGCAGTTTATAAACACCTGTGTTGTCCGCTTTGTTTCTCTCATGATTTTTTATTCTTCTGTTAATGAGATGTGGCAGGTCAATTAATTTCTGGGGCTGTAGCCTAATTTTTTTGTGACGTTCATGGCTCCTTTTAATTGAAGTTGGTGTTTTTTGTGTGTAATTGTGTGAGTTTTGTAATTCTAGTGTGGCTACACAGAGGAAGGCATCTCTGTGATTGAACCAAATTAACTGTGTGTCTATATAAAAGGAATAGTTGGCTTGGACATCAGGGCTTTGTGGTGAATTGTACTGTATGTACAGTGACATGTTAGCATTTTGTAGTATGTGTTGTTATCATTAATAGGTCTTTCATATAACATCATCATTTAATAACATACAGTTGCTTCTGTTTCTTTGCTCCATCCTTTTTAAAATTTATTTGAGTCCATTTTAACTGACCTAGCTTTTACTTTTATACAAGTACATTTTACACTATTTAGTTTACTTTTTACTTCAGTAAAATGTTCTAGTAGCCTACTCTTTCCATCCCTGATGGTTAGTCATTTAACTTGAGGCCTACACTCTTAGAAATAGAAGTGTTAACTGGAACCATGTAGGGTTCTTCAGCTTGTCCCCATAGGAGAATCCTTTGCGGTTCCTAGTGCAACCTTTTATAAAGTTTCCACTTGGAACCCTTTCAGGGCGCTTCACCTAGAACCTAACATTAAGGGTTATAACCAGAACCATCTGTGAAATGTTCTACCCAGAACCTCCACTGAGAGTTTCTACAGAGAGCCCTTCTATGCTATAATGGTTTCATCCAGAACCCACCCAGGGTGTTCTACCCAGAACCTTTTAATATTTTCCAGTTTCTTCTGGAGCCCACCTAGGGAGACCTAAAAATGCATTTTTCCAAGGGTTCTGTGAAAAACCATATTGTGTGCTACATGTTAGGCAAAAGAATCACCATCCATCATTTTAACAATCTGTAAAACAAAATCAAACAAATGTTTCATTGAAAAAACATCATTTAAACACTCATGCTTTCAACAAAAAGTGACAGAAATCTTTCCTCCAGACAGCGTTCTTAATTCCTTAGTCTTACAAAAACCCTTGACGAACCCTTTCATTCAAATAGGGTTCTTCAGAAGCCCTTCTGGAAGAACCCTTATTTCTAAAAGTGAATGCAGGCTTTTATTTATGGGTAATAGAAAATCCATACAGGATTGCATCTCATCATTTGCGTAACAGTTTGGTACATTGACTTGAATGCAAAGAGCAAAAACAAGCTCTCCAGAATTGTTAATATTGCAGGTCACAAAATCAATTTTGCAATATATTTGACATTGCTATACATTGGAAGGCTACACATATTTGCAGATACCTCACACTCATTATATTCAGAGTTTTTATTCCCTGTGCTATTCAAGCATGGGACAAAGAACGACTGCATCAGGGACACATTATGTTTTGCTCTCTGTTGCTACCTGTCCATTGCACTATTGTATGTTGTATAATTTGTATACAACATACAACCTGGGAGAAGCCAAAGACAGATTTCCACTGAGGTGAAGAATAAAGTTAATCCAATCAAAATAATTCATCAGCAGATATGATGAGGCTATGAATGATACAAATACCTTTTTGCTGCAAGGAAACGAAACCTTGAGAGCCTTTTGAGAGCTTGAATCTGTAAAGAGGTGAATATTCATCTTGGTGGACTCAGTGTGTTGATTTCTGTGATAAATCCCTCCGTTGCTACTATGCACAGTAACTGCGGAGCAACTGTGAGGCAGATTTATTAGTTTAACCTCTAGCAAATTCCTTCCTCGCTACAGTTTAGGACTCTGCAGTGCGCGATGGTTATTAAGGTGTGAATTATTAAATGCACTGTCCGTTGATATAGAGGAACCAGGGAGGCTCTTCCTGCAAGCATTTTTAAGTTTGTGTTTTCACTACACAACAGTAGGTCCCTATTCTAAGATAAACAGGTTTTACAACTTACTGGCTCCTGTTTTTTCCTTATAGTAATAAATATAACACAACATATACTAAATATACCAATGCATGGTAAACTGCTGTTTATCATCAGAAAAGCAGCAACATACCACCTTCTCCAAACCAACCAAACTCCATAGGTGTCATTAGTAATTTTGGGATTTTAAAAGGATAGTTCAGATTTACTGAAGTCACACAATAACCGAAATAAACAGAATGAGGCAGAAGCTGGATTGAGCAAAATTAATGATTCTGGCTGGTGTGAAGAGAGAGATATTTGGTTTATGACAGTTTCTTGTCTGAAAAAGTTGTGTGGCTGCAAAGTAAAGCAGTGAAAATATTTAAAATAAATAATTTAGCTGATCTACTCTGGGTAATAGACCTGCTATCATTATGTACCTCATTCAACCCTACATTAAGTAATCTGAACTGTCCCTTTCATAAATAAATAAATGAGATTATAGTATTGCAGCAGAAAGCGACAGGCACCCAGCTGTTTCATTACAGTAAAGCTACTACGTCAAAACGTCAGTGAGTCACAGATACACTTAACATGCTGTGTTTTAAGAAAGGTATTTAGGTAAATGGTATCAATCTACTCACACTGGGAAGGACAAACATAGAAAGAAAGCCAATTTGCTGATGCTTTTTCTGCATTGTATTAGATCTTCAGCAGACGCTCAACTGGTTTGCTGGTTGACTGATTTTGATCCTCCTGGAGCCTGCGTTCAAGCAGATGATACTTTGACTTCAGGCTTGACTGGTGACTGTTTTTAAAGGTCTGATGAAAGCAGAAATCCTCCATCACATCAATTAGTTTCACAAGCACGTATATTAAAAATGTTCTTGTCCATATAATGCTTGTTAACCCAAATATACAGAGCTAATTTTAAACATCTGGACAATATCAGATGGGACCATTCCAAAACATTTTCCGCTCAGCTTTTGATGAGTGGCTCCGTCCCCCATGCATGAAATCAAATCAGTGATTAGTGTGACACTGAAGACAAAGTGTGTGCTTTTAGCTATTACACCTGGCTATCAATCAACCACTATTTTCCAGATGCTAAAATGAAAGAAAAATAATTTTTTTTGCTACTGTTTAGAAAAGAAACATTGCAAACACTGGAAAAATATTGTGGCACACAGTGAAAGCTGGAATGTTTTTGTCCAGAAATAGAGCTGAATTTAACTTTAGCAGCATGTTATCTGGGGTCCTCATGTTCCTCATATTCTTGTTCTTATCTTAGATTTGGCTTTACTTTGTTAATGGATCATAATTTCTGGGGTTTGTGCTTTTATATTAAAAATATGTCTCAAACTTTGCAGACAGCACATATTTCTCTAAGATCTTAAAGAACTCTAAACATAATTCAGGAACTACCCAGAGCAAACCAAGCGCTGGCAAGCCTTCTTGATCATTACTGCCATTATTCTGATCACAGTCTGCTGCCCATTGGGTGCAGCGGCCAGCATTTCAATCAGGATTCCTCCACTGTGTTCAGCAGCTATACAGCAGCTTCTTTGGCTCCTGGATGGCGTGGAGCCAGGCAGTAGTAGAGTGGCAGTTTCACAGACATGAGTTATGTAAGGCTGAGTGCGACCAGAATGTAAGCAGGGCCATGCGTCATTGTGTTTGTCAGGGTGGAGGTCGACACCCAAGGCATCTACACCTGACTGATGATGGGGTCTGGAGGTCGGAGAGCTGGAGGTGGATGAAAGGAAGATGAGGGTGTCTCGAGGAAGATGTGAAGGTTGTGATTGGGAGGTAATAACAGTGCCAGAGGAGTGGACTCATTAAAAGAGAATGAAAAGGAGCAGAAGTTGTTTTGTCAGGGGCCTTCCTCTCAGTGCAATTTTGTAGTTACTATATTTGGTGATTCCATTTTCTGTCTTTCACTGATGTCCTAACATCCATCTATGGTGCAACAGTATTTGAGTTTGTCAGGACTGGTTTTAAAGACGTAAATTAAAGTCATTTATCAGGACTCAGTGGACAGCTAAAGAAAGAGCAAGGAAACAATTTACATTCAAAGCCATCCTGGCTTTCAAATTCAGAAGATCATTGTACCAGAGGTGGGCGATACAGCCCTAAAATTATATCAAGGTAGTCAGGGTATTTCTGCAATAACAAGATTTTTGACAATATGACAAAACACTGAAAAATATTTTAGGTTTCGAACTCACAATAGCTATTGAGCTCTTCTTGCAGGATTACATTTTCTATAGTAGTAACATAATGAGGAAATGTCATTTATTAAGATATCTGACAAGTCTAAAAAAAAGTGTTAACTGAAGATGCAGTTGTTTTCTGCCAAATATGTTATCTTGCGATACAACATCTGCTTGTAGTGATTACAGCATTATAAAACATTTTTTGACAGCACTTGGTTGAGGTTAGGGAAAGATCGGAGTTTAATACAGAAAATGTGACTAGAATCACAAAAGGCAGTATGATTAGAAACTTTTAACGGAAACTACCACGTCTCTAAGCTTACCCAAAGTGTTGTTGTGGCCTAAACCTGATCCTTGTCTCTCATGTGAAAGACCTGTGCTTTGTAAGCCTGCCATCCACCCACTACTCTGGTGCAGTTCATATATTTCAAAACTCAGGAAATGTGGTGTTATGACACCTGAGTCAGCCCCAGTTACTGAATGAAGGCTGGGGGGGGGTGGTTAAAAACTCCAAAAGCTAGTATGTGGACCTTTTGATCCAAGCAAGTCAGTTTTAAAAAAGTCTCAAAAGGGGCCAAACTTTGAATTATTGAGAAAGCCTTCCAAGGATGTCGTGCATCAGTGGGTGTTCTATAACCATTTTTTAAAAAATATATATTTTTAAGCATTGATACATTTCAGTCCGCTCCATGGTATCTAGCCATGCAGCTTAGGTTTGAATGTCCCATGGCTATGAGACTTGTGGTCAACACAATACAAGATAATCCACAGACCTCCTGCTCAATAATTTTCATTAGAAACTTTCCACATCACAGTCTGTGGATTATCCTAAGTAACCGTGACATAATTTCTGAAAAGAATTTGTGCTGTTTCTTGCTGCTTTTTCAAATTCAATTTTTCAAAGCTTTGAGCACCACAACACAGTTTTATTCACGTCAGCTCTTCTGGGGTGGCACCAAAATTTCAGTGGCAGAGGAAATAAGGACAAAACATCACCTCCCCACGCTCTATCATCAGTGCAGATTTTTAGAGCTACTTTTCAGAGAACTGGGGATTTTTTTTTTTTTTAATAATTACATTTTCAATATTGTTTAATTAACCAGTTGAATTTTAATTTTGTATTTAATTTTGAAAAATCCAGCACTTTCCCCTTTGAATCCACCCCATTAAATGAATCTCCTGGACTTTTACAGACCCTATTATATGTTCAGATAATATAATTTCTGGTCAGTAACTTTGTGTGATCATTTGAATGTATCCTGAGTGTAGATAAATCCTGCCCTTGACTGTGTCTCCTGGCACTCTTCTCAGTGTTACCCTGAATTTTACTGAGCTCCACTTCCCATTACAGCTTAATGTGTATAATTGTGTAATACATTGCTTAATGTTTGCAGAAAATGGCTGCAATTTTAGATGTCAAATTACATGTTATTTCTGCAACACGTGTCTCGCCAGGACATCTTATTTAAATGGACGCTAAAACTGTTCTTTCACACATTCCCTCACATGGAGTTTCTTATCTCTTCTCCTATTTCTCCAAACTATTAGACACCTTGAGTTCTGAAAGCACAGCTGGTTATCAACAAACGCTAATTTAATGTATTTCGGCATTGATCATTTCTGGGGAAAATGTGCTTTACGATATCAGACCAATTAGGCTATAATTACATACAGCGAAATGGAACAATTGCATGACATGTGTGTGTTTGCTTCCAGGATCCTGACAAATGCACACCAAATGGGTTGTAATAGGCTACATCAAGTAAGAATTCTGCAAGCACCATAATGCTCACATGTCCATCTCTGCTAAATGCCTCTCCACCATCTGATTATTGATGGATTCAAAATAAAGACAAACATTCTGTCCTGAAAGGCAGGATTTTTTGTGGCATGTGGGAGAAACAGGTGTTTGGCTTTAAAGGCAATGAAACTTGTCAGCTTGTGTTTAATCTGCTTGTTTGATAATCAGCGACAGTCTTTTGTGCTTCAACAAGACTAACGGTCAAAACACAGGGGTAAAGGCACATCTGCCGCGGCACGCCTTCAGAAGAGAGCATCCATTATAATCAACTGAAGCTGATCCAAGTACAATCTGTTTAAAGATTAATTGTTTTTACAATTGCTAACAAGCGTTCACCTGAACTTAGTGAATGCTTAGATAGTTTCTCTAAACTCTTAACACAGCAACGCACTTTCATCACACAATCAGTGAAATAGTTTGCCACTTTGTTTTAAAAGTACCAATTCTAACAAATAAAAATTTCAAAATCTTGTTATCTGAAAAAAATTATGCCCACAATTATCAACCAGGTCCAAATAGGTTTCATTCAAGGTCGACAGCCTTTTTACAATATGAGGTGGTTATTTAATATTATGTATTCTACTCCTTCTGAAGTCAAGCTGGATTATTATTATTGTGGCTCTAGACGCAGAAAGACACCGGATTGAGTGTGAGTACCTGTTAATAGCTCTGGAGAAATCTGGATTTGGGCCAGCCTCCCTCAATTGGATTAAGATAGTGAGGTCTTCCTCACTTTCTGGACCTACTAAAGAATTTTGGAGAGCTCTCAGCTTACAAACTGAACCTCTCTAAAAGCTTATTGTTCCAGTTAATAGGTTTGCAAAATAAGACACCTATATTGAATTTTCTTTAGTTAAACGTTAAAAGGTTCCATGATTTTCTAATTGTCCTGATAAAGCCCAGCATATGCCATCCTTTAAACTCAGTCCATTCAATAAATGAGTAAGTGCTCCCATGTGGAATAGCACCAGGACGTGCTTGGGAAGTGGATTTAGGTGAACCAATCTCAGATGAACAGTGGGACTGTTCTCACTAATCAATTCCTCATCTTTTTGTGTAAGGCTTAATCTAATACAATTCAAAGTATTTCACCAGCTACATTATTCTAATTATAAGCTGGCCAAAATCTATCCATCCATTTATCAAGATTGCCCCAGATAATAATAATAAATCAATCAAACCAATATTGTTCAAATGATCTAGTCAGTTAAGTCAGTACCCATTAATATAGCTTGCACCTAAAAAAAAAAAACCTTGCATAACCAACTGCATTCTCACTTGGTAATATTCAGTATGCACACAATGAAGTTGATCATCTATGTGGGAAGTTAGTGGCTATTGCATGCAACCCCACATTACAAAATTTGTAGCAGGTAAAAAACCCACTCCACCATGTGTATGTGACATGTTGTGTCCATATTTTGAGCTGCAGGCTCAGTGTCTTAGCATGCTAACATCTGATAGTTAGTTTTAAGCACACAGCACAACTGAGGCCGATAGGAATGTTATCAGTTTTACAAGTATTTGTTCATGAAGCACTAAGTACTAAGTACTCACACATAAATGTGTGTACCAAATCTAATGGCAGTTTAATATTTGTTGAAGAATTTTCACGCAAAGCCTAAATATCAACCTCAGGTGGAGTTAAAGAAAAGTCAGCGAATCACAAATGTCAGGAGGATTTGCCTCTGTGGAATAGTTGTTGAGATATTTAAGTCTGCACAAAGTGGTAGACTGATTGACTGACAGCCTGACACTGTAATAAAAAATATTTGCATATAAAATTAAGTTGCATAAATCTTTTGGCTGTTTTTGAGGATTTGATTTATATATTACTGTGTATGTAATAGAACTGTACCCTTTTCTGTCAAATGAGGAATATCCTCACAGCATGCATTTAAATCAACATAAAAGTGTTTTTCATACATCTTCAGCTTTAAAACCACTCTTTCATGGGGATCTAAATACACATTCTGTCCTTGCTTTCTTGGAGCAGAGATAATTCCAGCAAGCCTTTGCTAGCGATGTATCTTAATTGAATAAAGATTATTGCTTGAATTGGCTGACTCATTTTGAAAGGGAGATTACAGAGTGAGTCTCTGTGGAGCCTTCATGTCATACCTTTCAGTAATCCATCTTCATTCAGGCTGAAGAGAGTCAAATTCATATTCATCAAGTCACTATGAACCTGTACATGTTACTGATGCAGGAGTACATTAGCGTATGTTCCATCTTAGTAATTTAATTACAATTTTAAAATACGATCGACGTTTCTGCAGTGAGCTGCACAACAGAAACCTCATATGAAGGGAGAACGTTCTTGGGCCAGTTTTTTAGATGACTGTCGTCTTAATCTATAACCAGTTGAAAAATATTCATGCAGGTGTATACTCTGTATTAATTTAAATTCAAACTGTTACCATTGTGTGGATGTGCCATACAATATCTGTCATATTATTTGCATTTTTGTAAAATTTCTTCCACATGTCAACATGTCTTGTGTTTTCAGGCGTATTGTTGTAACACATCCTTCACTGTTTGACTGTGTAGATTTCTAAATGACACAAAATATGCACATATAATATACTAACTGTAGCTAGGGGTGACACGAGAAGACTCGATGCTTAAAATAGACTCAATAGCACTGGAATTCATGGACTTTTAATAGGGTGGACCTCTCAAATTCCTACATATACCTATACTGTTGATAGCAGCTTCTCTCCTGTGCATAATACCAGCATCTGACACCATCATACAGATCTAACAGGAACTTTATTCTGGTGCATACCTGATAACTGACAGATGAGGGTTGTTTACATTATAGTCCACAGGACCTGTGTGTATGTGCATGAACATATGCTGTGCATTTTTTTTTTGCCACAAAACTCCTTTGCTCTCCCTCCTCTTCACTCTTCACAACTACAGTAAACTTGTCTTATTACAGCAAATTTGCATTTGAAATGAATCACAATCATTTACAGCTTTTATGTTCATCTGTAGAGCAATCAGCCTGTATGCAGATAATGTTTTTAGAGCAATATGAGTGCAGAGGAATTAGACATTTTGTCCCATAGCAACCAATTAACTCATTGATCACCAGGTTCAGCCAGTTCATACGCGCCATGACCAGAGAAACGGACTCTCCTGTTCACCACTGTATTGATTTAAATAACTGTGGAACTCTGAGGCAGTCCAGTAAATCACCACAAACTGCATGATGTATTCAATAGAAAAAAGTCAACAACTAAAGCATTTAAAATGAAACTACTGGATACTGTGTGCAACCAGTGCAGACAAGCACACTATTTATTTCCCTTTTCACTTTAAAATATATAAAACTGAGCAGAAGTGCTCATTTGTTATGTGCTTTAGATAAAGTATTGTTATGTTGGAAACAATACAAAATGAAAAAAAGAACATGGAGTGAATGAATGATGATCATATTTGGTCCACGGAGCCTAAAACCACAGGTGTTTTAGGCGCATGGATCGTCCAGGGTTGAAGGATTTTAATAAGGACTTCTTGTTTTAATTCAGCTTTAAGGCAAGATGTCCTGTTGTGCACAATATTAAAACATACATTTGCTTTCCTAAATTATATTTTTTATTGTACCTGCTGGAAATACAAGTCAAATTGTAGGATTGTTTTGATTTGGATTGTTTTCACAAATTAACTTTAGATTTTTACCTATTTGCCAGGCCACGCTCACTAGAAAAACAAGCATCTAGGTTGAATGTGCAAGAACTAGGTGGCATCTAGTCCGTGCTGTAATTCAAACAGGAGTACAAAGAGCGAGAAAGTCTGCATTTGGAAGAGGTAGGATGGATTGGTGGCTCATAAAAACAAAAGAGTTTCACCCAGAACACCAGGGTTTGAGTTTTGTGACAAAAAAAGGCAACTTGTAGTCAAGTAGTTTCAAGTAAAAGACAGAACTGTAATATCAAATTCTTTGCATTTGGGATGTTGTCAACTTTACTCCGGGGGTTGCATCGCTCTTCACCCCCGCAATCATTCAACCAACCAAATGGAAAACACTGACTGTCTATAAAAATATGGCTGACATGACAGCTCCACAGAAGTGAACCAAAATATCTCATTTGCCCCCTGGTGGCTCGCTGCAGTGTAGGTCATAAATCCCGCCTCCTCCATGTTAACAGAAGGAACATGGCCCAAACTAAAACATCAAAGTATAAGTCAAATACATTTTCCTTTAGCGACGTGTCTATCATTTTCTGTACTTGTTGTCATGGTAATGTATATTCAAGTGTTCATTTTTCTGTTCATTTTGGTTTTAATTAGTTATTTGATTCTACAAAAAGCACATTTCAAGTCCTCACTGACAGCTGGATATGGATGGGACCCTGAGATTGCGGTTCCAACCCTGATCACTGCTGTGCAGACTCTGGCTCCAAATGATGTTAGCAGCTACTTTGATACTTTGACTTCTTTTTTGTACAGTGGGGGGTAAGGGGGACACATTGTCCATCTTTATTTACAACGGCAGAAACCAACACTTCCTTATTCCTTAATGACTTTCAAAATGACATAGATGACCACTTCACAGTGCCAGTAATTGAAAATATTAAACAGAAAAGTACATAATAAAATTTATTTAATAATTATTTAATGACAGTAGATATTATAGATATGTAAGATTTACTCCATGTTTTGATGACAGCGATGTTACTGACTGTGAAAATATCTTATTGACTTAATTAGTTTAAATAAATATGACTTTTAACTTGAATAATTAATTAACATTTACTTAATATCTTCACAAATGTTGAGTTTAGTGTTAAGTCAGTTTTACTTGATACAAGTGACTTGTACTTAATATTGCAGCAATAAAATTTACTTAAAAATTGTTACGAGGATTTTATCAAGTAAATCTTACAAGTTAGTTTTTTCACTTCTTTTGACTTTATATTTTTCTCCTGACATAATTACTATGGTCAGGAGAAGTCACTGCCTAACAATAAATATAAGTATGGGTCAGTGATATTCACATTCAGATGCACTAAATGACTCTTCAACCTTTATTTAACAATGGATAAATGTCAGCCCACCAAAGTGTGTGTAATGCATTCATGCTGAATGTTTCCTAGTCTCCTGCCAGTACAATCCTTCAACGCTTGAGCTCCAGCTTCCACAACAGTGTCTCAGGCTCACGAGAGCCTCCTCCATTAGCAGTTTGTCACAGCTCAGAGTCCACTCGTGTGAATGATGCCGATCAGCAATTAGCAGCAATACAGAGGAGAGTGACTATCTCCATCACCGCTGACCTTCTAACACTCACAAACACACACACAGACAAACTGTAAACAGGCAGGCGTTGTGAGCCAGAGAGGAAAAGAGCGAGGCGAGAAGGCAGCTTAAGAAACAAAGTGGAAAGGAAATGAAATCACTGATGAGACAGGTGAAGAGGCACACATTCAAAGCAGAGGATATGAAAAGAGAAAGTCAGATGAATTGAAGACACTGATTAAGAAAGTGTGTGATTCAGAAGTAAGGGACTAAGAGATTTCATTTTGAACAGGGCTCACAGTCCTGCTGAATGAAGTTGTCTATGCAGGTCATCATCCTGCACTTTTGTAAAACTTTGTATTTCTAAATGGTAACACTCTTGTACTGAACAGAGTAAGATTAGTATCTCTAATGTTGCATTTTTCTCTTTTGTAACTGTGTTTCTAACCTCACCTGACCTTTTAGTATTCTTATTATCTCATTAGTTAAGGCAAATGTTTCTGGTTGCTTGCCTTGGCCAGTGTGTAATTTCACCTCATTTTTCCTACCTATCTTTCTACATGGATGTCGAGCAAGAGGTGAAAACTCTGGAAAAATACCATTAAGTTGAAATGTGTCACTGCACAGTCAGGCAGGGATTGTGAGGCTAGGGGGGTGAGGCAGAGGGGGTTGTATCTGAGGGTGATGACTCATACCAAATGATTACATGCCATTGCTATGTAATGATGGAGAGTGCGGAGGCATGAGTGTGTGTGAAGGGGCCGGAGGAGCAAGTCGATGCCAACAGCGAGCGCACAAAGACTAGAGCTCGTCTCTCCTGTCTGCTGCCCGTTACATATACTGACTAACAAGTGTTTCTCCTTCAAAAACACAATGTATTATATGATAATCAGTGAGGACCCAAGTCATGATTACTCACTTCATGCATGCTTGTGACGTTTGATACCACCGATTTCCTTTCTGATCCGGCTGGTATCGGCGATACCGATCCGATACTTATACTTTACGCAAATACACGTAATGTGTCTGGTAAATCTAAAAGAAGTAGTGTATTTCAAATCATAGCTTCATAAAGAATACAAGACATCAGAGTAATTTATTTATTTATTTATTTATTTATTTATTTTAAACTCAGAAGTTTAAAATTGAAAGAAAATTGAAGTTGCCAGTAAAATATTTAATTAAATAAATAAATGCCACAATAATTGCACAAGTTTGTCAATACCTACATTTTAAAATATTCATTTAACAGTTAAAGCAAATTAGACTGTTTGTGAATAATAATAGATGTATTTTATAGATAAAATGTTATTTTTATCCATCTTTTCTAGTATATATTTTTCTAAGTTCACCATGGCTGTTTTATCGCAATTGCTCTGTATAATTTAATGACACCTAGTCTATGTAATCCAGTTTAAATGATCAATTCTTTAGGAAGCCTTACCTGAATAAATCTAGGCTTTTTTGCCTATGTGAGATTATCTCAGTGATACACATATTATTACTCCAAGATGAACTCATGCGGCTATTTGTTGAAGCATGTTTGTTTTTCGTTACTTATTTCACAACCATATTTATTAATTTGAACAACTCCAACAGCAACAGTGCTTAGCGCCGCTTAAAGCTCCACATTTTCTCCCTCTGTACCTGGATAGTGCCTGCCTGCAGCACCGAAGGACTCCTCCAGAGACGTCTGTCTTGCCCTAGCAGCAGCACCTGACACTGTGCCCTTCTGTCCGCCTCATCATAAGTGCCTCGTATTCTGTGTTGTGCTTTAACCTGAGGTGTTTCACAAGGTTTGTTGTGTTGCCACAACTCCTTACTGTTTTTCCACAAACATCACGATCTGAGAATCGATTTTAGAGCATAAAGATCTGGTATTGGAGGTATCGATATTTCAGTATCGATCTGCACATCACTAATGCATGCAAAGTCCTGCTCCTTAAAGGTCCAGTGTGTGTGATTTATGGGGATTTATTAGCAGAATATGGCAGAAATTGAATATAATATTATTAATAAATATGGTTCTATATTCCACGCCTTATATAATGATTCATACAAGGTTTATAAACACGTTATACATCTTTAATAAGCTGTTAACACATTAGATAAAGGTAGTGAGCTCACATTTATCTGTACTGTTAAGCCTCTGATCACATTTCTTTCTTAGGCTACATTAGCACTGCAAGCCTTAGTGCTCAATTCTGATATTTTGCTCAGATTTTTGTTTGTTTGTTGAAACCAATGTCAGATACCAATGTGAACTTTTCACAGTTCTGAACTGACACAGCTCACTGTAGCATGAAAGTAAACGTGGAAGTCACTGAAGTCAGCATTTATGGTTTCATTTATGAGTTGATGTGCAGTGGAGGCCAGCACATCTGTGAGCATGTGAGATGAAGATAAGAATGGAAAGAAAGAGAGCCAAATCTTTAATCATGGCTTTTTGTGGAGCAATGGCTGCTACTTCTGTTCAGAAGTGTGTGTGGATGCAGAGTTTGAGGCAGAGGTGGTGGGATTGTGACGTGAATGGCTTCACAGAAAAACAGATTGCATCCAAAAGTTCAGGTCTTGTAGCAAGACTGGTCACGCAAAAGAGTGGAATAAAAGTTGGTTGAGACAGAGTTCACAGAAAATCTGACTGATTTAGGATCAGTTGTGAAAGTCATGAAAAAAACAGATCTTAGTCACGTGGGCAAAAATATTAGATTTGTGATACTTCTGCCTGCAGTGTGAATGTAACCTCAGCTCACTTCATCTTCTCCGTCAGCAGCATTTATATCTGTTAGTTAATCAGATATTTGTCAATAAATTACTGCTATTTAACCACCGTCAGCATATCTTATAAGTCAGAACGTTTCATTTGGCAGTTTGATACACTAAGACTTTGACAAGATTATTTACTCTGACATTTTCAACATGCATCATTTTACACTGTACAATAATGCTCCCTTTTGTCAGATACAAATGTTCGTACACTCATTAGATTAGTTAGATGTAAGCAGTAATTGGATCGATGCCCACATTGATGTATGAAAACTGTTCAGACTTGTTTACAGTTGTTTATTAATGATTTATAATGTTTAAAACCTAATCAATAACCTCATCTTGAACTGTTTATGAGTAAGTTATAAGGTGAGTCTTATTATAAAGTAGTACCCTGTTAATATTTACAATTCTGTTCCACAGAGGCCGCCATGTTGTACTGCCATGTTTGTACAGTATCCCAGAACACACAAACCAAACACTGGTTCTAGAGAGGGCCTTTCATGTGTTTCATGTAGGTTCTCCTACACTAGTACTTTTTCTGGCATGCTCCTCCTGTGAAGCCAAAAAAAAGTTCATGCCCCACATTTTTTTAATTATTAAAAATAATTGGGGAAGCATAAACAAAGAATCCAAGATGAATTTTAGTGAATTAAAGGTCAGCACAATGGTATCAGCAAACTCTTGTTTGTTTATACTCCCCACATAAATCATGCTCTTGAAAACCACTGTCCTACACACTTGGAAGAGGAGGGTGGGAGGAGATGTTTGCAATCTGCAAATCTACACACGGGTCTTTTTAATTGCTTTTTCTGTGTGGCTTGCCACATTATTGCATAATCAACTGATATATTTAAATGTGAGTTAAACATGTTTGGGTGCATTTAATCCAAATTTAATCCTATTTGCATTATATTTGATACTGTACTCTTTGATTTGATATTTAACGACTGAGTAAAATGTCCAATAGTGTCTTAATAGTGTGGGTTTTTTTGTATTTCTTGTGATACAGAAACTTCAGAAGAGAGTCAAAAAAGCACTGACCTATCAGAGCAGTTCACCTGAGACAACCTTGATCCTAGACTGAACTCTCTCTGATTTTAGTTTTGTCCACACAGGAAGCCTCTCCAATATTTATACATTTTTAATCTTCGGATTTTTGCTTTCACCATTTAGTGCTCCTACTTTCTTTTCATGCGCTGCATGTTTTCACCTTCATGCTGCTCTGTTGCACCGCTGCTCTCAGCGAGGTCAGCCAAAAAACCTTCACACTACACAAGTATACACTACTACACTGCTCCACACTAATACCAGACAAAGCTGTCAGGAGCACAGGCTAACCAGGACATGGATCTCTTCACATCTAAACAGATTAACTATTTAGTGAGACTATTTACAGTAAACAGTTACGTACTTATATTGGTGAAAACAGGACTGACAATCTGTACTCCAGTTGAAGCACTGTTCTGAAAAATCACTCAACTACAAGTAAAACTACTGGTGTTAGGGGAAAAAACTCAAGTATAGGTACAGAGCATTCTTCTCAAAAACTACTTGAGTATCAGTTACTCTTTAACTGTAGATGATTGGTCTGTTGGCAATCAGATAGCTTTATCGGCTACAAAAATGCAGATGAATGGTTTGGATATTAATTCAAATTGTAGGTTGATTCACTTGTTGCTCGTTCTGATCCTGAATCCCTGTCTTGATAGTTTAGTTAGGTCTTGGTATATGTCACATTTCTTCTTCTTATTGATTAGATTTTTTTTAATACAAAATTCCTGTAAACTGTTCAAGTATTTTCAATAACTCATCCTCAACTTAAGGGTATAAATATGTACATATATGCAACTTGTGATGTAAAACAACAAGCTAACCCCACTCATCATATAACATTACTAAGTCTTGACTATGTCAGAAGTGTGTTTCTGACTACTGTTTACATTCTAAATTATGTGGCTAGGTTTTTCACTTTTTCCCAAAGTCAGAAACTAATAAATGCCTTTGGACAGATGTTTTTATGTATTTGGTGTGGTATAAAGTTATGAAAAACAATAATATTAGGCTATCTTGGCTCAATTCTTGTTGTTGTTGAGTGTCTGTGGGCTCAGTTAACAAAAATTCAGAGAAATTAAGCAAGAAAACTGGATGGAATGCCTTTTTCCAAGATCTGTCTGAGGGGAGGCCTACAGTGTCACACTTTGAAAACCTCTGATCTAATTTATTAATTTGATCTATGCAGGTGTGGATGGAGGCCGACAGCCCTTTACAGCTTCATATCTGTCCACGGCTCAGCGTCGCTCTGTATTGGCCAAACCACACCCACTTTGGAGCAATCCAATCAAATCTGGAGGATTTGATTTAAATCCCTCTTAAAACGATACCCTTCACACGTATTCATTTTCACTGGGAAATACGCCACATTAAGAGCATGAAGACCTCTAACTTCTGTTTCTCTGTGACTTTTATGCTTCATGATGGATAGGATGATAATTTATAGCAGCAAACTAAGCCAAGATTGCAAACCACGTGTGTGAGTGCACTTGCGTAACTAATAACATTAATGATGGTTCTGTTTCATTTGGCAGGACCAGTGAGCCTGCATGCAGCTACTCTCATGACTTTGCATCTTGAGTTCTCTTAGTAAAATCTGTCCACATCACTTGTCAGAGTTATACTGTATGCCATCATAAATCAAACCTGTCATGACAGGACAATACTGGGTTCATTGTGCCCATTTGAAAGGTTAATGTATACATTACATCCCTGTGACACTGAGGGGATGACAGCAGTGTGCCATGAGCCAGGATGAACTGTTAAGTGCAGGGGGATGACCCTGAAAAGAAGTCTCTGCATGCTGAAGGACCCACAGGCAAAGAAAAAGAAGTGATTTAATCTAAACCTGAGTGGAAACCACTTTTGTTCTGTTAATGTCTGATCTCTGTGGGCTCCTTTTTCTGTTTCATTCTGCCCACTTTTCAGTTAATCTGATGTGAATGCATTAAATGTGCAAAACACAAGCTGTGTTTTATTCTCCAGAAATAGCACCGCTTCATGCTCACATCAGGGACAGGATGTGTCAGGTTGGTAACATTAGGCAGCAAATGGAGTTGCAGAATTTAATAAATGGAAAAGCTTTTCTTGTTGTGAATTCATGGCAGTGTGATTCACTCTAATCTTTCAAGCATGAGGGCTTGCCAAAGCCTCGCCATGCCCTCTCCTTGCAGTGACCTTCGTCAGTGCATCGGCCACTGGTTGTAATGTGCTGCCTTCAATCATGGCTTAAAACCTGGGCTGTTGCTGAAGTTCTGGTTTTCCAGAAAATATTTTTAAAAACACACCCCTAAAGCTGCTTCTATCTTGTTAGTCTACAAGAAAAAGATGCAGCTGTTACACTTGCATTTGTTTTTCTGCAAATGCATCCTTTTTCTCTTTAGTCTTCATTGGTTTGTTGTTGTTTGCTTATTGCGTGCCGCTCAGAAGACACATACACATACATGTGTGTTTTCCTGTCTATACTAATTTGCATGTCTTCCCCTCTCAGTGGCTTGTGTACTGTCTCAACCCCACTCACTCAGAAAGCCCCTGGGATCCAGTAAGTTCGGAGGTTAAGTCAAAGCTTGTGGGAACTAATCTTTACCAATGCATTCTCTTCCTCTCGGATCACCATGTGTCTCAGACCGGGGTCATCTCCAGTGTCCTGAACTGAGATCTGATGTTTATGAGGAATGCAGTCTACCGTGCTGTGGAATGATAATACTTATGTAGATAGGAAAGAAAAACAAAATACCACTCATGTCAGTTTTAGAATTCTTTTAAAGCAAAAGTGTAATATATAAAAGTGAAACTACAACAAACAAAATATAAAAATCCAATTTATTAACTACATTTATTTTGTTTAAAAATTACATACAACTAACTGATGCTGAATGGAAATTAAAGATACAATAATTTTGCTCGCTGTCTTTCAATATCATTGACTTTTTTTACTTCTCCTCATTTGTGTGTACAATCTATCCTTTGTCTTTTGTGAGACTACAATTGTGTGACATATCAGAGATACACTCACTTTTAGCCACAAAGATCCAAAAACATCTAAATTGATCAATATTTTGTTAGGATTTGGGTCTGTAATTCTGTAAGTCTGTAATTTTAATTGGGTACTCAAGCATAATAAATGATTCCCATTTTCAATTACACGTGTAAGCCTTGGATGTATGCTGTTTCACCATTATGAAACACATGAACACATGAAACATTACTTAATCAGGTAGTTTTGTTGAGCATGAGATCAATTTTTCAAGAGAGCCGAAGACAGAAAAAAAATCTGAATTAGATAACAGCTCACAATAACAACATAACTGACATAGGATCAATAAAAATAACTATGAGGGTCAAAACATCAGATAATGAAAGATGTTCAGTAATAATGTTCTGTGAAATGTAATGTTTATCTGTAATTGATACGTATATTTTTGAGGCATAGAAAAAGCAAAGTGATTGGTTCTTAAATAACTGGGTTGTGTTTATTACCAAATTGAACCTGCACAGTCCTGCAAACGCTCTGATGAAGGCTTTGTGCCGAAACACATGAGTGCTTGTTTTTTGTGATGTGAGCTAAATAAATAACTGAAATGTGAGTATTTTGTCCTCCCTGACTTGAGATGTGCTTCATTTTCTGTAACCGCTTAGTCCGTAAGGGTCGCGGGGCTGCTGGAGCCTATCCCAGCTGACATTGGGCGAGAGGCAGGGTACACCCTGGACAAGTCGCCAGTTCATCGCAGGGCTGACACATAGACAGACAACCACTCACACTCACATTCATACCTACGGGCAATTTAGAGTCACCAATTAACCTAACATGCATGTCTTTGGACTGTGGGAGGAAGCCGGAGAACCCGGAGAGAATCCACGCAGACATGGGGAGAACATGCAAACTCCACACAGAAAGGCCCTGACCCAGCCGGGGAGCTGGGGGATCGAACTCAGGACCTTCTTGCTGTGAGGCGGCAGTGCTAACCACTGCACCACCGTGCCGCCTTGAGATGTGCTACCTTTTAATTTTTTTTTGGAATATGCTCACTGGATTTTGGGTTTAGCACTCCACTGAGAAACCCATTGTTGGAGCCCAACTTCTTTTTCTAAAATCAGATAATGAAACTTTTTTTTTTTCCAATTTCCAGACCGGGGGATGGGGGGGTGTTTGCAGTTCATTCCATTTAAAAGGTAGTATTTTACCAGGAGAGCTTTATTGATGAATATCATGAGATGATTATTTCTCCTTGTCATTAAGGAAGTCAATCCGATCTTGTGATACAGAGAGCAGTGATGAGTGTAAAACTGTCATTAGTGCTGAAGTGTAATGATCTTTCAGTTCAGCTGCTAAAGAAATGATGAGGCAGTGTGACAGTACAGATTATGTTTATGATCAAGTTAAACTTGACTGAACAATAGATTGAGATGATTCATTCTTTATTGTCCTTCATGGAACAAAATTGTTTTCACAGTCTGTACAACAAAATAACATCAAAACAAGAATAACATTCAAAAACAAGGTATAAACAACAAGTATAGTTTTATAGTTTAGAAAGGACAGACATGTAGGGCTGTAACCAATTCAGAATGTTTTTCTCTATAGATATTTCACTAATTGTTCTTTTTTGGATTTTGATTTTTTAAACAGATTTTTGTGGCAGGTTCATGTATTATAGTAAACAAGCCAAATTATCTGAGCTATTGCATGTAAGCTGTGTTTACAAGAGATTGGAAATATGCAACTTTTTTTTCCTGACGCTAGATATGAAACAAAAGCCAGAGATTATATTTTACTAAGTTGCTGTGAGTTGGGTGACCAGGTGTACCACTGTATGTGAGACTGCACAGCCTTTTTATCCTATGCCCCACATCCAACATGTTGAGACCACGTCCCAGATTTTAATTGGTTCTAGTTTTCAAACATCAGACAACTGCAGGACAAATGATTTTCTAAAATCTGACTTTAATCCGGTTGAAGAAAGCAGAGAGGGCTGTCATCACAGGGCTGTGTTTGACAAGAAACTGTGCAAATGTGGGTCACGTGCAGGTTAAGCTGTCACCATTTTTACTACCTTAGAGCCAAGAGAAAACATTGCGTGTCACCGGTGCAAAAGCAATGCAAATTTAGGTAGATTTTGATGGAAACCATAAGAAAAGAGAATGCAGCCACAACAAAGACTTGGAAACTACTTATATATTGTTGATTGTGTTTTATTGAATCAGATGGGAGGCAAAGCATAGAGATGTTATGAGCTAAGGCAGAACAGAATGTTTATTTTTTAATAAACACATCAAATAAAAAGTGCCCTTGTGCATTGTTGATATGCATTTAACACAAATTTAGCCAAGAGAAACACTTTGTCTGTAAGAATGTATTTAAGTCTACATTCATCAGACATGGAAAACAAATCCAAACAGTCATCAGACATTTTAAGAAAAAGCCTGTGTCTAAAATTATGATACAATGGATAATAGAACAAAAAGTGCATTTCATTTTCAACCTCTCCCAAATCACACAGACGCCACTTTCTATTCTCTTCTGGAATTTAATGGACTCGACCAGTTTCTCCTGCCAGAGGCAAGATACCACATCTCAGGTGGGCACAGACAGACCTCTGTACTCTAGTCAGGTTAAGATTGACAGAGCGCTCTGGGCGGTAAATACATTTAACCATACTATACATTCTCAATTTCGGTTTACACAGAATTTCTTCTGACCATTTCTGTTTATGATTTTCAGATATAATTTTCAAGCTTTAATTTGACTGACCCTACAAGATCATTTATTTCTGAAGATATATTGAAGACCTACTTTTTTCAATCTCTCTTGTCCAAGAATATTCCTAACAGAAAACTTGGTTTGTGAGTCTGATATTGGGCATATTGATTAATCTATCCCATGCCACCACATACATGCAAGTTTTGGGGCCATTTTGTGCACAATCAGAAAACAGCGCATAGCTCTGTTCTAGACTGCATCACATTTTGTTTGTTTACAATAACTCCAGACCCTCAGGATAGGACAGACACAAGAATTATACAACTGAGTATAGGTTTTATAGCAAAGATCCCTACATAAATTAACCTTATTAAGGAAAGCTCCCAGTTCCCTACCAGCAGAGTCTGATAAGGTTTTTATTCCTTCTTCAAAGGTAAGATGGTCATCTACAGTTAAACTTAAATATTTATAGTATTCAGTATATGACAGCGGACTTGAACCAAAATGAAAGTTAAACTTAGTCTGCACCACTTCCTTCTTTCTAACATGCATAGTCTGGGTTTTATCTTTGTTTGTCTTCAATCTCCATGTACTGCACCAACAGCAGATGATAATCAACATACTATGAAGATCATTTTCAGTCTTTGCAAGGAGAACTATATCATCTGCATAAACTAAAATGTCAACTGTCAGATCACCCAAACTGATGCCAAAAGCTGCTTGCTTAATTTCTAATATTAAATCATTTATATAAATGGCAAACAGCGTGGGATAGAGCACATCCCACCGTTTGACACCAAATGGGGCAGGGAGGCAGCCTGTTCTGAAATCATTAACCTGCACACACAACTGGGGTTTGATAAATAGATTTTACAACATTATAAAATGTATAATTTATTCCAGGTTTTATTAATTTAAAACTAAGAAGGTCATGATTTATACAATCAAAGGCTTTTTGAAAATCCACAAAACAACAGAAAGTAGACTTCCTGTAGCACCAACTATAGTAGATAGAGAATATATTTGATCAATACCAGCTCAGTACAAGCTTTTGTTCATCGGCTAGCAGACCAAAAGTTTCCATATAACAGTTGTTCATTTAACATACTTGAATAGAGTTTATAAACACAGCTGAGGAGACTTATCCCCCTATAATTCAAAGGAACTCTAGGATCTTTATTTTGGGATTTTTTAAGTCAACTATTTTTGCAAGTAAACCATCATCCCACTCAGCTGAGCTTTTATTTCCAGAAAATGAAGAGCAAAAGTCTCTTTGCCATTTTTTCAAAACATGCTCACTAGCAAAAACAAAGGATCCATTTTCCAACATCAATTCCACTGGGATGGATTTAATTTTTTTTCGTGCCCAGATTATTTATCATACTCCAAAACATCTTGGAGTTATTAGTTTGCAGGTACTCTATTTTGAAAGCTTGGCCTCTCTCATACTGTCTTTTACAAGCCTGTATTTTTCTGTCAAACATCTGTTGTCTAACCTTAAATTCATTTTTTTCAAGTGTTGCTTCCTCATATCCTCACTATCACATTTTAGAAATCTTTTCTCACCCTTCCTGATTTCCTTCCTTCCTACTTTCAAATGCCCATTCCAGTAAGGTTTACATTTCCTTGAAAATCCTCCTCTCCTGGTGGAATTTTTATGAACTCCAATTACATTACAAATGTATTCACAAAATTCCCCATACCATTTATCAATTTCTTTTTGATGCTTTAACCCTGCTGTTCCTGGTTCCTGTTCCCGGCTGGCATTTCATCCAATATTGTTCTGAAGTTCAGTTCGATCAGCCTTTCAGTATGAGTCTTGCCTGAATGAATGTAAACTTTCCAAAACTTCTCATTACTCTTTAGCGTTTGTTTCTTGCGTAGCACGGCCACCTAATCCTGCGCCGAGCCAAATTCCACCTTTATGACCTCGGGCCGTCCTCCTCTGTCTCCCAGTCTCTCGGTTTCTACCACCCTGCGGGGCCTTTCCCATTGTAATCTCTCGGTGAGCAGCTTCATTACCAAATCCGTAATATTTTCCCCTTCCTGGTGGTGTAAGCCAGAGATGATAACAGACACACTGGGATCAAAATGTGTGTCTCTTTCACTCAGTCCATTTGTTCAATTCTCTCCACTACATGGCCAGTCTCCAAGTCCAAATTATCTTTAATTTCCTTGATTTTCTGAGCAAGTTCAGCTTTCAGACACTCTGTTTTCAATGAGTAGCCTGACCAATGAATCACACAGACTGTCCACTTTGGAGCTTAATTCACTGTCAGATGCTTTCATCCCATCCATTTTCCTGTTGAGCACCTTCAGCTCCTGCAGCACACTGTTGGACAAACTGGGGTCATCTTTGCACTCTTTCAGTCTCATGACTGGCCTATTGAAGTAGCAAGCCAAAAACAATATCCATTATAAATTAAACAGCTGACCAATAAACCACCATTTTCAATCAAAATGCCCCCCCCCCCGAAAAAAAAACAACCCCCAAAGTAGGTGCAATATGAATACAAGGTCGTACATATGAATAATATGGAAATTGATGTGGTTTCCCTTGTATTTTCACGTGTATGTTAATGAAATATTACTTTGACCAACAGATAGAGACCCATTAGACCCATTAGAGCTGATTGAAAGCAACTATATAACTTCAGTTTTATTGCAGGAACTGTAATAGTGTAGTTTATATCTAATATAGTATGGGTTTAGTATTGATTAATTGGATTTTGTTTGGGACCTGAATGTGTCCAGTATGATCCCCTTCACCAATGTGGAGTTGTTAGAATAGACTAGAATAGAATACTCTAACTACACAGTGCTCTAACTAATTACTCTACACTTAATTTCTCACATCTACAGCGTGCAGCTTTTGAGAAAAGCTTTCCTGATCATCCCACCAGAATGAGTTTTTACTCATATTCACCTCTCAGGACTGAGACATTCAAGTCATCTTTACTTGCAGGGTCATTTATCTGCTGAATAGCCTCATTAAACAGCCGTGCCATCAGAGCACTTAATTTTCCTCTACTTCTCTTGCTCTCTTTCATGTGATTTATATTTGATGATCTCATACTAATGTAGGCTACTGTTTGTTCTGTGAGCTGTGAATGAAATCGTGTCTGATGTTTAATGTTTTATTGCCCAAAACACCTTATGTCCAACACACTCCAACCAATCATGCTTTGAAAGAGTTACTTTATATGAGCGCTCTAATGTCAACTGCTATTTTCAGCCTGGCTGCAAATGGATTTTGCTCAGGGGGACAATTACAGCTCCTGTGCTCCATTTCGGTCACAGGGGCAGAAAAGTGACAAGGCATACTGAATGATACACGGACACTCTGTGGTCATGATAGTGTCATTCTGTCTCATAATACCACTTTGTACCTCAAGAGGCGATAGGGAGTTACTCTGGTGTCCAGTCTGCCTTCAGTCCAACCTGAAAGCATGAAGGAGTAGTGCTGCCTGAGGGAAAGAAAACACAATCAGCTGCGAAGAAAGAAATTATAGAAATAGAAGCAAAACAAGAGTTAATAAAACAAGAGTTGCTTGAAGCTTGATGATAAAATCACAATGTGTGTTCTAGACGTAAGTAGATCACTTTTAATGCATTTGCATTAAAATATTGCCCCTAGCGAGTAGAACTGCAACGATTAATCGTTTATCAAAAGATTATTAAATTAATTGCCACTATTTTGATAATTGATCAGTTTGAGTCATTTTTAAAGAAAAAAGGCAAAATTCTCTAACATCTCAAATTTCTCTGCTTTCTTTACTCCTTTATGACTCTAAAATGAATGGCTTTTGGGTTTTGGACAAAACAAGACATTTGATGACATCATCTTGGGCTTTGGGATCAGCATTTTTCTGATATTTTATATACCAAGTAACCAATAGAGAAAATAATCGAGAGATTAATTGACAATGAAAATAATGGTTTGTTGCCTCCCTAGGAGCTAAGTTTGTAGCGTTGCTGACAATGTTAACATGTTTGCTAAGTCAGCTATTTGAAAATAAGAAAGACCTGTGGGAGGGATTGTGCATTTCTTTGTTTCTTACTATAGGAGTGGGCTCCCCAACTTTCTGGTGATATACTGCCCCAATTTGTTTGGTGTGTGGATTTGACAGGTGGCCAATTCTTACGACGAGCATTTAACAAACAGTAAAAATCCATTACATGATAATTCAAGGTTTAAAACTCTAAAATTGTAAGTAAATGTAAACATAATTGAGAAAACACTTAAGTATACTAAAACATTTTTACTTTCTGCATGCTGTTACCCCACCACATATAGATGGTGCCCTTTTTGTTAGGGGTTTTGAGTAAGTTACAGTGTGTTCATGTGCAATTTGTAACTGTGGTGCACACAGCTGCACCTTCAACAGCTGTATATCCTGTAACTATGTTTATTTATTAGAATATTATCATATTCATTTAATATATGTGGGTAAACTTTCCCCCTGAGGAAGACCCAGCCGATCACTCTTGACAATATTTCTCCCCTCTTTTCAAACATGTAGCAAATTCAGGATTGAAGTTGTGTTGACTTGAAGTTATATTGATTCGACAGCTTTAGTTTGGAAAACAGTGGCACTTCTGTTGTTTTATGCTATAGTTCTTGTTTTAATCTTGCTGAGTTGGAACACATTGTAGAACCAATAAAATTTACTGCTGACATCGCCAGTTCTATCAGCAACATCAGAAAACATCAGAGTTTATTACACAGGCAGGCTGACAGCCTGTATGTGTAACTGTGAAAATGCCCATTCATAAAATGTGTTTTTCCACACAGTTTTTCTATCGACTGACAAACAATGAAAAGCTTACTCTGTAACATTTGCACCCAGAGGTACTGCTCTTTGCTAAATACACCTTAAACAAGAGCAAAACTGCCTGGTATAATAGTAACTTTATTGCAAATTACATTCCTGTTTTTTCCCCCTTCTACCATTTCCTCTCTTTAAAATGCTAATTTTAGTCTTACATGGTTACTTTTAAAGCTATTCTGTTATACTGAATATTATACTTAATTCCCTAAAGAACATTGTAATGGCTTTCTGTTTAACATTAATGGTGCGCTGCACCAGAAAAACATTGTCATTTAATTTTTTTAATCTCTTTAACTCCATGTCACCTAGCAACAAATTGCTATTTATTGTGGCTAACCTTCACTCTGACTATTAACACATTTGTTGTGAGATGATAAAAGTCCCACCTTACCAATTCACAGCCTTTGTCTCTTCAGGGGTTTACACAAATTAAAATGCATGACTGACTTTGCAATCAGCCTGCAATTTACAACAGGGTTGTTGATATCCGGTAATGATCAGTTGTGAATGCAAAGCATGGTGTTTTAGATTGCGGCAGTGATTATTAATTCATAAGTAAATGGAAAAGCAGAAAAAGCTTGAAATTTTTCTGAGAAATCTTACTGCCTTTAGCTTACAGCTGGATAGTGGTTATGACCCAGACATAGCTAATAAAATAATGATCTGTGCAGCCCTAAAAAAAAAAAATCTGTCACTCAGTGGATGAATGAAACACAGCAGGCTGAAGGAACTGTTTTTAGACGTCACCTGTCTGGAATGAGGAGCACTGGTTGGATGACTTTAGTGTAGTGAGCAGGAAATCTATTTTTAGCACAAAAATTCACAGAAAAACAAGAACAAAAAGAAAGGGGGCTGAGGAGGCTGCCAAAAGGCCATAAACCAAGAAAAGTAATTACTGCACCAAAACCTGTTGATAGCAAGCATTCTCTTGAACTATTGATTTCTCATCCCTCATGTCTTTCACTGTCACTGCTTGTGGTGTGAGAAATTCCTGTTGTGTAAACACTTTTTCTTCAGATGATGATCAACTACAAAGTCAGTAATTGTGTTTTGTATTGTGTATTGAATAGGAAATACAAAATATGTTTTATACCAAAACGTTCTCACTGCATATTCATCAAAGACAGCAGCTTGGTCAGGGGCCCTACACTTTAAGCTATTCATGAATGTACCCCATGCAGGTATTTAACTTCAGACTTCTTTGTCAATTTAATAGCTTAAAATAAGAATACTGTATTGCTTTTAGCTATTTAAAGCCCGAACCCTACTGCCAGCCAGGCAAAAAATGAGTGTCTTTTCAGTGTGTTTCCATCATTGTGAACAAACATGACATACACTGTTACCTCACTGAATCTCAAGCTAATGTATTTCTAACATCCGTCACTTTGGTGGCGTTAGGTGTTGCGCTTTATTTTGATAGTTCAATGTGACCTTACTGTAAACTAATTACATCACTGTGGTAAAGTGGGAACGCCGTCTCCATTTTGATAGCCATTTTGACTTTATTAGACAACCTTTTCTTTTTTTTACTATTAGCTGAGAGTTCGAGTCCTGCCTGCAGCCCATTTGCTGCGTGTGATCCCCTCTCTCTCTCCCCCTTTCCTGTCATATCTTCAACTGTCCTATAACAATAAAGGCAACACCCCCCCCCCCCCCAAAAAAAAAAAAAAACAGCTTGGTTTTAGCTCCATTTCCTTCAATACTTTATGCTGTTTTCAATGCATATGAATTATTAACAAGTGGACAGACTGTTAAACTAAACTCCATTCTAAAAGCAGGTGTTTTATGGTATTTTTTCACAGTAAAACTTAAGTTAAAGCAAGTTTTCAGAATCAGACTCTTGTCTGATTCGCCTCAATCTACAGACACAATCGACACACATGACATTTACTCAGTTAAATCGATAACTAATCTGTGATGAAGTGTTTGCCACCAACGTACACGTATTGACTGGCCGGGTCCACAGTTTACAAGTCATCCTGCAGATGGCCTGAAGCCACGGATCTCTTCTGCAATGTCATCTGCTGTTTGGACAAGTAAAGAAAACTGTTTTTTTTGTTGACATAAGTGATGTATGCCTGCTCTAATGTATGACAATGTGGGTAATCCTCTTGCGTCAGTTTTGCCCACTGCGTTCCAGTTGGCAAAAATAAACATGCGATGTCCAAGTAGTCTTTCAAAATAAGGCGCCACACATAATACTTGGTTAGGTTTCATCAACAAAAACTTAAATTTAGACAAAAATCATGGTTTGGGATAGATGTCAAAGTTGACTTTGGTTTCGTGCAGGACACAAACTCAGTCTCCTGGGTGAAAGTCCTGTGTTTATTTGAACACCTGATTTCAACTGCACATCAAAACATAATGCTAGAGCACCTCTAGAAATTATGTTAGAGGAGTACCTACAACGTGATGTTGTCACCAATTTGGAATTTCTGCTGAAGATACTATACCTTGAAAAATATTGTTATTTGATATCATTTTTTATTTGTGAGGGAAAAACTGACTCAACATTGTAGATTATAGATATTTATTAAACAAAATAAGGCTATAACATTAACAGATGTTGCAAATGAGCCGAGTGATGAGGAGAAGACATCACTGTGAGTAAGAGGAAGCAGGGCTATGTGGGCACTGCAGCAGTGTGCATCACCTCTCTGTTGGAGAGGAGGGAGAGTGAGGAAGTGGAGATGGTACCAGAGTAATGATACTGCGAAAAAAAAAAAAAGAGCACTGAAAGCATTTCAAATATTCAGCATCAATATTTATTGATATTTTTGACAACACCACTACACTGTCATACTTAAAGTATAAGGGCACTGACCAAGCTGCTGTTCGTGACATTTTTGGAAGGAGAATGGGCTACTGATATACATTTTTTAAAGATGCTTTTTGTGTCCTGATATTCAAATGTCTTTTTTTTTCTAACTCAAAAACCATGAGTACAGTGCTGTCTTTCTAAAATAACTCAACATCAGTCAACAGCAGAAAGAGTGCCTTATTGAATGAATCTTTCAGGTCTCATAAATAAAAATATTCCCCCAGCAAACGCCCTCTCTCACCCTCTGTGAGTTTCTCCTTTTCTCTAACAACTGCAGAATTTTTTATCGAGAATCATGACAGCAGTTTTGGTCTTGATTGAGTGCTGTTTGTGACATTATGGCACCTGTCTGCGTAGATGGATGGTTCATTAGAAGAATATTTAGTCATCAACATGATACCACAGATGGCAGAGCTCAGCACTTAGGGGCATAATTCTGAGGCTGCATTTAAACACGAAACTCAATTAAGCCATCGTTACACAGCTGACCCAGCTAAAAATATCAAAGCAGGCAGAAGAGAATTAATTATAATCAGTTTTATAACCATGTTTTGCCTGATATCTTTGCACTGCTGGAGGAAAATAAAGCCAAAGACTTGTGGTCCAAATGTATTTCCTTTTAGATTATTTTTTTTTATCAGTCAGTCAGTTCTAAAGCTGAAAAGGTTGATTTTTTTTATTGCCTCAACTCAAGGGTACAGAAATAAGTCATTTTTGTTATTTAGATGGAAAAAATAACACAAACTGCTGTGCTGCACAGAAATACTGTGAAGAGGTCAGTCATCCCCAGACTCTATTGTGCTGTCAGCACAGGTATTCATAGCATCAGATATATTTGTTGCAATGAGTCCAAGGTCTGGATGTTTTTCACAAGTATGTTGATTTAGCGTATTTTCATCTTATTCCACCTTTATCACTCCAGCATTTACATTTTGTCTGCACATTCCACATACCATTGTTTTATATGCCCAATAATTTTGCCTGACCTTTAACACCTTTCCGTCTACGTCCTCATATTGCTAATATAAAAATGCAAGATTGTTTAGGGAATAAGTGAAAAGGAGGGGAAATCCCTGGTCTGTACACTCCTTATCTGCTTTGAGTTCAGCCAACCTAATGATCTGATGTCTGATATCATCCTAATTACTGTTCTGCTTCAGATTTACCGGTTTGAAATTATATCAATGACTTGCTCTTTTCAATCTAAGTCTGCCGGATGTTGTACAACTGCAGAATACATTCAGCTGAAAATCAAACACTTCAGAAGAGCGATCCGTGATAAATGGAGTGGATTAAAGGTTAGTCAGGATATTGTGTTCATTGCATAAAAAATGTCAAGAGGAAACTGTGACATTTTCAATCTGCTGAAATGTATCCAGTCATTGACTGTACAGGGTGGTGGTTGTGAAATGGTTTGTGTTGTGTAGATCTACTGTTTATGGACATCCTATTGCACCTTTACATCTTTTATGGCTACTGCTTAATGGCCCTGAATGATGAGCTTGCCTACGGCAAAGCTGAGGGTTATGATATCCCTCTGTCCACGACCTTAAAGGATCTACACCCACCAGAGTGTTTTCAATTACCTAGGCCCTAGATTCCCAAACTGTGGTACATGTACCACTGGTGGTACACAAGCTTCTTCTAGTGGTACCTGGAGGCATATCAGAAATATTTTTTTTGATGAAATAAATTATTATTTATTATTTCATTATAATATATTATTTAATCAAAATGCTGCAAAATTTCAAATGAAAACACAAAGTATGAGATAACTTAAATGTAAGTTAAAATACATTTTTGTTTTCTTACATTTTTGTTTCGATATCGAACCACTACACGATCATACACATAGCGTGCTCATACGCCATGAATGATTACCAGCAGTTACGAGCTAAACTGTGATGAAAAGACTGTGAACAGAGGTAAAATGAAGTGACTAAAAATAAATGCTTTAAAAACAGTAAGGTGGTACTTGGAGAACTTAATATTTTCTGAGCTGGTGCACAGTATAAAAAGTTTGAGGACACAGACCTAGGCTGAATAAGGGCTGGGCAATGTATCAGCATTATATCATATTGTGATATGAGACTGGATGTCATGGTTTTGGATATAGTTATATTGTAATATGGCTCAAGGGTTGTCTTTCCCTGATTTTGAAGGCTGCATTACAGAAATGTGGTGTAATTTTTCTAAACTTACCAGTCTGTTCTAGCAGTTCTATTACTTGCCTTTACTCACTTAGTCATTATACCCACATTACTGATGATTAGTTTTCAAAACATCTCATTGGGTTCATATTTTGTGAAACCACCAGTCATCATCTCCGTTTGGTCAAAAACATTGTGGTATTTGATTTTGTCTCTACCGCACAGCAGTTATACAACAAATTCATTTTATCAGCTTAGTAGCTTCCACCCCTCGGACACATTCACAGCCTACAAGATTAATAATTATCTGTCAACAGATATGAAACTTCACTATTATGATTTTCTCGCTCAGGCTTAGGCTGAATAGACTTCTAGTCAAGTTGAAGTTTGATGGAGCTATATGTGGATTTATGTGATGTTACCTGTTGCTCTGTGAGCTATTTTCTGGATTAATCATCTGTGAAATTTGGTCTATTATATGTCAGACATAGTAAAAACAAACCTTATCCCAAATTCCCAAAGCCCTGTTTATCAAATGTCTGATAGACAGTCCAAAAATATTCAGTTTGCTATCTCAGAAGTCTAAGGAAACCAGATACGTTTTTCTTAAAAAAAACAAAACAAAAAAACACTCAAAACAATTAATCAGGAGCTTTATATTGTTTGTTTGCATTTGGTTTGTTAAAGCTGGCAAAGGTGATTCTGGAGAAAGATAGCTGGTTGTTGAGTTTCGTTCCCAGGTCACCACAATTATCCAGTATTGCTCAAAATGGTACACAAGTTGTCCGACCCCAGCAGGTGCAGCAGAACTAACAGAAGAATGAGTGAGAGGTCGACGTTCAAGACCACAATGTTAAGATGTCTAAACATGGAAAATAAGTGAAAATACCTGTGTTGGTCAACCATTGGTTGTAAAGGTTAATGCTGTTCAATACTGCTGTTTTTCTCATTCAGTGCACCACGGCACATCCATTCCCAAAAACATGTATGATCACACTTAGTGTAGAGAGAAAATTGTATGTGTTCAGTTGGGGGTTGTTATGTGTAAAACGCTGACAGATGCAAGTCTGGATAACAGGATGCAGATACAAATACAGCTATGGCAGATTGTGTTTCTGGCTAACACAAGAGACCACAAACATACATTTTCAAAGTGATGAAAAAACATGTCATTATAAATCACCCACACCTTTGAATTCAAAAAGGGCTCATGAATTATTAAAACTGGATTGTTTACCAAAAGTAATTTGAATGTGCATGTATACTGTTGCTTGGGGAAGTTCAGGGATAATAGTGTCATTCGTATTCTGTCTGGTTTCATGTTATTTCAGGTTCACTAAAAGGCTCATTTTCACAGCAGATTTGCTGTAGTTTCACTCAAGCGATGATCCTCCTGCTGAGCTCACTTCAGCTGCTCCATAAAGAGTGATCCTCATACCTCTTCTCCCATCCTGACTCAGCTTTATAACCTTCACCGGGTCACGTCTCCAGTTGTCTGTTTTATTGTTTTAAACATTTTGACTCTCTCATTATCCTGATATCACAATTTTTACCTGTACGTAAGTGACTGGACTGAAGTAAACCATAGTAAAAGTTGAGTTAAATCTCAACTTTTGCTATTCTGTGCTTAGAATACAGTTTATAGTGATATATATAGAATATATATATATATATAGAACATCCAAACACAAATTATGAACTATAGAGTCCATGACGTTCAATTATACCACGTTTATGACTAAAAAGTTTGTCTACTTTTTAGTCTCCAGCAAAAACAGCTGCAAGGGCTCATTGAGACAGGACTATGTTATTATATAATATGTTATAACCCCGTTAATTAACGAGCATCAAGGGAAAACAGTGAATGAAAAATGGCCCTGGACTTTTGACTCAGACTGTTTAACCTCCAGCCTTCCCCAATCAGTCAAGAGACAAAAACACATTTAGTATCCTGTGTTGTGCAATAAAGTAAAGTTTGTTGGTCCCAACTGGCTTATTATTTTTTTTTTTTTTTACAGTGCAATTGCTGAATAAGGTATCGGAGTTGCACCTTTACACAGTACGTTCTGCACAGTATAAGAGAAGGTTATATAGATTCTCAATGTGACCACTGGAAACCAAACTGCATGACAAGTTTCTAAATTTACTCACAGCAGCAACAGTCCCTCATACTTTAAAATAACAAAATATGTTGTTTGTCAGTGCCCTCCAAAATGACCTATATGACTTCTGCCCTTATGTGTGTAAGTGCACAGATTGGCTTTTTTTTTTTTTTTTTTTTTTTTTTTTGAAAGTGTGTTTACTGTAGCTCACTGCCTAAGTCAGGAGTTGACCTGAAGTCTTTTCCTGGAAGCAACTGTGACACTAAAAACGGTACTGGATAAACACAGTAAATCCGAGCTCAGAAAACTGAAGAGATACTATAAACAACAATTAGACCATGAGCATGGGAAGTGATTGGCATACTAATTGATTAATTAGTACATTAACAAAGAAACTGGATTCACGGAAGTTTAAACTAGATGTCAAATTTACTGTCCCTCATGCTAGGATAAAACAAAATACATCCAAAGACAGATCAGGCTTTATTCCAGATTGCAAGTACAATCCAGTATTTATACTTTGACTTGTGTGTCTTTGGTCCAGGGCTGTTTTTCTTATTGTAGATGGGTCTGGAGCCCTTATTCTTAAATCTAGGCCCTTTGTGTTTACATTTTTGGGTGTCTAAATGAATAATCAGAAGGCTACAAAGAGTTTTTGAATTTGTCTCTGCTCAGCCAGCAGCTGCAAACAGGATGCAGTCTTTGGGAGTAATGCAGCTGTGAGATGATGTTCACTAATAGGGCTTGTTTTGCCACCAGCAGGTTCACATTGTTATTCTAAGTGTCTGACAACTTTATGGAAAGTATCTCTACATACACAGACCTTTTTGTGAAAGAGTAATACTATTTTTGTTTAATTGCGAACTACATTTGTAACACACGTTAAAACACAAAAAAAAATCACATTCTATTGCTTATCTTGATGAAACAATTCCTGGTATTAACATAACAGTGCAGTGGTTCCCAAATTTAACTGGCCCTTCTGAAGCTGATAAAATTCATGCCCCACCCACCCCACACTTGCCATCAGTCATTAACAGTAATACAAAGAAAAAACTGATTAAAGTGGATTTTGAAGTAGGATTTGCATTAGCAAACTCTTATTAATTTGTTTCCCCTACATAATTCATATTCATTCATATTCAGCTTTCCTACTCATCCACGCTTATCACACAGTATACAGTGGCTCTACGCCCCCACATCTGGAAACCACTGCAGTAGTGGATAAAAATGTGCATTGTCTTCTGTCAATTTTTGATTCAAATTTGACTGGAAACCAGGCTACTGTCAGTTAAACTACAACTGCAGTGGAATAGTAGGGGTTTCTACTAGCAGCAGCATGTTAAACTGAAACCAGGATGACTGACAGGACCATTTTCTGATTTGCCACCTCCAAGTTGAAGGTTTACTTAGATGTAGGGAAATAACTTCTTTGTTGAAGTTCTATATTTACAGACATTTCTGTGTTAAGTGTTTAACATAATGGCCAACACTCTTGTATTTTTTATCTCCATAGGACACAGAAATGCAAATGTTGAACAAGGCAAGGACAGCCTGTAAAACAAAATAGACTCATACGCTATGAACACAGTGAAAAATGGAGTGCAGCTAAATATGTACAGTCTTGTGCTAAATACAAAATAAGACTTTTTAACATTAAGAAATACTGCATTTGAGGACAGATTCCATCTTGAATTAAGCAACAAATGCACGATTTTACAGAACAGCTTCACCTAAGTTCACAAATGGAAAAGAGGTATTTCTTTGCAACATTACTGCCAGAAGCTCTGTTTCTGCAATCAACTGCAACAGGTGAAAACACAGCAAACTCCACCAGACCATCATAAAAGGGCACTGCACTCTCTCCACGTTTCTTTGCTCTCCAACCGCCAAAAACGTTTTCGCCTATAGGCTATTCTCCACCTTTCCTTTCCTCTTTTCTCCTCTGTCCCCTTGAAGGCCCTACATTAGTTTCAATAACTGCATCTGTGTCAAATGGCAAATCAATACTAAATCGCCAGTGGGATCACAGGACACTCTTTGAGCTGCTCTCACCTCCCTCTTTTTTATGGGCATCTGTATTAATTAGTGTAAGCTGTGGTTACAGCCTGTACTGCAAAATGAAGAGTAGCACAGACATGTAATGATTTATAACGGAAAAACACTGGCTGGTTTGTGTTGTCAATGAGCAAAAAGTATTTGTACTCATTTCCAGTCAAGTGTGTGATTGCTGTGTTTATTTAGGGAGGCATTCATTTAATCTTTTTCACTGTGAAAATTAGCCCTTTGCTGTGGAGTCAATTAACTACAAAATTTGTCCAAAACCCAAAAGCCTAAAGGGATTAAATCTTTAGTCTTACTTTCACTTTAAAGAAGACTGATAAATAGAGGATGTAAACTACACACATGTATTACATCTATCAAAGGTATAGTACATACTGAAGATAATTTAATTCATGTATTTATTTCTGTATCATTTTCTCTTTGCATTAAGTTCCTTCATCCAAGTTTTTGCCTGGTTGATCATCGTAACATTACATTAGTAAATACATTATTTAACCTGTATTTATTCAGGGAGACTTCACTGAGAGCGATGCTCTCTTTTGCAGGAACACCTTGATCACATTCACACCGTTTCACACCGAGAAGCTGCTCAGTACAACCACAGTCTTATCTGCTGGCCACTGGGCAGCTCCACTGGAGCAGTTGGGTTAAGGGCCTTGCTCAGTGGTGGTAATGTGGGAGGGGCAAGTGCCGTCTTTCACTTTTCCCACCCAGATTTATCCTGCCAGATGGTGGATTGAACCGGCCACTACTGCCCACCAACAGGGAAATTAATACAAAGGCAAATGAATACAGAATGTAAATGAGTAAATAAACAGAAATATCCATTTCTGTCACTTTTTTAAAAATGAATTAATGCCTAAATTTCTATACATTTATATTTTGTTGCATTCAAGTATTCAGTTGCATGTTAATTTATTTGTTGAGTCATTTCTGTATCTCTTTATCTATTTTTGATACCTGCCAGCAGAAGTGCGAGATCACAAATTCTTATCTGAGTGAACTGGCCCTTTAGTTTCTCATTTTCTGCCCAGCTCTGGGTTGTCTCCTTATGCCCTAATGTTTGCCTGGATATTACATCTTTTATCATAAATCTGTTTCGTATGTTCCTCCCTTGAAAGTCTGAGTCTTTTGACCCCAAAGTGAGTCTGAAACTGAAGGTGAAGAATGAATCATGCAGGCACAGAGAGATGAGACACAGAAAGTGAAGCTAAAGGCTAAAGGGGCCGGAAATGAGATGCAAGAGATGGCACAGGGTGTCTAGAACATTACATGCTAGGGTGTGTGTGTGTGATGTCAGGGGAGATATAAGCTCCTGTTTGCCTTTGCAGGACAAAATGACCCACAACGTGGAGAGAAGCTGGCAGTCTTTATTGATTTTTTTTTTTCACTTTCTAAGAGTAAGAATTCATGACATTGTGTCAATTACTGGGAAAAAAGTAAATAAAATGACTTTTTTTTCTTGCAAGTTATCTGATATCTGTTGATATTATTTGCTTCATATTGCTTGTGGGATTATCACTATTTATCTTATTAGTATTCAGGGAACTGATGTTGCATTTTTTAAGTTGCCATAGTATACTTAAATTTAAAGGCAATCAAATGGGATGTCTGCCACATATTCAAAAATTTAAAACCTTAACTGCTGGCATTTAAGAATGACAGCAAGTGGTTGCAAAACAGGTTTGACATACACCACAGTTGGCATAAAATGTCAGGCCTGCATATGCATAATCAGGTTGAGATGAGTTTTAGTGAACAGCTGAGCTCACTGCCTGGGATGCAAATCATCCAGCACAGTGTTAGTCGCCTGAGATGACAAGTTCAATTTTAAACTCTATACATACTTTTGTCAGAATAGGACATTAATAGCTACATTTATGGATAAAATGTGTCTCTTTCACTGCCTTTGTTATTAGAAATTTTTGGCAGGTGTTGTGACTGTGAGGTTTTGTTAAGCCTAAGCCCAAGGGGGACTGACGCAGGCTTCCCCATCCATTTCAGTGACACCGTTCCAGTGGAGCAACGGTGGACCCTCAAAGGAGGGGGTTGGGTTGTTGTGCTGCAGTACAAGAAAATGTTGTTTCTGACGTTGTCAGTTAACTTTGGCACTTTGCAGTATTGTATAGTTATTTGTTTGCTGTTACTGTGCTGGCATCCAGATGGAGGAGAAAATTATTTGTGCCATCATTAACTTTTCACAGTTGTGAAACCATTGAAACCAAAGAAGTACATACCATCTGTATGTTGGCAAGTAAACTTGACTCACTGGTTATGGTCCTCTCATATGTTTAATGTCTCTTTACCTTGTAGCAACACACCCTCACTTAAAGCTCCAGTAAGCAACATTGTTTTGGTATAAGTGAGAAATAATTTCATAAAAAAAACTAAATAAATAAATAAAAAAAAAACTTTCAGCATATTGTAAATCAGGTGTTCTGAGAGAGAACTTGACTACTCCACCTCCTCTTTGACTCTGTTTTCAGCATTTAGAGAATCTGCCCCGTGACAGTAGACTTAAACCAATCAGAAGTAAGACTAAAAAAAAAAATGCTCAGTGAGGTCAGTGAGGTGACCTTTGATGTCTGACCACCAATATCGAATCAGTTCATCCTTGAATCCAAGCAGTCCTTTGTGCCAAGTATGAAGGACTTCCTTCGAGGCATTCTGGAGATATCATGTTTATAAGAATGGAGTGGCCTCAAAACATAATGCCTTTGGCCACAGCTGTTACTGGTGTGGAGCCATAAAAAGGTTTCTTCAAGAATTCTGATACATTCATGACAATCATGAATGTGCTCCAAAAACTGACACTGATTGGTCCGGTCGTATTCGAGAGTAGCTGCAGACACATGCATGCATACAGGTACACGCGCAAGTGATCACATAATAATAATAATAAAAATCTTTACTGCACAAAAACAGAAGGAAAAAATCATCTTACCAATATTTTTATGTTGACTACACTGCAGAGTTTGCAGTGGTATGACCTCCTTCCAGAAAATCACACTTGCCACTCTGATTCTGACAACACACCTGACTTGCTGCGTCTCCCCTGCCATTTACACAAACAAGCTCTCATTCTGAAGCTGCAGTCGGCACCAAGACAAATAGTTCCTACAGCTGCACGCTGCCAGCGATTGCAGTGGAAGCATTTCACGCTTACTTCAGTGAAAGCACACTCAGTCTATAAATCTACTGTTGGAAATACTGTGACAAACCTTCATGTGTAGCCAAATTGTAGAGGAGTTTTGACACACTATTTTCCTCTGGGCCTCTGAGCGCAGACTGACAGTAATACTGATGACAGAGCTCAGTACTGCTGGTGAGTGACCTGTGCTGAAGTCTCATCTAAGATTCAGTGCTGGAAATATTGCCCATCTGTGTGCGTGTGTTGCTGTTTAGCGATTCATCATCAGGTATCTAAAACCAGCATACTCAATACATGGCTCATAATAGGCCTCAGATAAGAATAAGATACTCTTATTATTCCTGCATGATGAAATTAATAATCTCTTTATCCAAATTACAAAAGACATTCTCTCACATATTAGCCATACAGATTGTTTCAGTGGTATGTCTTGACATTTCCTTATTTGTAATATTATATAATATTGTATTAGCTGTGAGCTAATTTTAACAAAATGCCAAATAATTTTTTCACCAAAGTTTTATGAAGTTTTGTGCCAGTCACACAAAACACAATGCTTTAGTCAGTCAGAATCTGTTTTGTGCTTGCTGATGATTACCCCAGGTGATATAAAGACAACTTTTCTTCAGTCTACATTGAAAATTAGCTGTGACAAGAAATTCTGGAAGGACAAAAACATGACAGCATTCTGGGTTGACTGGGAATTCATCAAAAACAACATCTTCTCAGGTGGGAATAAGATTCCGGGCTTGAGACATTTAGCATGAAAAAAAGACCACTTAGGATAAGGAAAGGGAAAAGCATGGGACCGGTGACAAATATAGTCTGAAAATATACTTTTTTCCACTTAACCTTTTTCACTTTGCCAGAGAGCATCAGAGCATGAGTCCATATGTAAACTGAGACCAGCCAAAAGCTCCTGGAACTTGTCACTGCAGTAATTCAAGCGTAGTGTTTAGACTGACCGTGTGAGCAGACACCACTTAAACATGAGAGGTACAGTGGTCAGGGATCTACTGTTAGAAGAAACAATTACAATAGTACTAGTTGTAATACTAGCTAAACTTCCGCCAGTTTTTTAGGAAGTAGAGCAGAGATGTTAGTGTGGTCACGGCAGCAGTTTTTTATTGGGGATTATTTCAAATTATAGCAAGAGTAATCCACATTATTCACTATTTTACGAGAGCAAAGCTATTGAGACAAAGATAGATGTTTCACCTGAAGCTAAAAATCTATTAGGGAAACACATAAATCTCGTTTCATTTAATCTATTTTAACGTTTATTTGTGCTCTAAGGGGACAAGTATGTAGCAGAAACCAATGCCTCACGCCAGCAGCATTTATAGCCTAAACTAATTTGAAATGCTCGTCCCTAAACTCCACAGCAAATACACGAGAGACAATACATAACACAAACTCAATAAATGCATATATTAAAACCCCTTAAAACCTGACGTCTTCTTCTTGTAAGAGTGTTTCTTTTTTTCTGACAAAAGAACTGAAGCTGAGTCATTTTTTATCTCTACTAATGTCTTTATTATACAGTATTTGATTAAAGTGGAAATGGACAACTTTTTTTCCTTATTTATCATTATGAAGTAAATGTTGTTTGCACAGTGGAATGGTTATAGAATAGTGACACCATTCACATTGAGACTAGTTCCCTATAATCATTAACTATGAAAACTTAAAAATATGTCTGCAATCGGGCGTAATTTTTCCCAAGAAAGTTATATCTCAAAACATCCTGTGCCCTCCACAGTGAAGATATCTTATTGATCGATTAATCTTTTATATGACGGATTTAAGATGTTAATATTACAACCACTTAAACGAAGTGATAATAATGACAATTTGTAAACTTGCATATCAACTTTAAGTCTTGTTCTGCCAATGATGAGTTCTTCCATCAATTATGATTCACTGCCACTGACAAGATAAAGGATATGGTCTGGTGTTAATGTGAGGGATCACTGAATATGTTGTAACGCCTGTTAAAATAGGTCAGAAAAATGAAGTAATTTGAATGCCATGGCTTTGTTTTATTAGTTCTGTTATACTGTTATATCCTGAAGTTTTCATACCACGATTATATAATGAGACGCTGCCCTGGCTGTATTTGGTAAGAGGTTGTTGTTGTTAATATGGTTCAGGGTTTTTTCTGTAATGGTTTTGTTAAGCACTGGACAAAACCATTCTGAGTTGAATTTGAAGGGGGCATACAGACTCTCAAGTCTTTTTTTCTTCTTCCATTTGGTGGTGATTTGTTGCCTCCATTACCCTGACTCTTTTCAGCCACAGAATTGACAAAACAAACTTGTTTATCCTCAGATGAGAATTTACTTTCTATTATCTGTGGAGGTTTGCTTCCAAAACTCACAGCTGTGCCGTCCTACTTAACACAGGTTGGTTACACTCTCATGTTGCTCTGGGGTCTGATGGGAGCTGCTCGCTCTGAGTCACAGCGATTCTTTGCTCTCTGCATATGAGGTCTGTCTCTCCATGGCTGGGTGAAGGCTGTTTTGAAAAATGTCAACAGAGGATGCCTTCCCTGGGGAGGTGGATTATATTATCACAACATAAAGTAACATCTGTGTTTATCTAATCCTCTATCTAACTCAGTCCCTGTGTCCTACAAGCATTCATATACAGCTGACTTGTGATCATGATTTATGCTGACTGGGAACATTTATTGTCAGTGCAGGAAACAGTGTGACTTTCATATATTCAGGGTGATGATGAATGCTCCAATTTAACTCAGAATGTTTGTATTTATCTAATACTCAGTGTTGACAGTATTTCACTATGACTACAGTTTGTGTAAACAAAAATGTTTAAGGTGCCAAAAGTAACCATAAATGCGTTAATCATGCTTTAATAGCGACAAATTGTTAGTGTAAGGAAATAAAAAGAAAAACACTGAACATTTTGTAGATGTGCAAAACAAGGCAGTAACCGTGTTTCCGTATAATTATCAAATTGACTTGAAGTGAACTTTTGATTTAGATTTATATCTGCACAGTGTTTCAGACAGGTGACACACAAATAGCATTAACCACACAGGTGACAGTGATGTCACACAGGTAATATGAAATGATAAAAAAAAACAAAAATGAAAACGTCAATATTCTGCTTAAAACTGTCTCTTTCACAAAAATGCTGTTTTCTCCGTTTTTTTTTTTTTTTTGTCTGAGAAGTGGATTTTTTGATACAACCAATCAACATTCAAGTGGTGATAAAGAAGAATGAATAAATGAAGATAGAACAAAATGTTTTTGTGCCTGAAACTAGAAGATCTGTTCTTTTTATCCATGTTAACATATGTTAACATATTCATAGGATGTGGGTGTTTAAAAATAAGTGAAAAATGCTGGCACTGGCTGGCAACATTATTAAAAAAAAACACTGGCAGGGAAAGAGTTAATTTGCAGGTATTTTGGTCATGAATTAAATACTGGACAAATAAATTGTTTTGACCAGATTGCGGTGCTGGAGGATATCTGAGATATTAGAATTCATTCAGAGGGGGACATGAATGTACTAAAATTTATTGCAATCCATTTGCTACCTGTGGAGACATTGCACTCAAAACCACGAATGTCAACCTCATGGTGGGGCTAGATTGACCTGACATGCCCGATGTTTTGTCACACAAAACCGTACATAGAAACTGTTTCAAGAAAACCTCTAGCAGGTGATTGGATGAACCCTCTGTCTGTCACGTCTAACATGGGCTAACTTCAATCAATCAGATCAACTCACTGAACGGAAGCCAAATTCAGTCGAAGGAAGAGCAAAAAATTTTTCATCAATAAAAGCCTTCAGTGCTGTTCTTTGCCCTTCTTTCAATGAAGAAATACTCCCCAGTTCTCATATAACTGTTAGTTAGTTAGATAGTTCCTCTGTGGATGCTGATTGGCTCACACCGCCTCTGGTGCAGACACAAACAGACATCTTGGAGCCTGGCGAGATGGATTCTCGTGTGATCTCACGAATCCAGTTGCCTCTCAAGGTAAGGGATAAATGAGAAGTCAGAGGATCACCAGAGTCTGAAGGATTTATGCGCCAGGGGGAGTTTCTGTACCACATTTTGCAGGAATCCATCCAGATTTTTTGAAATAATTCAGTCTGAACCAAAGTGATGGACCGACTGAGACCAACATTCCTAGATCTAGAGTCATGTAGCTATCAGAACATTTTGCAGCTGTGTACATACCGCCTGAATCTGTCAAATCCTCACTGTAGTGTGAAAGCTTTTTTTTTATTTCTTCTCAGTACTGTATCATATTTTATTGATAAAAATGTTCTTAAACATGATTAAAATTCCCTGAAAAAAGGCAAATTTTCCTGATGTAAAATCTAGTTGCATCTGAATGTAGAAATGATTAATTGAGTATCAATTGATGTTGAGTCACTGATTTAATTTTATGTCATGTATTAGACATGGCAAGATAGATACATATCAGGAATGTGTGGGAACATTTGCAGGAAAACATTTTTTAATGAAAGGTGGTACGTTAAGTCCAGAGTAAACCTCAGTGGGCCACATAATTAAAGTCGCATAAAGTCCAACACTATAGATGGAATCTGATGGCCGGTGATAAGGACGCAGGCTTCAAAGCGTGACTCTGTCTTTGATTAACTGCAGCAAAGATGAACCGCTCACTTTAAATGATTGCCTTGAATATGTGTATATCACTGGAATTGGGTAGACCAGAATTCCAGAGCTATTGCTCCAGCTTTTTTTTTTTTTATTACCATTCTTGCAGCTTTCATGTGAATAAATGATAATTTTATCAAACAAGTGAGTACAATTTCAGCTGGGTTCCTGAGTGAAAAAGGAGTCATCTGAGGGCAATTCTTTCCCCTTATTTTACCTTTCCCTTTCACTTGATTACTACATTCACATAAAATCAATTCATATTTCATAGTCATTTCCCTTTTCGTGTCTCCTCATTTACCATCATGTGCTGGCCTTTGGTAAAGCTCTCCTGCCCCCTGGTGTAATAATTCTATCATTTATTATCCTCTTTTGCTGCTTAGTCCATCATGCTCAATTTCAACATCGTCACCATCCAGGTAATTAATCACTCCTAACAAATTACCAGAGTCCAAGGGAAGAAAGACCAAATCAATTAGAGCCTGAGTCAAGACTAGAACCATTGATGTTTGTAACAGGGACCAGTCTCGAGATCAATAAACTACTGGAATGCTACACCACTTCCTGTTACACTTACAGACTCCAGCTTTTAGTGGCTGCTGTTCAACTCAGCAAAATGTTACAGTCCAACAGCACCGTTTTTCATGTGATAACTGCCAATTAAATGAGGAAGTTAAGACAATACAAGTGTCCTGATTTCTCTTAAAGGCACCAGACAATCATTGTAACATGAAGTTACAATGATTTTAAAATCCACTGACTGTTTTCATGGAATATATTGGCTGGTAAAAGTAATGACAGGTGATGTTCAACAGTGGAGAATTTTGTGATTATAGCCTGCCACCTAGTGGCAATGCTGCATACTGACACACCAGTCAACAGGGCTTTAAAAATGAAGTTCATCTCATGATAATATACACTGACAAACAAAAATACATTTTGGGGATTGTTTCAATTTTTGATAGTGCTCTTACATGGGATACTGAGTTTTATTCTCCATCCTGTTTTACGTTGATCATGGCATTTTGTCCCTGTTTTTCAATCAGTCAGACTTTATTTGTTTAGTACTTCTCATACAAACACAAAGTGCGTCACACAATAAAAAAATAAATCGATAAAATATATGCATGTACCCAGTAGTTTAACAGAGATGACTAAATAAATAGACATTAAATAAATCAATCAATAAAGTTCAATAAAAAGTCAGACCCTAAAGGTGGGTCTTGAGTTTGCTTTTAAAAATATCAATGCTCTCAGGTTTTTATTATCATCATAAATTGGGTTTTTGTTTTCCATCCTATTTTATATTAATGAAGGCATTCTTTTGCTATTTTAATGCTCATGTCATTTCTATGTTGTGAAGCACTTATAGATGCAATATGAACAGTGCTAATACAAGTAAAGTTTATTATTATAAGTAGTATGTTATTAGCATGAAATCTTATGGACTATCAAATGTGGTTTTATTCTATTCTTTTCTATTCTATTCTGTTCTATTACATTACATTACATTATTCCGTCTGCATACTGTGCACACCAAAATGTGCTGTATCTTCATTTGTGGTATAACAGTTTGTATGTTCTGCTGTATACTAGAAAAAGTTTAGACACATCACATTTATACATGATTTAAAATCTATGTGTCTCCAACATCAAGCTGTTACCTTATGCTTGTTGAGAAGAGTGCCTTTGGGCCATGATGTTATATTAGGACACAAAGCACCTGCAGTATAAACCTGAGAAAATGACACTGAAGGAGACCCCAGACAGAGATGAATTATAACACTAAGTGACAGTTATGAGTGTGATACTGATGTTAAATATAAAGTAGCTGATTTTATATTACCAGTTACAAGTTTATCTCTGGTTTGCTGTCATTCTCCTCAAACACATGGCTGCACAGTTTGCTTTAACATGCTCCACGAAAAACAACCACAAAGTACAAGCAAACAAACTAACAAAATAACAGCCACCTGGGCTGGACTAGGTTTATAGACACAGACACTGTTTTTTGCTCTTTATCTCTCAGCCACTCCTTATTAATGAGGTACAAGTAAACCAAATGATTTGGCTGTTAATCTCAGGGCCATCAGGAGGTTTACAACATTCAGTATGGTTGTAAAACCCAAATGTCCTGCTTTACAGAGGAGGTGCTCCATCAGTTCTCACACTCCCTGTTAGGGACAAGTTGTCATAAATTTTGATCACTCACAATGTTAACATTGTCTGTGGACTTCAACAAATACACTACAAGTGTGTTCACATAAAATCCCAATTAAATATGACAAGACTGCAGACTGTTTCCTCTAATTACACACAAATATAATGTTTTTCTACTCTGTCCTGGGATACAAGGGGAAATGAAATACATCTTTGAAATGTCAGATTTCCTGCTATGATCTGTCATCATTATTTCATTTATTTTTTAAAACATGAAATTAATTTTTATCTTATTGAGTTTCTGTGCAAACTCCAGCAGAGGTTTTCAAAGTGGAAGGTGGGCCACCTCAGAGGACTTCAGTTTCAGGGGAGGCTCAGTATATGGAAGTGAAAAAATATTACATTAATTACAACATTAGTTATCAAAAGAACACGCAGAGAATAGTGTAAATGTGTGTGACTTAATTAAAGAGAGAGTTTTACTGTTTGTTTTTTTTTTTACTTTCCCAGAGTCAGAAATCAATAAATACCTTTGGACAGAACTTTTTAATGTATTTGATGTCTGAAGGTACGTCAATCACCAAAAGTAGGCTGTCTTGGCTCAACTGTTGGGTGTTTATGGCACTGGGTCTCAAACTCATCTCATCCCATAAAGGTCTGAGAATCAATCATCAATGGGATCAAATAACCAGTGGTGGAAAGAGGACGGAAAATTTGTACTCAATTACAAGTACTGCTACATTACCAAACTATTATTCAGTTACAAGTAAAAGTATTTAAAAATGTTTAAGTAAATATACTTAAAAATGAATTTAAGTTAAAGTACAAAGTACTTGTCACAAACACTACTCAGAGTATTAGTTACTTTTTAACTGTTAATGTTTAATACATTATCAATAGTAGACGTTAAATTAGAGATGTTTCTGTTTCTACAAATCTTCAATCTGAATTTCTCCAGAGTCCTCTCTGTTCTGCTCATTTTTCATTTAACCCTAACCCTCTCAAAACTATGGGGTGTATCATGCAGTGGTCACCGTGAGTCCACAGAAAAGACCTGCTTGACTTTGGCTGTTGCCCCCAGCGGCTCGACGTTCATACGTCGATTGCTGATGGGTTGGGAGACTGATCGTGAAATGACCTGAAGTACGTTGTTTAGTTTTATACTGCACCACACATAGCTTGGATGTGCTGATATACTGCTGACCTTAGTAACACGGGAACATGTCATGGTTTCTACTGCCATCAGCTGTGTTACCATGTTACATCTTTCAGCGTCTCTGTCATAAACAGTAATGACACAGATACACTCCAGAAATCAATTGATCCCTTGACTCTGGATACTTTATATCTGAACTTTGTCCAGAGGAACTTTATCCTGTAAATTGTGTTCCAAGCTGCAGAACCACCATTTTGAAGATGGCGTACTTTGTCCAAATACAGTTATCACCTCCAAGTTTCTGAGGTCTATGTGGTCACAGTCTGTTGATGCTGTCTTTCTTTACTGGCGCTAAGCAGTGAGCTCTCTATTAAAACATAAAATTAAGAAGCAGTAAATAAACAAGCGCCATCTGTCCACTATTAGGTTGCAGAGCTTTTTTCCTTCACTTGTCACTAAACTTTACATAAATGGCAGCGAATAACTAGGTTCCCCACAGCGAGCCATAACAGTCTAAGAAATTAATTACAGTGGATCCTTATTATTAAGACAAAAATACTATGACAAGAAGCCATCCTGGGATGAAATGGGAGAATGGGAACTGTGGGTGAGCGAAAGGTTGTTTCCACCTGTGTTTACTTTATGCAGCATCTCCAGGTGCTTGGAGCAAAATGACATATTCCTGAAGGTTACTTCTTCATGTGCCAGACAAACTACCCCTTTCTGCAGTCAAAGTGATGTTGTTTCTCCAAACAAAAAACACACATCAACCAGACATGAAGCAAATTACAGGCTGTTTCAGACAGCTCAGAATTCTTCTTCGCCTATCACTACTATCAGAGTTCTGTCTTCTAGTATTGCTTGTAATTACAGGTTTCTGCCATAATGGCCAGGGTTGGAATCATTTTGGGTCTCAATATAAAATATACTGATATCACATGCCTTAACTGAAAGAATACATAGAATTTTTATGGAAGAGGATTAGAGTCACAAATAGAGAAACAAAGTCAGAATTTCCGAGTTTAAGGTAGAAATATGTAACAATTGTTCATCCAAAATTGAGTACTGCAGTTAAAATGACAAGTTGGAGCCATAGGCAACATTAAATAGAATAAAACATAAACAGATCTTACTAATTATATGATCTATGGTTGAAGCGAGTTGCTTCCCCTTGCCCCTTCCTCCCTAGACTCAGTACAAGACAAGTGCAACATTGTAAATTGATAATAACAAGAAATGATGAGTACTACACTGCAAGTTGATCAGCTGTTTCCTTAAAGTTAAGTAAGCCTATTGCTCTGAAAATACACACTCTAGAGTTTGAATTCAGTGACTGCCTGCCATACTCCGCTAACATGTTGCTCAATTTTACCACTCTAAACATCTACTCCTTCTAAAAGATTATTAATGATTTCTTATGACTCATGAAAAGGCACTAACTCAAACATTTGGCATGAATTTTAACTCAGATTAATGTGAGATGAGCAAACAGTAGCACAAGTTACAGACCAGAAGGGACATCACTGCTGTAGCCTTGTTGTTAGAGAATCAAGTTTTTGGTCATTTTCTGGTCATTTTATGATTTATCACAATAAGTATGTCACAGAATGTCGCACAATATGTCTCCTTCAAAGTCTGAATTTCACTGTTAAAATCAGAATTCTGAGTCTAGAGTGGGAAACACAAAAACAAACAAAAACACAGAACCCAAATTAAATCTTTACATGTGGCCCTACTCCTCTTCTGAAAAAAAGCCAGAATTGTAAGAACCTTGCTATTGTAGAAAAGATGACATATGCCACCATTAATAACAAAAATATGAAGAAAAACAGGACTTTCATATTGGTTTCCTCCTGATAAGACAATCTAAAAGATAACATTACATGATGTAAGAGATTTTAACTCCACTGTTGATAAAAAGTTATCACATTAGTTGCATCATTTTTCATTTTAGATCTCAAAAACATTCCAGCAGGCCCGTATTTATGTAAGTGCTTGCAGGCACCAATGACAAATAACACCAGCGAGCCTCTTGATATTTTAAACAACACCAACTCTCTCAGTGTGTGAGTGTGTGTGTGTTTGAGAGAGAGACAGACAGAGAGAGCATCTGTGTGTGTGGAGCAGATAGGATTGGCTCATTCATCCCACAAGGCTGTGCATGAGTGCTGCTGGTCTTCACTGATACATTTCAGTTTCTCTGATCATATTCCACGTCCCCATCCGTCCATACAGACTTTCCAGGCCAACGTCAGCATTTTCAAATATGCTTTTCCGATAGAGTTGGGTTGTTTGCGGCATTGCGGCTTTGTCTTTTGACTTTGAAGCACAGATATTTTGTATTATCTGTTCTGAGCTGCAGTGAAAAATAGAGACGATGAAAGGAAATCACTCAGGATCTGACTGACAGTTGTTGCACTCTTACTGGTGTTTAACTAATGAGATACGGGAGATCTGGTCTTGCAGGCAACTTTTTTTCTGGGTTAATACTTCACTGAGAGGATGTCTACAATTATAACTCCACCACTGGACCTAATTCAAATAACTAATGAGCTGGAGGATTAGCAGAGAGGTTCATGCTAATGGAGAAGTCATTTCACTGTGAGACAGTTAAAAACCTCTCCAGGTGGAATTAGCCTATCTTCCCAGGCTCTTTTGAAATCCGCTTACGTGTATTAAGCTAATGATCCAAATACTGAAATAATTTTCAATCACACACTCCAAAACAACGTAGTGTGAAACTGTTTTCTCCCTCGCAAATTTGTCTCTCACAGCTTTTAGTAAACTAAAGTCTGAAAACTTGTTGTCATGTAAAGTAAAAGGAATATGCTATTTTATTAATGCAGAATACATTTATGCAGAATTCACACTGGTTATTTTGCTGCTTGGTGGCTTTTCTTGTATAAAAACAGCATTTTCTTGTTTTGTTCAAATGGAATCTCTGTCTCCACATGTGCTCACTGAGCAGCGACTAACACAATGTAGACTTATGTATAGTGCTGTATGTAAAGAGATCTCAAGTGGGCTCAACCAGTAATACCATTGCATAATAACCTATTACCTAAATGACAACACTTTCATGTTTTTCTTTTAGTAGAAAGAAGTACAGGTACACTGAAAACATTCACAGTTAATGAACCATCCATTTGTCAGGGCACATGATTTCTGCAGCCTTCAACAAGCATCAGCCTCAGAGTAGGCTACGGCTTTGAGGCTGATGCTATTTCATTAGCAATAACATAGTTAGCTGTCACAGCTCCATCTCTGATCTCTCGGCCATGACTAAAAACACACAGCTCTTTCCCCAAACCTGAGAACATCTTCTCTGTTCTCCGTTGTCCTCACAAGTTCTTGTGTTTTTCACCATGATGAGTCTCATAGTGGCGCCGAACAGGGCTGCAACTAATGATTGTTTTCATTATCATTTAATCTGTCTTATTTTTTGATTAATCAGTTAGTTAATGTGTTGTTTTGCCCACCAACCAAAGATATTCACTTTATTCTCAGAGAGGAGTAATTAAACCAGAAAATATGTCATGGTTTGGGTTTTTCTCAGTCACTTCCTGTTTTGTTTTGGTATGTGTTCTCTTGTGTGTCTTTGTTATTTTTACTTCCTGTCTTTGTCTATTTTCCTGCTCCTTTTGATCACTGATTATTTTCATCTGTTGGTTGCCTTCACCTGTGTCTTGTTATCCTCCCCTCCCAGGTGTATTTAAACCTGTGTCTTTACTTACTAGTTGCTAGTTTGTCCTCGTCGGTTTGTCAAGATCATATGTTAGCTTGTAAATTTTTGTTGTTTTGTGGTTTTTCTCTGCTTAGATTCCATGACAGCACTGTAAGTTTTTTGTGTTTGGTTTTCTATTAAACTTTTGAAAGTAACCAGTCCTGCTGCTGTCTACATTTGGGTCGTTCCTCCTGTTTCTGGTTGACAACTTGACAAAGTAGTCACATTTAAGAGGGAGGGATTAGAGAATTTTGATGTTTTTCTTAAAAAAACAATCTCAAACCTCAAAACTGGCTTCCCATTTACCTCTGTGAAGAAATAGGGACTGGTCCATTTTTCTTGCATCATGTGTCCATGCTTATTATGTCGATGCATTTTCTTGAAAAAATTGAACGAGTGACTTTTCTGCAATCTTCACATTATGTTTAGATACTTAAATGGATTACATCACTGCCACACTGAACAGATTAGAGCTAGATATGTCTATGCTTCTTGGATTGTTTTGTCATTTTGGCTTAATAAACTTGAGATTTGGTTTAGTATGAAATGCACCAAAGAACCCATCACAGTATAGCTATAAAGTGGACCACAAGAGGGTGCCGAAACAGACCAAAAAAAAAAAAGTCAGGAACCACAGGGATATATACGATTGCCTAATTACTGAATGATGCAACTTTATTCAAATCTGTATATAAAGTGTCTTCTGAACGCCAAATTTTGATGCCATAATACTGCCACACACACAAGGACACCAGCGCTTGTTTAGTTCGGCAACTAAATCATAGAATACTCAAAGAAATGACAACAGCTCCTGGTCTAGTGACCTTGTCAAAACTCTTTAACTCTTTACTTTAATGTATTTATTCAAGTTACTTTGATCATGATAATGAGGGAGTATGATTCAGCTGACATGACCACTGACTTGTGGTATTGTAATCTTGTTCATACTATCCATTCTCCTTCTTCATTAACCAAAAAACAGTAAGCCAATCCATTAGCTGTGATTAATGAATGGCTAAGGCTTTGATTGTTTAGTAAATGCATCTCCACACATATTAACTCTCATTGAGCTAATTGGTGACAAGCCCACTCCACACAAACCACGGTGCAACAACAAAAGAAGAATACAATTGTGGCTGTACACCACAAACTCTCTGTGCTTCTCTTAGTCTGCTTTTGCTAATTAGCTATCTGGCTCTTACAATGACTTTTCCCCTTTTCGCCATTTACTGAAAGAAGATGGGAGATATAAATGTAGAAATTTGTTCCAAAAGGTTCATTTATGCAATGATTAGCACAAAATTGAAGCTGCAATTACTGAACCACCCATCTGCTCTTTATTACTGGATGTTTCTATTCAGTGTCATTAGAAACTTGAGCCTATCTCAGCATGAATTAGATGAAAAGCATAGAATCACCATAGATAGTTGAATAAGTGGACAGAGCTTCTGGGCCGAAAAGTGAAGCTGATGGTAAGGTGCCTTAAACATGCATTCTTTGGCCAGCAGGGGGCGACTCTGCTGGTTGCAAAAAGATGTATGGAGTCTTATGAGAAACTGACCCTACTTCTCACTTCATTTATCAGCTCAGTAAGCAGTTTACTGATGGGTTTATGGTCTCAATCATTAGTTTCAGGTTGTCTTATTTAAAGAATAATATTCATTTTGAGAGTAAAATAGATGATGAAGTTGGGTATGCATTCTTATTGTCAGTGACTTGTCCAGTGCAACACACACATTGTAAAAATGGTGAAAGTGAAAACTCAAATTTTCATAGCCAATTACTCCTTTTTTGAGCTCAAACTCTTGTTCTGAAAAGGTTTTACTAACAATGTTTTGTAGAGATAATTTATTTTTCTTCTTTAGATGCAATTGAATGTCTGAGTTTAGGAAGCTCTGCAAAAATTGCATCTCAGATTTGTTGAGTAAGCTCCATCCATCCATCTATCTTCAACTGCTTATCCAAAATCAGGTTGCAGAGGTAGCAGTTCCAGCAGGGGACTCCAGACATCCCTTACCCCGGCTACATCAGACAGTTCTGACTGGGGGATCCCAAGGCGTTCCCAGGCCAGGGTAGAGATATAATCCCTTCACCTAGTCCTCGGTCTGCCCCCAAGACCCCAAGATACTTGAACTCCCTCACTTGGGGTAAGGACTCATTCTCTACTCAGAGTAGACAATCTACCAGTTTCCTGCTGAGAACCATGGCCTCAAACTTAGAGGTACTGATCCTCATCCCAGCCACTTCACACTCAGATGCGAACTGATCCAGTGAGTGCTGAAGCAGCTTTAATTACAGTGGATCCTTATTATTAAGACAAAAATACTATGACAAGAAGCCATCCTGGGATGAAATGGGAGAATGGGAACTGTGGGTGAGCGAAAGGTTGTTTCCACCTGTGTTTACTTTATGCAGCATCTCCAGGTGCTTGGAGCAAAATGACATATTCCTGAAGGTTACTTCTTCATGTGCCAGACAAACTACCCCCTTCTGCAGTCAAAGTGATGTTGTTTCTCCAAATCCTCAGGCCACCAAACTGCATGCCCTCCCCCCATGACTGCACCTCGTACATTGCAACTGCCTCCAGAGTCCCCCGACATGACATATCTCGAAAGGCCTTCTTCAGTCGGACATCTTCCTTGACCACCAGTGTCCACCACGATGTTCGAGGGTTGCTGCCCCTTGAGGCACCCACAACCTTAAGCTTTCAGCTGCAGCCCCAGCAATGGATGTTTTGAACATCAACCACTCAGGTTCAATGTCCCCAACTTCCACAGAGATACCAGAGAAGGTCCGCTGGAGGTGGGAGTTGAACGTCTCCCGGACAGAGGCCTCTTCCAAACATTCCCAGCTCACCCACACTACATGTTTGGGCTTGCCCAGTCTGTCCAGAGGCTTCCCTGGCCACCTGACCCAATTCACCACCAGATGGTGATCAGTTGACAGCACAGCCCCTCTCTTCACCTGAGTGTCCAATACATACGGCCTCAGGTCAGATGAAAGTCATTAAGTAAATAATGGTTAATGATTGATTTTCAAATATCCAAATAATGGCAAATCAATGATTGAAATACAAATTTTTGGAGGGTTTCTAAAATTCAAAGATGCTAGTTTACAGTTCAGGGCCAAGCACTGCCCGAGTCACGTTTGTCAGCCAAAAGCTCCACTTTCTTGTTGGTACTGTGCCTGTTCTGATTGCAAAAAACAGGATTGCCACCCCCATAATGCCAACCTTGAGACTTCAAAACAGTAGTCCACAAATCAATAGGCAACATCATGTTGGCTCTATCCACTGACCAATTCTACTGTCTCTGGAAAACACCCTGGACAAAACAGCACAAAATAACAAACCAACATATAAAATTATCATTATACTCTTAACCTCATTGTCAAAACTCTTTGTTTGTGATTCCCTGTAACTTAGAGATAGGATAGGATATTGTACAGCACAATGACCATACAAATACAGGGGTAACACAGAATGATTACACTGTGTTATGTCCTTTTATGTTATATTGGCTCTGACTCGTGCTAGTTTTGCTTGTACAGTATTTCTGTTATTCTTCAATTTATATGCAAATCCATGAAAAGTATATATCAAAATATTCCACACAAAGCCACTCTATTGGTGACATTTTGGTTTCCACAGTGACCTGTCTTCAGGCAATAATGAGACAAAACATCCCTGTGTCTACGCATATCTCCCTCTAACATACATGGGTGACAACATCACCATGACAACAGGACAAGGTAGCATTTGACAAGCTCAGAAAATTGCTATGGACACACAGGCTTTCTCCTCAAAATCTCCTCTGAAAATGGCTCTGTGAGAGTTTTTCTTCATTACGGGAGTACAAATAAAACACACATGTAGACAGGTTGCTGTTAAAGGAGACCCAAGAGTTCACGTGTATAATTCTACAGGATTTCACAGCCTTTTTCTTTTCTCACCTTGTGTTGATGCTGGGTGATGTGATGTGAAGGTGCTACAGAGGGGGCAGCTGCTCTGTCTTGTCTGCTTTATCACACATAGGAAGGTAGACTGAACTCCCTGAAGGCAAAGATGACAAGTCCACTATTACAGGATGTAAACTGAAACAAATTGAATGATATGGTGATAACAACCAGCAAAACCGATACTGGATCTTTTACAAATAACAGCAGTCATGCTTGTGTAAAATGCCCTCAAGTTATATATTTATTTTTACCTCTTTTGTCCTCTCTCAGTTCACTGTCTGTGCACCTCTTCCAATTATTTTTTAATTTTCTTGAAGCTGTTTTTGGTTTTTCTTCTAGGAGAGACAGCAAAGACAGTTTTTGCAGGTGTTTTAGTCCAGGGAACCAAGATCAGTGCTTTAAGAAGCACAGGCTTTGACAAACTGAAGATATCATTTGGCAGCAGTCAAGAGCATCTTTGAGTTTCAAAATTCTCCTCTCAGTTCTTCACTTACAAACACACACACAATGCTAATCCCCCCTCACCTGTCTTCTCTTTCCCATGGTTTATTTGTTTTATATGCTCACAGGAATTTCCACGCATAACTGAAGAAATATGTAAATAATTGATTAGTGAATTAGTGGAGTACTTTTTCTTGTTTGAGTGTAGAAAGGCCTCCCAGACTGAAGCATTACATCATGCATAGTGTTTTCTCAGCCAGACCTCGGACACATACATACACCACAAGATAAAAGAACACATCTTTTCTGGAAAAAAGAAAGAAAATGATTATTCTTTTCATTTACAATTTATTTTCGCATTTGAGAAGCAGCTAAATGTAAACACCAGGGATTCTGAATGAAAGAAATGGAAGAAATCTTTTGTGGTTTTTAACATATGGTGATCCATCTGATACCAATAAAAGCATTTTCATACTTTATTTGCAACAAAGTCAGGTATGTAATTAATTGTGGGCTATAATGGGTGTGTGATAGAGATAAGCTAAGTGGGTGGCAGACTGAAAACAGCCCTGAGTGAAAACAAGGCAAGGGACTGTGTTTGTGAGGGTTTGTTGCTTCAGGAACCAGTGATTGACCAGATTGAGTCTCAGCATTTAACCCATATGAGTGATAGGAGTGGTGGGCAGTCACTGTGTGTTTGTTGTTATCCAGTCATCTCTGTTTAACCAGGCCTGTCACATGTGCTTGTCCGTGTACACATACATGTTCATTCATGTGCACATGTATGTTTGTGCACGCGAGTCCCTCTCAGTCCTCCGTACCTTTATTTTCAACATGGCGACCTGATGAGTAACCTCATCATAATACAGCTAAACAGTACACTAAAATATGGAAACATATTAGGCGAGAAATAGGCAATGTAGTTACAGAATCTTGAGCCATTTCTGGTCAACACTGCTTAGTTTGACAGTTTGATCTGAGTTTCAGGAGGATACGTTGGAAGCATAATTCTGTTTTATAATGTGACAATGCTTAGTTTGAGATCTGGGTAAGTTTAGGGACAGAAAACACCTGCTTACGATCATAGTTTGGGTTAAACTCATCACTCTAGCAAGATCTTTCACAGGTCTGCGGCTACCTTTTAGACACAAGAGCCAAGAAAGCTGCTACCTTGTTAAAGTCTTTCTCATTTTAAAACGGTCATTAAAATATATAGATAATATTTCTCACAACAGTTTATTAACATAATCTGCCTAGTTTGACAGTTTAATCAGAGTTTTGTGGACAGTGTGTGTTCAAACGACACTGAACCGAAACCTTTCCCAGATAATGCTTGTCTGCCTGAACAACACAGTTTACAGATTTTTACTTCAGTTCAACTGAGTGAAACATGATGCTAAATTTAGACCTTATTTATATATAAAAAGTCTGTTTTGTCAGGTAATAAACCCCATCAGTGTCTGATAACTGCGAATGATGCATCTACTATGGCTTGCGCATAATATCAAAGACTGTCCTTTACACATTTTCAAAATTTTTGTCAACTCCAGTTCTGTGCAAGTGCCCTGGTCAGACATACTGACGGGAGAACTGACCTTGAAAAACGTGTGTTTGATGGTGGGGAAACCAGAGAACCCACACAGAAAGGCCCTGTCCTGGCTGGGAGAAATCCAGGAGGCGACGGTGTTAATCACTGAGTCACTGTGCCAGTTGGAGTAAACAGGGATTTAGACTGAAAACAGGCCTACGTTAAAACAACAAATTATCCAATATCTTGTGTGGACAGACAACTATCCTTTGTTTTCTGCCTATTAATGACAGGTACAGGAGCTGCAATGGACACAACAGATGGCCCATTAAATTCACTTCACTTTCAGCCAGTGCGTGTAGCAGGGAGCAAGTAGCCATAAGGAAGAGGAAAGTTAAGAGGATGCAAGTGAATAGAAAGAGAAGCTGCAAGGAGGACAGATGTGAACTTCATACACTGCCTCCTGCATAATGTTGGACACTTGCAGTAATTGCAGTTCTGTCTTTATTTTAAGTATTATGGAACTGTGGAAAGGTCTATGGTTGGTGTAAAAGTGCACACCAGCTGTTTGTCAGTGACTTTTTAGACATTATTGTATAACTGTCTCATTCATATCCAAAACAAAATGATTTTTATTATCAACAAAATTTTTATCAGGCACCCAGAGAAATTCTTTTGTGTTAATAAGCTTTAATTGGCACTACTAATATGATAATAGAAAAAATTATTAATTCTTTCTCTGTTGGACTAAACAGGCTTTTGAACTGGATAAGCAGTATGAGATGTAGGTCAGAAACAGTGTACTTGTCAGCCTTTTCTTTCTTTGTTCAGCAGGTCTGTTGCTGTTGCAGGATTTTATAGCTTATTTGTTGTGTTTTCGATAAACAAACGATTCAGACACGTGGGTGGAGGAGCTGTCAAAACTCATTTGTTTTTACATTTTTTTATTCTCAAACTCCTTTTTTCTTTCATTTTTACAGAACTGCATCAAAGTAACTGCTCTTCAATCAATTCAGTACTTTTGCGCCGTGCAGTAGATTTAAGACATTTAACAAAATCATCCAACTCCCCACAACTACAAATATGCACTTAATGTCCAATCAAATGAAAATATACCACCACCAGAGAAAGCGGTCAGCACCCAGGATTATCTCAAAACAAAAAGGTGACTCAAGACAACTTGCTCCGCTGTGCATGAAACAAAGATGAGAAACCATCTTCTTACTTCCACACTACACTAGAAGACCAATAAAGCAGAAAGCGATCACTGAGAATATGTGATCGGATCCCGGACGAGTCTCCATATGTTACGACCCCGGCTCAAGGAAACCAACCTGTCTGCCTCCTGAAAAAAAGAACAGAAACCAAGAACACTAAAACGACACTGGTCATAACATATGCTCTCAAATAATCAGAACAAGAAAACACATGTTTAAATGAACATATTTAAACTGTACATGTCATGTATTGGGGGTGTACTTTTGGCTCCCAAAAGGATACACTATTTCTTAAATAAATGTAAAATGTCTGATTTTTGTACCTGCATTTAAAGTATGTTGACTTATTATACTCTAGATGAGTTACTGCATTCTTCTTCACCAAATGTGGCTTCAAATTGTACAGTTATTGGACTGTGTGGCTTGCCCTCAAAAACAATTCATCTGCCTGAAAAACAGGAATCCGGAACAGTTGATGATATACGTGACAGCAGAATATGTCCACTCATTCCTACAACCTTTATTTTAACTCAGGAATTGTACATTGAAGCAGAGACCTCGTTTACAATGTAGCTGAGTAAAATATAAATAAAAACTCCTAGACACAAAGAAACACCAATAAGAAACGTAAAGTTAAAAGTGGTGATAAAAGTAAAAAACAATGAAGGCCACAATGAAACCTTAATAATAAATAAAACCAATTAAAATAAATAAAGCAAATGAATCACCTAAAACAAGATCACCTGGATGTGAAATATAATACAGTTAAATATTCCAGTTGTCCTAAGGATAAAAATCCTGTAAACTTTAGATCGTTCTGCAGTTTATTCCATGTTGCAGGTGCACAATGTGAAAATCTGGATTTTCCAAACTCAGTAAAAACAGTGTAATGCACATACTTGATTGTGTTTGATAGGAGCCAACATTAAAAGACATCATCAGAGTAATGTAAGAGGATAAATGATCAGTAAGGGACACATAAATATATATGTATTAAACTAACAAGAAATTGCCAAGACATATCAAGGTGATATACTTTATTTCCAGATCAGACAAAGGTCCAGGAAACTTCCCTCCTGGTGGGAGGAAGTCACATTGCAGCACTTTGAGGTTCTTTGAGGGACACATCAGCTGATCAGGAACATTTATATCCCTTTACGCTTTGCTGCATCAAACCAATCTTTTTCCACGCTGAGAGTTGAACTCTGGCCATCTGGGTGAAAACATCCTGACCACTGGTCCATGTGGGACAACAGAGGAGTTTGTTCTTCAAGTCCAACAAAAGACAAAGCAGGTCATTTGTTATATTTCCATTTGAGTGTTTTCTGATCTGAAGTTGCTATTGTCAGTAATTTCAGTGGATTCCAAACAACAAAGTCTTTTCTTATCTGCCTTTAAGTATAAGGTACTAAAATACTTAGAGTTAGTTTCTTTTAACCTTGACTTTTTTTTAAAATCATTACTAACTGCTGTTCAGAGATGGAGGGAAACTTTTCACTGACATCAACTGGACGAGGTGATATGTGCTTTTGTGCTGCTCTTAAATATCTATAATCTTACTCTTTCTAACATACGCAGACAAACAGCTCTCCTTCTGCAGAGATATGAATATGAATGAATAGTTCATTCTTGACTTACAGCTTGGGGTATCATGCCAGCCGTAATATACAACAGCTTTCTCTGGGAAATAATGGAGACCATTGTGTAAGCCGGGGACCAACATTAAGCTGGACAGACAGCCAGACTGGTTTGAACGGAAGCATTGGCATCCTCTGCAACCCCCATTCTAAGACAAATATATGGGAGAATATCTGTCTGACTGATGATGCTTGTTCTGTTTTTATAGGATTTAAGGTGTAGCATTTACTAAATATTGTTTATTTTGTTGTAGCTTGTAGCCTGTAGCGATCCAAGGGTTCTTGGAATGTGTTCAGTGAAGTTTTGAGTGTATAAGTGAAGGTGTTGAATAACTGGTTTTATCCATGAACTTACTTTGTTTATCCAACTTTATACAGCATATTTCTTCCTGATCACTGAGTGAGCCCCTCTCCTGAACCTGAGAATATATCGCTTTATTTTTGACTGGGGTACGGCTTAACTAAGAATTTATACAAACATGCAGCTCAAAGTGCTTCTCATAGCAAAACTAAAGTAACACAGACAAAAAATATAAACAGAATATTTTTTAAGAACTGCAAGATAAAAAATGACAATAATAAAATGTTTAAAAACAGTAAATAAAATAAAATACAAGGATAGAAAATGGTGTAAGAACAATTATTAGAACTTTAAAACTAAGACAATAACATTACTCTAAATTAAAAGCCAGAAAATAAAAGAAAGAGCTTTCATTTCAAAAATACAAAGAGAACTTGCCAATAATTAAGTAATATCCAGAAGCAGTGAATCCCACAGTTTAGTAGCATAAATCATTTTCCACTTTCACACTTCTTGTGGCAAAACAGCACATTTTCAGCTTGGTAACACTTCCTCGGCTTGACATTGTCCTTTTGCTTTTAGCTGAATGCTTTTAGCTGGAATTGTTTTCTCCACTTTGCTGCTGGTTTTGCTTCATGATTGCACTTTTTACATCTCTAATCTCAGTGTCCTGCTTTTCTATCATGTCTGGTTATCTTTCTTTGTTGGGACTTAGGCTTCGGTCTAACAGGCTGGTCACACAGATTGTTTGGTTTTTTTTTTGTTTTGTTTTTTGCTGAGACCTCAACCACAGCTTTTGTCTTTAACAGACATGCCTTTAAACAACTGGGTGGATTTCAGATCTCAGAGTTACCTTCTCATAGTCAAAGTGTGTGCTCTCATGCTCACTGTGCCTCTGTGACTCCAGTCATCTTCATTACAGGTACAGTTGATGATGAGCTTAAGCACTAAACTGTCCAGCCTAGTATCCATCACAGTAAACCTTATTCACAGCAGCCATTTTAACATGAAACAAGGTAAACTCAGGTGTTACCAATGATACTAATTCAATTCACTGAAATGCTCCACAACACTAAATGTAACGGGACCTTAATTAGTATCATTTGCAATACCAGTGTTAATACTACTATTTCACATCAACACGGCTGCCGTGAAAAAGGTCTGTTATATTGGCAGCACAATTTACTTCCTGACACTGAGTGCTGACACTAGATGTGGAGTGTCCTTGATGTAGCAAAGAGGAAAGCAAGGAGGCTGGGGTGGTGGATGGAGGGGGGGAACGCATCTGACCATTTGTGAAGGAGACCAGAGTTTGCATCCTGTCACAGACCTTCCACTAATTCTCTTTTTTTTTTTTACTTTCACCATATTATAGTCACCATTAAGCATGTACAACTACAGTGTCATACATTGCAGCAGTTTTTCCCCTATAATTGTGCATAACATTGAAGTTATCTTCTAATAACAACTTCTCTCTCTGTATTTGACAATGCTGCATTGTCTGGTCAGTGTTAAGTATCTTCATTGCACTGCTGTAATGTTGTATGTGTTATTTCAGTAAATTGTTGAAAATTAGCTTTTACACTCAAAACAGTCAACCTAGGTGAAACTACACTGATGTACAAAGAAGTAATTTTCAAAGCATTGGCATTGACCATTACAAAATATTGTCATTGAATAGTATCCAGTATTTTGCAGAATTGTGCAAACAATCTTCTTTCATTCAAGGCGATATCCTTCTCTTCCACAGACCAGATGCTGAAGATGTCTTACAAATGTCTTTGAAATTGACAGCAGCTACCTGTTAGAATCAAGATTTACAGAAGACATGCTTGTATTCACCAAAGATGTGGTGCGCCGCTCCCAGCTCTTCTCCCAAGAGCGACAGATGGATGGATGGACAGATAGAAAGATGGATTGACAGACAGATAGATGGATAGACAGATAGATATATTTAATGGTATTTTGTCTGCAGTTCTTGTGCAAATGAAAAGGAAATGCATCCATCACACTGTATGTTGTTTTCCCAGTAATATTTCAAACACTTTCAGCTCTCGCTGTTTCTCTGAGACAATGATCAAGAGTTCTGCCATTCTGTGTTGCTGCAGAGTTATCTGTCTACATTTGTGTGGAACTGTAGAGAGAATAGAGAGAGAAAAAGACATTAAGGTAGGAAATTTATCTTTCTGAGAAATCTCCCTCTTACTTTATACTGATGAAAGCAAGAACTAACTTAAAGCTTTACCTTGTTCCCACTGGTGTTATCAAGGAGAAGTACTGTTAATCATTTCTTAGCCTTTCCACAGAAGAACATCAAGAATGAGGGATTCAAGGAGTTTTCCATTTTGCTTCTGTTCCATGCTCATTAACAAATATATTTTACAATCTCTCGGAAACAAAATGCATCTTCGTCCAGAGAAGTTTATTGTTCTCGTACGGTAACAGCACTGCGGTATTCTTTTGGAGAAGAAGCACAGTTGCCCTCTGGTTAGTAGTTAAACTGTCTGGAGTTTCAGTATAAACCAGTGAGGCTGCACTCAGGGCCAAGCATTTGCTTTGAGACCTCCCAGGAGATCTGTTTATAAATGGATGAGAGTCATTGAACAGGACTTTGTAACAGTGTATATTTCAGATCCAGTGACAGTACACTCACCATAAAACAGCCAGTACTCAAGGCTGTGTGGCCTTTAATCTAGAGTGGCTGTCTGCTGGCACGGTCTTTGTCTCTCTGCTTTTATATGCCCCTGGCTTTATTAGGCAGTGCAGCAAACACTTAAGCAATACAAGCATGATATGAAATGCTTGACATTTAATCAGCTTTAGGAGTGGAGGTGATCTGGTTTCCATGGGAAATCTAATCTAAAACTCTCTGGCTCATTTAATTAATGTGGATAATGTTACATCATGTTCTCTATCTTGTGCTTAAGGCTTCGTATCTCTAACTCCATCAAATGCAGACTTCAGCTCTTAAATATCACGAGAATAATTCCCGACTCTCATGGCAGTGTGTGCGTCTTTCCCAGTGTTGGAAAGATACTAAGTACATTTACGCAAGAATGGTAGTTTAGTACAATTTAGAGGTTCCATTTTTCGTTTTTTTATTTAGTATTTTTTTTAACAGGTAAAGAGTATAGCAATAATCAGTTATTAACCACTTCAAACCTCCTCACCACGCATTGCAGTATAATATCTTATATTCTATATGATATCTTTATGTTGACTACAAAAGAACAGGCTAAATAGCTATTCAGCATGCAGACTGCTGCTTATGAATATTAAAAACACAAAGGCGAAGGAAGAAGCGATGCTCTGCTTACATGCGGCGAGACGTCTCGATGGGACGTGTTGTGAGGCTGACGTTCGTGAATGTTGGTAAAGACCAAAGACACATAAAAGAGAGTGAATAATGGACTTGGGTTCATCAGGTGGGCACAAACACGGTTCTAAATGACAGAAAATGATAACTTGTTTTCTATCATATCAATGTAAGGTGTACTGTTTGCACACGTCATCACAGACAAAAACAAAGTAATATCCAAAAGGGCAGCTACCTATATTTTACTTTTTTCTTTTTTGAGAAGTCTGATATCTGAAACTTAGTATATAAGGTGTATAAGTGTGTCTGGAATTTTTTGGTTTAGTTACCTTGAATGTGCTTTAATTCTACTCTTAAAAAGCTGTAGGAACCCTGAAGTGAAATCTGTAGGTATTTCATCATAATAATGGCTTTACAGGAGGGAATTTAATATACAGTACATCACAGGCATTTTATGAACTATCTTGCTTGAACACATGCGGTTTTAACACTCTATAGTGTGTGAGAGTGCGGGCATCTTTAAATCTTTCTGTAGCTTTGACATAGTGTGCAATCACTATGCAATGATCTTTACATGAAGAGTCGTACAGATGTTTGTATTGTCGGGACCGATGAGTTACAATAAGTCATGATGTGCACAGCCAGGCGCCATGACAGCTGTTGTGCATGCCACAAACCAGGATGTAATGTCATTTTTGCCATGCACCGGGGGCAATACAGCAGGCATAAATACCCCTTAAGAAAGTTGGTGCTTTTCTTTGAGTTAAATTTAATGAATTTATGATGCTGAGCCGCCACACTTTGATGCAGAGAAGCATCCATGCTGGTATCTTTATTACAGTGAATTAGTGATGAAATGATGAGATATACAGGAACAGAAATGTGTAGCTAAAAAAGCATTTGATCAATATTTTAGAGACCCCCCCCATAAATTTTATAAATCGTGTTTTCAGGGGATCTTATGCCAAGGTACAAATGTGTTTCTTCCCCTCCTCTCTATACTTCTCACATGGTTTCATCTCAATAAATGATAATTAAATTATCCAATATCTCACTAAAAAACAGAGATTAGAGAAAAAAGTTCTTTGTCATTGTTTTGTTTTTTCATCTTTCCTCTCCCGTTAATCATCTTATGACCCGTCAAATTGATCTGACATCCCAAAACAAAACAATGGAGGTACAATTACTTTTTGAGCATTTAAAGAATAAAGTTTGGAAGATTTATATTATTTCATGGTGTCACTCTGTTGTGTTATAATTTGTTAGAATAATTTATCTTTTGAATGAAAAAAACAAACAAAACAGAAATCTAAAGATCTGTAAGATACTGTATTGTTAGTAATTAACATACATATGAGAAATTATACAGTAATGTGAACATGTGTGCTCCTTCATGCCACCCCTGCATAAATCAGTGCCCCACTTTAGCTACCTCAGTTAAAAAAGTCTGAAAATGTCTCTGAAGAAAGGGAATATAAGAATAGACATGTAACATGCTGAAAGAGTAAAAATACTCAAATCATGTTCAGTATGATGATATGCAGTTGTATTTTAAGAGGTAATTGTAAAGGTTAAACTTGTAACACACAGGCACACACTTGCAGAAATAATTCACCAAACTGCGAGAACCTTTTACAAAGTAAGTGTCTGGTATTTCTTCTTAACTTTTTTAGGTAGCTCAATAAGCCCGAGATTCACTTTGGGAGCCAAATGACTTCTATAAATCAAGGTTATGAAGTCAGGAGACTAATCTTCTTGCCATATTGTCACAGATGCAACGGCAAAGACAAAATGATGACCAGTGTAGCATCATCAATTGAGGTTAGCTGTCTCCCTGGGGGTGCTTGTTGTCTTGAAGTACTGTCACAGTGGCAAGTTGGCAACACATAGTGAATACATTCGTCACTCATCATTTCAGCCGTCCAAGAGCCCCGAGAAAACACGGTTGTGACTGACGCACACAGGGACTGTCACTGGGAGCTTTTATTGCCACTTCATGTTAAGACTTATCGACTTAAGTGTTGATAGGAAGGTGGACAAACATAATGCCAGGCTGATAATGAATCCTGCATTTATGTATTATTGTGTTCTCAGAGTCAAGTGTTGTTGGCAGGGTCCAGATCTTTGAATTGAATTGAATGAACTTTCCATTGTTGATCCACTGGCAAGTGTCTGATTGATATGACATTTACACTGCTGCACCTAATTTGATTTTTATTTACTCTAATTCTATTCCATCATTCAGACCTGGATTTGAAAGAAATTTGAATTTTTATGTATCCTTATAACTATCTAGTCCTCTGCAGGGGTGGAAGTAACTAATTACAAATACTCAAATGATTATAATTAAGTAGTTTTTTGGGTACTTGTACTTTTATGAGTAGCTTTTCAAGTCTATACTTTTATTCATACTTAATTATGCATCGTAAGATGTAATCTACTTAACTATTGCCTTAAAAATAACTGAGTACTGAGTACAATTTGAATTATTATCCAAATCTTTCGTCTGCATTTTTGTAGCCAATAAGTTTCTCTGATCACATTAAGAACAATATCATGCAAATGAAAAACAAAACAAAACGCTGTAGCAGCACGCATTTGGAGTAAGGATGTTATTGATTAATCATTAGTGGATTATTTCTGTCAAGAATTTAATCGACTCGGAGCCATTTGTTTAATAAGGAAAATTAAAATTGAGGAAAAAATTGAAAATGAGGGAAAAAAACATGCTTTGTATCTTCTTAATTATTAATGATTAATCAGTTATTAGCATTTTCAACTATTGGTTGAGGAAAACACACAAAATTTTAATTCCTAGTTTGGAGAGGTGATGGTTACATCAACACTTAAGTAACTAATACTCTGAGTAGTTTTTGAGACCAATACTTGGTACTTTTACTTAAATATATTTCTACCACTAGTACTTTTATTTGTAAATGAGTAATATTTTAGCAGTTTAATTAAGCTTAATTAAGCAGATTTTTCAGTACTCTCTCCAACACTGGTCTTGTGTCCCATAATGGGAAGAGTGCACTGCAAGATTTTTTCATGACATCTGCTATTATAGAAATACCTGGTATAAATAAAACATTAGAATTAGATTTTATTTTTTCATGGAGACTCATAATTCACAATATTCCCTAAAGATGGTTCACATTATTTTTCTTCAGGAGCAATTCTCAAGTTCATTTTAAAAGTAAACATAATTTTCACTTGCATTATCTTTTCCATGGCCCTCCTGCTGTGTGGGGAACAGTACAGTGCAATCATATAATACAATCATCCTCTCAGCGGGGCGGCTTTCACCCTCTGTTGAATCATATTATTGCTGCGCACATGGTTGCACCATTAATGTATGTAAGTCCATAAAGAAAAGGGGTACAAAAACTTTTGTACCACTAGTTGTACTTGTGATCATTTTATCATTGGCAGCAGAACAGGATTTTAAAAGACATTTTTGATTTTTATTTATTCATATATTTATTTATTTATTGTGGGATCTAGCAGTGAGCTTGCAGATTGCAACCACCTCATCTCACTCTCCCCTTCCAGGTATGTGGGAGAACCTATGGTAGCTGCGAAACTCAGGAAAAATGTCAAAGGCCCTGTCTTAATCCAGTGTTTGGTTTGTCCCTTCTGGGCTGCGGTAGAAACACAGGGGGTGCAACATGACAGCCATTCATGACATCCATTTAACTCATCATCATATCATCATATCAGTCTTCTGTTGTGTAATGAAGTTTTAATCTGTCAGCAAGCAGATATTTTGTGTCTGATAATAATAAAAGTTAAATATATATATGACTTATCAAAAGAACAGTTTAGTGCTTTACAAGGCAGATAAAAGAACAGATGTTACATGCGTCAAAAGGGGAATCTCTTCTATTTCAGCCTCAATCAGCGATCAAGAACGCACTTTATTTCTTCAGCTATGAGCATGACCTGCAGACTACAGGTAACCTACAGGTGATCTAACAGGATGTTCGTGTCTCCTCCTCTAGTCTCTCGTAAGTCTGTTGAAAACTGTCCAACTTGACTGCAGACTTTCGTCACCACCTCCTGCTGCGGCCGCCTGATCTTGTCTACTCTCCAGGCGAGGCGCAGTTCATCTCGAACATACCTAATGTCAACACACTGATGCCCATTGCACACATTCGCATGATAACAATCAATCATCACAGTAGCTGAACATAGAGAAATCAATGCTATCTTGTCTTCTAGCTTTTACAATATGGTGTGTAACGTGTGTGTGTGTGTGGGAGGGGTAGTTATATATGATGGGGGACTGTAGTCGATATTTAAGCGAGGCACATTTGTACCCTTTGATATTCTAATGTAAATGAAATGGACCAGTGCTTGTGTACTGCTGTATATTGATGAAATGGTGAGAGACAATTCTGGCTTTCCTCCTATTTTAGGACTTCCACCAGGAAAATTAGCTGCATTTCCTGGACAAAAGCCAGAGACGTAATTACAACACCCCCCTAAGGCCTTGTTGGTACATTTACTCAAAGTATTGTAGACTGAATTTTGTGCCTGAGAAGTAAAAAAAAAAACACTCAGTGGAAATAAACCTGTGCCCCAAAAAAACCAACACAGTGGTTTGAATGTACAGTTGCATCCTCCAAACACATACGCAGGAAGTATGAATAATTGATGCCTCTGTGTCTGTTACTGTTCCTTTTTCCTTATTTTCCTCATTCATCATGCTCTGCAATCTCCTCTAGTTGCTGACAGCTGTGAGGAACCAAGGTAGTCTGTGCAATGGTTGTTCTTTCCTTTCTCATGAAAGGTCACTGCATTTTCAAGCTCAAAGAGCAGCTCATCTTCCTCAGTGGATGCTAAGGTCTCTCAAATCTTTGGAGGGATTTTCTGTCTGTGAAAGATCCGGCATGACATCATCATGCAGCTTTTGAAGGAGCTGGAGCGGTGACAAAACATGAATCATTCATGCAATAACAGCTGTGTGTGTGTGTGTGTTTGCATCTGCATCTTTGTAAAGGCATGCATACGTTACATGCACATGTATGTATTTACAAATGTGATGATGAGACAGGGATGACTTACTGTGGGTGATGATTAGTCTTCAGTTTACAGCTTTTATAATCTTTCACAGCACTGATGTTCTCCATATCTCTTCCTCGTTTATAGAGGCGTGTGTGACAGCTCTTAATCTTATTTTCTAATGAATGGACACCCGCTTCTAAGCAGGTCAGTTGTGCAGTTGGTAGTGCAAAAAAATATTACACCCTGAAAACAACACTAGTCAAACTCACTGACTATTATATTTGTTTTTATATGATGGTGGAAACACATACAGGGACTCCAGGAACATCATAATAATTGTGATTACAATGACAGCAAACATTGTAGACTGTTGAACAGAACAGCTGTCACTATAGGATATCTGCCAACAGGATGTTTAATCCAACCATTTCTCACCTTTATGAAGTATTACATCCAAAATGTTATTCTTTGAGAACTGAAAATCTGTACTCAAATAGAAGTACTGTTTATTTACTGAAAAATTACTCCACTACAAGTAAAAGTGCAACTTATTCAGTAACACTTTATAATAACCATCATCAATAAGTGGTAAATTGATAATTAATACATTTTACTTAATATTTATTTCACTGTTAACAAACAAAGAAATGACCATTATGTTTACAAATTAATAGTGATGCTTTAATATGTTATTTTATTTTTAGTTTGTGTAGTTTAAATAAGTTATTAGTTATATATTGTATCATAGCTGATAAGAGACTATCACAATTGCATCCTGATTAAATTATTAAACAGTTTATTGTTGCACACATCATATCATTTTATGTACTTTATTAACTATTTGTTAATGTTTATGAAATGATTTGTAATCCTTTACAAAATCATTACATAGAGAGATGGACCAGATATTTGTAACATTTTGTTCATTAACAATAAGCGGTTGGTGGCCTAACGGTTTAAGAAGCAAGCTTGTGACTGAGAGGTCGCTGGTTCAATTCCCTCACCAACTGGACAAATCTGGGTGAGGAAAGTGAAAGAGCAGTGATTGCCCATCTCTAATTACCACCACTGATGTGTCCTACAACAAGATTCTTAAATACTCAGGGGCTGGCAGATGTTTGTTGGACAGCATTCACGTATGAATGAATAACTGTGTGAATGTGATCAGGGCATTTCTGAAAAGGAGAGCATTGTAAACTGTCTATAAAGATTATTTGGATGGCTAAAGTTGCAGCTGGTGATTACATTGTGTGACTTACGTCACGAGTGAACTTATGTTAGTAAAATACTTATCTAAACCAAAAGCATGATTTTTCCTGGACCAAACCCAACTAGTTTTTGTGCCTGTAACAGTTTGAAGCTTAATTATTCACATGATTTGGAAAGGCTGTGAGAATATTACCCTCAACACTGCATGTATTTTGTATTAACAGCTCCGTTTTTCATTCAGAAGAGCTCACAGATGTGTGGAAGTGGGAAGTGAAATGCTAAAAAGAGCTGAGAGCCTCTTCTAAATGCTGTGTTCTGGTATGGAGCTTACAACAGAGCCAGCATTGTGGTACCACAAATTGACCTCCCTTCAGCTTATTCGGTCTGAAGATAAGACATGCTGGAACACAGTGTAGGAAGGCTGCCTTCAGATTTAAAAGTTAAAGCTTCCTTTTCTTATGAAATGCTTTAGCTTGCACTTCCTGTCTGCAAAATTATTCTCAGAAAAGCTACGTGAACACTCTTAAAATTCAGAACATATTCTTGTATAAATCCTAACAGATGGCATTACTCGCTTCTCTGAGGGTTGTGTTTGGGATGGAAGCCTCCAATTCACAAACACATGGACAAAAATGACAGGCAGATGCTGCTTCGTTCTCACATTAAATCCCACTGTAACGTGTGCATCTCTGGGAGAAGACACACAAGCTTATCTAGTCAGCACACTCCTAACAACCCTGGATACTATGAAAGCAAGCCACCGGGTGATGCAGAAAGGGCAACATGATCACAAATATGCCACCTCTTCCCTCAGTGCATAATAATCCACAGTGCGTTACAGAGCTGCTTTTTTTTACTGGAGAAGAAACTGTCCCTTCAAGCATTTTACTACATTGGAGGTGAGGGATGGTAAAAACAAAAAAACAACATTATTATATTTTGGTACTTCTACCCTTGAAGGGATGGGATGAATATTACGCATGCTGCAAGCCTATGCAACCATCCTGTCATTAAGAATACATGAGACATACATAAGAATGTATAGAAGTATTAACATAAGAGAGAAAAATGTATTACAGGTACATTGCTTTCTAAAGCAATCAATTTGCCATAGCATCATTGTCAGCAGCTAAGCAGTATATCAGCAGTGAAGCACGGTAATGGTATCTTGTTGCAGTAAAGATTCCACTTACTCATGGCCCATAGACCTAAAAACACTCACTGTGAAATGACTGCACACACTTTCCAAAGGATAAAAGATAGCCGTTAAACCATACCCAATAATATATCACGCCTGACAGTGGTCTAAATGATTCATTTCATCTCATGTATTAAATCATGAACAAATCTTTAATTCATGACTCAGGATGCTAGAGAGGCTATCAGCAAAAAATAGTACATTATGTTGGAATACTTTGTCTTGTTATGTATCAAAGAGAGAGAAGCTTGAACAACCAATGCACAGCAAAGTGTCCAAACCAGCAGATCAGTTAAACTATGTCACTTTCAAAAAGATATTCGACCGCAAAAAGAATTCTCCTATTTTTAGTCTCCCTGATTGAAAGCACAGAGGTAATTGTTAGCATATTCCCTCTAAAATCATCATGTAAAGTGGGGTGCTCATTTAAATGTAATCATTCTCACTTTTGTGCTCTGCATTTGAAAGGCAATCTGACATACGACTGCGCACAGACCCTTTTAGATATCATATCTGATTGTCATATTGAACAAGATTTTTTTCCCCTACAAAACCTATTTCGATAGAGGGTGAACAGTTTGAATAATAGCCCAGACAAAGTGATACAGTTGTGTTGATGTGAGGATAATGATAACGAGCAGGATGAAGAGATGATTGCTACCGTGATTGTATCTCATTGGATGAAAGGATGTGCCTGAACGAGTTAATGGTAATGAAGACTCTGAGGATTAGAATCTACAGATGGAAAACTTGTCTCCATTGATAACGCTATCAAAAGGCACATCCTGATACTGATTCACGGATCATATGCTGCCTCATGGATCCTTGGGGATCCTACGTGCTGCATTGCAATCTCGAAGGGCAACTGCACATTGTCAAGTCCATCAAAAGTGCTTGTCGTTGCTACTGACAGGCTGTTTTTTGGTGCGTTTTATTTAGTTTCTGTTGAGTTTGAATGTTAAAATTATAGTTTTTCGGAGGGAGTCTAGTTAGCTTGGCAAGAACAGTAAATTTGATTCTGGTTATTAAAAAAACGCATCTTTCTCTTTACAAAAAAAAGGTATAGTTTTGTAGCAATTCTGTCCATAATGTTGTCAGACAGAATAACCGAGTCTGTAAGTGGCAAAAACAACCACTTTTCGTGGTTTGATGGTGTGCAGTTGCCCGTAGGGATTACGTTGCAGTTTATATTCACTTCTGCTGGAGATCATCCTCAATACCGGACCAATTTCAAACATTGTTGTCCCAATTAGTTACTTAGACACAAAAACATGAGGAAATAGGGTCCAGGTTCAACTAGAAGAGCAGATCTCAGGCTTTAGCAGGCACTCTTTTGTAATCAGCAACGTTTTGATTAGTAACTTAACTCAATTACATATTTTTTGTCTTTAACTCTAATGGACTACAATTACATTTATTTTCTAGTTTAAGTACATGTTACTAGTTACATGTAAGTAGTTACTCCTTAGCAGTGCTAGTATCCTATTAAACATTCTGTAAAATGTTGTCATAATTAGTGAATGAATTCTTACATTATGACCAAAAACACCTTGACCTTTTGCCTTTGACCACCAAATTCTAAGCAGTTTGTTCTTGAATCCAATTGGATGTTCACACCAAATTTACAGAAATTTCCTCCATCCAGTACTGAGATATCATGTTCACAAGAGTGGGATAAACATAAGGTCACACTGAGTTTTGACTTTCGACCACCAAAAGAAAATTAGTTCATCCTTCAGTCCAACTTGTCATTAGCACCAAGTCTGAAGAAATTTCCTTGAGGCATTCCTGACATATTCTGCTCACAAGAACGGGCTGACACAAAAACAGCTCATGCCATGGCTGTCACCGTGTGGAGGTATAAAAAAGGGTTTTTCAACGCTTTCAAAAACTGGGAGTCACAGAGGTCCTTCAGCATACAGTCATGAATGTGCACATAAAAAACATGCAATAAATTTGTGAGATTAGTTGCAGACAAGCTTCAAGTTTATTAATCATGCACATGCGCATGCACACACACACACACACACGTATACATGCATACCCTGTAAGGATATAGAGAGCGAATAGGGGTTAAATTAGAATAAAATACTCTCACTATGACCATGCATTTTGCATGCATTTGCAAGCCCTGTTGCAGTTCTGTCTGCAGTTTGACTTGATTTCAGACTGGACTGGTTCTTTTCTTTAGACATTCATTCTTCTTGTAACAATGTTAACATTGTGTGTTTGCAACAATATTGAAAAGTCTGAGCACTTCTCCCTCTTTCCCAATGATGAGAGATAACATAATGTAAAATCTATCTTTAAACTGACTTTATTAGATACTTTTATTGCCTAAATGGCTGTGTAAAAGATGTTATTTCATAGCTTTTACTTTTCAAAGTAAATGCTATGTACAAACTTTCACACACTATCCTGATTTATTATTCCAAGTTTTTACATAGTTAATGGGGTACCGGAATAAAATAATCCTAATGACATACACTCTGAGAAGTGCTGTGGTAACCATGACCACTCTTGACAACACATTTTGCTCTGTTTCTTGTAGTTATTTCTTCAGTTGAGAATGATTTTAAACTGAAGGACTCAGCCTTTTCTTTAGAAATTCATTCTTCTTCTAACATTGTGTGTTTTTAGCAATATTGAAAAGTAAGGGCACTTTGTGGGTCAGTTCACTCTTTTCAAGGCATTATGAGAGATCATATAATATAAAGTATGTCGGTAAGATGCAATTTTAGAATACTTTTATTGCTTAAAGAGCTGTTTATGCTTCAATTTTTTTCACATAGCTTTTACTTTTCAAATTTTACTTTTGTCGTACTTTGTAGCACATATCTTTGAATAATGGTCACATTAGTTTTTCCAAAGTCAGTAAGATGCTGTATAGCCTTTATGATTTTCAGGGTTAAACATAAACCTCTTCCCTAAACCTTAACTGGTAATCATTTGAACTGCAAGGCCATTCAGAATGACTCGGTCCATGGCCATTCATAACATTTGAAAGCAAAATAGCACTCAACTGCTGTTTTCAATAGATGTGAATGAGCCTTATGTCACAAAAGAGGGATTAAAAGAAAGAGGAAAATATTAACATCCAATGACAGTTTTCAAAAAAAAAAAAAACTGCAGCCCTAACCCTTTTTTCCTGTCTTCTGCATTCTCATCTCTTTGAGTCACAGTATAAAGCGTGGGGTTTTGAGAGCCAGGAGACTACAAAACTTTATTATTCATCCCCAAAGTACAGCGGGTTGGGTGTAGTGATGGCCTCATTATGTTAAGAGAGCGGTAGAAGCCAGTCCAGGGACATTTTGTGATTGCAGTCCCTGGAGTGCCTCTCCTCTGGGTGGAGGGGAGGGCCCAGCTGGACACTGTGAAGGAATGCGAATATGTGTTCTAAACAGATGGGGTTTTATGTAAGCCAGGCCTATGGACTATTGCACTTGTCACTTGGGCATGTTTGCATATATCCACGTATACTGTACACTTGTACACTGTAGTACATCAAACTGGATGAATAATGCTGAAATCTCAGAGGAAATCTCAGTGTGAAACTGTGTAGCTTTACAAGCAGAAAGAAGCTTATGATCTTGTACTGCTTTATGCCGCTTGCCTTGATCTAAATATAATAAAGAAGTTGACAACTCCTCAAACTCAAAGATGGGTTTATTCCCTGTGTAGCCTTGCTCCAGATGGATCAGGCCAGTGAACCAGAAAGTGAAAAGGCAGGGATACACTGTGAGACAACTCTACAGTAACCCCCTAGTCACGGTCCCCTATCCGACAAATGAATAATAGCTTGCTAACATGTCGTGTTGGGTCGCTGCCATGTGCTCAAAGCACAAGCAGATGGGAGACAATGGGCTGCTGTTCCTGCTCTTTTCTTCTCCCAAGACAAATAAGAAGACAGAAAGAGGAAATGTTGGGACTTAAGACAAAGCATGCAACTGGATATAATAACATTTAGCATTACCATTATTGACTTTTAGACTACTTTTGCATCGGTTTTTGTTTCTATTGAGGTGTTTAGGCCATTGTTCTCCACTTTAAAGGGATGGTTTGGATTATTTAATGTGAAGTTGTGTGAGGTACTTATCAATAATCATTGTGCTACCTAAAGTAGATGACACATCTTAAGTTTGGGAAAGCAGAGAGGGGCACCAGTACAGAAGCTCAGCAATGAACTGCAGTCAACAGGGTTAGCAACAAAAGGCATTTTAGTCACTTAAAAAAGCTATGCTGGTTTACCGCTGCCACAATCTGTTGGTTAGTTTGTGTTATTGTGAATCTGAGATCTCACTTTAGAATGCAGAGGTCACACAGCAGCACAAACTAACTAGCCAGTCGAAGCTGCAGTAGACCAGCAATTCCTGTTTTCTGTGAGGTAAAATTGCTGGTTTTGTCTATGGAGTTTGGTTGGTTTGGAGAGGGCAATATGTGGCTTATATACACACTGACGCCACTCTCTGCTTCTTCTAGCTGGGGATGTGATGAATGGCATCTACTGAAGGTAAATAAGAAAGATCCGTATTATCCTTTTAAGACCTCTCACTTCTTTCATGCATTAGTCTCGAACTGGAGATACTGCGCTGATGTTATTAATGTGACCGATCTCCAAAAAGATTGTTAATGTTCAGCCAGAGTTCATCTGCCACAGCTGCATTGCATCAAAGGTCCACCTAATTCAGCTGTGTCATTGACCTAATATGTTGGCTGGAAGTCAGGGTAATCCAATTTCCTTGGGAGACAGAACTTCTCAGAGGCTTTCAGTGATTACCTGCTCGTTTCAGACTTTGTAATTGTCCTCAAGTTCAACTGCCTAAGCTTGAAAATAACTTTGGGTGGGTCCTCTCTAAGCCTGTCCTATGAGCTGACATGTTGACGGATGACTAATTAATATGGCTGTCTTACAAAATGAAGTGCTTTTGAAAATATATAAATAAGTGGTTGGCTCTGTAATGGATTAATTTGGTAGTTTTAATAGGACTAGAGGTGGTGATTACGTATTAAAGGTGAGAAATTCTTCATGTCATTGTGAATCATCGAAGTATTTCACTTCTCTCTGGAGAGATATAGTTTGCCTCACAGTTGTACAAAATCATTTAAGCCATTTTAAACAGCATTTCATTTTATTGTACTAAATGGCAATAATTGGATGTATTTCCATTTATTGTAACACACATAACCATTTACTGTCAGGAATGATGTGACTTTTTTTTACTTATTTTTTTACTTTACTTGTCTCTGAAATACACCACACAAATATTCAACCCTATTCATGTGTCATGCTATTTACATCTTTACCAGTAAACTTGCCCCTGTCTGGACTTCAATATGGGGTGGTGGCCATGGCTATGCTTTTTGCCAGAAGGAAATTGCTTGACTCCTCACCTATTCAGACACTGGGGGAGAGATCTGCTGATATCTTTGGGTTTAGACAAGATCAGATACTTACTTTGAGGTAAATGTGACATTTTCTCTAAGACCTGGGACCTCTATCAAGGTATTAAGGTAGTTAATTTATCCTTACATGACACAGGGTTGCACAAAAGAAACAAAGTTGTATTGCATTCATGCTACACACATATATAACATATGTTCAGATTATTAAATTAAGAAAAAAATAGGATAAAAAAATAAATAAACAAAATATACACTTAAACACACAGGAAATAATTCTGTAGTGCTTTTTTTTTTATTTGTGCCTGGTTGAATGTAAAAAGCATAGAAAGTTCAACATCTGGGAAACATTTTCCATCTACTTTGACTGTGTTCGAGCACTCTGCCTCACCGCATCCTGACGGAGTTTTGTGCTCTGTCAACTCAGAAGACCCTCTGCCTGTCGATTCCTTGATTCAGGATGTTGTAGTGGAGCAGGTTTCTGTAAGGTGTGAGCACAGCAGACTCTGATTTCCCATTGCTTGGTCCAATTTTGTCCATTTCACTTTCCTGGATGGACATTTGCCAGGAGCAGCCTTAAGTCCAAGCTGGGTTAGCATGGCTCTCCTCCACTCCACCTGGGGTTGCCCACGGCAGTGGCAAAAATATGAGACAATCAGACCTCAATCACCCTTTGACAATGAATATTCACATGCATGTCATTGGAAAAGCAAAGATACAGATAACAAAAATAGTTTCAAAATCTATTAGTGCATGGCAGAAAATATGAATTAAATTTGTTGTTCATTAAAAAAAAAAAAAGATGTGTAATTTGCTTGTGATTTCAGCAACCTATGTCCCCCTCCAGCCGTAACAGCAGCCTGAACTATAGCCCAGGGGACATACTCACAAAGTAAGTGACAGTGGTTTCCAGCTTAGAGTTTCCTCTTAAGACCAAGCTTACCAAACTTCTGAGAGCCACTCTTTTTTTGTGAATAAGAAGTGATAAACTGGCTTAATCAGGTGGGAGTGAGCTGAGATTAGGTTTGTTCATGAGGCTGAGATGGAGCAAGAGATCGGCAGGTGGGTTGCTGTCTGTGGTTATGCAAGCATGGCACTGGACTATCAAAGTAAAGAGGAATCAAGATGAAGTTGAGCCTGAAGGCAGAACTCATGATTAAACCAAGCAATCTATGTTCCAAACATTACTTATGGTCATTAGCTCTGGGCAGTGGGTCAGGTGAAATGAGTTACCTTCATAGTGAGTCGAGGCTCAACCTTAGGGACAGGGTGTGGAGCTCAGATAACTTGAAAGAGCTCAGAGTTGGACCACATGTTCTTTCCCCAGGACACAGTGAAGGTTGTTCAAGCATCTGATTAGGATGCCTCCTGACAGCCTCCCTGTGGACAAAATCTGAGCACATCCAACTGGTAGAAAACCCTGGGGAAGACCCAGAACAAGCAGGATGGACTACATACATATGCATTCTGAGCTGGGAAAGCCTTGGGATCCCCCAGGTAGAGCTGGAGGACATAAGGGTAACTGCTAGACCCAGATGAGTGGAGAATTGAAGAATGGATGGATGTGTCGGTTGTAATTGTCTCTAAATCCTCCGGTCATCCAAAGCACATAGTCTGTGGTGTCAATGAGAAAGTTCAGGACTGTGATGGTATGAAGCACAATGCTTCTGCTGAAATCGACTTTTTAACAGATCTGAAACTGTATCTGCTGCCAGATGGGAGGAATGTTGGTTGTACTGTGGCACTGGTGAAAGCTGTAGCTACATATGATAGCATTCATGATACAGTCTGTTAGGCTGGGGGAGAAAAGCCCCATGCTTATCTGCAAAATGGTGTACAAAGACCAACTCACTGTAAACAGAAGAATCAACCATATTTTTTCTTATCAACCTCATGTAAATATACAAGTTTTATTTGTTCAGGTTAATTAAACTTAAAATTTCAAGTATTTGTTTTCATAAGACTTCATAATTTATAAACATTAGGGATTGTAACATGAGGTCTTTTGACTTCAGATGATGAGTTCAATCAACTCATAAAATTACATTTCTAAAGAAACATGATCAGCATATTAACAGACTTCAGCATGCTTAGTTTGAAAGTTCAAACTGTCCTGTGACCCTTCTTTTTAGAGTTTGAAGAAAATATATATGATGAAAACCCTGATGTTACCCTAATACTAATTAACATAAGTCATGGTGGCTTGATGACACACTTAAATTTCAATACATTCACCAGGAGCTGTTTGACAAATTGTCTTTGTGTAAATGCTGTAACAAAGTACCTCCAACAGGAGTGGCTGTTATTTGTGTGAATGGAAGAACTGAGTCTTCACACTGAGAAAATGTAAAAGGAAATCAAATTTGTTTGAAATATTTGTCAGTGTGACTGAGGAGTTCTTGGTTCAACTCAATGACTGTAAATAAAGATGAATGACATGGCTCCATGTCCTCCCACTGTTCAAAAGTGAAGCCAAAATATCCCGGATACGAGGCCCACCATCTTGCATCATTTGGAGCCCGAGTTTGGGCAGTAGTGATCAGTGTTAGAGCCACAGTATCATGTAACCACCCACATGGCTGACTGACTCAATCGTGAGCAGAGCTCAGCTGTCAATCATCGCATAAAACCCTGTTTTACAGCACCAAATAAGTAATTAATATGAAACTGATCAGAAAATTAATACTTGAACAACCATCATCACAACAAAACTAAAATGACAGAAACCATCTCTAAGAATAATTAATTTGTTGTGTATTGTGATGTTTTAGTTTGGACCATGTCCTATCTCTGAACACTGGGAGGCAGGATTTATGACTTGTCCTGTAGTCAGCCACCAGGGGGTGACCAAGGTGATTTGACTTAACTTATGGACAGTTGCGAGTCCATTTCTAACATATGTAGTTCAATTTAATATCTTAAGCTTATTGAACATGTTTTATCAAGTATGACCGCAGCAATAAAGTTTATTAGCCTAGAAAAGTTTGTTTTGAATTGATCCAAAAATAACAACTTCATTTCAATTTCAGTCAACTTAAAAAATTAAAGCAGCCCAGACATGAACATGAACAGATTGATTATTTTTACAATGCTACAATGCTTGTTTTTAGGGCTTCCGTCATTGAATCTAAATGATCCATATACTATACTACTAGGCAAAAGCCTTCAGTCAATAAATTATATTAATTCCCTCATATTAAATCACTGTTTGTGGGAGTAATTAGCAAGTCTGTGGTCAGCAGTCCATAAGGGGCACTAATTACCTGATGCAATTCTCTTCCTCATTTTGAGTTTTATTGTGAAGCAGAGAAGTCACGGACACCTCCTTTCAGCTTTATTAACTATCCTGTGTTTTATAAATGTTGCTAATAGAAAACAAACATGTTTATGGTGAACATGTTGCTGACTGAATTTAAATGATTTATGGATGGATGAACAGACGCTGTGACTGTCCTCTGCAGCTGTTATAGTGGTTACAATAAACCTGCTGGTCCTATCCTGTGTCCTGCAGTGTCTCACACAACCACAGCTGTGTGTTTTTATCAGGATTGCCATATGTTATAACAATCATATTCTTGTCCTTCCAGTAATTTATAGAATCTAAAAAAGGGCTTAAGTGATAGCCACTAAAGTTCTTCATACTGAAGCATGTGGATGGGTTTTGTGCTTTTACACAGGGAGCATATGTAGCAGTTATTATTCCTGAAGTATCACTGCTTTGTCATTCAAAACAATGTCTAAAAATAAAACTAAGTACACACTGAACCTCACTGAGCTATCAGAGGACTCATCAGAGATGCAGACTGTGAGACTGAAGGTTTGATTCTGCAATGGGTGAGTAAGTCTAGATGAACTTAAACAGTAAATATATAAGTTAAGTTCATACTGAGTTTATTTCTTTTAACATTTACCCTTTTTAGGGATGTATATGCAGCAGAAACATGAGCTTTTTCTATAGTTTTGTTGTTTTTCTCATAGAGGCAAAGAAAGAAGAGAAGTCGCAGCTGTAACTTCAGGCTCACCTCAGATTTTCATTTTGACCTTTGACCTCATTACACTGTAGGCTTTCTTCTCAAAAGGCAGGGTCACAGTAGGAAAAGACAAAATATCTACTGTGTAAAAGGCCTGCTGGCAAGAAGTGTTTGCTTTTCATACACTACATCAATATTTCAGATTTGACCCAGTTAGAGACATCATCATACTTTTATTTATTTAAACTTTGAGGCACACAGACAAATGTGCTGTATGTTATGTTTTCTCTATATTTGAGCTATCACTATTATTATTATTATTATTATTATTGTTGTTATTGTTGTCGTTATTGTTATTGTTGTTGTTGCTGTTGTTATTTGTATGTCTGGTCTTTCTGTCTTCAATCTGAATAGATAAAGTAAGGTAGAGATTCTTTTGTATTAAAGGGCAGGTAAGGCCTGGGCGATATAGCCGTTTCATATCGGTCAATATCGATAATTATTGATCGTGTAAGTTGTGACTGATATTATGTTGTGTACTACAAAGGGTGGAAGTGGATGAGGGTTTGTTGTATTATATTGCAACAACATTACAGGGATGACTATTGGTGCTCTTACAAAATGTGAGATTATTTTAGAAATAATCATTAGTAATGTGGATATAATGCTTAAGTGAGTGAAGGCAAATATCAGATCAGCTGGAACAGTATATCACGATATAACGATATCCAAAATCTATCACAATATCTAGTGTCATATCACAATGCAATATAATATCTTTATATTGCCCAGCCCTAGGGCAGGTCCATTATTTAATTTTATTTATTTACTTTATATCACTGCATAGCTTTTAGTAGTGCTCCCTGTGTTCCTTCAATTCTGAATATTCAAATTCTGGTCTAAATATGCATGTTTTATTGTCAAAATCTTATTTTCCTAAGCCCTTCTAAGATTTTTTTTTTCTGATGTTGGTTTCTGCATGAGGGTGTTGGTCTATACCCCTTAGGTGATGGAGTTTCCACTTCAAAAACTTGGAAAGAAGACAGATGGAGTCACCCTTCATGTGAACAGGAATTTTCCCCCAACCCCTACTTTAAGTAGACACTTAAGTAGTCATCTAAATCATGAAATGTCTTTGTAAACAGAGTTGTTGTAATAGGGAATAAATATATTGCAGAAAAGATTAAAAAGGAAAACATAATGAAAAAGAATTCATTGATTTAGTGTAGATATTCATGCAGTACACATTTGTTTAAACTGACCAATGTTTCTTTCATTTGTTGCAATATCAGTGACTGCATGAATGAATTAAGTAAATCTGGTCAATGACAGTAATATGCAGAATGAGAAACGTTTCTCTAGTTTTGTTTTAGTCAACCTAATTCCTAAGTTACAATATTTTTTTTAAATCATCATTATCATATCCTTTACCATACAATAATCATGTTAACCAAAACTATGTTTTTTCCATGATTTGATTTTTCTTCATCAGATTCTTATTTTATATCATGTTTATACTGTAATTGTATGTAAGGCTTTTAAATTATTCTATACACAACACAATAATACAAAAAAACAAAAACAAACTAATAACCAAAATAATAACTCAAAAGGAACTTTATTCTGTCCTCTTCACACTTTATAGCCTTCTTAATCTGCATTGATCTAACAAGTTTAGTTAGTTACTTGGCAGATTGGCAGCTGTAATATTTGAGTGATAAACGTTAATGCACCAACAATCAATCATCAACAGTTATAATTCAGTATGATCCTGAAATTGGACATTCAAGAGCATTTTTTACTTTTGGCACTTCAAATATATTTTGATGCAGTGGTGGACACAGGCTGTCTGAAGGGCAGGGGTGAAAAAATAAATAAAAAGAGAGAAAACATTTATCCAGCATAGGGAACACTTTATCATATTTTGGGGGGCATTCAAGAGTGCTTTTTCTGGCATTTTTCCTAGACTTGTCCACCAGTACTCAGGACACCGGCTACTTAGACATGCTCACATGGGATGAGAAATGAGAAATATTATGAGGAAAATGGAAAATATTGTGAGCAATATCCAAAGAGCTGAAACTTGGTCAAATATGAACGATTCAACATGATATATAGAACCAAGAACTAATGGGGGATAAATGGGACAGAAAAACACATTTATTTTGAATTTATTTTATCAATTAATTGGAGTAAATAAAAATATAAGCTTTATAAAACTTCATAGTCTATTTGCTGTCAAGCACTTGTATTAAAATCACAGCTATGTCAGTATATTACTATAACCCTGGCTTGTCAAAAAGCCAATGCGAAACAAATGTTTATTTAAATTAATTTTCTCTTTCTGAACTCAATAAGCATAACTTGCTCTTGCAGTAATAAGTTATTTATACTTGGCATGCAAATTTTGTAATTTAATTTACAAAATATATATAAAATATTTTAAATGCTGGACTTAAGCTTTTAGCAGAGTACTTTGCACTGCTGTACTGCTACTTTTACTCAAGTAAAATATCTGAATACTACCTCCATCCCTGCTATTACTACAGCTGGAGTCGGCATGCACTCTCCCAGTCAGAATCTGCCAAAGCTCAGAAATCCTCCCCACAATGTGTTCACTGGCAGGGCGCATCCTTACAGCGGGAATCACGCATGCGTCAACGGCGGAGACTCTCCTGATTTGACAAGCCTGGAATCTACCACGCAGCCCACTATATTGCAAGGCTTTCCGTTACTAGCGCACCATCATCTGCACCTGCCTACTCTGTTGTTGTCGTTGGAGCGCTGGGAGGGGTCATTATTTTGCAGGGAGCCAGAGGAGGAGGAGGCATCTCCGACACACCGACAGAAGCGTGTAGCCTCAGATTCAGCACCACAGGATTGAGGAAAGCGTCCGGATTGAGTCGATTTTCACTGTTCACCGTGGGTTAACTGAACGGGAGGACACCATTTTTTTTGGGAATACTCAGTGAACCCAGGCGCTGTAAACAGTTTGCGGACTTGCACGAGGTGTCATCTCCAACGGTTAAAGGTGCGTATTCTCAGTTAGCTCTTTGAACGCTGTGGTTTGTCAACTGGATGTTTTTTTTTGCTAGCAGCCTGGTAGCATTACACTTGCTGCACTGACTGACCCGCTGTGCTGCTAACATTAGCTTAGGCGAGGTCCGCCTTTTCATTCATCATTGTGCTTAAGCTAGTTGGCGGGGTAACTAAATAAATCCCGGACCCTAAATACGTTATTGCTCAGTATACCTCAACGTGCTCCCGAGGCTTCTATTTGCTGAGTTGGGGTATTCTCGTTAGCTAGAAATCTGTGTTGCCGACTCTGCTAACGTCATCTAAACCGCACTTCGAGCACTGCTATCCAGTGAGCCCAGTGCTGAAAGCCTGCTCCGACTGACTTGTGTGAGCCTGTCGGGAAGAGATAAGCTAGGCTGCTAGGCTAAAGGCTGGAGCGGCTAAGCTAGCTAACTGACACCGGCCACTTTTTATGCTAGTAAAATAACGATCCCACCTCTGCATTAACGGCTGTTTAACGGCTGTCCAGGAGCTGGCTAGAAATCTTTCACTCGCTTAAAGACCGTTTAGCCTCTTCTCTTCTTGTGTTTGCAGCGCTCTTTCTTCTCTTTTGTCTAATAAATTTGCCCCTTTGTTTATTTAAAATTATTTATCTACGTTCAAATAAACTCACCGCTCGTTTTCTGTCGAATGAGTTAGATACAAGTTTTACTTATATTCTGCAAATGATTTTGAACGGCTTCATGCTTGACTCAGTGATTTCAAGTAGCGAAGTAACACAGCCTTACCTTGCCTCGCCCTGCAAGTGAAACGCTTCTTTACACTCAAGTCTCTATTGGCTTTTTTAGTAGTGATAACAATTAATTTAAGCAAGCTGGCAGACAGTGTAAAACACAGGTGATTCACCCGTTAGAACGGAAAAGTAAGCGATGTGGATCCATAGCCCATGTTCGACCAGTGATTGTCCTGCCTGCCTTGTACCGTATGTTACACTCTGCAGCGTACTGTTGGCTCCTTTGAGCGTATAATTAAACTGCCGCCCTGTTTATTGTGATTTGTATCGCAAAACTGCAAATTATCGAGAGTTCACACAAGTGTTCGTGTTGTGCTTCACTATAGGTGGGCTTGTTTGCAGACATGCATCGGTGCACTCTGCATTCAACAGTTAAGTGCAGCAGCAGGAGTCAGACCACAGCTTTTGTGACCCACAGTGTAGTTTGCCACATTCTCCACTTGTAACTGGATATATGGACTCCCAGAGGCCTCTAGGGGTCACATAGTGGCTGTATTTAGAATCTAAACTTTTGATTGGCACAGAGGCATGCTCAGTCTAGCTGTCAGCCTCCCACAGATGTCCCTGTGTGGGTCTACTCCCCCATATATCATTTCATTAGACAGCCTGCAAAGGATGAGGCTAAAATAATCTAATGATTTCTTACTTGTGTAGTGTGTTGTGTCTTTTGGCTTTTGGATTTAGGAAATAGTTTAAGAGAAAAGCCTTTAGAAAGAAATATATTATGAGTGAGACATTTTTGCCTCAATAATCAGCACAATCATAATATCACTTGATGTCTATCCCAATGCAATGAAAACAAAAAGTTAAGTCATGGGCTGCAGCAAATTAGTAGTTTCATATTCAATTATTCTATCCTTATTTATTTGTTATGAGATTAATAGTTAGTCTATGAATTGTCAAAACATTGTGACTTATCTAATGCCCATCACATTGCCTCACAGCCCAAACGATCTCTTAATTTTCTTGGTTGTCAGATGGATAATCTAAACTTAAACTATATATTAATATATGTAATTTATATACTCACCTTTGAGAAAGTGGGACCAGCCATTGTTTGGATTTTCTGCTTGTTAAATGACCCGAACAATTAATTGATTATCAAAATTGTTGTCAGTTAACTTTCTGACAATTGACTAATCGAATAGTCAACTAATAATTTCAGCACTAGGCCAATTTGTCCCTAAATTACTTCCTCACAATGAATTCTACATCAAGAGCCAGTTTCCAAAACAGTATAGTGAATAAGAAAATGTGCTTGTTTGTTAATTTTTTGCCGAAGAAGAACTATTTAAACTACTAAAGATATCTTTTACAAAATATTAACAAGAGGCAGACGTGACAAGAGCTGTGATTTCAGGCTGCCAAGTATGGACCGACTCTTCCCTGCCCTTTGGGAGATTCTACATATGTGTATCATTGTCTAACCATCTGCTTAAGACCATCTATTATGCCAGGCTTATTTATTTAACCTTTAGGATAATTTTCTTGTCATTTTACCATAGACTACTTTTCAGAATGAAGAGGATCCCAGTGTCTGCAGACAAATGACCCGGAGCTAATGTTAGCTGCCAGCTTGCTACACAGTATGGCTAATGTTAGCAGTGCTAGTAGAGGTAGACTGCTCTGCTTGCAGGTTAATGTCTGTGTCTGTGCTGAATGTGGTTAAGCGTGTTTCTCCAATCAAGTAATTATTATTTATACCAGTTTATTCTGTCATAGTCTACAACCAGCCTTATTTCCATATCTAGATTAAAACACAGGCAAACTGTGTTTGTTTTTTGAGCTGTCATCTGTCCCACTTTCTGGTAAAAATATTTGGGGTTGCTTGGGTCATCTGGGCACACACGTTTAACGGCATACAGGCTCAGGGGCTACGTCTGATGGGGCTGCAGCCCCAACTAGTGGTGGGCAGCTGCATAACATCATGGTGGCAGCAGTTAACTGGCACTGTGCATGAATAAAATATTGATAGTTTAACTGACTAGTATTTCTGGTGCTGTCTAGTGAGGGTGGCAACGTTTAATCGTGTAGTCGATTAATCGCACACATCCCTAATCAGAACGATGCTGTTAACCATTGTTAAGCATGTTTTGGTAATCAACATCACAGTTTATTACTGTTTTTTAATCATTTTCCTCATTTTGACAAACTTAACAGGCATTTTGATTTGACTTTGGATGGTAAAACACTTGCTTTCTGAACCATCAGTATAGTTTGAGCTAGTGCCACAGTTATTATCAGCTAGTATGCAGCTCTCGTATTCCTCATTCCTCATTTGATAATGTTAAATTACAATGTTTGACAGCCACCTGTATGTACTCATCTGAATATTTTGGCTCAGTTACTGTATGCCATTTGCAATATAAAGCCTGTCTCTTTTACAGGGGATAAATAAAGAAAAGCCATAATTTAGGGGTGAATCAATGGCAGTCAGCAGTGCATTGTGTTCTGGTCTCCTGGGAGAGGAAGTGATATTGGCTGAACACCATGGAACCCTCCTGTTGTTGTACTGAAGCAGAGCTTTAAGGTAGCCATGGTACCCCCACTAACTGGAACAGGATTGCCTCTCTTCTTAAGCTCTCTCTCACTCCAGCTCTAGCACAAATGTTTGATACTGTTTAAGAGATGAGAGATGAGGCAATAGAAACAACACAGAACAATCAATAGTTGTAGCAGTCTTGTCTACCACATCAATTATAACTCTCCTTACCCCAGGGTTTATATTACCCTGTGGAACTGCATTGAACTAACAGCAAACAATCTCACCAGGTTTTTGGCTAAGTCTGTATTTCCTCAGTTTAAAGTACTGTATTGTGTATTGATAACTCTTAGTTAGCCAACTTAACAGCATGTGACTCGGGCATATGTTAGACTGGCTTCATGAATATGCTCTTTCCTTAACTAATATGACATTATCCCACATTGAACTATAAAGAAGAAGCAAAAAAGAAAAAAGCACTTTATTGTTTCAGAGGGGACAATAAAGTGGATGATCCAGCAATGCTCAAAAGTATAGTGTCAGCAGCTACTCGGTGCAGCAAGAAAGAACAAGGTTATTCTCTTAAGTTCCTTTTCGGGTCTATTTGCCTGCCTAAGACCACACCCACACCCACAATGCTCAGCAAAAGAGCTGTTGCAGTGAAAGTTTATATTGTTACAGCCAAGCTCCATTCTCTATAGGACTGTCTTTAAAAAAAAAATCAATCCATCCACTCATCCTTCCATTATTCTCAAGGCTATGAGTGGGTGTGGTTGAATAACATTTGACCAAGAAACTGTTCACAAAGCACTGCGAGTCATCAGAAGTGAGGGTTATATTTTGTCTGTTTCTTACGGAGCTAATAGAGTTTAAATAAATGAAAAGTGCAAAAGTATGTGCACCCCTTGTGTCATCATAACTTGTGTGGAAACATTTAATCAAAATTTAATATCTTATGCAGTTCAGATCTTATATTCAGGTTGGAGCTAAATTTTTAACGGTGCTTCAGACTTGTAGGAATCCTGCAGTTTTAGCCAACAAAAGCTGCTAACAGATCTCCACAGACTTGAAAGTGTAGAATGGATTCAAAATCAGTATCAGGGATTGACATTAATATTTTTGACTCCACCACCCACGGGCTAACAAGCCACCAAATTTGGCAGCCCAAGTACCTATATTTAAACATATGCAAAAAAAGGTACAGAAAAAGCAATTTAATGCAACTTAACACACCTTTCTGTGTTTCCTTAAGGCACTGTTTCTGATGAAAACCAAGATAGACTTCTTGGCTTGTTGGGGAAACTGGCAGCTCACATATACATTATGTTCTTCTAGCTACTTCAACTCTTGCTTCCATTCACTCCTAAATTTTCTCCCAAATTTTATTTTTTTTTCATAGTCCATCCTTTGAGTTTCTGGTTCTGTAATCCTGGCATATCTGTAGCTAGCTGGCTATGAGTACTGTTCGCCGTTTTTTTGTTGAACTAAAAGGTGCAAAGAAAATGGGATGTTTGTGGACCTGTAATGTTATATTGGTGAAAGCTTACAGTATGACTTTAAAACTTGGTCAGCACAGGGGAATATTTGGAATATGGAAAATTTGGTGGCCACAGAGTAACTTTCTCTAGCAATGGGGCATCGGGCCATGGTTCATGCCAAAACCTGAGTGTGGAATATGAAGTTGATCTGGTGATGTCATATCCAGGCTTTGGAGTTTAAAAGAGGACCCTTCTCTTATACAGCATTTATCTGCCAAATGTTTTGTATTGTTTTCAAGCAGCTAATTATTACATTCACTTATATGGCTTGGCCTGTACCATTATAGCTTGTGTGGGTTGATTTGCAGCATTGATCTATTAGGCTATTAGCAAAAGCAAGTACCAAGTAGTAATTTCATGTGATGATGAAATTCAACTCAAAATTGGCAGCAAGTGTTGTAAGTAATGATTCTGCACAACCATCCTTAGTAGCTTAAGTAAAACTCTATTAGACACTAACTTTTAATCATTTTTATTACATTGTTACTTTTAAAACAAGCAAGAAACAAGCAAGTGTGACATTCTTTGTGTACTAAAGATCACTTTTCAAACTGTAAAATAGTCTTTGCACCATGAAACCATCTTCTTGGCAGTTCTATGCATACCTGAATATAGTATTATGATTAAAGATTTCTGTACAGGGTGTGTTCCAAAAGCAAGCTGTTCAAATGTTTTTATTTTTAGTTTTAAGTGACATTCTTAATGCTAGATAAACTGGACTAAGTACAGAGTGAGAGCAAATTGTTATCCACCCTGTATCCCTGGTTCTAAGAAGTATTAGATACTGGTTAATACCATCCAGAAGGCTATGGTATGGTAAGGTTTGTCAACTTAAACTACTTGGTTAAGGCTTGGTCTAACTACTGAGGTTGTCACAATTCTGCAAATCTATGATTTGATTTGACTTTCACTTTTAAGGTCACAACTCAACTAGATTTTTCAAATTAAACCCTTTTTTGCATGGACAGCTATGCCTCTGTTAGACTATGAATTCTTGATTTGTAAAGATCAACAGATCATTGCAGATGCTTCTGTATCTCCTGCCTGACAACAGCAGGGTGACCTAGCTGTGGCTGTATTGTCTTTTAGTATCCTTTGGATTCTGCGCAGGCACCTCATCTTCTTGATATCACCATTTCTTGGTAAATGGGTTACAGTGCTTTGGGTGGTTTTAATTCCCCACTGTTGATTCTTTATGTCTTGGGCTGAGACCATGCCTTTTTGTGATCTTTCCTGTTAGGATGCTCCCTGTTGTTAACTTCTACAGATACACAAGAATTTGAGACCGAAATTTTACTTAAGTTACCTACATTAGATGAGCGGTAGGTTGTTTTTTGAACACCATTTTGCTGCCACTCTGTAAAACTGTCTATTTCCTCCTGATATGAAGTCTCATCATTGTTTGAATTGTGGTCTATGATGGTGGTGTCATATGCAAACTTCACAATAGGGTTCTATCCACAATAAGTGTAAGTGTAAGTAGGAAGGATTGGATTGGATAGCAAAAATAATAATGGGAGAATCACTGATTCTGCCTTTGATTTTGATTATTAAAATTGAAAGCTAATTTCAATTTATTTTAAGTTAATATTGAAATTGTGACACCCTTACTACAGGTCGAGGGTTTTAGGTTCATGAGACGGCGAGGGTTAAGCATATTGCTAGTATAGTGCTCATATTGTACACTTTGTTTAATATGTTAGAAGTTTGGATATAACTGTTTTTCTAAATTAAGGGGACATACAGCTGGATCTTGGGAACATAGAGCCCTGGGAACATGCAAAAGATGTGCTTAATTATTTGACAGGAGGCTTCCAGCTGATCAGTTGTTGTTGGAAACCAAGCAGCTCTGTTTACAAAATTGAAGTTGTTCTTTGATAACAACTTTAATTAACGGGTGAAATTACCTGTGATTAGGTTTTAGTCGTATCAGTGGAGACACTCATAGAGAGAGAGCAAAAGGAGTTCGTATCTCCCAAGAACTGAGAGAATAAAATTTCTCACTTAGCAGAGAGCACCTTTCTTCATTGAGATGTTATATCTGGAGTGTGATGCCATGCTGCTGCCAAGATTTTTCACTACTGTTTTTAATGATTCTCCCTTAGCCTCCCACAGATGTCACAGTCTCTGGGGGAAAAGTAATTGATTTTGAAGACTGAATTGTTAATAGTATTTTTCTTTTGTTGGTCGGTGGCCTATCAGTTTTTAGTGTATGAAGTGACAACAAAGCCTCTGTTGACAAGTACAGGCAGAACCACCTCAGTCATTCTCAGAATTTATCCAGCAGATGTGGATCATTTCATCACCTTGATAGCCGGCTACATCTCACTCTAAGAATATATGTTATTCATGCGCACTAGGATGGCTTGAACTGTGAGCATCAAAGACAACCTTTTTGAAGTTGGAGCTGCATGTCGAAGTCACTTTGAATGTGGTAGTCATTGTAAGATTTGGATTCACTTCGGGGCATGTTCGTGGGCGAGTAAAACTTGATTTTGTCATTGGAAATGGTCATAATGATAACTATAGGATTTTTTTTATCAACACCAATATGCCCTAAGCAGTGTTTTCAAGCTGTGCCTAATATTGTATTTTAAATTACATAGATATGCTCTTTTCTACAGTTTGTTATGTGAAACTTGTATTAGATAGCTGAGGTATATGGAAATTACATAGGACACTTACACTCTAAGTAACTGTTTCTGCTCCCTTTTGTTTATTGCAATTTACATTAACTTGTTTTCCTCTGTAATGTGAACAATATACCTCTGGGGTGATTGTGATATGAAATATATTTCTGTCTTCATCCCTGCTCACTACAAAATATAATAATTTTTACCTGTTCAAAATTTAATAAAGTTATAAGTAGAACAAGTGTGGATGCAGATGCCAGTCATAGATAGTCATAAAAGTGGTCAAGACCATATAAACTAATTTCTGTTGGCATGAACATCATGAAGTCTCACCTCCATAGTAAAAGGTATCTGGTGATTTTTTTTAGATGTAGCCTGTAGGCATCAATGAATGGACACTGACAATGCAGTTTGGTGAACTGTGCATAATTTGTGTGCAAACATTCAGTGTCACTCTCACTTGCACAATCATTGTTGCTCTAGCTGTGAGAGGTCATGTTAACACACTTCTGGCCCTAGAAAGTCCTCTCCCTGCTTCTGCTGTGAGTTTGTCCTCCATTGTCCCACCTTATTGTTTTGAATCTATCAAAAACAAATCTGTTGAGAGAGGCTTGCTAGAGGCCATTCAAGGCTCTTATCCTCTCAGATTTGACTCTCTGTGGCCTCACTTGTCTCTCTCATACTCACTCTTTATCCACCCCCACCATAGGCAACATCTGGGACCAGTGTGGGCCCCAAGAATTGGCCTAGCTCCTCCCCCACAGTGTGTGTGCTCTGTCTTGGTGCATTAACTTTCCTATTGTTGGGTGACTGCTTTTCTTCACTCCTCTCACTGAAAATCTATATGCTGACCAGGAGTGATTCTAGGATTTGACTTCCGGGGCTTAGCCAAAAGCTTGGAGTGGGAGGCTTGGGACATCTTCTTTCAAAAGTTAAATACATACGTTTCAAGCAATTTGAAACGAATCTCTTAAGTCAAGATAAGATAGATCTTTTCTATAAATAAGCAAAAACTGGGGTGTTAAAGGCTTAGAATGTGCCAGCTGCTTACTGATTTTCACAGAAATGCCTGACAGTGCAATGTGGGCATACATTTTTCAGTGTCTTCCCCTTTCTCAGAAATTATCTTCAATATGTTTGTGTAGTGTGCTTTCTGCAATACTCATTTCTGTCTCCATCTCTTAAAGGGACAAAATAGTAGATTAATAATAGTTAACTGTGAGTGACTATAGGAGAAACTTTGCTGTCAATGTCTGAGCAATGATGATAGAGGTGTTATGAGATATGATAGAGGTATTGGCAATAGACATGAAATAATATACTTCAATTAATTAATTAATTAATTCGTGTTTTTCATGTCAACTCAAGAAATAGACTATGTCAATGTAAAGGATATTATTTCTGTAAGCCAACTCACAGCAACACTTGTACCTGCTTCGATCTCATTCATGTGTGTTGCCATTTCTGTGGAAGACTTTACCAATGCCTTTTTTTGGGCTCTGGCACAGATAAAAAATTCCACCTACAAAGCTCTGGTTCCCTCAGTTGTTTTTTAAATCCTGAGAAACAGCTGTCAAGAGGCACAACACCCAACCTTTTTGAATTGCTAAAAAAAAATCATACACGTGGGCAGCAATGGCAGTAGCTATTAAATAATGTTTTACAAAATTTTGAACCATGACTCCATGCTGACCTGATGCTGAACAATCAAATGCTTGCTTACTTATATTTTCTGTCTCATGAAGTCAACACACACAGCCCATATAATGTCCACTACTTCAAGATGCTGGGCTGTGCTAAAAATATTCAGGGCATGAGCACAGAAAAAATGAGCAAAGCAAGGCCAGTCATGCTGGCATGTTGAACATCCATGAAAGACATGCAAGGAATGCGCTCTCAGTTGCACTTTTACCAGCATTTGCCAGTATAGCAATAATTGAAGTTTGAGTTATTGAATGGATCATTTTGGGCATGCATTTTTTCACAAGTGTAAGATTGCATATATGTTTATTCTTTAAACCTATATACCATTCGCATACACAAAGCCCATGTCTGATGTGGGATTATAAACTTGTATTCAACCTGCATTTGACCCACTTATTCTAGAAAACTGCCATGGATTAATCCTATGACAGTAGCTAGAAATAAGACCCAGTCCTTGGCACACAGTCTGTGTTTTATTAACACAGATTTATTTATTAAATTATTTTATTTTTGCAATCATTGTTTACAGATTGATTATGGCAGGTAAGTGAGATTACTGGTATGATTGCATAGATTTCTTGGTCCCCTTATAGAGTGTTAATGCAACAACTTGCACTTTACAGTCCAGTTTTCTGTAAAATTAAAAAGAGCAGAATTTATAGTTAAGGTGGCTGTAAGTCAGTACCTGTATCTAGTGTTATAAAAACCCTGTATCATTCTTATAAAAAATGCTAATCCTGTTCTGCATGTATTAAAGAAACATGTGTTCCCCCTTTCAAATCAAAGCTGAGCATTGTCTAAGCAGGGTCAGATGACACTCATTGTCCCATTCAGACTGATGGCAAGTTATCGTCCTGTTGCAACATTTGTGTGAAATGGCTCTTAGAAACCTCTTTGACTTAAAAAAAAGGTGTAAAGAAACAGTTTGCAGCTGCCAGAGGATGAATGCAAAGTTTTTTTTAATTTTATTTGTATCAGTAGTGCTTAACAAACAGATGTTAAATTGATGTTTGAAAAGGAGTGAAAATGAGAGAAACATGTGTGCAGAGGGAGAATAAAATATTGATTAACGAGAAAAACTCAATTAGATGAGATTGTTTTGACAATATGGATGGACATCACTGTTTGTGGCCTATGGAATTTTCTTGTACACAAACAAAATTTATATTTACATTTTGTGTTTCTCACCAAAATGTACTAGGTGTATTCCCAGTGTCCTTCCTCATAAAACATTTGCAAAGCTCATTTTTGAATTAATTTAATCCTACATTGCCCACATCCATGTTTACTTGATATCACTCCTCTTTGCCTTTTTGGCACATTACTAGGTTTGTTGGCATTTTCCTGCTGCTAATTGTCAATCAGTAGAATCTTTGTGTGCATGCACAATAAAAAAGATAACATTGCACCGTAGTGCTGCTTGTAGTTAAAAAACTCCCCAGGACACCATCAACACCCTGCTCTTACACTGAATCTATAAAATAAATAAGCTGCAGAGCATTTGATAAGATTCCTGCAAGGTTGTGAATCTTGTCATGCTTAAGTAATTAACACAGTTGTTTTAAACCAGATGAGTTTGGCACAAAAAAGTGATTACAGTGGAAAGCAGTAGTCTTTTGTGCTTTGGCCATTTTATGTTGACACCGATGCATTGCTGTGTAGTTGCGGTAAAGAGGGATTTGCCTTCATTAGTCCTACAAAGGGAAGTCTGAATGTATTTGCTGTAACATATATAGCCATGCATTCAATACTTTATTCTGGGAATTAGTTGGGAGGTACATAAGTCTTCACCATACGCTTTGACCAGGTATACACTTAGCTTCTGTGTTCATAATCTTTGTTCTGGCATTCAAACATTGTCGGTCTGAACCTTATATAGTATTTTCAAAAAAACAAAACAGCAAACAAAAAGACAATAAAATTAGCTGGTAGCAAATGACATCAACCAAGTTAAAAGTTAAAAATATTTCACTGTTGCCATTTCTGGCTATTTGTACTGTTGAGGCTTTTAATGCGTAGAGTATAATTTGTCCATAGCTCACTGAGGCTACAGCATGACTAAATGTCATGGGACATATAAAATACTTTTGCATGTAACAAGAGTTGTTTGTCCTCAGTTTCAAAAAATTAAACATTAATGACAGACTTAGGCTATAATGTAAGTGAACCATCAAGATGCCAATATGAATAAGGCATCCACTACTAAAGATAACCTTTATGCTCATATGGGCTGTATCTATAGGATGGATGAGGATAGGGGAACATTTATTAAAGGGTAGTTTACATCACATGATCTGACAGACACCATCCTGCAGGAAAAGCAGTGTATTTCAAACTTGTTTACAGTTTTCCAATATATCTGTATGGACAGCCAATCAGAGGCAGGTTTGTTCAGAAGATGTGGTTATAGAGCGATTATTCAACTTTGCAGTGTGCGTATTATGTTTTTAAAGAAGGTTTTTTAATTCCTAAGAGAACATGGGTGCTTTGAGAATTTCACAGGTTGTGCTCTACTTTGATCAGCCTATTTTGGCCGCCTTGAGAACATAGCTCTGGAGAGCAGTGATATGACAGGTTGAGCCTTGACTTCTGCTTTTAGAGACTCCCCCACTGCTCCATGCAGTGTGTGTGTGTGTGTGTGTGTGTGTGTGTGTGTGTGTGTGTGTGTGTGTGTGTTTAACTGTGCTCTGAATCTGGGTCAGTGCAGTGTTGGCATATTAACTTTCCATAATGACAAATGACAGGGATTGTAGTCACAAAGTTAGTGTTGTATGGTAAAGGAGCTCTGATGCCCATTTTATGCAGTGCAAGCAGAGTTTAAACTTTTGAATAGTTTTATCTGTGACAAATATGCATGTATTTGCAGAACTCCAGGGCCAAGAATATCTAGCTCTATCTGTGAGAGCCCACACTATATACCATTTTAAAGACATTTTTCCCTTATTTTGTAGCAAGATAAGGAATCTGCATAACAAACATAGGGAATCCATCTCTCTCCTGGCATTCATGTTGCAACATTCTGCTCATGTCTGCACCCATGAAGACATCTTTGATTCTCCATTTGAGTGTTAAAAGTAAAATATTAACAAGCTCTCACTCTCAAGGACTGCCTGGTTGTGCTCAGAATGACTGGCATTTTTAAACGATGTTTTTGTAAAGAAATATTATATGCTGAAGCTGCTAAGCAACAAAAAGTTTCAGCACACATAAAACATTAAAACTGCTCTCTGTGAATCTTAAGTACAAGGAAATAATTACAGAAAATTGTATGTTTTAACCTTGTAATTGTAACTTTATTCCCATATGCATTTGTTGCATTAATGGTGTGTTGTTGCTACATGTAAATAAGCATTAGGATTTTAAAAATACTAAACCCTGCTTTGTAGCACTTGGTTTGACCTTATTTCTCTGCTCCCTGAATGCTTATCATGTATTAACCTCATTTGTTAATACATTCATGGTAGTGAAGTTAATCCATGTCAACATGAACTCACAGGGGGAGGAGTCTTGGTTTTGATTATTCCTTTAAGACCATCAAACAAGATAAGTTAAAAGATAATGGCCCCAAAGGAGCAAGTTGAAGTCACACTGTACACTGAACATACTGAGCTTTGAATAAGCAGTTGATCCACATGAGATGACCTAGCTTGAGATGAGTGTTCATGAATCATGACAGTTCATACAACCCCACTTCAAAAAACCCAAAACCTTCTCTGTAAGGTTGTAATGTACATTTGGAGCTTGATCTTCCTGTCAGAGGTGGCTCTGTAGTTGGTGGCATTTGGAAAATTCTGAAGTCTGTGTAAAAATATATCCATTCATTCATCCATTTCTGTGTGCTTATCCTTTTCCTGGCTGTGGGAGGGGTGGCTGGAGCCTAACCCAGCATGCAATGGATGAAAGACAGTGGACTGGACAGGTCAGCAATCTGTCAGGGTTAAAACAGTCACATGCATACAGTATGGCAAGTTTAGAGGTTTCAGTTTACCTTCCTGTATGTTTTCTTTCTGTGGGAGGACACAAAAGTAATTTTCACAGTTGTGTACATTAATGAAAACTTTTTATACACCAACATGTTTGTTAGAATTGAAAAGTCAGCTGACCTTTTGGACTGGATGCGACTTCTCAAAGACGGGAAGAGAGGGAGTGCTGAAGTAGCAGATGGAGCAGTGGCAGAGGGCAGGCTAATGCTTTTCCATTGGTGCAGCATTTGGTTGCGTGCAAGAGTGTGTTGATTTAGTGGACGGTGGGAAGACTGCTTGCAGCTTTTATGGATTTTGATGTGATGACATTGTCTGATATGGTGAAAATTAAAATGTATACATTTAAATGTGTGAGCATAAACTGGGAACCTACATTGAGTCTGTTTTACAGTCATTGCATGAGCACATTATTGTGGGTGTGCACAAAACAAACATTTATGAACACATTTTTTTAGATGTATACTGCCACAATTAATTTACAACACAGTTTAATACATTATAGCGTGAACTGTTTTAGGTGTAGTGAACTCTATCTGAATAAAACATTCTCTCTGTTGTTTCAAAATCTCAAGGGAAGAAGTATGACTAATGATATTTTTCAAGGTACTCAATAATCATGTTTAATGTAGTATACATCCAGTGCAGTATAGCAGTGCAGCTACACCAAACCCACATACACCACATGAGGCGAAGACAGCAGGGGTTTTCTGTTTGTTTTAGAAGGGCCAACAGTGTTGAATACTACTAGTCATTGCCATCTGTTTTCTTTGGGATTGCCAATAGACCGTTAGATGAAGTGGCTCTGTATGACAGGTGTTCGATCAATACAGACACACAAACAGAGCTCTGACTCAGCAGAATATCTGTCTTAACTGTCACTGCTATTACTTCCTTTGTTGAGAGGCACTCATCATCCTGCCACAGCTTTTTGCAGTTAGTCATCTGAAACACCACAGTACTGTATGTGAACAACTGAGGGCCTTGGGATTATTTTTTTTACATCAGACACATCAGTCATATTAATTATTTACAAACCAATACAAGTGGCAAGAAAAACGAACGATATAAACAACCAAAAATTTATTCTGAAGTCCATCAGGCATGAGCAAAGAATTATTTTTTTACACACTACCTAGTATAAAGTGTAAGCAAAATAGCCTGCAAATGGGAAAATGAAAGACTTGTGAAACCGATGGTAAAATGAAATGCAGCTGCAAATCTGTTATTTTGTCACTACCTGTCTTTTATGTGGGGAACAAATGTTCACCAAAGTTAGACTTCTTAGATGTCATCATTTTCTTTCAACATTTGTGACAGGCAGAGTGAAATCCAGCTTCTGGATCACTGGTTCATATCAGAAGTGTTCCTTGTGGTCTTAAAAAAAGCCTTTCTGCTTCTTTCCCCTTGAGGGGGGGATTTGAACTCAGCTGTAAGTTCACACAAGGGTTCAGCTGATGCCAAAAAGGTAACCCTGATGCTGTATGCCCACCACTCAGTCATAGCCAGAGGGGACTCATGTTTGTCTAGCTGCAAGTGTAAAAGCAACAATTTTCAGGAATTTGTGATTCTGTTCTTGATTTCCTACTTTGTCAGAATGCAATATTGGATTGATGATAGGACTCTCCTGCTTGATTTTTTTTGTTTGTTTTTTGGCAAGATCAGGTACGTAATGTGTATCCTTTGAATTGAAATTAATTAGAATGTTACTGTGGTAAATTAATCTGTACATGGCAAGATTTAATCCATGAGTTATTGAAAGGTTTCTGGTGTTCATTCTGAAAGGACATGTTAATGAACTGTCAGAGGTTTTCTCTGCATCTGCCTGTGCGGCAGTTGAATACAGTTGAATTTGGCTCTGTCAATTTCTAAGTGAGATAATCAGTTTAAGTTTTTATGTTAAAGAATCAAACCCTAATGCTGAGTTTGTGGAAGTTCATACAAGATTTGAGTACTGTGATTTAGGGCCATCACTATTAGCATTCATGTAGAGGTGCAACAATGCAATTCAGTTCATTCATTTATTCATTCAATTATTCCATTCAATCTTTGTTTGTTTCATCAAAAAGGAGAATCAGTGTATTTCCTTATTTTCACCTCAAAATGGGTAATCAACTAAACAATAAATCCAAAAACAAAGAAAAAAAAACAAGCTTTATTTCTGATTGTCTGTTTTGCATGCTAAGAAAGAGACTGCTGCAGGCAACTTGTAGGAGAGCCACACAAAAAAGTAGAAAAATATCAGATATTTAAATGATTCCTCATGGCAGTTAGTGTTGATGGCAGGTATGAACTGGTTCACCAGTGATGACACATGGCCTGTAGCCTGTGTAATAACCATAAAGACATTATTACCGTTTCAAGCTCAGTTTGAAGGATCTTTCCAGAATTGGGGAAGCTATCAATTTGGCCAATACAATTTTATTCCCTGTGTCTCTGGTAAAATTTAAAATTTGGTGTGACAGCAAACAGTATATGGTCACATGGTCCTCTTAAATGAGCTATGTTATTAGTGGCCATGCTAGCCGCTTGCAAGCTGGTAATTGGCTGGCTAACATTGTTTATAACTCCAACTTACAACTCCACAATTTGGACATAAGATTGGGGGAAACTGTACAGTAACATCAATCAGTGAGGCCCGGACCTAGCCCCATTGTAGACTCCATGTAGCTAATGTTAGCTGCTGAAGCAGTCCTCTTTAAAATGCCTCATTTATAATCTGCTGTCACATATACCTCTTTTCTCAAAGTGTTTAACTTCTAGCCAACGGGCCCGTAATCATGGTATTTTGGTGAAGAAAAACAAGACGTGAGATGCTGAACATCTTGGAAGACACACCAGTGGGCCACACTGTTATTAGTTAGCTAATGAATGAATCTACCTTAGCTCTGTACCGCTAAAAGTGGAGGATTTATTGACAGGTGGATGTCATGATATGGTTGAAATTGATAGTTCTAGCTTATGTAAACATGCTTGAGAAGTGACTTTAAGAATAGAGATGCACAGATTTAAATTTTCTTGGTCGATTCAAATTTTTTAAGGGTCCACACACACACACATATACACACACACAGCTTGGTTAACACCTGGTCGACTGAGGTAATTACTTTACATCCGTTAGCAGTTGTCTCTCTGCCATGTCATCAGCATTATTTCAGAGTAGAGCTGACACAAGCAGAACCTTTGGTAATAATATTGTTTAATGGGCAATAAAAAACAAACAGTATCAAGAAGAGCCTACATTAGGTGACAAATGAGCTGACTTACAGGAAATGGCAGCATGGGCTCGCTACAGATGGCATTGGTTCCACTCCTACATTTGTGCCACCCCTGCACCCAGATAACAAAACATATGTCATTTGATCAGCAGTGACAGGATGTTAAATGTTTGTCCTAGTGCTCTCAGCAGCTATGCACACAACCCCGATTCTCTGAGTTCTCACTCACTTTCTCTTGCCAGCGTTCAAAGATCAAATCCTGTAATGGATGTCTGGCTAAAATTAGATGAATAGAGTTTTGAAGAAACAGAATCATAATCACTGACAGCAATCACAACAACAAGGATTGTGTGGATACTTGTGTAATTCTGTGATTAAAAAAATTGTTAGCATCTTATCCTTCTCAACTGGCAGTGACTTGCTTACATACTCTATCAGGGTTGTGCAAAATTCAACACCAGTACTCAGTTAGAGGGGGCAGCATAGCAATGCAGCTTTGAATTTGCTAATTCAGGAAAAGGTGAGTGAAGCCAGAGAGCTAACGCGCAGACAGAAATGTGTTTCTTTAATGCGACATACAAGGTTGTATGGTTTGTCAGCACTTAGTTTATTGTTTGTCTGTTTGTGTCATTTGCTTTCAACACACATCTCAGACACAATCGGTGTTCAGTTTATGTTTGCATTCTAATACAGCCATCATTGGACAAATTGAAAGTAAACATGCCAGACCAGACAGTTTGCTGTAGAGCTGAATAACAGACTCACATATTCATAAGACAGCCAATTTATAGTCCTCAACAAACAGTGTATGCCTTTAGATTGTGCGGGGGGAAACAGAAGAACTTGGAGTAAACCCACTTGAATAATGGAGGTATATGGACACTCCACAAGAGCCTGCAGTGCTAACCACTGAGCATCTGGGCTGCCCATCTGTGTGGTTATCCCAGTAGAAAGTGTTTCCAAGCAAGAATTCACATGAGCAACAACATCATGGCCTCAATCAAGATGGTTTTGCTTTAGTTGTTCTTGTCTCCATGGGCACTATTCACTGCATGGGTAATAGATCATAGTTTCATTATCATGCAAGACTCTCCTAATCTTTTGTTAAATTATGTGCATAGAGTATAACCCGGTCAGAACTTATGAATCAATTACAATTTAGCCTAAAGATTTTTAGGGGCTATCCCTATGAAGTGTTGTGCACCTTGTCAACTACATGACACAGCAATTTTTGCAAGTATTGAGAAAGGAAGGCAGTGAGATATATGATGAACCATTTGCTATCTTACACATGGTACTTGATTTTGTGACTTGCAAGTTACTTTTCATACTGCACTGATACCACTGTATTCTCTGTGGTTTAATCCTTTACGAGTAAATAGAGGAAACTGTACCAACACTTTTGTCTTGAGTAGGCAGAAATGATTAATGAACAGAGACAACTCAAGTATTATTTACACCAACACACAAAACAAAAAGCCTAATTAACAACAAAGCTACAATTTGGCGAGCATTCCTCGCCAAACTCAGCAGGCTAGTGATGAATCGACCACTGAGGATACTGCTTTCCAGCTCTGCAAAGAATTGCTGAACAGCAGTATCTCCACCTGTGTAATTTTAATTTAAGTTGTAGCTTTCAGTGTATTGGTCTCTATGAAGGCTGCAGGTTGTGGTGTTGTATTAGGTCTGATTTGATTCTGTTCACTCATTTTACATACATAAGTGGACAAGAATATTAGAAACATCTCAATGTAATGCACTGATGTAGTTTGTCACAGAAACTTAGGCAGTATAAGATGAGGCTACATTGCATTATGTTGCAATGCATTTATCATGTACACTTATAGTGTGTAGTTAGCTAAATAATATACAGAGGCCATGAAAGCAACCAGCCAGAAACAGCTATTGTTGGACAGAGAGGCTTAATTTGATTTACCACTTACCACTGAAGATCTGTTACCTAGAAAACTCAAGTTGCCTGACATCTTCTGGTCAGGATTACGCTTCCAAGTTCAAGTTTCCAACAAGAACAAACCTGAACAGGGATTTCACTCTCCTATAGACCATAATTCAGCCATAGAATAGGACATACATCAAACACATACTTTGTTGATCATAATAAAATAATGTACCCTAAAATAATGAAAGAAATGGCTGCTGTAAACAGTAAAAATGTGCAAGTTCTTAACACTTTACATTGCTTGACTCTTTCCTTTTTCCTCACTTTATTGCAAAACTGCTTGATTTTTTGTTGCTCTACCAGTGTCTAGCCAAGAGGAATTGAATGTTTATGCAAATGCATGTGAAGGGAATCAATCCTAAAAATTTTAGCAGATGGCCCATTTTCCTCCCTGTGTATTGTGTTATTCTAAACCTTCTGAAACATTGCTATCATTCCCCAAAAGTCAGTCCTGGGGCAGAAGGAAACACTTGTTATATTTATTCAGAAAGTAAAGATGGGAACTTGGTAGTAAATAATGCTTGCTTCAACTGTATGCTGAAAAAAGGAATACATTCAAAATCACAGTTAAGTACATGCACATGCAAAGAGACTGAAAACACCTTTACAAAATACACTAACATACAAACAAATGGAAGTGCTAACAGCAACAACAAAATCCTAATTTTTGACAATAAATTGTCTGTTCAGTTCAGTCATTCTTTAAAAGAATTCTGAACCCACTTTATCTGCATTTTATTTTTCTCACACAGTAAATAAATCATTTTCTGTTCTTCCTCTGTCTTATTTTGCTCCACTCATGCATCAGTCACAGACAAAAACAAACACAGTTGTACACAGCAGATGGCAGGACATCTCACAAATTACGACGACTGAAATGTGACTCATGCTCTTACCAAAAACATGTTGGTTGAACAAAATAGATCTGAGAGAGAGATTTTACCCTTCTTCTGAAAAATCCTGACTCTGTGGTGTGGGAATATCTCAGAGCTTGTGGAGGGCCAGAGGACATGGGAGGAGGCTGTCCAGCCACTGCTCAGTAGCATGGACAGTGACATAGAGCCGATAGTCAGAGCTAACCAGCCATGAAAAGCCACTGTCAGACACACGGTTTCTCTGCTGTAAAGACAGTCTGGTGCAGCTTTGGCAGTCACTAGAAGTACATTTATGACCCTTTGAGAGTATCACTGTGTGAGCTGTAGTGGAGCCTCTGCTATGAGGGACTCTCAGGTGTGTGTTTCTGTGGGGAAGTATCAGTATGTAGCCAAAGCCACGTAAGCTGTTTATTTCAGCTAACATAGTTTTTCTGTTTGCACTTATTAGTTTTGTGAATGTGGAATATGTGTGAGAAGCACAAACTGGGGCTTGAAGAAAAAAAAAAAAACACACACACAATATGAATTTTGTTGGGTCACATGTATTAACATTAGATGCCAGTAACCATAAGAAATGGTTATACACTGGTGTCTCAGCAATGCTTATCCACAACTATGGGTATAAATCACAAGTTTCATCATAATTTTGTTTTGATTAGATTCAGGGGCGTGTATGCTCAATTTACACAATCAGGTGCCTTAGACTTTTTCATTGTCTGTCAATGGACAGGGTCTGAACAGTTCCATCATAATCTATTATTACTTCTATCTATTATTATCACTTCACACGGGAGGAAATCGTGCAGTATGCACTCCTTCTGCACCAGGGGCAGAGCTTCACCCCTCTGCAGCTTGTCACAGATGCGCTCCAAAGCCACCAGGTGCTTAGTTGATGGAGCATGTGCCCCATGTACTGAGGCTGCATCCTCTGCAGTGGACATGGGTTCGATTCCAGCCTGTGGCCCTTTGCTGTGTTATTCCCCCACTGTCTCCTGCCCTTTCCTGTCCTAATTTCAGCTGCCCTATCCAAAAATAAAGGCGCAAAAATGTAGGAAAAAAAAAACAAAACAAAAAAAATTTATACTGCTTGCAAGTCACTGCATGCTCTGACAGAGAACCATGTTTGCATGCATGTTTTTTCAGCCAAACATTGATGAAATAGAGCAGCTAATGTGGATGTAGCAAGAGCAACAATTCAGCAGACTGGATGTCCTGCCAGGCTCATGGTGATTCCTGAGTATTTTAGATTGTAACAGCGTTGTTTAAATGTATTGCAGCTATGAGAGTCTTCTAGAATCTTATCTTGCTTCGCCACTTATCCTCTATATCATCAGAAACCATGTTTTTACAGGTTTTGAATAAGTAGTTTTATTCATAATGTGGTCACATTACAAATGCAATGTATATGTAAATGTACTGATGTAAAGTTTTACGATTATATGCTGGTGTGAGTGCATCCATTGACATGACCATGACATTTAGAGAGATCTCCACCAACAATAAACTACATCACATGAGTCGCCAGAGCATTTGCGGTCACTGGCAGTGATATAATAGAATTGTGCACTCACTGTGATTTGCATGCTTTGCTTTCAGTCTGCTATCTTTCACTTGAGCATCTATTGTAATGATGACAGCATTTATATTTGAGTGAGTCATATCTCCTTTACTTTTCTGTGTAGGTTACATCCATACTCTTAACAGATATGCAGTTAATCAGTCATCATCAGTGTGGATTTTATTTGGACCTCAACTAGCAATTTTTCATTGAATAATCTTGATTTGTATTTTGGATTAGTTGTTTAATTACTCTGTCTATAAAACATCTGGTAATAATGACAGATGTTCATAACAAATCATCAGATGTATTGTTTTGTATTGTTAGAGATATTTAGTTTACAGTTATATAAAACTGAGAAAAGCACTATACCCTCACATTTGAGACTCTAAAAGGTTTGGCATTTTTGTCTAAAAACAACTTAGTGTAAATTGTTGACATTTATTTTGTGGCAATCATCTAGTCATTTAATCGACTAATTGCAGCTCTAAAATTTTATGTTCAGTTCTTTTATGCTCAAAATGACATTTTTTAAATTAATGGCAAAGAGTATTGTGTAATATGGTAATATGGTAATTGCTTCAAGTATTTTCTTTGTCAGTTAGAGCAGGCAGTAAGAGTTTGTTCCAACTACCAATGATTTCTAGTTTAGTTATAACTGATACACCTATTTGGCACTTATTACCAATATCTTGACAAACTGTGTTCTATTATTGTTTTGGTTACACAAAATGTCAAGAATAGTTTGAACCATACTGTTTGAGAAGTTACACTGACATACACCAGTGAACTGTGTTTATTGCATTACAATGGCCCTCTGACATCCTTCACAGTGCTGCTGTTTTCTCAGCAGGAACATGTTCCTCTGGCCAAAGCATTTTGCATCATTCTTGGAGCTGCTCATTTTCACAATATGTACCACCTTTAATATCAAAGAAAGAAACTTGCCCAACTAGTATTCAAAAAGAGAGGCTGTCATGGACGTAATTTCTTTCTAACTTATTCTCAACAATTACCTAACTAGTGGGCAGCTAATGCCTGCTGGCTAAAATTAAGATCTGCTAGACTGTTACCATGCAGGAAGATTCACTGCTTAGCTGGTCTTTTTTGAACAAATGACAACAACAGATTCCAAAAATAACAAAAGATTCTTTCAAAAGTTTCTTTTTCTGGGAATATCAACATAAATTACACACACTGGCTTGCAGAGAGCATTTATCACACAAAAGCTAAAACACTGACTTGTATTTTCAGCCAGCAAATGTACCTGAATAAGGATGAATAGTTACACTGATTAAGTCCATTGGTGTCTTCAGTCAGTGAAATCAACTGTAAAAAGGAGAATTTTTGCACAGAAAATATTCTGAATGCGAGTATTTTCTCTATAAATATGTTTTGCCCCACATTTAATGCAGCAGTTGTAGCACAATATGTTTAATTCATGATTTGCAATGTGAGAATATTTTTTAGTTCCATTGTGCAAGTATACAGGTTTTGCTAGAAGTAAATTAAGTCTATAACACTATATTCAGCACTCCTCTCAATCCCACCTCTCTAACCAATACAGTATGTGTAATTTAGAAAATGTCAGAACAGAGAAATTACATACATCACTCCCTCCGGTTCTGTCAAACTACTGTGCCCAATAGATTGGTGAGTTGACAGATGCTCAAAGATTGATTCATTGTTCCTGTCCAGATTTCCTAGTGGGGGAAAAGGATGGAATGACACCAGCATAAGTGAAGGCCTGCAAGTTTTTTGAATCTAAAGGGCCATGCCCTTTTGAGACACATTAATGTTTGGGTTGTGGCTTCATCAATAGTGCCAGGTTGCCAGATTTCCAACGGTTCATCCATCTTAACCCACTGTGTGTAGTATTAGAGGCCTCTGGCCCAGATCTGTCATTCTTATTCACATTCTTTATTCCCTTCTGCCTCATCGACATTGGCAGTAGACTGGGCCAGTCCCAGCTGGCCCATTCTGAAATTGCTTACTGTAGAAACACATCCTCACAGTAAAAGGCTGCTGCCCCCACACCAGCTGTGCAGTTCTGACATTCACCTGATGTAACCCCACTGAGCTTAAGGGTTTTTAAAAACTGTAATGAAAAAATTATTCCAAGTTAAAGAGCAGATTGTCTAAAGAACTGTACAATCGAGACTCATATCACAGAGCTCACATCCATTTCTTTTTACTTATGTGATTTCTGTTTATGCTGTTTTCTACAATACAGAGATGTGGCTCTTAAGAGGGTAGTCAGCTTAGCTGAAGGAGTTGAACTTCAGGTTAATTTTATCTCCACAGCAATGTGGACAAGGCTATGCCAAAATGAATGACAACTAGCTATGGAAATAAAGACAAACAATACACTTCTCCCTGAATTCACTGTTGACTTTCTCAATAATTTTAAGCTTCGGTATTGTAATGGTGGAGTTAATTAAGAAAGTTAATTATAAAACTTTAAGGTTAGAGAGGTGGCCAGCCATGGATTTGTGGTTTGCTGGAACTGTTGACTGAGCTTTGTTTTACTTGATGTTGAAGCTGAGATTCACTGACTGTCAGCAGTTACTGGACATCCATGAAAACCTTGTTTTGGGGCCAGTTTTGTCTGGGCTTCATTATATTTCCTGGAATTACTGAGATTACTGTGAGGATTGAGTATTGGCACAAACCTCATGATGAAATATGGTCTCTGCGAGTACTTGCTTCTGATTGGTTGAAGGCTCTCTGTTAAGTAAGGAGTAATCCATGACAGGTTATGTGGTTATTGAAAAAAACAAAAAACAAACAAAAAATCTTGTCCTGACGCAGAGGGGGATTTTCTCTGTGGAGTACTTTATTTTCATAACCACAGAGTGGTTTATCGTGTTTATATCTTGGGACTACACAGTATTTAGACTGAAATGTTGTACTGACACATTGTGAATCTTGGAATAAGCATTATTTTGTAACAGCTATAACAAAATGTTTGAAAACTCCATATCTTGGGCCTTAGTACATCATCTTGCAAATATACATGACATTTGTGATCAGTCATCCATGGGCTGTTAGGCAAATACCTTTCCCCATGGTCCTGAGCACAGGCACCCCATAAAGGTCCATACACCTTTGTGCCATCTACACCTAGTAAGTGTGTGTTGGTTTGTGTCTAACATAATCAATAGTTTTGCAGCGTTACATTGCTGATAAGACTGATGTATAACAACAAGTGAGCCTCCAGCAAAAGGGTCAGAGCCTGGCATGGTTACAGTTCCAACAACCTGGCCCATAAATGAACGTACTTAAAGGACGGCCAGGTGTGAATAAATTATAATGTGGTTGAGTCTTCTGTTTCAGTGTGAACATCACAACAACAATCTTTCCCGGTCTCTATCAGTTCCTCTTTACAGAATTGCCTGTGTCACTTAAGGAAAACCCAGGAGAGCTAACCTTGGTCTAAAACCTTTCATGAGAGCATCACTGAAAGCATGCTCTGTCTTGTTGTTAGCAAGACTACGCATAACATTGGTGGGACACAACTACCAACCTTGTAAAGCACATTTTGTTGTCTATGTGCTGTCTTGTCAACCTGTCAGCTTTTCAGAAACATTTATGCCCACACACCTAAATTCAAAAACAGCTTTTGTTACAGAGCTGAACACTGCCTACAAACTTGGTGAACACCTCCACCCACCCTGTCCTCTTAGGCAAACGTAATGTGTAATGTGACCTGTCACAGTTGAGCTATGTTTTTATGAGCGAAATGCTTTTCAGAGCAAAACATTCTTCTAACCATTGATCTGCTTTTGTTTCCAACAGAGACCATGACGACCGCCACCTCCCCCATCCTGTTGAAATGGGACCCCAAGAGTCTTGAAATCCGCACCCTGACTGTGGAGAGGCTTCTGGAGCCCCTGGTCACACAGGTAGTCCAGTTAACTTTGTGATGCAAAAGTCTGATGGTGTCGATGGTGATGGACTTACAAATACAAGATGCTTGTTACAGCACAGCATGAGAGAAAAATGTTTTTTTTTTATGATTGAACTTTGCTGGATTACTTGTTACAAAGATGTTAAACTGATTTGGGTTACTGCCAGAGACTTTGGCTCATCGCCACTGGCTTTGTTTGGCCTCCAAGCTGAACAGATGGCTGAACAAGACTTTGGTCACCCTGGCTTACTGTGACAGAGTCTGTGACAAGGGTTGGATATTGTTTCAATTTTGTACATTCAGATTCTGAATTTGTTGCTTGAATCTGGCTCGAATCTTTCATAATCATGGTTCAGATCACAGTCATTTTATTTGACTAAGAAAAAAAAGCCAAATGTGGTAAGTCCACCTCTAGGCTCTGCTGATCTAGGCTTCTAGTGTCTAGGATTTGGGACAAGTCTTGGAGGAATATTACAAAGTAGTATGTATATTACAACGCTTAACTTGGGTCTTTAGATTGATAATGTCTATTCCATTCCATTTCATGAGTGCCTGAATGAACCAACAACTGCATTAAATTGCAACGGTAACTAATTGGAATGACTAACCTTTTTAGATTAATTACTTATCTCGAACAATTTCAAGCATTTTTCGTCTTTGCAAGTTAATTTTCATTCTATGCTGACAGGAAGTTTTTGGAAATAGATTAATGTCTCTTCCCTTTAGAAATTTGGTTTGAAAAGATTTTGACTGCTGAGCATGATGTCACTGTCCCCATTTGGAGTAATACCAGAGACTGGCATATCCCCAGTAATGACACTGATGTGATCACTGGGTGTACCAGCAGCCTCCCCCAGTGGTCTGATGTTCTTTGATTGGCTGCACTGTGCTTTTTATTGAATGTTTTTTATCAAATCCTCTTTTCTTTTAACGTAATGCACGGTCTTTGCAATGTTGTGATGACATCTTTTGTGTGATCTGTTTCCATACACGAGCTTTTGGTGGAGTTGAAAGTCTTTTGCTGCTCCTGCATCACAGTATGTTTTTTAGTTGCTCTGTGTATTACCTCAATTTCTATATCTTGAGAATGCTTATTTTTTACCCCATTCCATTTCACCCTGTTAGGAGGATGTCAGAGTCTCTTTGCTGGAATTTGCTGCAGGATGTTTCTTTATGTCAGTCTGCAGATAGAAAATGCCCCTTGGTATACATTGCATTTCCCATTGTGTTCTCTTGTATTCGTCCAGCCATAAGTGTTTGGGTACCTATTCATGCTGGCTATTCATGCCAGCCTGTCTTCATAGGCCTTTTTCAAGAAAGACATCTTGACATGTCACAGTAGGAAAAGCACAGGTGTAATAACAGATGAACTCCATTTTACTTTTCAGTTGCAGGGCCCTGGTGTTGTGTATGCTGGTTGACTATCACACTGTCACAGTTTCTTGGACCACTGAAAGTAAGAGAGTCATTGTAACTTGATGTTACTAGTAACACCTGTGACAGCTAACCAAACCTTATCCACAAGCCATTGCAGTTTTTGTTCACAAGGATATAGAATTGCCAGCCAGTGGGAAAGAGTAGTCCACTAGGAGGGCTAGGAGTATGAGTCCTGCTTGGGAAAAATTTTGGCTCTCCAATCACAATTTTTGTGGCCTCTGGTACATTCTAGTTCCACTATTCCCATCATATGAAGTGATCTTAATTGTTATTACCTCCACCAGGAAATAGTGCATTTTGTGTGTGAGTGACTTGTAGCTTGTACATAGTAGTGCTGTCAAAAATATTGAGTTTTCAATACATATCATTTCTGAATACTTGAAACAAATTTAATACTCATTTTTGATGATATTTCTACAACAGTATGAGCCACGCTCTCTCGTCTCCACAACAGCGGTAGAAGAGCTGTTGGAAGTGGGCTGCAAGAGGGAGGGGGAAGTGTTGAAAAGCCAGCTGATAGCGGACAGTAAAATGAGATTGACATACTTTTTGTGTAACTGTGAATACTACACATTAAGTGTTACTGTAACTACTACTGTTGTAATACAGTTTACATTGCTAGTGATCTCTGCATCTACGATCTCTATGCAGTCAATATGACAGCTTATAGCTTGTAATGAGCAGATAGAAAAGGAGATGGAAAGAAACCTGGATTTTCAAAATATTTTTTTTAAATAAAGGTATCTCAACATAAATGTCTGACGAAGAAGAATTCATAACATAAATAAATAAATAGATAAATAAATAAATAAATAAGTTGTTTCTAATGACAGGGGTTTATGTTTTAATGAACATCTTAAGGGTTAGGACTTAATTCTCAGTTTTCCCCTGTGGTATTGAAAATGGCATTGAATATCAATATTGTATCAAAGTCAAAAATTCCAATTCTAATCCGCTGCAAATCTAGTTTACTACTGCACCCATCATCTTAATGTATTTTGTGCACATTTAGGACTATGCTCAATGACCTCTCGTTGTTGTAGTGATTCACAATGTTTGAAAAACCTATATAAAACCTGTATACAACCTGCACTGACTGCTGACTCCTGACTCCCCTGACACAAGTCATCAACAACTGCTAGGCTAAATCAACGCTTAGTTACCTACAAGGTACCTACAAGGTAACTAAGCTACAAGGCATTGTTGGGAGTAACTAGTTGTATGTAACTAGTAACATGTAATTAAGTTACAAAATAAATGTAATTGTAATCTGTAACAATTACTGTGAAAAAATATGTAATTAAATTACTACTTACGAATGTACAATGTTTGTGAATCCAAATAACAAATAATAATATGAATCTTTTCTGGTTGTGTAGAGAAAATCTCCACTCAACTGAGTGCACTCTTCTAGTTATTGCATATTTATTGAGTTTGCCTAACAGATTTTAAATATGTCTTGCCAGGAAACCCAAACCTTACCTGTCCCTAACACTACCAGGCTCTTTTAATACATTCTTAACTGTTTGCACAGTAATAGAATAACATAACATTCTATAGCAACTTTGCCTAGTTTTTCCAGAAATCCTTTTACAAAATCAAGCAGACTTATTCACAGCAGTAGCAAAATAAACACAGACTCCAGGTGGGACTGTACCTGTTTATTCCAGAAAGACATTCTTGGCAAATTTCCCATTTCTCTAGGATGGCTTAATAAAGCTGCTTCATTGCAGGTAGTGGCTGACCCACTGACGGTCGTGGATATTAGATGTGGAAAGGCTAGATTTACTCACAGCCTGACTCAGAACCCAGCCTGTTTATTCTTTGGTCCCCCAGAGAATGTTAAAGTATTGATTGCAGACTTTTTGCCAGCTTTAGTTTTTACAGCAGCAATACACAGCCTTTTTTTTATTTTTATTTTTTATTTTTTTATCTCCCATTGTCGACTTTTTGTGTGCTTACTGGGAATGATGTCTGGGTGTATCTGAACTTGCATAGAAAGCTCTCATGTAACCACTTATTTTAAAATAATTGTATTTAACTTAAAAATAGGACTATTATCCTTATCAGAAGGAATTCTTACATCTTTAAACTCAACTCCTCAGCTGTAATTTAAAATCCGCCTTTATTTCTTTTTTAAATGTATTCAATGATAATACATGGGTACCCTGAGACACTTCAGTGAACAACAAAATACAAAAACCTGTTGTGCAGTTATACATGAAATGAAATTTTATGCTGTTTTCAAAATAAGAAATAAAAGTGCTGAACTCAACAATAATAATTCTGGCAGTGAAAAAGCAATTGATCTTTTTTTTTCTTCTATTAAATAAAATGTCTTTGCAAGCTATCATTCTATAGTATCCCATTCTTACATAAAGAATCCTCCACATTGGGATTGGACAGGGTAATGGGTCTTTTGAGTGGATTTGAGTGGAAGCAAGTAAAATAATGGATTATTTGTTTTAAAGTCCAAATTGAACTGCAGCTTTTTTGATATTGTCAAGCCATGTTGAAGTCATAACATCTGTATGAATGAATAAGGTCATGTGTCCAGTGACAGATGCCATCTATTACAACACAGTGATGCAGACTTTAAATCTCTCCAGTGTAATGTGCTCACAATAATGTCCAAGCCAGCCCAGTACATGTCAGAATGTGGTGTTGTATTTTTTTAAGTGGTCTGAATAGGGGTATCATTCAAATTGCTCAGTACAACAATATTTTTTCTATCGTAAATTTATAAAATCCATTTCCACAAAAAGAATAGTACATAACACGTTACAGTTCAATAGCTGCTCAAACACATGGGAGGAGTTGGAGAAACGGTTTTTGCTCTGCTGACTTTGCTCAACCTGGATCTTGGTATTTGACTAAGATGAAGAAAGAGAAGAAAGAAGGAAGAAACTAATGGAACTGAATATGTGCAGAGTGTTGGACTATCTAAAAAAAATCTGAATCGTGGATCTTCCACAGGGGGTCTCAGACACCCTGCAGGGGAGACCTTCAAAGTTTGGTGTGAGTTCAACATAATATTAGCAAAGATAAATTAGCCTATTTGTAAAAAAAAAAAAAAAAAATAGCTGTATTAGTATCTCATGTACAGTGAGCTGTGAACTGTGAGCCACAATGACTCACTGTAACTTAACGATTAAGAGACTCTGATATGCCTCCACCTCAAAAAACAGTAGTGAAAGTGTGTGAGGCTATCACATCTAACGTTAGCCATGCTGCAACTGATGCTATGGGTAAGCACAAACGAGAAGAAGAAACAGTCTCCGCCATGGCTGTCCATCACTGTGCTAGCCATGAGAGCATACACAGGGGCTTCTGTCATTGTGGACAATATGGTGAACACACTCATGGACGAGTAAACACGTTAGCTGTACTGGCTAGCCAACAAGTAGCACAAAGTTAAGTTATCTGTGCAGATAATTGCCTGGCGGAAAAAAAACAATTATCAACAATGATTTTTTTCCTGCATACCCTAAGATGTATAATGTTGCATCTGATCTTTGTACAAGCATGCTGCGTACTTATTTGCTCACTGACACTGATCAGATTTACATAGGCATTGGAATTTGGAACCGAATGAAAAGGCATTTTTCAATACACTATTACACTATTTACACTAAAGGTATTGAACTTCATTACCCAGTCCTAGGTCTGAACAGATGTGTTACATGCTTCAGTGTAAATCCTGATCAACACTGAGATCACAATTGCACTTGACCTACTTGATGGTTTTTTGATAGCTTGATTTTTCTTCTCACAAGGACAAAGTTAACTTAAAGGCAAATCTAAAATACCAAAATACCAGTCAGGGGAGGAAAAAATATTAGGGAATGTACAATAAAAGCACATCAAGAGATGGCTGGAGCAGAAGTTGAGAATGTGTTTCTCTTCTCATTCATTTTATAGGATTTTCAAGCTTGAGTTATTGCCGGCCATCAAACATCACCATCCGTCTCCTTATCCCTGCCTGTATAACTTTATGGGTTTTGGGCTTATTTGCTTTAATTGGATTACATAAAAACTTCCACCGAACCACCATTACTGTTTGCTTGGAAGAAAACCCAGACATTTTTCAACTGGCATCATCACTCTGGTTTGAATGGCACTGGCATCAAATATCTGAACAAACCCTAATGAAACATACACTTTAATTTTAAACAGGTTTGAGCTGAATTTTGCAGTTAGACGGTATGTAAAGTTCATCCCAGTTGGTTTCTGTTTAGACTTGCATTGCGTGTAGTCTGTCAGACACATCCTGTGTTTGTTCTCCTGACTGGTCATCAAAGTGACAGGCAGGTAATTGCTTAATGTTAGTGGGATGAAAGGCTGATGAGCTTCCTCTGTTAACACATAGTGATCATTATTAATTTCTTTCAATTGCAATGCCCGTCAGCCCTCACAGCAAATGATGTGTCTGTCTGCTAAACCTTTTTTATTTTGAAAATGGTGTCCTCCCCTTGACATTTTAATTTCTTTTCTTTTCTTTCTTTCTTTCTTTTTATTGAAATCAACTTTGTTGGTTTTGCAGCAGTGATTACTGCATTAATTTAGAAAGATTCACTCTGTGGGTTTGAATTCCCTACACCCTGCTTACTGATTTAGAAAGAAAATCAGATGCAGATCTTTTGTCAAACTGGTCTAGAAATAATAATCGTCTGATCTTTTCGGTGTTATGATCTACAGGAGTTTCCTAGCAGTTCCTTCACATTGAGATTTAAACTGAGACATTTTGTGGTATCTGTCTCATAAGTACTTTTTAATAAATGATCTAACTTTTATTTGCTCCCCTCATTTGTATGTTACCTTTCTGGATTGAAGGATATTACAGTTAATAATTCATCCTCTACTTTACTGCACAGAAACAATAAAATGCTGCAACAAAGATGATATTGCGGCAAAATGCATTCACTGCACACCTATGGGAATAAGCACAATAGCCAACCGTGGTTGTTCATCTTTTCTGCAATTGCCTTGGAAGTGTGAAGCGTTTTCGGATATGAACAAGACACTGTGATTGTTTTTCCTGTCAATTTGGATGATTCAGTGTTTTTGGATGGAATAAAAGGTTGCCTCAGGAGGATAGACAAACAGGCTCACCCTGACATTGCTTGAGATAGCAGGCTCATTTATCATGACCAAGCTTCTCTCACCCCTGCTAGAGCACTGGGCAAGTCCATAGCTAATAATACTGAAGGGCTTACTTTATCACTTTGTATGAAGGCAGCAAGCCTCTGATATAGTAAACATTTTTATACTGCAGGCAATAGCAATATTTTTGAAAGAATTATAGGGAAGTAGCCTTGATGGGCAGGTGGAAAAAAAAGGTACTGGAACTTGGGCTGTTTTCGTTTACTACCATCTCTAGACTTTATGTATGTTGGTATGGAAATGTGGGAGCACACAGAAACCATCTGGTCAGAATGGTGTATTGACAGGCATTAAAAATGGAAAGGCTGATACAACCACAGAAAATAATGACAGGATTTAAAACATTTACTTGAACTATCTTCAGTCACAAGTAGGCAGTGGATGCAGCCTTTATTAATATGGATCATTGAATTAAATATTTTACATGTAAAATGTGCAGCAGAGGTGTAGCAATCTACTTTTTTTCAGTTCTGATCCAATTCTGTGATGAAGTCCTGACCAATGATTGAACCAGCTCTAACCTTTCTCCGCCTAGAGACAACAACAAAAAGTCTGATTGGATAACTCTATTTTGCTTTTTTCAGGACAGTAACCCTTTAATTTCTGAAGCAAAGTTAATAGAAAATGAGGTTGAAATTAGAAGAGAACTGCCTAATAATTAAATTAAATTTGAAATACTGATATATTACACCTTCTCTAAAGGTCTTTTTGTCCAATTTGATTCAGAATCTCTTCTTGATTGAATGAATAGAAAATGGCACAATCTTCGTGGTCCACAGTTTTTTTTATTTTTTATTACCTTCATTAATTAATGAATTAATCAATTTGGGAGCACCTCTAGCTCTGAGGAAAGCAATCGTTGTCCAAGATGTAAAGCAGGTCCAGAGTTTCTGAGGTTAAACAGACTGAGCAGAGGGTAATTTTCTTCACCACAGAGTTGGTTGAAGTTGTTTAATGGTGCAGTGTGTGTTACCCAGCTGCTCTTGTTTGTTACAGCTGATTGCTGCTCCGCTCTGTTAACGTCATAATGTCTCTGGGTATTGGTGTTAAAAAGTATTCACAATTTTGCAGTTTATTTTGCAGCTCAAATACACATATGAGTAAAAAAGGACAAGTCAGTTTAGATTTATACATTATATACTGTATACCCAAAAATCCCACATACATTTCATGGTAGATCCCAATCACTTGTCATGTACACACTGGTGTTCATACATATTTGTTAATCATCTCATTTCCTTTTCTAAGTTATTCCACAAAGTTAGTCCTTTAATTGATATACATCTTTGTTTTACATTTGTCCTAATCCATGTTTGTTGTAAATATGCAGATTCACATTCATGTTTGTCTTGCAAAATGCAATTAATTAGACTCTAAATCAAAACATGACTTTAACCACTGTCTTTTGAGAAGATGAAGTATATCTCTCCCTGTTCACCACTGATAACTCTATTGTGGTGGTTTTGTAGAATGAGATTTCCCTCTTTGGCCCACTTGTTTTTGAATTTGAATAGTCCCGAACTAATTTCTATACAGCCAGTGAAATGTAACAACAACATTTGGGTGATAATACACAAATTTGTGTAGAATAACCATAAAACCTCTTCACTATTTTCCCTTGTATAAAGTATAGTACTCAGAATCTGAACTGAAGTGAGCACTTTAGAGAGTTTGTTTCAATTAAGTAATGTCAGTGTTGATATTATATGTTGTTATATTATTCAACGTTCTTGGCATACTTGTGCATATAGATGAAACAGAATGAAAAAGTTTAAATATTTTAGTGAACAAATTTACATACCAAATAAATAGACAAATAAATTCTATCACAGACATCAAAAAACACCACGTTACACATGACAAAATTTGAATTCAATTTAACAAGGGTCTTATTGTGGCTGTGAATATTGACTTCATGTTAGTTTATTATGGTAGGCAAAAAGCATAAATAAATACAACTGTATGTAAATAAATAAATAAATAAATAAATACATAAATACATGGATAAATACATAAATAAATGAATAAAAGTGAGCCTTGCCATTTCATGTGTCTTGATGTTTGTTCTGCTGATACAGTAGATTTGGATTTGCACTTGTAGGAAATATAAGTGTGCTGATCCCAGAACTTGTAATTCTCACATCATGTAGTGTGCCTCCAGTAATCGTTTCACAGCAGGAGCTACTAATGAGGTAAAAACTTTCCAACCCCATGTTTAGTGTGAGAGGTGCACAGAGATTTCATCAAAGCTTGCATTTCTACTGTCAAACACTTCTTCATGGGAGAAGACATTTTTTTTTTCTCATCTGCCCCTCTTTCTCTCTCTCTCACACACACACACACACACACACACACACACACACACACACACGCCCACACACAGAGAGAATCTATTTTAATCTTCTCATTACTTTGTTTGTTTATTTAGACTTTTCTTCTACTTTTTGCTCACCCATTCCATTTCATCTTAACTTGTAATATACACAGAAATAATGCTTTGTTTATCTGTGCTTACTTTGCTTTATTTGTTGTGTGTGCTTATTGGACTTCCCTTTTGAATAAAAACTGACAAGAACAACTATAAATACCCCATTTACGAAAAACAGAGACATCCAGCAATTATATTCCTAAATTAACTAGGAGTTGCCTTAAGCTTTATTTCTTTAATATTAGATTTATTTCAGTTTTTGTTAGATAACAGCTGTTTGGTCCTTTCAATTAATACACCACAGTCATAAACACATTTCCTTTTGAATGAATGAATACATTCCACATTACAATTCTGGTTAAATATGACTGTGACCTACTGTGACAATGAAAAATCGTAATCCTGCAGATAGTCATTGTCATAGATTAAACAGTCCATGGGTTCCCAGTTAACTTTTATGTTTTCATGTGTGATTGATCATGATTTTTTTGGCTTGTGACTGTAGCACATTTCTCTTATTAATATTTTTAATGGGTATGTATTAGGGGTGTAACGATTCACTCATGCATCCAATGCTTCGGACTTTAATGTGTAAGATATGAATGCATCGGTTCAGACGACCTGTATCGGTAAAAACCTGAACATGAATCGGAAACAAATTTGATGCAGCACTAGCGTATTGATACATGTCATTAGGATGTGCATATGTTTCATTTGGCATCAGGGAGCTGTCACTATTAACTTTCCTCTGTCTTCTCTCTCCTGCTGTCTCTGCCTGCACCGCTCTTGCTGGATGCCTGCTGCCACGATCACAAAAACAAGCGCTCCCCCCTTCTTCTCCTATGTCTCCTCTTCATTTACTTAAAACAGACGGCGCTGAAAACAGTGACAGAAGTGACATTGTACTGCGTCGCACCACCAAACTTTCATAATGTGCAAGTGTAGAATAAATTTGGGTTTTATAAGAAAGATGAGAAACACTGCTGCAAAACGTGTCGGACGGCAGAGTACAGAGACACAAGTCTGACCCACAAAGACGTCATGTCACTGTGAGAGCAGGTAACACTTCACTGTTCCTCCACACTAATCACAGCACTCTTCATATGAAACAGAGCAGCAGATCATCTTACTGCAGAAATACTGATATTTTAAACAGTTTTAGAGTTTGTTCACAGATTCTCATTTAGGCTACAGGATCTCATTTACACATGAGACTCATAATAAAATGTTAACACCACTGTAATGTCTCTCTCTCTGTCTCTACTGTTACTACATTTAGTAAAACTATCAGGATTTTTTTTTGTAACTCACAGCACTCTACAAATGTAGCATTAATTGAACTGAAACATAAAGACTGACACATTGCATTGTCTTGTATTGTATCGTGACAGAGCTGAATCGTATTGAACCAAATTGTTGGCCATTTAAAGATTTATAAGACAAATCATATCCTCGAACATGTATCGAGATACGTATCGAATCGGTCTCAGTCAGTGAGATACGTACCCCTAGTATGTATCTTGTTAATATGTTTTATTGCCAAACAGTTATGTTATAAATTCAATGTAAAGTTCATATGTTTCATCTTAAATTACTCCTCCTCCACTGCATTAAGATATCAGGAGAACAGTATATTCTGTCTTTATCTACCACAGTGGTGGAAAGTAAGCACCTTTCCTACATCACTACATCTATCAGTATTAAAGCTTCAATAGTAACATACTCATTACACATTTATTCTCAGTATTAACAGTCTCATAATGACAAAATATATCAGTCACGGGGTAATTTTTTTCTGCAGAATGAGCATTTTCATTATTGATACTGCAAAGGTATTATATGCAACATTTTCTTTCAAAGCAATGTGTAGACTCATATAAACATACTCCCTTCTAATCATCACTTATAACTGAATAGAAGTATCCTGCCCTCTGCTTGTGTTTCCTTATTTATCTCATAGTTTTGCTGTGGTTGGGATGCTGTACCAACCCAAAACATCGATATTTGACATCCAGGTATCTCTCTGGTGCATTTACGAACAGCTCAGACAAATCCTACTAATTCTACCTTTAAGTACCATACATTTTGATGATTGTTTTTTTACTTAAGTGTGATTTGAAATGCAGGACTCTTACTTGTAATTTCGTATTTTTACGTTGTTGTATTTGTAATTTCACTTAAGCAATGGTTCTAAATACGTCTTGTACCACTGATCTACCAAACAGTAAATGTATCTACTATTGGCCCTGTACTTAATTTAGGAAAACCAAAAATGCAATACAAGAAGCTACTTTTGCTTTCCTTTTCTTAAAGCCAATCCTGTAAACACTGTCATTCTCTGCCATAAAACTCTCAAAACAAACAATTATTGACTTTTTTCTGCCTTAAAATTGTAGATGTATTTTATTCAGCATTAATTCAGCAGTCTGGATTTGTAGTATATTGACTAATTGCTGTCAAACGTTTTTTGTGAGGCAGTTTAAGTCTTTGAATATGAGTTCTTGTTTGTGATGTGCATGCCACTTAGGGTGGTTTTAGAGATTATAATTGATGCTTAGTAGAAAGTATTGCCTGTAGGTTTGACTATGGCTAAGGAAATGAAGCCATACTCCCCCTGTGAAGCCCAAAGGAGAAAGTTTTAGCTCTTAAGGGGTTAAAACATGACATGAGTACCACTTCTGCAAAACAAAGTGGATTTACCCTCTGATCTCTTCGCCCTAATTCCGCCTCTTGGATGGGATTTTCACCATTGGGATGTTTGGTTGTTGACATGACATTCTGCCTCCATGTGATGCAGGGAAGAGCCTCTCTGCTGCACTAGCTGTCCAGTTTGCGAGACCAGAGAGTGAGCTTTCAAACCATGTCCTAGTTATGATTTCTTCCTTTAGGGGCCTCTGATCCCCCTGCTTGATTTTGACACTCTTAACATGGATTCATTCATGGTGAGTACACATGCCAACCTCATCAGTGGAACTTGCTTCTCTTAAAGGGCAGGTCCATTATTATTAGTTATTTGGGTTTTTATATTATTATATAGCTTCTCAGTAGCGTTCCTTATGTCTCCAAACCTGAACATTCAAATGTTGGTTGAAGTTTGTATGTTTTAGAGTCAAAATACTATTTCTTCCAAAGTGTTTTAAAAAGACTTCCCCATGTGACCTGACATTGGAGATGGCATCAGCGTGACCCTACGTCACTGCTTTTTGCTACTGGATGACTGGATATTTCCATTTGAATCATCTGGAAAAGAATAGAGATTGAGGTACCCATTAATCATTGTGTGATCTCAGAGGCCATCTCTTATGTAGTAGCTCTGTCTCACCAGAGGTAGAAGGTGGTCTGTGCTACATGCACAACTTATTCTGGTTCAGCACTGTATAATGTATAACTGCAGGGGGTATTACTGTGTATACAGTGATAATTGTGCAGCCATTGTCTCTTTCATTGTCACATGGGTAGAAGCAAACACTGACTTGATAATGAAGGACTTGAGAAAAGAATGAGGTAATATAGAATAATAGAATTGGCAGAAAACAAGGTGCTATCTGCACCGCTGCTTGTCAATATGCACATAAATCATTGATTAGGTGTGTTTGGGTGACACAGCAAAACTACATGTTTTGTTGTGGATATATTGGTATTTATTTTGTAGGGGTGTGTATCTCACTGTGAGTTCATGTGATCTCCTGTGGAAGCAAATGTAAACAAACCGGAGACAGACACGGCGCAACAGTTTGCTGCAGTAAAACTTTGTCATGAGACAAACAGATGCAAAAGTTAAACGAGTCTGGATGAGAAAATGCTTGAGGAGACACATCAACATAGGTTTTTTTATTCTTCAGCCAGAACAGGAGGTGAGATTTTAACTGTCCCTCTGTGAACAGCAGTCTGCTGCTGGCTAACATTAGCCTGAAGAGCTAGAGAGTTTACAGCTGTTTTGTGACATTGTCAGCTGCTCTGTCTCATTGTAGACTGTCTGTCTTCTCTTTATCCTGTTCTTGGAATCTGTTGCTAACACGAACTTCAAGCAAGCATGTGTCTGAGTATGTGTAGCTGTGATCAGCGCTGTGGTGATATCACGGTCAATTTGTCTGCTGCGCGCATGATGTGACCATCGTGCAGAACATGTGTGACAATGACTGGCACAGAATCGGATATGTGACGCTGGCCGGCTCGTCACCGGTCAGGGCCAGTCATGTGAAAACCGTCCCGATTCCGAGCATTGCTGATTAATCGGTGCAAGTATGAATCTCATGTGTAAATGAGATACTGTAGCCTGAGTGAGAATCTGTGAACAAACTCTAAAACTGTTTAAAATATTTGTATTTTTTCAATAAGATGATCTGCTGCTCTGTTTCGTATGAAGAGTGTTGTGATTTTGATTAGTGTGGAGGAACAGTTTTACCTGCTCTCACAGTGACATGACGTCTCTGTGGGTCAGACTCGTGTCTCTGTACTCTGCTGTCAGACACTTTTTGCATGAATGATTTGTAGCTGTGTTTCTCATATTTCTTATAAAACCCAAACTTATTCTACACTTGCACATTATGAAATTTTGGTGGTACAGTGTCACTTCTGTCGCTGTTTTCAGCACAGTCAGTTTTGAGCAAATGAAGAGGAGACACGGGAGAGGGAAGAGGGAGCGCTTGTTTTGTGTGATCGCAGCAGCAGGCATCCAGTGAGAGCAGTGCAGACAGCGGCAGGAGAAAGACAACGGAGGAAAGTTACATTTCACTGATGCCAAAAATGAAACATACGTGCGTCCCTAATGAGATGTATCGATATGGTAGTGCTACATCGATTTGTTTCCGATTCATGTTCAGGTTTTTACCAGTACAGGCTGTCTGAACTGATGCACTCATATTTTACACATTGAAGTCCAATGCATCGGATGCATGAGTGAATCGTTACACCCCTATCATTTTGGTTTTTTTGGTTGATTTTCCTTGGCATATTGGAATTTTGACTTGTGGTAATGGACTAGCGGGGCACCTCAAGGGCAGAGTTGGCTGTCAGCAGTGGATGCTCCTTCTTTGTTTTTGTCATCCAAGCTCAATGTTTGGCTCCTGGTATTGGTTGGCACCTGACACACATACGCACACACACGTGCTCTAGTCAAGAGGCTTAACATAAAGGGAGGGGGAGACGACGGCGGCAAGGGGATTAAGGCTTCACGCTGCATCACTGTCATAATCCATTAAGCTAGCGGAAAAGGAGGAAGCCTGGACCTCAAACAGACACTTTTTGGAGGCAAGAAGGGATGCTATACTTCTCCAGTTTTCATTTAAACCACAGAGCAGTCACTCTCAAAGTTGGGTCATTTTGGGCACTGCTACTGAAGATGAACTATGTTTAGAAAATGGTCCTAGGTTTAGGGATATGGTGACAGCTTGTTGACAGCACAATCATCCCACTTTTTATGGTTTGGTTTAATGACTTTAGGTTACCTCAGAAACAGCCCTCATTCTAGACATGCCATTTTCAGATAGTATTGTCCAGGTCTTGGATGCACTGAAAAAATGGATCTAGCTTGTCTTCCACTTTGTTTTTGAAAGCTAAGTATTGAAAGAGAAAGGGGAAAAAAGGCTCACTGGATTTGGAGATGTGAAGTCATCCACTCTTTGTACTTTTTTTTATCCCTTGTTTGAATTTGGATGACAGTATTTCTTCAAGCCTTTGAACCCTTTGAGAGGCGGTGATGTTCAAAGACAGCCTGGAACCCCTGCTTCTTGGCATGCTACTCATCGGACACTTGCCATGTTACAGGAAGCAATCCTTAATTTGAAAGGATGTGAAGGTTGAAATGGGGAAATGAATTGGAAAGCTGGAGAAACAGTGACATCTTCTCAGGACCAAAGTATGGTTTTGGTGTGAGACTTCGAGTATGAGTCAAGAGTTAAAAACTTTGTAACAGTGAAAAAATTCATCCAAAAACAGAATACAATGAATGTTATTGGTGATAAACATAAGTCTAAGATGATTCAACATGCATGAATAAAAATACATCCTGCTCTATCCAACTCTGTATTTTCATGTAACGTGATGCATTTGGTCTGTTTCATTGTTGCCTCAGTTGGCTCTCCTGCCTTGCATGATATGCTGACATTAACTCAGTTCTCAGATGTTTCTGGGTTCTGGTTTCACACGTGTTCCTCTGAGAATGTTTAGGCTTTATCTCAACAAGAGGCCAGCACAATTTTAGATTAAATATTTATAGTATTTTTGTTTCACAGTGAAGTCTCATAATCATGAATGCGTGCAAACAACAGTGTTTTGTAATGCACCTCATGGGCATGAAACCCAAATATTAGGCTCCTGTTTCTTTGTGCCATCCGTCAAAAACTTGGATATATCATACTTGTATTGGACCCAGCCTTCTATCTCTGTATTTTCTCTTAGAAAATAAAGACCTTTACTTTAACAGTCCTGGATACAATAGCCTACATGCATGCATTAATTTCTCTGTTAAGCTGGCAGTAACCTCCCAGCAGTTTTTGCTCTCTGGGGGTCATAACTGCGCTCAAGTCCCTGTTAGCATGTTGCTTAAAATCAGTGCAGTGTTGCTTCTTTTCAGTTCAACATGTGAGCTCTGCAGGGCTGCAGTGCAGGTATTTACTGACACACACTTTTCCCTCTATCTTTATGCTTCTCTTATTCTGTGTTTCTCTTTATTGCATATTATTGAGGCTGTGTCAATTCTCTCTAGGTCCCCTTTCTATACACACAGAGGTGTCACCTAACACGCACACACATCCACACAGTGCATTTAAACTGATGACCGTGAAAAGGTGATGATAGTAAGTAATACTTTATTTTTACACAGTGGTATGATAAGGATGACAGCTGTGTCATTATGCAGAGTGCCCCCTGTTAGCTTCTGTCTTCTCACTACCTCTGCCAGTGCCTCGGGGGTCAGCACTGAATCTTGTGAAACACACTTTCATCTGTCTTTGGGCTGTATCTTCTGACACCTTGCTATGTCAGCATATGGCTTGCCCCAGGGTTCTGAACAGCAGCCATGCACAGATGCTTGTTGCCTGCTCCCTCTCTCTGCTTTTCTACCATAGAAAAATACACAGCATCAGAACAGATTGCCATAGAAATATAAAACACATCTGGTTTTAGCAATATTTACCAAGAACAAACTTACCTGGCCATCATGCTGTCTAATCAAAATAATCCCGACTTTTCTCTGGAGTTAGACCAACAATAAGACACAAGTTTAGCGGTGACTAATTTATGTCATATATTAAGACACACATTCAACTAAAGATTCTGATACTACAAGTTTTCCAACTGACTGAAACTGACACTTAACACAAGCTTATAAATACCACTTGCAGCAGACATTTTGACAGGTGTTACTAACAACATTAATGATGGCTCCATTTAAGTGTCTCAGTGAGCCATGACAGTGTGACAGTGAGCCAGCATGCACAATACCAGGACCCTTAAACTGAAGCAGATGCATGCCATTACACCTGTGATTTGAAATGTGACATGCCACTATGTTCTCTGTCATTTGAATATGGGTACTCTATAAATCCAATTTCTATTTTAAACTCAACAAGTGTAATGATTAGTGTTTAAGTAAGTAAATATCCTGAAAATGAAGCTTTAAAAAAAGTGATTTTGAAAATGGTAGGTTGGTTGTTTTGTATTCACTGCACGATTTGCTTTGTGCAATTTATGATTTGATGAAAGAGAAGCAGCAAATTAGCCACAAATTATTACAAAATAGCAAAATTTTGTCAATGAATGTCAAAGGAGACATGACAAAAATTAATACTTGATGGCAATACCTGTGCTAGGGAGTGACTGCAATAGTATTGACTATATATTGCCAAAGATGTCACTGCAATAAAGGAACACAAGAATCTCACAGATGGCTACTTTACATTTAGGGTGTTGCAAACTGTTGCAAAAAGTAAACGTATGTATATCTGTATGGTTATACTCAGCTGAGTAAATTCAACTGTGGTCTTGAAGCATAACTCTGCATGTTTAAACACCCTTGGGTGGTTGAAGGAACATCACAAGACCTTTACTTAAAATACAATTTTGTTGCATAATGAAATCCTCTCATCTGGTCAGTCCATACATATGAGACATGATCACAGTAGTGTTTGAGATGAGAAAACTTAGTTTTTAACAGCATACCATGTCAGCATGTCATCTTCAGTGTGATGGGAATATCACGATTATAATACAGCTCATCCTTCCATTTGCTAAACATTTTGCTTTTATCATCAGGGATAAAAGAAAATAATTTCTTTCTTTTAAACACAAAGCAAACATCTGCACACTCCCATGTTCCAAAACCTTCACAGATTAAACATTAAAACATAGAAACTTGTGTAGTTTGACAAAAATTTTCACTTGCTTTTTGAATCACCAATTATGCACAGAACTGAAATTTATAAATTAATCCACAACATCCTTAAAACCATTAAAAAGTTTGTTTTAAAAGCAGCTGAACTGAATTGAATTGCAGCTATCAGAAAACATTTGATACCGCTGTAGCTTTCAAGGCTGTAATTTTCTTACTGAGGTTTACCATTTCACTTATTCCACCTTCAAGAAATAAAAATTTTTAAAACTTCTATTAATGAAGAGGGAAAGGGGGAGACAGATAGACAGGCTGAGAGAGGCTGTTTCCATATTCATTATTGAATACTGCCTGTCTCATGGCTGAGAGCTATGAGAGCAGCAGAGGAGAGTCCAAGGTCAGTACTGCCTGCTGTGTAATGTCTGGTAATCTGTGAACCAGAACATTACTGTGAGAGGTTACTAGGCTACATTTACTCACCAGTGGTGTATCCATACAGTTTTGCCTCATCAGATACAACAACACAAACGCCCACTATTTTTATAGTAGTTGTGCTCTGGACTGATAAGACTGTGACATAATGCCACACAGCCTGTGCTATGAAGATGCTGAGCAGATCTACGAGCAGAATACAACAGTTCCTTCTGGGATCTTCAAAGGACTCTGACAGTTAGACAGCAGGGGTCTTGCCTTCCCTGTTCTGTTGTATGTGTGTGAGAGCAAGACAGAGAGGAAGAGGATGAAAGGGAAAGAAGCAGACGGATAATCTGAGATTCTGATTGTCTGCATATTTGGCTGGGGGCAAGATCAGCACACATTTAATCTAAATGAGGCTGAATAGCCAAAAATGTGTCTGTTCCTCTAACCGTGGTTTTATATGTATGTGTGCTTTTTAAATTTTCTTTCTGTTTTACTTTCCTCCAGACAGCCATCTTCTTCCCTTATGGCCTATAAACCAGGGTTAACTTCATGAACACTGTCTTATTATTTTACAGAATTGAAAATACCACAAAACAAGCCCATTTCCATGAATAATTTACTGGCCAAGCTCAACTGCTGGTCTACAACTCCCCTTCCAATTTTGTCTCACTTGTATCTCACTGCTGAGTTTTGTATTTACTTAAAGGTAGAGTTAGTGCTCAACATAGAACTTTAGCTTCGTTTGCTAATTCTGTAGGAAGTTGCATCATTTTGGTTGCATAGAATTGAACCCAGAAATTACTGTTTTGGGTAAATATGTCTTCTTTGCTAAGTATGAATTAAATTATTAAACATAATTCTGGATATGAAATTTTGCCAAGTTGTACATATATAGTGTGCTTGCAAGTTAGTCATCGTGCTTGAGTTATTCACTCACTACCACAAATACTCATCTGAAAGAGATCATCAACTCTAAAACAGAATTTAAATTTTGTGGAGTCAAGATTATCAGTAAACCCCTTTTACACCCAACGAGCAACCCTCACTAGACACATGTCCAAGTTTTTTTAGATGTTAAATGTGTTCTTGTGTCCAGTGACCTGCATAGATGGAATAATGGTCTGAACCACCAAGAGCACTCAATGGCTGTGTCGTGCTCTCCTCTGGTCATTTTCTAAATGTTCCATCTTTACCTCAGGCCCTGACCTGAAAAATCAATTATTTCCCAACTGTTTGGTTCTGAACACAATCTGAATATTCTTTTTTCAGCTCTTGGTTTCAGTTTGACATTCAGTTGCAAGTGGCAACCTCTACTTACACGCTTCCATTGCAGGTGAAGTTTAACTGACATCAACATTTTTTTTAAATTATGTCTATTCATTTAAAAAAGACATTGCAAATCCTTCAGCTGGAGGGTATGGCTGATATTGCAAACCACTGAACTTCCCTGACAGAGGTTAAAGGAGAAATATGAAAGACCCAAGCATTCAGTATTGCAGTCCGAATAGTTAATTGGAGCCAGAAATGATACATTAAATAGGGTTAATCCCAATTTAATATAAAAGGTGCAGTTCAAGTGAGTTGACTTGAAGGTCAGGAGAGTTGTCTGCAGGCTGTATGGACACTGGACAGCAGTGCAAGACAGTCACAACATTATATTTTAACAGTGACAAGCAACAAAAGTCCTGTACTGGAAGTTGATCAGCTGAAGCTAAGCTGTTATCCTGAAAACAAAAGCCCACTGCTCTGAAAATACGCATTCTGGAGTTGGAGTTCAGTGACTGCCTGTCTTACTGCCTGCCAGACTCCATTGCTCAATTTTAACTGTCAAAAACATCTACTTCTAAAAGAAAATGAATGTTTTATAAAAAGACTCATAAACACACTTATTTGGCAAATTGTTCCAGTGCATAATGGAAAGTTGAAATGAGAATGTGCAAATTTCCACAGACTAAATACTTTACAGACATCACTGTGGTCCAATAAATACAGTTAATATCAACTAGATAGAGCAACATCATGAACAACAGAGAGCGATTACAGTTATTGTGCTACAATCACCTGACAGCACGTTGTCTGTGCCTTCTGGTCCATGACAAAACCAGAAATGTAACAGACAGTGGAACAACAGGGAGGAAGAAAGGAAACAAGTATGTACTTTCAAAATTATTTTTTTCTGGACAAAAACATCTAAAAATGAAGATTTCACAACATCAAATGAAATACTGAAACACTGGTAATGTAACCTGCTTTGGGGCCATTTCTTAATGTACCCATTAATAGGTTTAATAATGCACCAAGTTAGAGGTTGGTCCTCAATTTACAGCATTAGTTCTCTGAGAATCGCTATAATATCCAAGAAATGTCAGTATCAATATCTATATTGAATTGAATCAAATCGAATGGGGACCTTGTGAATAAAATCATTCTGGGAAATCTAAATTGATTCCCAACCCTAGTAAAAATATTAAGTATTGTGCCTCTAAGGTTCATCTTATTAACAGTTTCTTTTGGGAAGGGCATGCTGATGGACAATCATGGATGGATTACTAAATCTGGGAGACTTGTGGAGTGTGTTGCAGTCATCACATACAGAAGATGCCAGTAGAGTTGCAAATCCCTTGATTCATTCAAGGCGGCTGCTGCTTGGAAAGTGGTTGTGCATACTGTACTGTGGGTATACATGACCTTTGTTACTTCTACTGTATCATGTCATCCAAAGTCAAGTGCTGTTATATTCTCACACACTCCTTGAAACTATGTTTCCTGTGGATTGCTGCACTGATTTCTTTTTTTCTCACACTTGAAGCCATTTCAGAATGAGATTTGAGAAAGCTTTTATGTGGTTTGTCTTTGAAGTGAACGGCATTTCAGATGGCATATATTCTGCCATTTGTTGTGAAGATTATGTGAAAACTCATTCACATTTTACCAAGGAAATGTGCAATTTTAACAAAAATGTAAAAAGTAAAAAGTAATGTCTTTTATTCATATTTGAAGTAGGGGGGGAAGTTTGAGACAAAAGAATGCACTGTTGCTGAAATTTTCTAATTGGCCAGCTTTGCATTGATTTCAAAACCCACTCTCTCATGCTGCTCTTGTTTTGTTTGCCTTAGATTAGTTCCCCATGGACTAATCATTGCCTTTTTTCACACACTAGATGAATGGTATTTTTAGATAGTTCTTGGCAGTGAAACAAGTTAGTTTTATTTTCTTTTTTCTCACCTTTTTTCCTAAGGTATGATCAAAATTCTTTTTACAGAGAATAATGTCTCAGCTGATATTTGGCTCCGGCATAGGGCTTTGTGGAAGGTGTGCAATGATTTTCAAATTGGTGAAAAATTGTCCTTACAAAACAGCAAGTGGTTTGAAGCCTGTCCACCTGAAAGGGACCAACAGTTTATTGACCCACTCTGTCTAGCTATACCAACTTTGCATCAAAAATTGTCTTGTCAGGCCTCAAAAATGAATTAAGTAACCTCAGTGATAGCAAAAAGACATCTGTGGTGAGAATGATAATGAAGGAGTGGGAGGATCAAACAGAGTATAGGAACATGGGCTAAGAGGGTTACTAATGAGGAAGTATTATGGGGAACATGAAAGTCTATTCCACTCTCAAAACTGAATGAATGAATGCTGTTCTTAGAAGTTCACCTTGCAAAATGTGAGATTCATTATTGTGGATGACCCCATTGACTCAACTACGTAGCTCTGCTTTTCTACAGAATCATGTTTTCTTGCCACTGTGTGTTACATTCCATGAGTGTCCATAACTTAAAATAAGTAATGGTAGACCTAATATATTCCAGTGGTGTAAAAAATGGTTGAAATGCAGAAAAGCAGTCAGAAAAGCCTTAAAAACTGGCTGAAATCTTTTCAAGTAGAAATCAAGATGAAAATGTTTGACAACCAGTGCCATGTTTTATTATCGATCAGGTTTTCTTCTCATCCATCATAGTAAGGCATACTTCCTCTCAGTTCATCTCAAGGCTTTAAAACTGAGCATGCCTCCAGGAGGTTTTATGAGGATATTGTTGCCAGCGAGCACACTGCATGTTGAGAATGTCAGAGCTCGACGCCCATACCCACACCTTGCCATATGACAGTTCCTGCTAAAACCCTTCCTCCTTGCTGCCCCCCCACCAAAAAAAATGCTCACTAATCCTCCTTGCTTTGCACCTCAGCACTTGTTAACTTCAAAAGATATTTTAAATAACAGGGTATGCTACAAAGTGAGCACAGCCTTCAGTGTAAAAATCACAAGATATTTTTTTATATGCAGCTGTGCAGGATTCTAAGGCAGGATTGTAGTACTGCTGCAGGTACACATGGCAGAGTTCACATCTTCAGGAAAATCTTTGTTATTATACAGTATGTCTGCATATTTTCAAGAGCTTCAAGATTCCTTTATTGTTACATCTTGTTAAAAAATATAATATAGAAAATTTCTTCTTGGTTCCTCAACATTTCAGCAATAACAATAAAGAACAACAATATAAAAGGCAGTAAAACGGTACTAAAATAAAAAGCAACACCATAATAATCTAGCCCAATGTGCTGTTTGTGTCCTTATAGCAAATGGGCAATACAAGTGTGTCCAACATTAATGGTTGTCCAAATGCCTGGGGCAACTAAAAATAAGCGAGCAAGGCAAGGCAAGCAAAACCTGCCCAGACATGCCTGAGCGAGCAAGCACCACCTTGGATCATTTTTTTTATTGCCATCATTATGTTATTCCTCTCTTGTTTCTGTTACTACAGAGCCTCGGAGTGGCCACTTACAGTGTGCCGCTACCTACATTGGCTGAGCGTCTCTGCTAATGTTCATTCGTTCATTCAAACATCATGGCGGAAGGCTCGCAGCCAAAGTTAGCTAAATTAACTTATGAGACAGAAAAGAGAGGCAGAGCATTTTTGTGGAAAGAAATATATCCGTGGGTGGAGTACAATGCTACAGCACTGGCTATGTACTGCACTTTCTGCAGGGAGTTCCTGACAAAAGCCAATAGAAATAGATAATTTTTCCACGGCAACGACAACAGCAGGTGGCTCACCTGTTCAGAGAAGGCACAGAGGGTGTAACCAGTAGAGTTGGGTGATATGTTACAGTTTTCCAAACAATCTTCATCAGCCCATCCATCAATGACTGGTGATATCTTCCCCTCCCACCTCCTCCCGTTCTCTCAGGTCTCAGATGTACAAGCGGCGAATTCAGTGTTACGCGTGGTGCATACATTCACTATGTCCAATAGAAAAAATAAACTCACAAACTTGTCTAGAAATGACATGTTCTCACACTTATTTTCCATATTAAATGGAGAAATATAACTGTGCACCTTCTGAATTCAAGTTTCTTTCTTTAACTGAACTAAGACGACCTTAATCGGCTCGTTAAGTCCTTGGAAAACACACTTAATTCAAACTCAACAGAAAAACATGTAAAACTCATCAAAACTATCTTTGTTAGTCTGTCCACTCTTCCAACAATCACCAACTCTCGTTTGTTCAAAATAAATCCTTAATTCACTGTGCAAAAACAGTGTAAAGAGTCTGACTCTGCAGGCTGTTTTCCTCTCACTGGTCACCCAGCTCAGTGCACTCATGATCGGCTGAGTGGGTGTGTACTGCGCCGCTGGATGAGAGTCTGAAGCTGAGCAGAGCAGAAGCTGTCACTCTGCAGACTATTACATTAGCACAATAAAATTACAAATATTGCCCTAAAAATCGGCCAAAAAAGCAATTGGTGATGGATTCAGCCCGTCGTCGATGGACGATATATTAGTCTAATCGCCCAACCCTAGTAACTGGGACTGTTTAATTACTGTGAAATGGCACTTAAATGTTTCACTGATCTGTACAAATTCCTGCTTAAATATAATGTTGAGTCGAGTTTGAAATTTGTTGAATGTTGATGTTAATGATGTTAAAATAATACAATCAAAATAAAAACAAGCTATAAAAAAGAAAATAAGACAAACAGCATCCTCAACAGCACATTAATAACAAATAATGAACATAAATAATATTGTTCATGTTCAATAGGGGTAAGTGGAAGTTTAAAAAATATAGCTATAATATAGCTAATAAATACTGCTATCTGAAGAAAGAAGTGTAGTGTTTTATACCGTCAGCAGGCAATGGATTTGAGTTAGAATAAGTTGTGAGTGAAAGTATGCACCACACAGCCAGAAAAAGAACCTCTTAGGGAGGGCAAGTAGGAATTTAGATGGAGCAAGTAGATTTAAAAAGTACTTGTCCTGCAGGGCAAGAAGGAACAAACTCTAACGTTGGACCCTGTTGAGTATATGCAGTGTGTGTGTGTGATTGGATGTAAGGTTTGCTGGGGATAAGGCATTCAGTAGTATGTGTGTGTATCTACTGTGGCACACTTGGTGATCACCCAGTGTGTAACATGGCCTGAAGCCATCACAGAAGCCACCTTGTGCAAACTGGTTTCCATATGTCTATATTGTAGCTGATTCAGCCACTTACAAAATAGGGGAGGACCCCCTCTTGCTTTTGTCCCCTGAGCTTTCGCACACATTATGCACTTTACACATGGGCATTAACGGCCTCATCAATTATTTAACAGGGAGTGGTATGTATATCACTTACTGTAGGAGGGCGCCAAAGGTTAAGAGAATCTCTCAGGAGGTGTTTATGGCTGTGCATGATCATGCATATGTGCAGTTTGCTACACATGCACACGCATGCACACACCCATCACTAATGTTCAACAGTTAAAGTGCATCACTCATCCATTGGATGTGAGTCGCAGAGGCTGAAGGCGGAAAATTGAATGGCTACGCAGAGCCACAGGGATTTACTACTGAGTGGAGAGTCCACTGGCCAGTGCTGTGGAGGGGAAAGACTGCATGGCATTTAATACTATTGATCAGCAATAAAATGGGAGGCCAAGGCACAACAACTTCTTAGGTCTGAAGGAAAGGTTAGCCTCACCACCGCCGCAGCACAATCACTTATGTATTACCTGTTAACTATTTCCTATCTGAGCCTGAATATAATAGGTTAATAGGAATGTTTTGATATCTCATTGCTTTTAAAAATAAAAATCTAATATTTTCTGTTTATGTTAAACAGAAAGGGGGTTTAAGTTGTCCAGCTACACTGGATTTATACTGCAAGTCCATTTTAGGTAAATAATTAAAATCTGTATGCAAAGGCTGTGATAACAACTTGACATGTTTGGGATGAGTGTTGTTCAGTATCAGTTCAGCACAACATTCCAGCGTTCAGTGATGCACAAATATTTGTTATCCAATCAGCAGTGAGCTTCCATATTTGAGTTGCAATGTAAAACCCTGCATACTTGAGTAGGATTTAGAAGTGTGGGGCTAAATTAATGAATTCTGGCAGAGACATGACTGCTGATGACAAAGGTGTGAGAAATAAATGGAGTTGGACATGGTTGAGTGGAAGATGGGAAACCGCTAGAAACATGCTGCTGCAAACAAGATTAAGCCAGCTAAACTTGTTTCACTGCCATGTGTTTGGAGAAATTACAGTATTGCAGTAGCAAGTTTTTGACTGGATTTTTTTGAGACATAGGTGCCAAAGGCTGGAGAACAGGCATGGTATGTGCGGCTGTACACTGTTTAGGTGCTCACCTTTATAGTGCCTGCACTTAAGAGAAGAAAAGTCACAATTTCTTCCGCTTTCTTTTGGCTAACAAATTTGATGACAGTCAAAAAAATGTGACAATAAAAAAACAGACTTTTATTTGGGGTAACTGGTAAATGGGGTTAAAAGCTGTGGTCATCTCCTTAGCAAAGGAGCAACCCTGTCACTGAAACAAGAATAGTCTGTTCCACCTTAAATGTCAGCCCACCTTAAGTGAGCCTGTGTCTGAGTTGTCCTTCCCTCTAGCAGCATTCAAAACACAGGATCATGACATGGGTCTTGAGGAGCAGTTATTCACCATCAAACAGCCTGAATGGAACAGAGACACTGCACTTCACTGCTCCATTCACAAGCACAAATACACACCTCCCAAACCACTGCACAACCCTGCAGCTGATCACTGCAATGCCTGATTCTGTCTGAATGTGGTTAGAGCGAATTAATGTTCGTAAGTACTGATAGCAGTACCGTTTGTCTAGGAGCTTATCATTACATAGATACCAACCAATCAGGAACAGGTACCAAATTAGTACTGGTTCTCGATACCCATCCCTAATTATCCTAGTGAACTGACAGACCTTTCTGCAGCATTTGTTGTATCTGATCAGGTAGAGACAGGATGAACAGGAGGTGCCTTGTACAGTGATGATTCAGGGCTTAATACTGTTGGATTTCCGTCAAGCACTTTTTAATGGGCTTATTGAATGGACAAAGTACCCAGAGTAGGATACAAACACAGCATTTTTAACAGCTTTTTTGACCTGTTAATCAAGGAGAATATATGTGCAAAATGCTAAATGATCTGTTAAGTACTGATGCTCAAACAGCAGGCTGAGGTTTGATATGCAGTCCTATTTTCTACTGTAACATAAGCTAACAAGCCTTCATTAAAAACACAGATTTGTTTGCCTCATAATTACCTTGATTTTGCAGGAACTGTGAATGTATCGTTTCAGTCGCCTCCACACTTGAGTCCCTGTGTAACTTGCGCACACTTGATGTAAGTGCACCAAAGCAATTGCTGATAAAAAGCCACAATATTTTTGACTTAAAAAAGCCTTTAGGCTGACATTTTTGTCAGAATTTTCAGCAAAGACTGCGGCCAAAATTACAAAGGCGGCTCATCTTTGATTTAGATAGGCAGGGAAAACCTTACAGTAGCAGGGAGTGGCAATTTAAGACAAGACAAATGTCTGAGGAAAGAAATACTCTGCCATGGGCATGGCTGACAGTTTACAGTGCTCAAGCGAACTATGTTTGTGCCCATGACATGAACATGAATGGAAAAAAAGCTCACATATCATAACCTCTGCAAATAATGATAATGGAAATACAAGCCAGTCTACTTTGTGTAGATGTGATTTTCCCTTTTTCCTTTTCTATATCTTTCTTCCCTCCCAAATCAGCATGAGAGTGTTGTGCAAGTGTGCTGTTGTGGTTGCTTGAGAATAGCAATTTTTTGTGGATTTGTCCTCACTGTGCCTCTGCAGTTCTGTGTCTTTCTTGCCCAGTGACCGTGTCTTGATGTCTCTCTGTGCTCATTGCGTGTGTCTCCCTCCATGCACAATGTTTGCGAACATCTGGAAATATTCCTAGGGGACAGTACTGACCCAGCAATGGCCTGTTATCCACATTTGCGGTAATCAACTGTCCACACGCATTTTGTGCAACATTTACCATTTGAATATGTAGCCAGACATATTTATTTGTAGTTGGTAGCATGACAAGTGCTGATTCTGTTCAGCTGCTAGTTATTAAAGATTTTTTTGTTTGCAATGACTAAAAGCTTTTTTGGGGAATGCCAGCTTAATCCCTGCATGCACATGCTAAGACGTCAGGGTATACCCCTGTTTTGTACACATCTCATAGGGTAAGTATAATTTACCATGAATACCTTTTTGCTTTATCCATAAATAGCAACCATGTCCATGCAGTCGTCTTTAACATTACTGCACAACAAGAGCAGTAGTTCTACAATAGGATGACACCTGTGTCCAGATAAGAGTCAAGAATCAAACTATGCATGCACACTCAAAAGATTTATAAAGCTGTTCATACACATAGTTGGTTTAATAAATAGTTTGGTTTAATAAATCTCCTTCATTGTTTGATTGTGGGCACATGCATGAGCCTGATTTGTACTAGAGATGCACAGATTTCAATTTTCTTGGCCGATTCTGATTTCAGTTTGTTTTTTTAAGGGTCTGACCTGCCGATTCCAATTTTCAGTCTTTCTAAGAACTGTAATTGACAACATTCACAAACATTTTTGCAACTTTTCTTGTAAAATTTAAATGGGATGTTCATAATAAAACACTGACTATTAAATATTCATTAAATACTATTTGAATTTTATCCAAAGTCCTCCAGGTTACAACCAGGCCTTATTATAGTTTTATGAATAGGGGAACGAAATGATCTCGCTTGATTTTGTGGGATACGATTTCACATGATCTCCTGTGGAAGCAAATGTAGACAAATCGGAAACAGATGCAGTGCAGCAGTTTGCTGTAGTAAAACTTTTTCATGAGACAAACAGACACAGAAGTTAAACAAGTCTGGATGAGAAAATGTGTGAGGAGATACGTCAACATGGGTTGTTTATTCTTCAGCCAGAACAGGAGGTGAGATTTAACTGTCCCTCTGTGAACAGCAGTCTGCTGCTGGCTAACATTAACCTGTAGAGCTACAAAGTTTGTTGTCTGCTGCGCGCATGACGTGACCATCGTGCAGAACTTGTGCGTGACAATAACGGGCACAGAATCGGATATGTGACGCTGACCAACCAGTCACTGGTCAGGGCCAGTCATGCTGAAAACTGGCCGGTTGATCGGTGCATTCTTAATTTGCACATATCCTCAATGAAGTGTTTGCATATAAGAATACCTAACTCTGCTCTATCACTGTCTCAGTAAAAAAAAATTGTGCTTCTTGCATTGTTGAGGCCCTCCAAAGTACCAGAGCAGCCAACATTATGCAAGGCCATTACACATGGCTGCATTATTTTAATTTTGAAAATGAGCTCATCATACATACTATATCTCATTCATCATCTTCAGAAATTATTGTGATAAAAGCATTGTTATTAGATAGATCATTTTACAATAAATGATAACCAAGGAAAAAGAAACATAATTGTATGCATTAAACTATGATAATTAATTTGGACTCAACTCTTCAACTTAGAATTGGCTTTTCCTCATACTGTGTTTACATTTTCCATATCATGCAGAACTTGCTCTGGAAAACCTTGTGTACACACAGTATGCAAAAAGTGGGCAAATAAATACCAATTAATATGTAGAAAATGCAATGGCATGAACATGTTGCGCATCTTTATTATGTTTATGTCTGGCCCCTGGAGAAACACTGTATGCATCACATTGCATGTTATAAAAGCACCATTTACTGATAATTCTGTGTGGAGGACCCCTGTGGTCAAGCACATAACAACATAATGAGCCAAACTGTTCAGCGAGTCTCTTTTCACCCTCAAGAAGTATTCACATAGACATTTTAATTCTCGCCTCATCAGGCAGAACACAACCAGACAGGAGTCTCCCTTTTTAGCTAGCAAAGGATTAAATATTTTAAACTGTTGCAGCATCTGTGCAGATGAATTGAGTTTATGATTTCCCTATCCCTCTCTTTTAACTCCTTTTTTCCCCCATCCCACCATAAATATGTCCAGTCATATCATTCTAAATCTGCTGATCAGACCTCTGTTTTAATCTTCTTGCTATCATAAAGACTGCTCGGTGGCTAATATTTTTATATGCTTAGTGTAAGCCAATTATACAATTGGCTTAAGTAGCAGTGGCAAGTCAGTTAACTCATTCGTGCTCTCACAAGTCCTGATGGAGCTGATGTACACTCATTAAGTCTACAACAATCTTTTACAGCTGCCATCCTTTACTTTTTGCCTTTTGACATTGATGGATGCAGCAGAAGTCAAAGAATTTAGTGCAAATATTCAAAAACACTCATTAGTTCTAAGCTTAAGATATGTAACACAGTTCTATACATACATATGCAAATATACATATATAAATATATATTAGTGCTGTCAATCGATTCAAATATTTAATCGTGATTAATCACAAATTAATCACATACTTTTTGTTTGTTCAAAATGTACCTGAAAGGGATATTAACCAAAAACAATTACAGATATTGTCCAGAAACCCTCAAAGGCACTGCATTTGGCATACAAAATATGCTCATATAATAATATTAGACACCCAAGTCCAGACGAGCATACTAACCCGCTTAATTTAACATTAAGGCCAAAACCCACTAAAAGCTTCAATAGAAAAGTCAATTATAGCTTCTATTGAACTGCAGGCTTCAGATTTAAAATTCAAACACCACAGAACCAGCAGTATTTTAAGAAAAGGTTACTATATACATGCATTTATTTACTTATTTAGTAATGTTATTGTTATAATAGTTTATTTCTTTAATAAAATATTGTCCTCTGAGGAGAAAAATCCTCACCTTTATTCAGCTCAGTCTATATAATGACGATATTCATATTTTTGTATTAATGCAGCAGGATCATTTAAATGTTTTAAACAACAGCAGACAGCAAACTGCACACCGACACACACTGAGGAGATGAAGAGGGGGAGACAGAGTCTGGAGACTTCATCATGACTTACAATAATGCAGCGCAGTGACAAACGTTTTGTGGAGGAGACGAGCATCTGTCAGTTTGGTCTTTACAGTGACAGATATTTAAAGCTATAGTTTAAACCACAGGACTATACAATAATATCAGGATTCATCATCAGTAAAGTTTTTACATTGGTCGGTACTTCACACACTCGCTCTCCTCCCTCCCTCCTCTCTGCAGCTTATCTCTCCTCCCTTGCAATTGTGATCCATCAGCATGAAGTGATTAAGTATTTAAAAGTACACAAATCAGACTTGGAGTAAAAAAAACTTGCACACCACAGAGGTGTATGGTAACATTATGATTCATGATCGTAAGAAGTTTTTATATCAAGTCGACACATCTGTCCATATTCATGTGCTTTCTCTCTCTCTCTGACTCTCTCTCTCTCTCTCTCTCTCTCTCTCTCTGCTGTGGGTCAGACTTATTTTCACTTTTACCTAGTTTCAGGTGGAGCTGCAGCTCGATCAGCACTCTCTCATCTCCCTCCTCCTACATCTCTGTTTCTTTGCACTGAGCCAGTTGCCTAAACAGACAAGCCTGTTTACATTGTCGTTTGACAGAAGCTCATGCCTTCACGACTGCAAGCTGATTCATTTCCAGCTGCTGATTCAAACTACGGGTCAGGCCAATATAACAGAACGTGCATTAATCGTCAAAAAATAAGTGGTGTTAAAATGAACCAGCGTTAACATATTATTAACGCGTTAACTTTGACAATCCTTATATATGTGTGTGAGTGCGTGTATGTATATTTACACACACACACCCCATGGCTTGTGGTGTCTGAGAAGTGGAGGTGGAGGCTGAGAGAATGACATAACTTGTGGCTGTATGGAAATGACCCCAGTGTGGTCTTGCATAAAATCCAAGCAGTGCTGCTAATACAAACGATAAATGGGCTTGCCCAGGGCCAATTACTAGCTGGCAGAAAAGGGCAATGCTGCCTTGCCTAGACACTGAATTTATTTTGTTTTGTATGAGGCCACATTTGGATGCACTAGGCAAACATTACTATGGCCCATGTTATTCCTTTTTGCAAACTACTTTTGTTTCTACCTCCTTCCCTGGGGGATCCATTTGATTAGTCTGTGTGCTCGGTTCTTTTTTTGTTATTGCGATAGGTATTGAAGGATTCAGACTTTTGTGTTAAAGGCATGACACACACAGCATAATTTTATGACACCACTTATCATTTGCTATATGAGAGAACAGGTTTGATCCAATATGGCACATGGCCATTAAAGAGGGCTTTAATGGTCATGTACCCATTGAGGGGGAGTAAGTAAAGGACTATGTTTGAGGTTCCACAGATGATTAAGGCTACATGATGGCATATAATAAATATCTTATGTAAATATGTAATCTTAATTAAATCTTGCATCATATTTACTGAAAGCACAATTGAAACTATACTGCAGTATGGATGTCCTAAAGCCCATACATATCCTATTTATTCAGATTCTGTTTTTCAAACTGGTCAGTCAGAGAAAAGTCAGCTTCAGAATGAAATGTGTTCATCTAGCTACATCATACATTGAAGAAAACCAAATCTGACTCACATGTAGCAAGATATTACAAACTCACATACTTGACATTTAATCAGTGTTTTTAAGATGGCATTGTTGTATTTGCAAGTTTGTAATTGTGTGTGGCTGTGTAGGGAGTATTGCTGTTATCTTTCAAATATATCTCATTACTTGCAGTGTTGTAGGCTTACATCATGTTGCAGCATTCTTTCCCTGTTTTCTTGATAGGCTGCATATAAAACTTGATGGCTGTCACTGCTGAACATGTTCCAAAAGTTAAACAGCCAGGCTATTTGTCATGTGCTGTGTCTCTGTGAAAGTGACAGTGATTAAACTTGGATGCCTCAACAACCACAGTAAAAAGCTGTGGTGTCTAAGGACCTCAAAATGTAACGTCATTCAGCCTGAAACAAAAGCACTGTCTTTCCTCCCTGCAATGTTTGTCCCTCCCAGCAATGTTTGTTAAATCTGATTTCCACGCTTCATCTAATCAGTGGAAACTCTATTGCCCATTTATGTAGGTCCTTCAAATTAGTTCTCTTTATGCTTCTGAAAATACCTAACAGCCCGTGAAGCCCTTTTGCTAAATTTGCTTGTATTATATCCTTTTAACTTATCTGTCTTTGAAAAGTACAGCCAGTAATGTAAAAATTACATGGACTGTTACAAAGGCTGGCCATGTTATGTTCACTGTCACTTGACCGCTTGCAGCTATAAAAAAAAAAAAGTCTAAATCAACAGTGCCTAAATTTCAAGTCCATTGTTATTAATCTTTAATATGATAAAGGGCCAATGTGTAGGAATTAGTGGCATCTCGCAGTGAGGCTGTAAAGTGTAACCAGCTGAGAACTGCTCATTTCACCCTCCCCTTTCAAACATGTAGCAGAAACTACAGTATCACGAAAAACATAAAATACCTTATCTAGAGCCAGTGTTTGGTTTGTCCATTCTGGGGTACTGTAGAAACATGGCAGCATCCATGGAAGATGATCTGCACCCTCTGTTGCTGTAAAGGACTCTAAGATCAGAGATTCTAAGGTAACAAAAACACAACAGTACTTATTGTCAGGTGATTATACACCAGTGAAAACACAGTTATCAATATTATATTCCATTCCTGCCATATTCTATCAATAGATCACTCTAAATCTTACACATGGACTCAACTTGACTCAACTCAGCTCAACTCGACACACCTCACTTTTGGTACCAGGTCCTTTTTTCAGAATTCATTTTCCACTGCAGATAGTACCCCCTCATTGTAGGTGACAGTGTGTGAAATTGCTGTAACATCATCATCGACGTGAAACAAACACAGGAAATAAATGAGGAAAGCAGCAAGTATCTTATTTTCTTCTGGTGAATATTCTTTCTTGCCATCAGGGTGCCATTATATTTTAGCTGCCTGTGTTATTAACTATTATATGTTGGTCAATTGATTATAGTCAACAGTTGTCATCAACATATATTTTGCATGGTTTTGTAAATCCTAGTTGATTCAATCATAAAATGCAATCTTTATGTTTTATTTGTTGGATCTGTTTGTTTGTCTTTCATATCATGTTAATATAGTGTGTAAAATGTTATCTAAAGAGTTGTCTAAGAGAAAATCAACCCACTACATTTGCTATTAAATTAAAAGTTTAGCTAAAAGGACCCAAATCACAAAAACTTTGTGGATTGCTGGCATGTCCTATTAATTTTGCTCAACTTACCTGGTTTTGTTGGTTATTGAGCCTCTTTATCTTCTCTTTATTAACCTTATCAGGAGCATGGTCATAACATTAGTATCAATAATTAACTCAAAGAAAAAAGTCTTTACAGCAAGGTCACTTACAGCCTGCCACATTTGAAAGAAATTTGACAGCTACTGTAAACATGCTGTATTATACAAAACATGAGACACATGTGACAGCCAGATAGGTCTGTGACAGTGATGAAATGGCTGGCACCATTTACATTAGAAAGTAACTCGGACCATACAGATTATATTAATAAATTAGGTCTCAGTCATGGTGAGAAATTACCAAATTACCTATATTCTGGATAAGAACACACTAAGACAGAGATCTGGGGAGAGAGTGAGAGAGGAGCTTAAACAAACTGTTTAAATGTGTACAAGCTTTCGGAACAACTCCATCTCCTGCAGTGTCCTCCTAAATCATGACTTGAAGGGAACCCTTGATTTGCAAAACTCTTGCAGGATCATGGTTTTGGGTTAAAATAAATAACTCTCACTAGATTTTTCATGGTTCTGGGGAACCATGGGGATTTTGCACTGAGACCTGTCTATTCCACATCTTTCATTCCCGCTGCAATCTGTCCAGACCAGATGACTTTGGTGGCTCCGTGTTGCGCAAGTGACAATTCTAGTGATGATTCTGTCAATCAGTGGTCCACAGTGTTTTAACTTAACCTTTTCGTATTGGCTCGGCTTTCTTGATAACATAAACAGTAACAGGTATTAATCACAGCTTTTGCCAATAGAAAACCAAAACAGAACTTTTCCAAGTGAGCCAAACCATGCTGTGGAAATAAGCCAATATATACTGTAGGCCAGCAGTATACAGGCATACTGCCATGAAGCCTAATATGCATTTTAATGTCACTGTATGTACACACAGATGTACATAATAGTATTAAATGACTGCTGCTTTGACTTCAGGGTCCTGATATTGTGCATGCTGGCTTACTGTGACGCTGTTGTGTCTTAGTGGGACACTTGAATAGAACAAAGCTATTCTTAATGTTATTAGTATCACTTGTGATTTTCCTACAAAGACAAGCCAACATGTCTGTGACAAAGGCCTATGATAAGTCAATTTTCATGAAGTTATTTTGTCTTTCCACTTGTTCTGAAGATATTCAGCTAGTCATGTGCGTGCAGAGACAGCAAGATACTTTCATAAAAATAGCACAGTTAAATCTGTATGAAGGTAGATAAATTGGATCAGGCTCAGGGAATGCTGTGAGGTTATTGTGGGCATAATTAAATATACATCAAGCTTTTTAAGTCACTGTTGCAGAACAAAACATCAACAGGCTTTGACGTGAATCTGTGGAAAGTTACATGACACATGCAGTAGCCTTATCCCTGTGTATTCCAAAGCTCAGTCCTGTGTTAATGAATAAATGAGCATTTGAAGTGCAGATGAATCATGCAGACCCGTAACTCAGTATGTTCTCATCTTCTGTTCCATGGAACATTTACAAATGATATTATGTAGACATAGAAGTTAAAGATCTTGTTAACTTTGACGTTTATCCAAGTTAAAAGAGAAAGACTTGAACACTTGAATGAGGATCAAAGCAAACATGAGACTGCAACAGACAGAATCCTAAGTTTTAAGTCATCATGGCATATAATTGCCTTTATTTCTGTGTCGTTCAGCCAGAGAGTCTCTGGGGCTGTAGAGAGTTGCATTAACGCCTGAACTTTCTGAAAAAGCATAGAGCCTACTGTATCTTAGCTCTTTTAATTAATTAAAACAGTCACACCAGGTTACATGTTGGGTAATAATCAGGTAAAACCTCTGTTCAGCTGGTATAATGGACACAGAACCCTTAACATCAACCAATTGAAAACAGTAATAAGGTTGAATGACTTCCCTACTCCTACAGACATATTTAGATTGCTGCCTCTAATCCACAGTGTCCGTTGCCAGCTGTTGGCAGTGGATCTACCGTGTAATGGTATGGGCAGCCAACTTATGGATGTCATTAGCCACAATAATTGCTCTGCTTGACTGAAGAACAGCTAAAGAACATAATGCAATTTTAAAGGACCAGGTGCACCACAAACCCTGCCAATATGATCTTGTTGCCACCGTGCACAGCGCTAAACAAATTAGATTATGTTTTCATTAACACCACAATGAAGTCAAAAGCCTTCCGTATCCTCTCCAGTCACCACTTCTAAACACTGAACCTTAATGGGACTTTATGATTTACAGTGTTATCACTGATGAAAACATATCTAACATCCAATCACAGACAGATCATAACTATGCCGTCATTCTACAGTGTATTTAAGCTCTTCTGCAGACTAATAATCTATTTCTTGTTCAGTGCATTTTTTCTCTTTGACTGGCTACCCATCACTTGTGACTATGACTATATAGCAAGAGTTAAGCAGGTAACAAAACATGACAACATATTTTGATAAACCATGTTGCATTGAAGAAAGCCATGAAGGGGGCTTATCCACTGTTCATGACAGCAGTTGTGTATTAGTTCACTGTTGCCATGACAACATAAGATAAAGTTTTTTTTAGCCAATAGTTAGGGTTATTTCATTAGTGACAAGTAGTGACAAGTAAGTGTGAAGTGATATGAGAGCTAGCATACTGACTTCGAGAAGTAGCATATCTCTTGACCAGCTATGTATAGAGAGGCAAAGATCCACCACAATGCTCTTCAGAGACCTATGAGTGATGTCAGAGATGATCTGTCCACTATTTATTATGCAGTCTATGGCTGTATCACAAATCCAAGACTATGCAACAAGCTAGAAAAGACTGTGGTGGGTTTTTACATAGTAAAATGGCAGTGTTAATCATTGCAATGCAATGATTAAGGACCTGCACAGATGGAAATCTTTTTTCTGCATCACTAGCTGCTTTAGAATCAGCCTGGGAACATGAGTGTACTGTTGATTGATTTGCTGAACAACAATCACAAGAATTCTTAATGTGGTTTGTGACATAGAACTTGAAAGAATAGGGAGTCTGTCTTCATTTCTGTGTTAACGTTTGATTGTGCTTGTTTGTTCATGTGTCTGTCGTTGGTAGTGGATCTGCACTTTTATGTGGGCAGCCAGCATATGAGCGTGTCTGTGTGTATGTGCGAGGTTGAGGGAGTTTGTGTGTGCAGGTTTGTGTGTGCTTTCATGTGTAAATATAATGATGAGTTATTGATTCAACAAACTTATATTGAAAGAAACACACCATTGCATTTCATAATGAGCACTCGTTCAGCTGTGTAAGGTGATGTTAGATGAGTTGATGGTAAACAGATGTATCAAAGGTAGTTGTCAGGGCAGCTCTGAATACAGATTCTAAAAATATTGTTATTAAATTATGAATTATTTTTCATACAGAAATACTTTAAAAAGCATAATGACTGAAAAGGTTAACTCGGGCTTACATCTGCACGACTATTCCTGGATCCATCATGAGCGAGGACATACATCATTAAAGTTTTTATTCCCGTCTAGAAGCCCTTAAGTATTGCAGCCTAGACAGGACATAACTTTGCTCTTAGCACCTTTTCAGAGTGAAAGTCTCTGATATATTCCATAAACGAATCATATCACCCCATTGTGCAAGTCCAGCTGCAGTCAGACTGATACTCCTACAGCAAACTTTGACTGGAGAGTGTAATGAGCAATTCTGTCAATTAATGAACCTCCTCACTGGCCTCAGACAGATGTGTCATTATGTCCTGCAAAGGTGTGACCGATGTTAAAGCAGCAGAAATGATTCCACTCTATATGACTTATTGACAGGCAGCAAATGATTGCTGCTCATCTCTTGCCTGCCCTGTGAATTGTTTCATAGCTTTCAGTTAATTACTTTCAGAGTAAGATTTTCTCTTTTCAAGGAGATAATTTTGGTTTGATGATGATGACACTTTCATTATAGCTCTATTTAATTAATATAGATAGTTTCAACCATTTGATTTTCTCACTTTATTTTTGTGGAGGAAGCCAAAAGTAAACACGCTTGCTCAGTGCATTTCCTGATTCTCTCCAAGTTCTTAATAGATATTTCTCAAGCCTGAGGCTTGCTTCTTCCTGAGTGTACTATGTGATTTCTGATTAGCTAAAAGCTTTTAGCTTTTAGTAAGGGTTCCAGTTCCTCTTGATTTTGTGAATTCTTTCAGACAGAGTACTCATCTGAAACAGGCCCTTTTTTGTGGCCCTTAGAAAATGTTACTGTATCAGTAACATGAACCAACCAGTCTTTGCACTTAAGGGATGGTTCATCCCAGAATCAAAAACACATTTTTTCTCTGGCTTGTAGTGCTATTTATCCATCTAGATAGTTTTGGTGTTAGGTGCCGGGTTTTGGAGATTTCAGCTGTAGAGATGTGTACCATCTAATCTACAGACAGTGGACCCCATATAAGAACAGTTTCATATTCTTACCTCAAATTTCTCTTACTTTTGTTCGTACTTACGAACATGTCACGTCAGATTCAACAAATACTTGTAACTTCAGAGAACTGTGTAAATGATCCACCTGTGTGTATGTTAGTGCACATGCATGAGATTTGTAAATTAGCATAATTAATGCCCCAATAATACCATTTAAGGCTACACTTCCTGACCCATATGTCAGGAAGTGTTCATTCATGAAAAGGGCATCAAAGAGAAAAAAGAAGAATGTAATGAGTCAGAGATCCGTAAAGGAAAATCTGTCACTTTAACAGCGTCAGCATTGGAATTAAAAAGACCTGCTAAAGCAAACATACAGGAAAAGCGAGTGCTATTATTACTGTGTTACCTGAGGGTTGTACTGTCAACGGAATAAAGAAGAAGCGCTCTCAATATGAAAATGATCTCGAAGAAAAAAAGAAAAACTCACCACAGTAAGGGGCGATCAATAACTGCAGTGGGAGGAGGGGTTCAAGGGGAAGTTTTCATCATGGGGACAGAGGACAGAGTGAGAATAGTGTGTGAGGATGAACAACAACTTCATTAACCTGTATGTGAAGATATGCAGCCAGTACACCTGACAGTAGGTAACAATGCATCATTGAATGAATGATGATAGATTTTATAAATAAATTTTCAATTATATATTATATTAGATTTTGAATTACACTCAAACAGGATAATGTCATCATAATTATGAAGTGTAACTTATTTTTGAAAGTCAAAACATCTTCAAACTAATGAAATATGCAGTTGAAGGAAAACTTTGGTCTGGATAACAGCAAACTGGTGGCACATGACTCTACAACAGGTTTGGACCACTCATAAATTGTGTTTTTATCTGAAAGGAAATTCAAAGTACGAAAAAATTGGTGAATATGACAAGTTCTCCTAAATCACTTGTACACACCACTTAAGAGCAAATCTGGTCATACGAATGGTTCTTGCTCGAGGCTCATTGTTTTGAACAGGAACTACTTTTTTTCTACTTGAAAGAAGGTCGTCCCTACATAAAACTGCTCAGACGAGGTCTGTTGAATACCTTGAGGAACCAGATCTAATTGGCTCTACATGAAAGTTCTACAAGTTATGTGGATTATCTTAAGTATTTCTAGAAAGAGACACAGGTATTGAGTTTTTCAGATGTATTTTTTGTCACTGTGAGCACCACAAGCCGAGTGCCATTTAATCCCATTATATTGGAGAGCAGTCAGACATCTCTAGCAATCTCTAACACTGATTTCTCAAAACTCTGTAATGCATACCAAAACTGTCTAGATGCATAAGTGGCACTACAGGTAAATATGTATTTTGGGATGAACTGTCCCTTTAATGTATTTATCTGTGTCATCTTCTTGGCTGATTAACTGCTGTGGAGAGAAATTAATGGTTGCACAGAGAGAATGCCGAGAGAATGCTTCTTGACTGTACTAGAAGTTTTCCTACTGGGAAGTACATACTTAGTTAAAAATACTTAACATACAAATTGTGGACTTGACCAGTACAATTAGATCAGGAGCTCATTTTGTGGGATTCAGTAACACATCATCCTGTTGATTCTGTGTGCACTGTAGCTAAAAGAGGTAAGATCAAGGAAATAGTTGCCTGAGGCTCATTTTAGTTACATTTTTTCTTGTGATGAGGAGGATAGTTTGATGGACCGGCTGTACTTTTACAGCTCTCCTACTTAAGCTGAGGGATAAATGTTTTCAGTGGGTTCTGTCTAAGATGAGACAATGTACCTGATTAATGCTGTGTACACTTTACTATGTTTCTGTAGCGCTGATAGCATTTAGAATAAATTGCCTCATTATAGTAGTAGAAGCCCATATTATGGATAAAGATATGGCTATTTGTCACTGTTGTTTTAAAGCATTTTTCCAAAGTTGTTTCACTATTCATTCCAAAACCGGGACAGAATATACTCCCATAAGGGAATGTGCATTTTCAGAAAATGAGGAAAGAAAGAAGCAGATGATCAGAATTTGATCTTTTTATTGGATTGGTATTGCTGGGAAACAGCTTGACACAGTTCAGCGTCTGTTTCAGTATTATAAAGATTATAACATTTATTTTATTTTAGCTCTCATCTGTTGCAGCAAATCATGAACTCTTAGTCATTTTCATATTTGAAGAACTGAATATTGAAATTCAATATATACCTGATTTTCTGTCATTTTCCAGTTGAATTGTATTATTTTTTGCTGTAAGTATCAGTGGATGATCTCCACAATGGCAATGTGCCATGACAACATTATCACTGTTGTCAATGCTCAAAAGCTGCAGTTTGTCACCCTTGTAAATATCCATACTGTGAGTCACTCAGTCCATTAAAAGTGTGTATCTTCTTTCCCAGGTGACTACCCTGGTGAACACCAGCAACAAAGGGCCATCCAGTAAGAAGAAGGGTCGTTCCAAGAAGGCCCATGTCTTGGCAGTGTCTGTTGAGCAAGCTACCCAGAACTTTCTGGAAAAGGGTGAGCAGATTGCCAAAGACAGCCAGGACCTCAAGGAGGAGCTCATTGCTGCTGTGGAGGATGTTCGTAAGCAAGGTGAGCTTGTAGAATGTTCTTATGCAGGCACAATACTTGTGCTTTTAAAATGGTTGTATCTGATATTGGTCAGATATTGTCACTATGCAATATCCCTTCTATTCACCACCAGACATCTGGCAATTCCTCCTTTCCCTCAGCAATATTATTATTGCTTTTCTTCTTAATACAACATTATCTGACTCACATACTCAGTCTTTAGTATAGTGTGGTGTGTGACTGTGGGTTGCTTCTAAACTGTAGAGCATCATCCATCATCAGAAAAAGTGTTGCCCACATGCTGTCAGTTTCCTTGGAGGTCCTACTGTGAGCATATATAAAAGGCTTACATTTTTTAGAAAACTTTTGGAAACACCCACTTTTAGAGATTTGTTTATGGTTTTTGAAAAATCAATTCCAAACCCATGTATTGTTGGATGGCGACTGGATAATGAACATGTTATTTCTGTGTAACAAATAAAGTCAAAAACTCTAGTCTATGTTTTATCATCTTTTATTTGTAGAAACATCTGATACTTTTCTGTGTTTTGAAAATAATCACCATTTTCTAAATTTCAATGCTTACAATCCTCAGGTCAGATTGTCAGTGCAACGTGCAGACATTATAATTACAGAACAAAAGTCACACACTGAAGAGACTGTGAGATAAATATGAGGTTCATAGGGCTGACAAAAAATGAACACCTTTTTCACCTTTTTTTTTTTTTTTTTTTTACATTTAATGTAAATAGAACCCTCTTGTATCAGGGATGCTAGAGTTTATTTAATGATGTCATACTAAATGGTTCATGATATTCATGTTTTTGGTATTAATTTGAATGACCAGGATAACTTACATCTATAATTTTTTACATCAATTTAAAAATATTTAAGAAGATGTTACCCTACGGTCCCTGCTGCAGACAGCAAACTTGAACACCAATATACTTCCCAACTGGGAACTCGGAAATTCTGACTTCACAGATCAAACTGAATGCACCATGTTGCATGAGACCTGCAAGGCAATGAAGAGAGAGAGACAAGACAGAGGAGAAAAACAGATCTAGCTGTATGTCACTGTTAACAAAGACTCCAGTCTACAATGTAGTTAATTAGATGACCAATGAAAATTTTAAGACATATCATTTCAGCATTGTCCATATTGTATGCGTCCTCTCTCTCTCTCTCTCTTTCTCTCTTTCACCCTCTGCTGTGATGAAGAAATGAGCGTCATTAACTCTCAGGAATTTACCAGTTTTAAATTGATCCATACAGTTCACCGTTCGCCAAAAACATTAGCATGTCCAATGAACAGCACTCTCAGCATGTTCATGCCCAACACTGATCATGTTAAATGCATTATGTTGAGGTATACATACAGTTTCACAATATCTTACTGACTACTATATTTTCAATTTTGGAGCATTTATTGAACATGTAATTTATACAGGCTTTACAGATATGGTGAAGCATCATTATGATACCATTTGCTGTGAAAATACTGTAGAACAAACTTACTTTTTCAAGCACTGAAAGCTGCACAGGCAGAGTAATTGATATAAAAATTGTACTGTTTGGAGAAAGCATTTAAGTGCTCTGGATGTCAGAACAAGTCAGATATCTACACAACTTTAGACAGATGTAGAGTTAAGAGTGGCAAGCCGAATCCATTATATATAACAGATTAGTACCCATTAGTTTTGGGCTTTACTTGGAGCAGGCAGCCTCATGAATGTAATGAGCCTAATTCTGATGTTGTTTACCCTAAAGTCATGCATCGTTAAAGCTTCGACTGTCTGTGATGGTGGGGAGCCTTGCTGAATTTTAAGAGATTATAGATGCCCATTCTCATTAGCAACAATTTGGAAAATTTCAAATGTCTCTTAACTCTGAAGCTTCTGCATGGACCCAACTCAACCAATCACACTCAATCTTTCTGGGAGCTTTTGCTCAGATGGGGCAATGTCACAGTTTACAAAGTTTCCTCTCTGTGCTGAGTGCAAGTCAGTGAGCCTTTCTGTGAATCAAATGTTTGTCCCCAGAATGGAATTGGATTCCCCGTTCAATAACTACATCAGCAGAAAGAGCAAATGGAGCTCAGCATACAGTTTGTTGTGTTGTAGCGGTATTCCTCATCCTGCACTGTCAGCTCCACTTCGCCGCTGCTGCTGTTGAACACTGGCTCGACTGCGTTGGCACACAGCTCTTTTGAGGCGTGAAATAGACTGTTGCCATACAGGTCATCACCGCAGCTGACATCAGGAAGGACAAGATCAATCTTCTCTACTTGTTAGGCATGTGAGCCAAAACCAAAGAAAGGTTTTGTTACAAAAGTGTACGGTAGAACTTTTATAGTTGTAGGGTATGTTTTGAACTAATGTAGCACATTTTTGCATTTGTTTGCATATGTGCACATTTGTGCTCATGAATAATTACATTGCCCTTTCTGATTCCTTTGATGGCAAGGCTCTGCCCTCTGAAAAAGGTCTCTCCCCGGAAAAAGCGCTGGTTGAGAAAAGATCAACACTAGAATAGGAGGTGAAAGTTAATACTCCACATCTGCTAACCTTTTACTGCCATTATGAAAATACGGGCACGCTCAAAAGCTCTTCAGCACAGAAGTGGGCTGTACTCTCTTCATTCTCTCCTTATACTTCACGTTTGTGCTTGGTTGGATATAATTACATGTAAGGTTATCAGGGAAAACAGTTTTACATTAATAACTTTAGAATTATGAGACCAGAAATATACCGTTTCCTTTATTCAGCAGACTCTAAAGGGATGTCTCATTTTTACAAGACCTTTAGTGGTAGCCGGTGGTGTCCCCAGCCAAATGGCATCAGTGGCCTACTTAAGGTCACTGTGAATCGTAAAACAGCCATAAATCTGTCCTCACCTCATCAGACCTGTGTCATCATGACCTCATCATCCCAAACCCCTTTATCTTGTCATGATTAAATTATAGATGCTGATTTCAGACCACAGAGGGGTTCAGTAATCAGGCCCTTTGTAGTGTCACTCTTCACTAGCTCATCACTGGAGCCAGCCAGACGTATGTCACTACCAGCAACACTGGTGTGTGTGTTTGTTCAGGAGCTTGTTTGAGTGCTTGTTTATTTATGTTAAGATGTGTTGGGTGCATTATTGGTTTTTGAGCTGTTTATACACCTTAAATCCATAAGACATATGAAGAGGGCATCTGTGGAAGTTGCTCTTGTTTTTTAGCATTTAATTATAATTATCTTGGCACTATTATTTATTTATTTATTTGCAACGTCGATAACTTTGTCAGTATGGCTGCTGTGTTTGGAAAGTGAGACCCACTGTCTCAATGAGGTTACTTGTCACAATGAAGGGTATAGTTGAATGAAAATTGACTAAAAACAAAAATTAAAATAAAAACTAGACTTTAGCAAAAAAAAAAAAAAAAAAGAAATAAAATAAGAAATTTATTGAAAAATGTCTTCAGTTTTAGTCTTTGTCTCTTTCAAATCAAGTTTTGTCAACAAAACAAGCTTGAGGAGAAATTGGTACATGTTTACTGAGACTGTCAAATGCCTTCACCAAGTGTTGTGTTTGTTGTAATACCTATTCTGAACTTATTAAGTCTTACCCCTAACAAATATCCCCCCATATTATAATTAAAAAAAAACTTGAAACTATTACTAAAAGTAATAAAACTAAACATTTTAATCAATACAAATTAATCTGAAATGCGCAAACTCAGTCTAGAAACTGATTGAAATGGAACTGAAAACAAAAATTAAAATCTAACTAAATCACTGATGAAAAATATGAAACTATAATAACTCTGCTTATATCACCACAGGGCAAAGAGGTTCATTTGTTCAGTATTCTTTTTTAATTTATGCTAAGAGAGTTGACACTGTTGACCTGCTGCCACTTTGCTACTGACCTAGCAGGAACCTTTGCATAATTATTTAGAAAATAGCCTGTTTTCTTACCAATGGTTCATTTTGTGTAAGCATCAAAATTACATTTTTAGTGGTAAATAAACACTGAAAAAAGGCATTGTTGCTGTTTAAAACAAAGAAACATGTCTGGAAACAGTAGTTCAACATTTGTATGCAGTTTGTTTGAGGTGTGAGGGAGATTTGCTCAGAGACATGCTGGAACTAATACTCTCTAGAATTTTATTTGACCTATGTTGAAATGGGTGAAGTAGGTCTTAACTAAACCATTTTGTAGCATGTTATGTGGAGGAACAGCTCACCAGTTCTCATTATTCTGTAAGGCTTCTTAAATCTGTAGTTGTGTGGGTTTGAGCAAACAGGGTCTCGTTGAAAACAAAATCCTGAACCGTCTATTTCCAAACAAACAATGCAGTTTTATGAGCTCTGAATAGTATGAGCGAAGTTAGTTGGGCCTTAAATGGGTTATATACAGTGCAGTCAGAACAATCAGTCATCTCAATGTATTTACTCCATAACATTAGTTCACTTTATCTTCCACTGGTGTTAAACAATAGGACATAAAGATGCGTGTATATAGTACAATCAAATAAGCACACTCACTCACTCACTCACTCACTCATACACAGAAAGAGAGAGAGATAATAATATACTGCCCACTCATCATGTCACTCTTTTTCACTTTGTCTTCTCCTTTCCCTCTTGCAGGAGAGACAATGCGTATTGCCTCGTCAGAGTTTGCCGATGACCCGTGTTCCTCTGTGAAGCGTGGCACCATGGTGAGGGCTGCCCGCGCCCTGCTCTCTGCTGTCACCCGCCTGCTCATCCTCGCTGACATGGCTGATGTCATGAGGCTTCTGTCCCACCTTAAAATTGTAAGTGGGATCATTGCCTTATTTTAAAACAAATCTTCTTCCGACAAAAGTCCAAAGTGCACTTTTTGAACAGTAATTCAGCAATACCTTTGCTATGACCTCATAGAGTTATGAAGCCATGCCAGCTTAGGGTTATGTTGTGTGTGAGTTGCCGTCAGAACTGAGCTGGGACACTTTACATGCTCATGGTAAAGAGATAGTTTGGATTATTTGACTTGGGGTTGTGTGAGGTATTTATTGAGTATATTACCTACAATAGATAGCAGGCGAGTTGCCCCCAGTTTGGGGAAGCAGCAGGAGTCCCTGGTGTAGGAAGCCAAGCAGTGTACTGCTGTGGACAGGGTCAGTAGCAAACTATATTTTAGCCACTTACATGTCCACCGATAAAAAACATCACTTCAATTGTACACTATATTGAGAATATTTTCAACACTTTACCTTGCTGTCAGAGAACTTTTTCCAATAGAAAATGCTGTTATATAAGCCAAAAAATCGGACTCAAAATCATTTTACCTTGCAGAACATGGCCTAGTGCAGGTCTACCACTGAGTTCAGTGGTTATCTTGTTTGTGTTATTGTGTGACTGTGTTTTAAAAGGATAGTTCGGATTCATTAAAGTCACACAATAACACAGCAGAAAATAACAGAACCAGATCAAGGCCGTGAGAGACCAGTAGCTCCTGTGTTGTGTGAGGTAAAATGACTTTTTTTGCCAGTGGAGGACTGTGGATAAGTACCTCATACAACCCCACTTCAAATGATCTAAACTATCCCTTTAATATATCCAATATGAAATGAATCCCCAAATTTTTTTTGCATATGATTGACTCAAGTGGATTAATAAGACTTGCAGTGTATTTAAAGATGTGGTCAGATGTTAAAGAAAGAAAGGACTTCCTGCTTTATAGCCCACAGAAGCAATATATGCTTTTATCACAACCTCTGCACACATTAGCATATAGATGAGGCATGGAGGAGTATCCTGGGAACACACATCTGATTGTACTGTATTAATATCATACCATGGTGCCCTGATGTGATATATAAAAACACATACCCATCCCACTCACTGTAGAATGATTTGAACAACGCAGGTTTCTTTGTCCTTTACTTTCAAAGTGGTGCAGGGCTTTGAAAGAGAGGCTAATACAGAGTGCCAGAAAGAATGATATGCAGTTGGTATAATCTGAAACAAACTCAGGCCTGTGTGCACCTTCTTTCACTCACACTTTGTCCCTCTCACAAACACTCTCACATTCACAGTCCTTTTTTCCGGCTTCATTCTCGAGGCCCACAGAGGGGCTTAACTCAAGCCAGTATAAGCCCTGCCATCAAAGGCCACTTAAAAGTTATCTCTCTCTCTTCTCTCTTCTCTCTTTTCCATTACATCTTGTGCGTTTCATTAGGGATAGAAGGGAGTTTAGAATCAGAATGTACCCACAGAAGGGATGGAGATTGCTGAAATGAGACCCATTAAAATGGTTATTGTCTTTTTAAACCTGGTTGCAATTACACAGGAGTAAAATTCATTTCACCTAATAAAAGTGTTGTATTGTTGTTTTACTTTAAAGTAAATTGTTACATTGTAGCTTGAGGTTTATTGCAGAATTAAACTATACTAATGAGACTATAAATAAATTATCTAGATCAGTGAATGCTGGTTTTCAGGTGTTTTGTTTTTTTTTCTTTCTGAAAATGCAGTATTCCTTTGTGTGTGTGACAGGTGGAGGAGGCCCTGGAGGGGGTGAAGAATGCTACCAATGAGCAGGACCTGGCCAATCGCTTCAAGGAATTTGGGAAGGAGATGGTGAAGCTTAACTATGTGGCAGCCCGGAGACAGCAGGTAACAGGAAGCCCCTTATCTCCTGCTCTGTCTTTCTCAGGAAAAGTAAACCACCCCTGACTGATGTGTCACACTCAGGTACAGGGAGTTCCCATCAAAGTGAAAGCTCCTAAAAGTGTCGACCCTCTGGCCTCCTCTGTCTTTCTCTGTGTTGGTGATATTTTAAACATCATTGTAGGCTGTGAAAGTGCAGAGCATAATATTGGTCAACAAATACAGATAAATAGTGTAATAGAGTCTAAGCCATTGTATAAGCTCACAAGTAGCTGAAACACAAGATTTAACTAATCAACTTTGGGGAGCACTGCATTGAAAACAAATGTAACCACAATCTGACTGGTGCAGAAAGTGTTACTATCATTGGTGTCAGATTTGCCAGCTCTATAATAAAACTCAGTTTTATCTACTTTGCATATTAGGCATTGTCTCCTTAAGACTAGCTTTTGTAGAGACACACACACACACACACACTGCCAATATGTGATTAAACAAGATGCAGCTTTGTCTTGTGGGGGAAACCTGTCCATTTTTAGAAGGAAATAAATTGTATTGGTTGTAACTGTATACAAAATGGACAGTCATTAATGAATGGTTGAATTTCCAGTTATTCAGTCGTATTTGAAATGACTTTATTATATTACTGAAAAACAGCAAAATATCCACATCAGTCCTTATTTGGCAGGAGGATAAAACATCAAAGTGCGTCTCTAACATGGCCTTCAGTGTGGAAAAAAAAGCTTTTAGAAAATTTTTCCTACAAGTATTGTGTTGGCAAGCATCCATTCTGCTGAAATGTCCCAGAGCAAAACACTGAATTGAATTCAGTTCAGCTCACAAGGTGGCTGATCTGCTGACAGTGCCCTAACATTGTGTGGTTGAACAACACAAATTCATCAGAAGGGACATAAACTTATGTTTTTACAGGAAATGTCAGTTGATATGGTCATCTTTTTGTGCTCTATCATGAATTAATGTCATCAATCCCATGTCTTTTTTCAGCTCTTGAAGCAATACTCCAACATTTTGAGAAATATACTGTTGCGTAAAACCTATATCTAGGTACATACTTATATTGAAACATTAGTTTAAGATGTGGACACAGATCAGGTGATTCTTTTCATTCAACAACTTCTCAGTCTATGCTCCTATAGTGAGAAATCACCTTTTTACACCATTAATTATAGATGGAGCTTTTGATGTTTGGGTTAAAGTAGGGTTGCCACAATTGAGAGTCTGTTTATTCATAATGCTTTCAAGTAATTTGACCAACTAATGGGAATTGTATTGCATTTGTATGGATTTAAATACCAATAAAAGTTGAGTAAATGTGTTGCCATTTAAATATTTTGAGCGGGATGTTAATTCTTAGATATGCCCTGGCTTTTCTTTAATAGTAATAGTAATAATAGTAATAGTAGTAGTAATAGAACTTTATAAGTGGTTATTAGACCTTACTTGAGAACCTTTGTCACCTTCTCAGGAACTGAAAGACCCCCAGTGTCGAGATGAGATGGCAGCTGCACGTGGGGCCCTTAAGAAAAATGCCACCATGCTGTACACGGCCTCACAGGCCTTCCTGCGCCACCCAGATGTGGCGGCCACACGTGCCAACCGAGACTATGTGTTCAAGCAGGTTCAGGAGGCCATAGGAGGCATTTCCAGTGCTGCTCAGGCCACCTCGCCCACCGATGAGAAGCATGGCCATGCCGGCATTGGGGAACTGGCTGCTGCCCTCAATGAATTTGATGTGAGTCAGCATTCTGCTATTCTTTCAGATACACCTAGCACGTATATATGCAGACTCCGGTATATCACAGCTTCTAGGACACAAAATGACCTCTTCAAAGCAATACTCTAATGAACACACCTAGTTTTCTGTTGGGTCTTGAAGCTCAAAGATGAAGGCTTCTTTTCAAGTATGACTTTTTCACATATACTGCATGGGTACATTATTATTATTATATAGGTCACAACAGTGAGAACAGTACAGATTGGTGCACAGTAAACACATCAATATGATCTGACATTTCCAGGTCTGATATTTAAGATGGCAAGCTCTGCCTCTGTTGTATCCTCTTCTTACTGACAAAGAAACACATATCATTCAGATTATAAGGGAACCCTGCCTCCAAGACTTCTTTCAAACTATCATTCTTATCTGATTTTTCATTGTACCTCTGTTGTGAGCAAGTTTCCACTGTATTTCCACTATCTACTGAGGCACATATATTACACATTAGAAAAACTGCATGATACATAAAGAAGAGTTCTTATCTGCAGCGCTTTGTTAGGGCCGCCAGTTTTGTTCTGCCCACATGGGCTTTCACACTAACACCTTTACCATCTAATAAAACATTCATTTTCAGTGTCACAATGACAGATTTACTTTTCTCCATCTCTCTATCTCTTACACACTAATGCACCCACTGAGTTATGTGTATATGGTTATATGGTGTGTTTTTCCTTTGTTTAATCAGCCACTACTTCTCTACACTTTCCCTACACTTTGATGCTGACCCTGTCTTTATTTAAATCCATATAATCCAACAAGCTGAACCCAGTTGTGCTCAGAATTTTCTCCACAACATGAATCTCTGCTACCATCTAGTGGTTACATTGACACCATACATTTATGGTGAAATACTGTTATGTGCACAGTTGTTATCTTTTTTGCTGCTTAGGTGATCATAGACATTGAGGTGGGTCTGAATATTGGATCAGGGTCTCAAGCTCTGTCGTTTTTCTTTACCAGCATCTTCATTAAAACGTGAATGCAAAAAGTTTTTGGTAGGATAGAAAACCAGCAGCACTAAGGAACAGACAGCCACTGTGTTAATGTTTCAGGGTAAAAGTAGTACTATTTTTAATTTATGTATCAGATTTTCTCCGGCATAAATTTCCTTTCAGTTTGTGTCGTGACTAATGACACCCAGAATGTATTTGCATAAAGAGTTCATAAATTGAGCTGACACATACAAAGAAACTTTAAATGAATGTTGCACATTTTCTATTCCCAACGTTACAGCAGCATTACATCAGCATGCAATACCATTAACAGTCGACTTCTACTTTACAATGTTTGTTACAGACATAACATTTTTTTATACATATATACATATACAATTTAGGATATTGTCCCGCTCTTGCTAAAAAAGTAAGGTTTCTAACAAATACAAGCTGCTAACTCGTTCACTTGTCAATTGTTAGAAATTGCTGCTTTATATTAACTGTGCTGAAGATTTTTATTTCCATACAATTACCAACTGTGATTTGTTTAGTGTATTGCATGCTCTATCAGTTACTGCAGCCCTGAAGAATACAGCACTAAAGTTAACAATATTAAGTCTTTTTACAGCCCCACATTGATAGTGCCATGTTGTACCATTAGAAAGCAAACCCACTGCCCCTTAGTGATGTTGAGTATTGTGCACTATCCCTATTAATCTAGCAGTGGCAGCAGAAGTAGTCTTACATTTTGTTGTTGGCTCTTGATTCTATTATTTATTTATTTATTTATTTATTTATTTATTTATTACACCAGTTGTCCATTTCTACTGATAAGGTGTTTCTTTCATGTATTTCAGGTGTTACTTTCATATTGCAATTTGTATTAGTTGTGTGCTTGTCTTTTATCCAGGGAAGGAAGTTGAGAACCACTTCCAGTTGAGATCTGGTTCCAAATTCTCCAATCCATCAGAATAGTAAACCTGTGATCTTATCTAGTGGAATATGCTGGCATGTTTTCCTAACAGCTGTGCACTGCAAAACTAAACCTGTATGCGCCTACTTTGTCCCCACAGAAAACAGATCAGGAATCAATAAGGGAATCGATAAAGAAACTGATAGATAAACAGAATCCATAATGGCACTGGTATCAATGCAAACTATCATTTCCTATTCCTAATTCAATCCTTTTCCCACTCATATGACTTGCTGAACACTGCAACAGCCTCTTCCTCACTGGGATCAGTGGTGTAATCTTTCTCTAAACCATTAAATCTGGATCTGTCTACAGAATCTGATTAGATATTTGTTCCAAATGTAGCTCTTATTGCTAAAGATTGACAGATGTAACACAATCTTCAACACAGCTGTGCCTTACCCAATTCTGTGACAGCAATAGATTTCAATTTGTTTTGCAGTTTTCTCCTTTATATCTCTATTACTTGATGCCAGTGTTAATGAACTACTACAGAATTGTTTTTGCTACCTCTATAATGATGCAGAGGAAGATGCTCAATTTAACTCAGTTCAAGTTATTGTTATATGTTTTGCAATAAACCTTGTGCAGAAGCTAGGCAGTTTCCCTAATTAGGGGACAAAGGTGTGAGATACTTTTTTTTTTATTATTCAACACAGTTTAGATTTTTGAGATCACAATTAGATTTGATGAGTAAACATCGACTCTTCTGATGCTGATGTTTAATTAGGAAAATGTTCAAGTACCCAAAGTTTGGATGACATAACACTCATGGGAAACAGTAGACAAATTGTAAAACACAATGTGCAAACTCTCTAGCACAATGAAGTCATTAAGGAACTTAATCTCTAAATGATACAAGATCAGCAACAGCGAATGCTCTGACTGCATCTGTAATTACAGGTGGGAGAGGGGTTTCTCATTAAAGTCATGTTGTGTATGATGTCTTTATAAGTTTGATGGCATGGTTGTTTTGATATGGGTTAACTGAGGCACACATATAGACTGATAGTGTATTAAAAACAACTATAGTTTTTATTTATTTCAAGGTGAATATTGTCACATGTACTACTGAGTGTAGTGCCATACTTATGGAAGGAGAGTCAGAAGACATGACTAATCTTTATACACTCTTAAAAGATCTGATATTGCACATTTTAATTTGAATTTTTATACTGGTATTTGCCTATATAAAGTTTCTTAAAATGGGCTTGATGATCTAGTTTTAATCTGGTCAAAAAAGCATAAACACTTAACATATACTTGCTAGACACAACATAATCTTTTTCTTCTTTGGGTATATGTGTCTTTCCTGTTTCTGTCTTTGTTTAGTATGCACTTACAAACTGCAATGCTCTGTCTCTCATGGTGACATGATTTGTAAAGGTTGCTAGTTTACAGCATGTGAGTGACCCCTTGTGGTCATGTTTGGAAATTATGAGTAGCTCCTATTTTGACTTGATGCTGCTGCTATGGGGAGAAATGTCAGACCAGTAGGGTGAAATACAAACCCTGGCAGATTGGATGAATAACTGAAAGCCTTAGATGCTGTGAGGGCTACTGAAGTTTAGTTTCTTGTGAATCTGCTATGCTGTTTTTCTGCGCAAGACCATGGCCTATAGTAATCACATCGACTGTTTTTATGTAAAACAGTGCAGCTTTTTAGAAAAGCAAAAGACCTGCGTAATTTGATTCTATTCAGCAGACAGGCAGACAGGCAGCAGTTAAATGAGACAAATTGCCCTTTGCTTAGCCCTCTGTGCTTGCCTGAAGCTGGTGCATGTTTAATTCCTAACTTACCACAGAGACACAGACTATGGTCAGATCCTCACAGAATAGTAATGACTTGATACTGAGCTGTGAGACATGGCACTCGCAGGATTGTGTGCTTGTGCACGACTGTGGTCTGGCACATGTACTTTTGTACGTGGTTGATCATAAAACACATACACAGTAGTGCATATAATGTGGGGTATGTATGTTATTATAATGCAATGATACAGTGGGGACGACTGTACACTGTTATTCCATATAATCTCAAACTCTCTTTCACTTTTTTCCCCCCTCTATTCCGTCCACACAAACCCGCAAGCACTCACAGGCATGCTTGCTTTGTTTTCAGTAATGGAGTCTCTCTGGATACTGCAGAGTTGGATGATTGGGCTTATCTGTTTTGGGGTGCTGCTCCCTGTCCTAAGTCGGCTTTGATCTGCTACTCATTCTTTGACTCTTCTGCAATGGTTTGATGCATGGATGGCAGACCTGACTGCAGACACAGACACAGACTCAGACAGACACAGCAAGAAAAAGCTTTTAATATTGGAGCTTTTTTTGATTTATTTTTGTTAACAAGCTGTAGAATGAAGGTGCTCATTTCAATAATGGATTTGAGTGAGTGGGTATGGACAGGGTGTTCTCTCAGCCAAATAGATGTCATCATTTTACACAACTGTTCCTTCTGACTCCTTCATTCTCTATTCTGTCACTAATATTTTTCACAGCCTCTTTCACTCAGCCTTTGCAGGACATATTGTCACTTAAAAAGCAGATGTCTGCTTAAATGAGAAGAAGAATCCTGATCACACTGTAAACAAGTTGTCTTACTTTCTGGGTAGACTGAAGAAAAGAATTCAGAGTACTTTTCATCTCCTCTCTCTCTCAATGCAAGGAATGTGCGATCATCTGAAAAAGCAGCACAACAACTCAGACGAACCAATGAGAATATAGATTACCTATGTGGATTCTTTTTTCCATCTTTAATTAGGGGAAAAACATCCTGAGGACAGTGTATGTTTTTTCGAGGATGATTGTGGCTCGTATGCCACTGACATTAAAATGGCAAGGAGGTTGAGCACATTACCTCAACTGCTCCTGAACATTTACAGTCCATGACACAAAAGGTTAGACAAGATTTTTAAATGCAGGGCACAGATGTGGGTCTATAGCTGGAGTGAAAGGGCAACTTATGAATAAGACAAGAAAGAGGGGACGACCTCATCTATACTTTTTTTTCTTTTTTACTGACATCTAGAATTAGTTTGGAAGGAGTCAACTTAGGACACCGAGATGCAAAATCTATTAAGAGAAAAAAGGGAGGTCAGCATCAGTTCAGATCCACTCAATTTCAGTGTTGTTTGGCATATAACAAAGAGGCGACATGAATCCCCCCTCCTTCTTTTACCTTGTAGAGAGTTCCTCATCAAATATATTTGGAGGGTTTCTTATCAGAATGCTGTGCACATCTTTTTAATCTAGTTTTTGGTGACTTTGTTAGGAACCAGACCCAAAATAGTGGTTAACTGGTCACAATTTTTCTCATTTATAAGCTAAATGGTGCACTAAAATAGGTTTCTGGCATTTCAGACGAGAAAACAGCAATGTAGAAAAATAATCTTAATCCATATTTGATCACTACTGTCCAGTTTCACAGTTTGCAGAATCTTAACAAACCAGCTCGTATGTCAAATAAATGCCAACCAGTGTGACAAAACATCATACAGAATTTTGCAGAAAGTCAAATTAATGATGGTGATGTTGACAATTGGATCTTTGTTATGTCAGCGTTTAGTTGACTAGTAAAATAGAATAGTTCTCTCTTTTGACACAATTTTTGTTCTCTTTTTCTGATTAAGGTGAATTATGCCTACCTGGACTGCTCAGTTGTTGCAATTACAATTGGCAGTGAGGGAATACTATTAAAATTGATAATGGTATTATGGACACGCTCAGGTTTTTGGTAAAGGGAGCACAGACTTTGAGGATGGCCACCTTTAAATTTGCTATGCAGGAAAAGCCCTGTCATGTTGAAATGAATGTCTTTATTTGGGGATCTGAGCGCAGTGGGAGGACAGATGGAGTCAAGGCCCTACGGGTCTGTGGGTAAAGACACGCTGTAGCACACACAGGCGTAGATTTTTAGGTCACAGCACACATACACGGTGTTGTAATTCTATTAGACTTTAACACACAAATATGTGAGACCAGTGGAGTTATGAATTCATTGTAGCAAATAAAGATTAATTAATTTTTTAATTATTTTTTTTATCATGCAAGTAATTTACCTGCCTTGTGTAAGCTGTTTTTACCGCATGTACATATAGAAAGCTCTGTTTATGAGGAAGACTGGTCACTATCTGTGAGCATTTACGCAGGCAGGAAACAGACGGATAGCAACGCTCTCCATCTCACCTGCCGGGCAGATTTTAATATGCAAAAATCTCTCTTTGTCTGACTGCCATACTCCCGCTTTGAGCCACCTTATCTTTGTACAGTCAAAAGCATGGAACACCTGATATAGCCCTTTAGAATAATGACTCTATTGGTCTTTCCACTTCCTCACATGTGTTTGAAGTCTCACACATAAAGCCATCAGCTTGTGAACAGCAGCAAAGTAAGTACTTCTCAATGACACCTTCTTTCATGGGAAGGAATACAAGATATACTATGACCCTTCTTACACTTGGTTTTAATATGCGTTTCTGCGGTTCAAGACTCATGGCTGTTCACACCTGTGTCTCTGAGCAAAGATGTCTACGTAGCCACTAAGGGTGTATGTCACTGACTGAGACCAATTTGATTCGTATCTCAATACATGTTCAATGATACAATATATCTTATAAATTTTTAAAAGGCCATCGATTTGATTCAATTCGATTCGGCTTTGTCACGATACAATATGATGCAATACAAGACAATGCAATGTGTGAATCTTTACATTTTGATTCAATTAATGCTACATTTATAGAGTGCTATTAGTTTCCAAAAAAGTCCTGATAGTTTTTCTAAATATAGTAACAGTAGAGACAGAGAGAAGGAGACATTACAGTGGTGTTAACATCTTATTATGAGTCTCATGTGTAAATAAGATCCTGTAGCCTAAATGAGAATCTGTGAACAAACTGTAAAACTGTTTAAAACATTACTATTTTTGCAGTAAGATGATCTGCTGCTCTGTTCCATATGAAGAGTGTTGTGGTTTTGATTACTGTCGGGGAAAAATGATGCTCTGTGTTTCCTGCTCTCACAGTGACATGACATCTCTGTGGGTCAGACTCGTGTCTCTGTACTCTGCTGTCTGACATGTTTTGCATAAATGATTTGCAGCAGTGTTTCTCATCTTTCTTATAAAACCCAATATTCCACACTTGCGCGTTATGCACGTTATAGTTTCATGGTGTGACACGGCACAATGTCACTTCTCTCACTGTTTTCAGCGAGGTCAGTTTTAAGTAAATGGAGAGGAGACACAGGAGAGGGAGGAGGGAGCGCTTGTTTTGTGTGATCATGGCAGCAGGCATCCAGCGAGAGCGGTGCAGGCAGAGGCAGGAGGAGGGAGAAAACAGACGAAAGTTACACTTCACGGATGCCAAAAATGAAACATGTGTGTCCTAATGAGATGTATCGATATGCCAGTGCTGCATCGATTTGTTTCTGATTCATGTTCAGGTTTTTTCCAATACGGGCTGTCTGAAACGATGCACTCATATCTTACACATTAAAGCTGATGCATCAACTGAATCAGTGAATCATTACACCCCTAGTAGCCACTGTTACTGCTGCTACATTGTCAAAGGGCCTTTTGACTTTACATGTTGCTGAATGTATTTTGTCCTTTTCTACTTTTGTATTATTGTCTTTTAAAGTGACGCTCATTAAAGTGTGCCATCCCTGTTAAATAAACAAATCAAGTAATGTACAGGATAACTGGGCAGATTTTGGGTTATATGATGCCCCTCCAGATGTTCGCAGGGGTGTTCGCCAATCAAGGCTGGTCTGACCAGATTATCTGTCCAAATGATCCTGTAGTGTGTGTTTACAGACATAATCTTACTGATTGGACGAGACTCTCCCCAATTTTGAATCGTAAATATTGATAAAATATTGATACCAAACATGTTTGATAGTTAAATAAAAAATCTGGATGATTATGTCAGTCCAGAAGTGAAAGAGAGGTGTTGCCAAGCAACGGTGAACATCTTAGCCATTGTGGCTTGTAGCCTTGTTAGCTTGCATACCACTGTTGACTAAAACTGACAATTAAAATCTCACCTTCAGTTCTTGCTGAAGAATAGATTCTCCATGCTGACCACACTTCCCTAAACATCTTCTCATCCAGACGTGTTTAACTTCTTTTTTTTATATTTCTCACTGCAAACATCTGCATCTCTACACTGAGTTGTTCTACTGCATCCATCTCCATTGTTTCCATCGTGCTCCTTCTGACACAATAATCTTGATAATATCCTGTGGTATACGGTGTGCCATTATTTTCAAAATTTATAGTGTGTTGGTGTTTGAGATTAGAAAGAAGAGAATCTGTGAAATTCCTCCTGATGTATGTGGTGCAAGCACAAAATTCCTGTAGTGTGGGGCCAGCTTAAGAAAACAAAAGTTTCAAGAATTATATACATCAGTGGTTAAGAAAATATTGATATACTTAAGTATTACAAAATTATGTTTTGTGATGTTTGTGAAAAACACTATATTATGATATTGTGATATATCTAAAGATTGTGGCAGTGGTTCATTTTGTGTTGTGTTTAAACCCCCAACCGCTAGATAGCAGACTTGTTATCAATCATCACTGTTTTGATTGCATAATTTCTTTTAACTCTGATCTTTATTCCATGACATTTTTCCTAAAATTAGATAAAGAAAATAGCAATATATAACCCTGCTTACAGTATCACAATATATTGAATCATAACCTCAGTATCGTATCACCAGTTGAGACTGGCTCGAAAAAAAAGTCATTTGCGATGGCACACTGTCATTAAAGCAACCACAACATGCACAGGTGACATATTTATATTTATATATCTCAGTGCGTCACTTACAGTTGCATTCAGTGCTGTCCACTTGTGAGCGGATCGCCCAAGACGTGTTGTAAAACCATACACAGTCAATGACTCAAGTAATGTAACTGAGCTAGGAAAACCCTGCCAGTTCAAGTATGAGTTATAGAAGGTCTTCCTATTATTTCTTTGATGCGCCTGCTGCTGCTGCCGCCTTCAATTAGATGGGCCCAGAGGACAAGATGGCGATGGTGTCTTTTAACATAATTGTGATTGCATCAAAATGATTGCCTCGTCCTCAGCACTCCTTCTTCTCACTCAACCAGCAAATTAAATTTGCTCCTTCTGAGCAGGAATATAGTATTGCATTGTTTGAATTTGGAAGTTTTTTACTATTAGTATGTCGAGTTTGGCCCCGCACTGTGTCCTTCATGTGTCACATTTGCTTTGGTTGGATCAATGCAAACAGGTGGTCAAAGGTGCAGCTGTTCAAATACATTAGCTTCAGACTGAAAGCCTGTGGTATGTTCATACCGCAGCCAGCAGATGGCAGTGTTTAATTACTTTCATCAGTAGTCTAGCCTTTCCCTTTCTATATTCCCCACCCTCTCTCTATCTTTTCCATTTTTATCCTTTTTTCCTGCCAGTCCTTAGAAACAGAGATTTTCAGTCTGGCTCATTCTGTGCTCAGTGCCAGAGTCTGCATCACCTTGTATGGTTTTGTAACATTAATGAGATGGAAGCTATCTACTGATGCCTAGATGTTTTGATATATGTAGATCCTTGAATTGAGCTTTGTCAAAGAGAATTCGGTATTAGAGTTCAGCAGATACAGCCTTACCAATTTGACCCCTCAGCCCACATATCCCACTGGATAGTAACACTTTCCTCTCTTATATTCTTCCACAAAGAGGGGATGACACAGTTAGCATATCTGTGACATACCTTTCCTCACACCAGTCCAGTTGTGTCATCATAGCTCTTGCATACCTGCAGCTATCTGACATGAAACACAGTGAACGGTGCTCAGTTGTTGTGCATGTACTGTATACAGGGCACAGGCACACACAAACACACTTCATTCACACACAGTACAGACATGCATACACTGGCAGCGCATAGCTTTGAGCCTGCGGCAGAGATCCAAGTCGCACTGGATCATTTTACCATGTGTTTTTATTTCCATCTGCTTGTCCTCTATCCCTTTCTTCTTTTTAGGGGCTTATTTACACAGCATCTTTGTCACCCAACCCCCCCCCCCCCCCCCCCCTCACCTCTCTGTCTTCTTTTCCCATACTCTTCCCTCTCTCCATTTCTCTCTTTTGTTCTCATTGTTTATTGTGTCTTGAACGAACAGAGGTGTTTGAAATTCCAGTGTGCTTACATGCGCACTCTGATTCGGCAGCAGCATTGTATTTTCATGCAAAACTCCCCTCTATATATATTGCAGGGGCCTGTAGTCACACTGCACAAGCATATGCCGGTCCTCACTCTGCATACATTATAGGCTAACTATAACCGGATTTACTTGCTAGCTCAGGGAAAGTGTGCATGACAGCCAGTCCTTTGAATCTCACTGTGGCAAACGTTGCTTTCCAAGTGTAAGTCGCTTTCTGAACGCTGCATGCGTCCATCTGTGCAGTGACAAGTAATTGACCACATTTATGTTTATGGGACGATCCAAAGAGACACTCCATGAATTACAGCTAATATGGGAATTGCAATAAACATTATAGACATCAGACTATTGAGGAGAAGCTGTCTTTTTGTCTGTCTCTCATTCTTTTTTCATGCAATATGAAGACGGACTTCTGCTGTTCTTTTTGGGAGTTTGTTTTTATTCTTTGCTTGCCAATAAGATGGATTTCTCTCTCTGGTAGTGTGAGCAACATGCCCGATAGATGGGTTCTTCATTGTTAGCGTGCGCACAGTGACTGCCCAGCGATGACCTTTTCGCGTGCTCCGCTTGTGTATGAGACGCTGCTGAGCCAACCTCAGAGAAACAGTGGCTGGAGAGCAAACCCGGCTCTAATGTATGTAGATGTATTCCTAACTGAGGGATAGCTTTCTTGGTAATTGCTATATCAATCTGTGCACTCCTATCCTTGCTGTCTCATTTCAAGCTCTCTCTTATTTCTCTCCCGCTTTCCTCTTTCCTCTCCCTGGCACACAACGCGTGCACGCTCTCCGACATACACGCCACTCGGTCTGCCGCTATCTCCCCCTCTGCATTGTCTTTTCTTCCCCCCTGATTTTTCACTCTCCTTGACTCACATTGATTTGGCGCTTGAGCATGTGGGTGTTCAACACATTCTTTAGTTGCCTGTGAGAAATTGGCAGAGAGAAAAGAGTATATCCAGATTATCGCACCCGTTGATACTTGCTGCGGAAGGTCAGACGCAAACATGCACAGATGCACAATCATGTACGGATGCAGATGGACCCCAAGCATTAATAACAGCATTGAACACAATGCCAAGTGGCACCTTTATTGACAAGAACCCCGTTGTGTTCAATAAAACTCCTCTCCCACTGTCATTTTCACCTTGGCTGAGCCACGTGTTAGCCCAGAGGTACGCCTCTAAATTACGACATCCTCTGCCTGCCGATTAAAACACTGCCTCATTCTCCATGGACAGATGCACCTGTCAAGAGAAATATGAATAGGGGAACTAAGCTGAAGTAATGGGACATGACCAGGGGGATAGAGAAGTATTGGTTTGTTTGTTGCTCTACAGTAATTAGCCACACTCTTGTCTTGATGGTAGTAAGCTATGGAGGAGGCAGAAGGAGAGTGGGAGGGGTCACTGGTAAACAGGATTCACAGATCCATACTAGTTACAGTTGCAGCTTATAGCCTCAAGTCCATTGTGATCAGCTGCTCCACTTCCCTTTTCCATAAAGCTCAGTTTGCAGCTTTTAGGAATTACTCAGCTCTTGTTTATCTCCAGTTATAGATTCGGTCTTGTTAGATTAGACTGACTGATGTTCTGCCAAGGCACTTTGGCAGTTTGAATTTACATGTCTCAATGATGCACACAACATAGTAAAAGTACTTGAGGACATTTATCATAGTACATCAGATAGTTTATCATAACAATACAACCTCAAATGTTCCCAGACTTTGGAGCTCAGCTTTCATTTATCTCTGTTAGTATTTCATGTTATAAGCAAAATTCACACTGTTTTTCTTGGCTCACATCCTCACTTAGGAGGAGAGAAATGATTAACGGAATGGTTAGAGTATATTGTAACCACTCAGTCCTTATATGGACAGCCACCCTAAATTAAATGGCAATAACAACCAAAGTGAAATACCCTCACTGCATCTTCAGACCTCTCTCAGCATAAAACTCTTGGGAGTTGAATTCTGAGTGGGTGCAGCAAATTGCTTTTTTTTTCTTTCTGAGGCTTCTTGCCTTCCAGTCAAGGTCTTCTCTGTGGGAGCCCCACCTGCCAGCTTGCCCACTCAGCTCTGCTCAATCTCATGGATATGGGGGCATGCTGGCTGTAGCACATACAGCACATGTACTGTATGTAGACACACACACACACACACACACACACACACACACACACACTCGCACAAGGCAGTTTATATTGAAAAGGATTGCATAGTTTTGCCTATTGGAGCAAAAACTAAGGTATAGAATAAGCCTTCCTCTTGTGAATTTCAACTTATATATTTTTCAGGTAAATGCACAAACAGAATGAAGGCCAGGGTAGGATACAGGATTTCTAGTTAAGGCCATCTACTGTCCTTGCTCATCACACAAAGCTACAGTACTTTTCAGAAGGTTTTGATGACATTCTTATTTCCTCCCACACATTTTCTTGCACTACTCTGAACAATAATATGGGCATTGCACATGCATACACGCAAGCACAGATTCCTGTTACGGAGGCTAGCTTTTCTGCAAGGGGATATCTGGCAGGCAACTCCTAGTGGATTTGAGACAAAACCTAACCAAAAGATTATAAATGAGCTGCTTGTCTGATTTTCAGTCTCCATGTTGCTAAGCTAAGCTCCCCTACCTCAAAGTCTGACTGTATAGAAATGCAAAGTGGTTTCTTTTCTCCAGACAAAATTCTACATCCCACGGCATAAACATTTTAGAGAACCCAAAACAAAGTATATATGCCATAAAAGCTCTCTGCTGACATACTGCATTCAGCAATGGGTCATGAATCTTTACAGCATACCTGTAGCAACCTTTTTAATTATGCTTGTATCCAGCAAGCATTAATTTACCCCAAGAAAGTTTTTTTTTTTTTTTTTTTTTTTTTTTCAGACACTGATTAACCTGAGGCGTAGAGGGGGTGTACAGTCTCTTAGGGGATGGACGAGTCCTCCACAGCCTGGAACGGAGATAGTGGCATTGCCTCAGGGATTTACCAGACACACAGTCAAGAAATTCAATTCTCAGGAGGTTAAAGACAGTAGCATTTAAATTGAAAGTTGTTGGACTTAAGTTACCTGCTTCGGTTCTGTAGATAAGTTGTTATTATCATCATTATACTGGAATTTCTAACTTACCTATCTAACATACCTTGAATAATATTGATATTCAATACAATTTTCAAACCCATGGTTAAAAATCGACACAAACCTAACCCTATATGCAAATATTTTAGTATTATTATATAGTTTTATTGAAAAAGTATCAATACTTTGAAGTTGTAATGTTAGATAACACACCTTCAGTTGTGCACTACTATTCTTCAGTGGGACTTTGTTCCCCTTGATGCAGTGGACTTGACTACAACTTCAGGCATAGTATATAAAAATGCTTAACCAGCCTGGCTTGGTTTTCGATGCAAGGGAAGGGAAGGGAAACCAACCAATAGCCAAGCCTGCCTGTTTGAATAGTGTAGCACTCAGAAACTCTCTTAATTTCCCCCTGTGGCTTCCAGAATGGAAGAGATGTCCCATATCCCTGATCTACGTTTGGAAGAAGCACTAATGCACCAGTGAAGTTGCTTAGATGAGTGTAGCTTTGTTGACAGGCCAATTTAGCTGTCATTTTGAGATAATGGAGTGTTCTGTGGCAGTAAGTACATCCGCATACAGCGATGATCCAGAGCCCAGCTCCCCCAGATCCTAACTGAAGCTGGTTATTCTGCTTTGGTTCTTTTTTGTTTTCCGATTCTAAACAACAGAAAAAAAAGCTTTTCAATTTTTCAGACTGCAGCTACTTTTTAATGCTATGTTTAAAGCATTCTGTTTCATCAGACCAAAACACAAGTAAAGACATGAACTTCCCTGAAGGACAAAAAAAGTGTTCCCACTACCAAGACATCAAGTTTAAGTTCTCATTAAACTCATGTTTTGATAAGCTCAAGGTTTATCACGGTGGGTTCATGAGGTATTTTCTTTTCAATTTGCGAGTTTTTCCTTTCAACTTATGAGTTGTATAGAAAATACTCCTTGAATGATAACTTAGCCAGAGTCAGAGGATGCCTCTCCTCTCATCAGCACAGTTTTCATTGTCAAGATTTATTTATTTATTTTTTTTTGCTGCAATGAAATTGACTGCTTTCTTTCATACTCTTGCTTTTCTCGGCATTATGTCTTCATCTTGTTAGTTCCACATCTTTTGCCTTCATCCCTTTTCCGGTCTTTTAAATCTTGTAATGGTGCCTACTAAAGCATCCGCAGTGTGTACATCGCCATTGTGTGTAGTTGTTCTCTCACTTTCAGCCTCAATGGCATCCAATAGCAAATAAGTCTTGGCTGAAGGTTGTGAGCCTCCTCTGTATCTTGCACAGGCTGCAGCAGTTAAATGAGAAACTTTTGAAAACGATCCTTCCTTCCTTGCCAAGACCACTGGCTGCCTGTTCCCCGTCCCCGTTGCCTCTCCACACAGAGGTAAATACCCAGCTGCATATTCACAAGTGGATGCTCTGCTGATACATCCCTTCTCATTTAGCAAATCATGTGAAACCCAAACAAACGATTGAACATCAAACAAATGACTGTTCATCTTGAGTTAAAGACCATGATGTAATCTGCCTGTGTGAAAACAGTGTGCGATTTCACTGATCTAAAGCGTTTCATGCTTTGCAAATAAGAAAGTGAGTGATGTAGAAAATATTATTTGCAAATTTACTGCCAGCCTTGTTCTTTTGTGCTGCCTTTGCATCAAGCCTTAATTCTATTAAATGCTGCTTCAGTGGGGTGTCCTGGTTCAGTCTGGTTGTACAAATGACACGGCCGTGTTTCACGCTGTGCCGCTGCCTCACTGTCTGCTATTTCAACATTTGTTCTTCACTGTTCTATCTCTAAGTTAATTTAATTGGAGGGGGGAGCTGACAGCTCTTCTGAAATGAACATTATGGAGTCATATAAGCATCCATGAAAACAAACATTTAAAAATGAGCCAGTGGCAATGCTAATTTTCATCTTTTGTCCCTGAGCAGATGTTGAAGGTGCCCTGTGGATATTTTTTATTAACAAACAAAAGCTATGTTCCATCATCTATCCATTGTTACCCACTAAAACACAGTTTGTGTATCCTTGAGGTCTAACATTCATGTTGAATGCATTCTCTTCCTCATAAAATATGTACAAAGTATTAAGTATTTTAAATCTTTCATTGTTCACATTCATATTCACTAGTTGCCAGTCTTCTTCACTGCCTTTGCTGGTGGAGTTCTGCATTTTTTGGTGCATCACAGCCACCCCTAAGTCAATGTCACTAGCAGGAGTGTGTCATGTGAAACAAACAGTGTGAACTGGACAACAACACACATTTGTAACATTGACCATGTTTGGTCCTGAGGACATAAACTTGGACAGTCTCTGTCTGCTCAGTTTAAAAGAGACACAATGTGGGGAAACTCCAACACTCAACCAACTAATGGTGCAACTTTGTCACTTTTTCAGTAAGTATACAGTGCAGTGATCCATCCAAAAGATAATAAGAGAAAAATTCTATATGCTGTTGGTCAGGTATTGATCAAGTTCAGAAGAGGAGAGCATGAAATGCAATAAAGAAAGATGGGGAGAGGGATAAAACAGTCATGCACCTTTGATCTGTTGTCCCCAGTCTGATGTGTCAATCACAGCCTCAGCTGTACTGTGAAGGAACAGCAAGTATTGAAGTCTCTGATATAAAGAATGCAGTCTGAGTAAAGGGCCTTGTTCTAGGGAGACTGAATACTTATTGCCTTTTTTTATTTTCATGTCATATCACGTGTGATAACATGACACATGAAAACATTACATATAATAAGTAATAAAATAATAAAATGTTCTTACTGACAAACACACCGTATTTATGTATATTTTAAGTTTATTTGTTTATTTGTTTTAAAGTCACAAATAATTCCACTTAAAGTCCAATCCAAAGTTACAGAAAGTCAGAAGTTAAGTCCAAAATTACTAACATAATGATACCAATAGTAAAATTAAAAGCTCATGATAATGAAGTTCACACTGTGAGTATAACAGTCTCAGAATCTGTACCATATACCTAAATGACATTATTACTGTTAGGAGCGCCAGAATTTCAACATTAAACTAAAAATCAATCAAAATGGGTGAAATCAAATCGAAATCTAAGGCTGAATTGTAATGCTTCCAGTATGTTTTTTGCAAATGACAGTTATCAGGGCATAGATCATTAACAACAGAATGGGACCCTGTAGCCATTAGGGATGTTTCTGGCGACTAATTTCCCTGTTGATTAAACACAAAATTTAATTTAGACTTGTCGATAACACTAACACTAACACTAAGAAAACACTCAGGAAGCAGTTAAAATTTAGCAGAATTTATTGATTTATAATGTCAACACTGTCTGAAAAAGCCATTAATCGCAGTCTACAATCAAACAGTTTACCACTTAAATGCATGCTACTTTGCGCTGTGCAATGCAAACCTTACACATTGACATATAAAACATACTCACAAACTCACTAAATGCTTCACTCTTTCAGACCTTTAAGAGGATGACAGTGTCTGCGGGTAAAGGACCCAGAGCTAACGTTAGCTGCCAGCCTGCCACACAGTGTGGCTAACGTTAGCAGTTCTAGCAGCAGCTGCTCCGCTTGCAGATTTATGTCCATGTCTGTGCTTAAAGTGAGCACGTTTCTCCAGTTGAGTGAATATATATCATCTTATTCTGTCAGATTATTTCCATTTTCTAGATTAAAACACTGCCAAACTGTGCTGGTTTTACAAGCTGTCATCTGTCCCACTTTGCTGATATAAACATCCAGGGTTGCCAAGGCGATGGAGAGAGGGGCCATCTGACAGTGCCGCAGCCCCGACTAGTGGTGGGCGGCTACATGAAATCTTAGTGGCCACAGATAACTGGCATCGTGCATGAGTAAAATGTTGATAAATAGTTTAAATGTCTAGTATTTCTGGTGCCGACTAGCGAGGGTGGGGATGTTTATTCGTATTATCGACTCATGGTGCGCATCCCTAGTATCCACAGCTTATTTTTTAAGTCTAAATGGGCATTATTATGTCAGATGACCTTATAAGACAAAACATAGTTAGTTTAACATAATTTTTGACATTTCAGTTTACTCTGACTTGTGCAAAGATCAAACAAACCTTAACTTTGAACAATGCTCACGTGAATTTAATGCAGCATGCCCCATTTCGTATGGTACTTGTCAGTACAAACAATCTGCTGCAACAGTTTCACCACAGAGTCCAGAGGTGCTAAAGAAATACAAGCCTAAAGCAGATTTTTTCCAATAACCAAAACCCTTCTTGTTGTTCCTTTTTTGACTGTCTGCATGACTACAAGACCTCTCAGTTGCACTGGCTACAGGTCACATCCCACATCCCACTATAAACACAACAAAGTTAGACATTCAGGTCAGTCTGTGGATTTAACCCTAGAAGAATCTCTACAGCACAAAAGACACTTTTGTAAAAACAATCAAATCCACGTTTTTGATACTTTAGGTTAAGGTTAGACATGTTAACAACTTCAGACTTGCACTTTTTGGAGCAAATTTATAGTTTTCTTTTTTTTTTTATTCCAGCAAGGAGTCAGGTGTTACTCTGACATATAGAATAGTAAAACCCAAGTTAAAAAAAAAAAAATGTAATCTTCCTTTTTCCTTTTCTTCCACATATAGAGTAGAAACATGTTCTCGAGATTTTCTTTTATAGAAGGAATGCTTTTTTTTGAAGTCCAGGAAGCCATTATATGACATGCTGATTTTGAGAACAGCTGACTTGGACAAAAGGTAAAGAGTGAAGTGTGGGTGGGTCATTGAGAGGGACATAGACAGTGTCTGTGTAGAATGATTTCTATTGAAGGGGTGGCAATGAGTGAGGTTTGGGGTTATCGTTTTGCTAGACAAAATTTGAAAAAGCAGAAAATGAAATGAGAACTGCATTCATATTCAAATGGAGACAAGTCCCCATATGCCTGCACGGTTTTCAATTATGGGGGGATATGTATATTTATGTCTGCTCCGGAGAAAACCGGACAGGGCATCCCAATGCTTTTGTAAGGCTGAGCATCTGGTGTGTTATTCTGCTGACAGTCTGAGGCCTGTATTTGTACTGTCAGGCGGTGGGATGAAGAATTTGGATTCATGTTCCATAAACAAATATGTGTATTAAGAATATATGATGCATCACAGATCACTATACATATGCATCATATATTTTTAAAACAAATTGTTTATCATTCTATCCAGTGACTATATTCATTTTCTACTGTAACCAGAAAAGGAGTGGCATTTTTGTCCATGTGCCTGTCACAGAATGTGACAAAAAAAAGGTCGTGCAACCACAGACTCATGAAAATTGATACACACCTGTCTGAAGCAGCACGGAACATGATTTTTTCCATTTTCACTGGTGTTCCCTCTCTCACTGCCAACCCACAGGTGAAGCAATGCACCAGGAAAAGTTCTAGTACTCCAGATTGCCAGTCCGCCCCGGGGCGTGCGAGTAAAAACCTTTAGACTGTACTCATGACTGTGTCGAACATCACTCCCTCCTTCTGTTGCTCCCTCTATCTCTCTCTCCCCACTTCTTTGTCACTCAGTTCCTCCTCAGTGTGTGAGCTGCTTTGTATATTAATTTATTTTAGAAGCAAAACAAAGGGGAGAAACATCCGAATTAATACCATTTGATTTACTATTTTTCATATTCTATACGAAGCCTTCTAATGATTGTCAGTGGAAAGAGCTTTTGAATAATTATCTTCATCAGTACACAGTTTCATAGCCTAACCATTTTCACAAATGTAGAATGAACTGCCCAAGAGTATTACTATAACATAAAATAGCATTTATATTGCAGATTTTGGTTTTATTTTTCTTCGTAGTATTTAAATCAGTTGAATAAGATTGTGGATTGTTTGAGCATAACACCACCCTCTGCATAGTTTTAAAAAATGCTAAAAAGTGGGCAAGGTGGCTGAGGAGAGGGGGCAGCGTGGGGTGCACAAGACGACCACTGTAGGGAACGTCATCTTGTGGCTATGTAGTATGCGATACACCACTCAGTTTAGCAGTAACAGCTAGTAGTCAGAGCTAACCAGACATGAGCAACTGCTGTCAGACTTTCTGTGTCCATGGAGGAGTGCTGGAAATACAGAGACACCACTGGAGCTCTGACAGTCAGGAGAAGCACATCTGTGAGCCTTTTTGAAAATGTCCCTATTCTGTATCTCTGTTACAGCTAGTTATGCTAATTCTAGTGGCTCAGAGAGGCTGAGAGGTTCTCTGGTGTATTTGTCTGCCAGGTGGTGACAGTACATAGCCGTGGCCCTGTTGTTTATCATGGGATCATCATCAAATGACAGAAGGCAGCCCAGTTCAGCTTCTACAGCTGTCAAAAGTGCCATAATTGAGAAATACAAAGTAGAAGGTGGGCAAGAATTGTGTAAACTCCTGTAAATCATGTGTCCTGATCAGCATGTAGAGCAGTCCCACATGGTGGACTCTACAGCTCAAAGCCTCAGGATGATTGAAAACAGTAGATGGCAAGTTGAGCCATTTTCACCCATGAAATGCTTTTTTTAAAATTCATTAAGAAATGCCCATTTTACAGTAATATAATTTAGTTTACATGTGGAAAATATGTTTGTGCAGTTGTGTGTGCAGTACCTCTTAAAGAGGAGCTGCCCCCTGGCACTAAAACATTGCTTTTGAGTCATAGAGTTAAGTTCATCTTTAAACAGTAATCCGAACATGTGTCAGGTCATGATAAATTTCCTTTCTCCAAACAGTTTTTCAGGTGGTAGTTTTGTTGGTTTAGTTACCTAGCAGTTACTTGGTGCAAATCCTTAGTAACAACTCCTGTCTACACAAGAATTAGTTTGTGCTAGTGGTGCTTTTGATTCAGTGGTATCTATTCTTAATGAACACTTAAATTATTACTGTGCTAAATTTGAAGAACAACTGATGCGGCCAGCTCCTGACCTCTAGAGACCTCTTTGGCGAGTAATCAGATTTCACCCACAGGCCCTCAAAGGGTAAGAGATACACAAAAATAAACCAGTGTTTGATGTTTTATCCCATAACTGTCCATCAGTTATTCATACAGTTGTTCCGCAGCATTTAGCAGAATGTAGAAAGCCTTGTTAAAGTGTGTCTGCATGTCTGATAGCACAACATGAGATACATGGTGTCATGGCAACACCTCCGGCTATGTAGATAGAATATTCCTGCATTTTGTAACATGATTTTCCCTGGTCACTGTAGATGTTCAGACACTTTGTCATATCATGAGAGGTCTTGATCTTCATTAAGGCACAGGAGTATCAGTCTGACGCCACTACAGTGTGTATGAGAGGGTCTACTCAAGTTGCCTGCTGTGTAATTAGTAAAGTCCTCTTTTTCTCTCAAACCTTTTTTCTCCTCAGTTGGCCCCATCAAGCAAATGAACAGAAAAACAAACATTTAAATGTTAATTCCATCTTTATATCCCTGTAATTTCTAATTACCTTTACTTTTTCATTGTACTTGGAGTAAACAGTGGTTAATGGATATGGATTAGCAGGTGAGCCATGATGGCAATAATTACACTCATTTGAAACCTCTGCGGTGTACTTCTTGTTTAAGTTTTTTTTTTTTTTTTTTTTTTTTTTACCTTAGAGGTGATGTGGCATGTTGCTATTATGATAGAAGTGGGCAGGCTAGCCAGGTTGTAGTCCTTGTAAATTCAAGGATCTCCTTGAACATGCAAGGATCTTGAATATCTCTGGAAATTTCTATGGCTTCTGTATATGTGCATCACCAGAGTGGGAGAACTCAGGCTTCAACATCTGCCTGTTTCGTGTGCTGTGCTCAGCTGGAGGCAGGGGACATTATACCCCACATATATAGCCCACTTCCCCCTACTCTCCATGATCATGCAGGCTCCTCTAATGCTCCCCTCATTATTATGTAGACAGTCACAGCCTGGAGCAACACCAGCACAGAAAAGCCCTGTGGCTCAGGGAGTAATGTCATGCAAGTAACTCAATGATTGCATGTGTGTAATGTAAACATATATGAGAGGATAGCCCTGGAAACAAGCAACTTTACACATATTCTTAATAGTTCATGTGTGAAGAGCACTCAGGTGTTTCTTTTCAGGCAGGTATGAGCTAGAGGAGAATAAATGTTTGTCACAGCTGATGATGAGATAACTGAAAGTGCAATATTGTATTATTATTTTTTCTTTTCCCTTCTGCTCTTGCTGTGAAGGCAGCAGGTGGCTGGCAGGTATGGCACTATCAGTACTTTCACTCACTGACATCTTGGCCTCGGCTAAACTGTGAAGGCCACTGTCACAGGTATTTAGAGATTGGTTCTGAAAGTCGTGTGGGCAACGGGGGGATTTCTGTCTGTAACAAGATCCTATGGGTAACGCAGACTCACTAAACCTGGGCTGGAGGTCAGTTAATCACCTCTTCTCCTCAAGCACTGTTGTAGAATCTCAGAGGACTGATTGATGTGCAGTTGTTGTGCTTGTGGTTCATTGCTTTTTGTTTTGTTGGTTGTTGTTAGACGGCGAACATAATCACTACCACTTCCAACAATGAGTCTTTCTTAGGAACATAAAACCTGGAGATTGGTGCCATTGTCTCAGTGAATAGCTTTTAATTTTCTCCTCTGTGAGGCTTCTATTAATTACCTACACTTGTAAATCAGAGGTCATGTATGATACCAACTTGATGCACGTTTTATAAGGTAAAAACGAAACAGCGCTGGCTACATGGGAAAAGAGCAAAGATTAATGGAATAATTGATTATTAATTCAACATCAAAATAATTGCTACTTATTTTGATATTTTGATATCTATTTGCCGAATTTTACTTGCCCCCACAGAGATTGTTTTATTTATTAGTGGTTATCAAGTAACAAATACAACAGTTAATTGTCATGTTTAATCTGGGGCTGCAATGTGTATAAAATGTCAGAAAATAGATCAATGTCCACTGCAGTTTTCCTTAAGTTGAAGGTGATGTCTTTAAATGTCTTGTTTTGTCAGTCTAAAGCCCAAAGATATTCAGTTTAATGCAATAATAAATGGAGAAAAGCAAAAAATCATATTTGAGAGGCCACAAACTCATGATTATTTTCATTGTAGATTAATCTGTGGATTTTTTTCTCAATTAATCAATCAGTTGTTTGGTCTATGAAAAGACAGAAAATGGTGAAAAATGTTGATCAGTGTTTCCCAGAGCCCAAGATGACGTCCTCAAATATCCTGTTTTGACCACAATCCAAATATATTCAATTAACTGTCATAGAGGACTTAAGAAACCAGAAAATATAACATTCAACAGCTGGAATAATAGAATTTAGACTTTTTTTCACTTAAAAATTACTGTATAAGAAATTATTGAAATAGTTATCATCGCTGCTCTACCGCCAACAACATTTTATGCCATTTTTGCGTGAAACATTACTTTAACCATTAATCAATCAATCAAAATAGTTTAATCTTTTGTATTATTTTCTTTTTTTTCTTTAAGTTGATTCCTGTTAGATAATAAATTTTATTTAAAATAGTATATGGCTTTACCCACATTCATTATTATATTATATATTATATATATTATATAATATTATTTTGTGAAAGCGACAATTGTCATCCCTACAATATTGTTGCAATATCAAGGTTTTTGGTCAAAAATATTGTGTTATTTATTAATTTTATTGCCTCAGCTGCTTCCATCCCTTGGAGTACACAACATGTTGTCAATCACAACCTACATCAATCAATAATTATTGATATCGACATATGTGAGAGTTCACTCTAGTGGTAGGTTTTCCAGCTATGTCACCCAGGCCTAAACTGTTAGTAAATTATCAACAAATGGGAAGTACTGCTTTTAATGTCAAATTTTAGCTTAAGTAATCCGATGTTTATAGGGTGTCAAAGTAACCCTTAACTTTATAGAAACATTTGCTATCATTACTCATGCCTTAAATGTGTAAATATATTTCTCCACATCAGTTTGGCTATAGTTGTTCCTATTTTTGTGTTTGTTTGTTTTTTTGCAAAATCTGTTGTTTTCTGTATCCTGCCAAGATGTCATTATCTCCTTATTAAGTGGACTCCCAGATATAGCAGAACAGCCTGACTTCCAGAAAACATTGATTCAGCCTATCTCCTGAACACATCGAATGAGATTAGCTGGGAAGACGGCAGGTGTGCCTTTGCTGATGACCCCCAGTATGTGTCCTCTTTTAAACAACTGGACACTGCTGCCAAATGACCATCTGTAGGACTTACTCCTGCTTGTTTGGCAGCTTCCACCTGCAGGATCATAACAACACTGCTGATTGGCATGAAACTGACTAATCATTAAATAAAGCACGCTGAAAGCTGCATTTTGCTTCATGAACTCAGTAACCCTGTGACAGTTTAACTGCAGTTCAATTGTCAACAGTGTTGTCAGCCAGGCTGTCTTGACATAGTACAACAATCCTTAGTTAATTAGGCAATTTGTCAGCAGTATTATTAGCATTTCAAGGCTATCACTGCTCTATCAGACATTTTCTTTAACATTATGCATTTTTTTGTATATAGACAATGAGGAGACATTTCCACAACTAAGCTAATGAGTTTGTTCTAGAAGTCATATGAGGTTGTTAAAGCTGGGGTAGCTAGTTTTGGCATCATTGGGCAAAGGTTCCAAAATATACCTTAACCATAATATAACTGAAGTGGTCTGAGAGAAAACTAGACTGCTGCTTCACCTCTCTGCTCTGTTTTCAGGCTTTAGACATTGTAGCCCATGATGTGACACTGATGTGAGTCTCAGTCACACATCAGTTTTATTTTACTATTTCACAACCTGGGAATGAGACACAACAACCAGAATTACCTTTAATTAGAGCTGTATATTAGCAAAAATCTGCTAAACAATGTTTATCTCTGTTCAGTGTTTTTAATCTAATTTTAGGAAAACTGTCATAGTATAAAGAACCCACCACCACATGCATGGCATTTGAGTTGAAATTGTTGACTTTTTTGTGCAATAAAGAAGCAACAAGGAAGGAGGTTAGATAACAACAGTGCTATTTAGCAGTTGGGGGTTAAAACACAACATAAAATCAACCACTACCACAAATCTTTGCATGTGTCAAAACATTGAGATACAGTGTTTTGTGAATCAATCGCAAAGCATAATATCACGATGCACATCCTTTAATTTGTTCAAAAATATAAAATCAATATTTTTACGAACAAGTTTTATTTAAATCAAGAAAGACACAAAAACTGAGTAAAATGCATTTCAGTATTTTAAAGATAAGGAAGTGGTTTGAAGTGAAAATTTCTGCTGATATGACAGGCTGATCAGATGACAATCATGTGTATGCTATGCAAGTATGTCTGTTGTGTTTTTTGAAGTGTCCAAAATGGCATAGCAAAGTATCTTATTTTCCAATGATTGCACAGCTTTGGTCATGCAAGGAGGAGCCAGATAACAATTCTCAGCCATCACCCCGATCATTTCAATGAATTTGTGAAGAACAGAAAAACAGACACAAGTGGTTTTGTTATTTTGCCCAGTGAAGGTGTACATTTTGAAAAACATTGTATTTTATGTCTGCATCTGCCAGTGGGCCATCACAGTAAGAGAAGGCATAACATGTTTATTCCACTACAGGAAAGACTTGATGTTCTCTTAAGTTATGTGAAAAACAATATGAGTATGTATCGCAAATTGGCCAAAATGATTTGCAAAGTATTGTCATATTGATTATTGGCAGTAATCCAGTATTGGGTGTCCATCCTATTAAAGCTCCTTGGCATTTAGCTGTTGATGAAAGCAGTGTGTCTGGGAGTGATGCCCCATAAATTTCAGCCATTGCAGAGATCCCCCCTGGGAGCCATGAATGGGTCTTGACACTGTCAGTGGTCGGGGGGAAGTGACATACATTTAAATGACACATAGAGATGCAACAAGTGAAGCAGTTAAATACCCCTCAGCCAGGATGATCACTGGTTAACAGACAACCTCATGAACATAAACCAGTGAGTTCACTGAACAGTAACTGGAAGACAGAGACCTGCTGTGATTAGGACATTAGAATGACAATTGTCTGGCTGTTTGACTTGCTCTAAGAGCTTCATTTGACATGCAGTTTGCTCTCTGGCCTTAATAGCTTTATTTAAAGGGGAAGTGGAAGAGCAGTTTGTCATTTTGGAGCACAGGACCACTAAAAATGCTGAATTTAATTAAACAAAAACATCTTTTTGAGTAAATGTGTATGTTGAAAAATCATTCTGATGAAAATATTCAATATATCACCACTGACATTTTAAACCAAATGCTTATTTTTTTTCTTGAGATCAAAGGGTCAGAGGAACAGTTCCAATATTCCCATGCCAGCACCCAATACAGTGAAATATTGGAGATTGTCTAGTGTGTTGTGCCAAACCCCTTTTCCCACCCAAAGCTGCCCCCACCCAATGCTTCCCTGCAGCTTACTGTGGGTCCACATTTGCAGTCTGCTGCCAGAGAGACTGGGCACTGCTCCAACTACCATTACCTGGGCAAGCGAGGAGCCTTGTTGGCCTTATTATGCTACTGTACTGTATGATTTATGGCTCTGTCTATGTGCATCTGCTACATTAATAAACATTCGGGCACACACTCATAATTTAACCTATACAGTTTTGAATACAAGTTCCATCGTACCTTCAGTATCATGAGTATCACTGCTGAGGATCACATTAGTTTACAGTACATAGTTTTGGTGATTGCCTTTTCAGGCCCCAATGTGCTACTCATCGTATAGCATTTGTTCAAAGACAGGTGACCTTCAGTTCCTTCTTAAGTGCACTTGAGAAAAAGAAAGAGGGGTGAAAAAAACAAAACAGCTTTTATCTTACCATATTAAGATACAGCAGTTTAGAGGTTGTCATGGTAACAAAGCCTGGATGCAGACAATGGATGGAGTCACTTTCTCTAGTTCTGTTTTCAGACCTGCCATGGCAGATATGCCTGAGCCAGGAAAGGGGAATAAAAAAAAAAAAAAGACATTGCTCTCCCATTGAAACTGCTGTGAATTGGGGCGTCATTTTGTCTGTTATCGCTGTTTCACTTTTTGAGCAAACGTATCAAGGCAAAAAACAGAGCAGGGGGAAGCAATGAGATGTCAAGTAGTGCACACCCATGGGGAACAAGTTACGCTTGTGATAAGACAGGCGTAGTGTTACCGAAGAGGGACCGTTGACGGCTCGAATGATATAAACATTGAAACGACGTGCATTTGAATATGAGTTTCAGGCATATTTTCAGAGAGCAATAGCCCACAGAGAACTAAATTTGTTAATGTTATGAATAAATGTTGATTATAGTGAAAGTTGTTATTTCTTTTCCCTAATCAAGTTGATTATATGCAGAACCGTGATATCTCCCCTTAGGTATAGCCTACATGAGGGAGGTCACATTGAAACTTGACATAATTAAACCAGCAGGATGCAGGTTCAATCATTAATCAAGATGACCTGACCACTGAGAATTTGTCTCACTTCCAAACGTGTGTGTGAAAGTGGTACACTTGCTATGGAAAACTGTTCTGTATGTTTTGCGTGGGTGCTGCTTGTTTCCGCGGATCTGTCTAGCTGTCTCTATTTTCCCCTCTCTTTCACCTCATTTCCAAATAAACAACACTGCTCAAAAATATTCATGTACTGTAATTCCTCAAACATGCTTTAGACATCTGGAGAATAGAGCTTGATTGTTGACTGAATATGTCCCTCTTGGCAGTTGGGATGGATTTTGTCTTTGTTAGTAGTGCAGTTCTAATTAACATGTGTACAGTCTTGTTTATGTTTCCACGAAGGCTGAACAAGCATGTGTCTGTGCACATGTTTCAGTATTTTAGATAGTTGTGGGCTTTATTGTGAAAATGTATTCAGACTGACCGCGGAGAGCTCAATGGGTCATACACTCACTATTTTAGGAATACTGTGCTTTTAGCTTGATTTCCTGCTGGTTACACTAGTTTACTAATTCATGTGTCGTTTCCTTTCTCTGCACCAATTGGTCCTTCTATTACTTTACTTTATTAATTATTTAAGAATGCTTTGCGTTTTGATTTTTAATGTAGTATTTGTGTGGTATATTTACCATTCAGAGGACAGTTTGCTGCATTTCATGGCAATGCATGTTTACTACACAGCATGTAGCTGCAAGACAGGACAATACCACTCAGCTTAATAATTCATATAGTCCTCAGAGGAGCGAGGGAAGACAATTACAGGCATGAACATCTTTTCCAAAATAGAGCTGCTGAAGCTGAAGCTGCTGTACAGTATAACAATGAACATCCTGGAGGAGACAAAAGCTGCATCCGGAATCGGATACTTTGACGTACCCAAAATGTGTATTATCGTTCAACAGACTGCTGTGTCAATATACAGTAGTGTCCTTTTGGAGGCATTGTGCAGTGCTTATCATGTCACTTCCTGAGAGCCAACACTGACCAACTTTAACTTCACTTACTTTTAAATTGAAGCATTATCAAGGTCACATCAGAGCTGTCTTGGTTGCTTTCTGCCTTTGTCTGTTATGTAGTTGTTGTGACTACTGCACTGCATTGTAGAACACTGTAATATTTCCATGAAAATGGAATGCACCTTGGGTATTATTTCCTCCATATGAAGGTTTCAGACATACTAAAAAAATCTCTCATACTGTTTAATGCACTAAGGGCCTGATTTATTGAGATCCCAAATAAATAGTGCTAAATTGCGTGCACATTCAAACATATGGCATGTTTGGTTGCTGTGCATTTTGCGGTTGATCAACTAAGAATAATTGTGTAAATGACAACACATGCAAACAGTAGCAGTGTTTAAGGGTTTTGCATGTTTTACAGGTTTCCACCGTGGGGATTTTGGACGTAAAGTAGAATGACTGCAAGCACAAAATGAAATTCGATCCCATGGAGATGTTAGTGGAGGTGGCAAAGAAACATATTGTTTAGCTACAGCAAAAAAAAAAAAAAAAAAAAAATCCATTGTGCAGGAGGTATGAGGTGTGTCTTCTGTGGCCCGAGTGCTCAGGTGGGACACTTGGGCCATTGTCCTGCACACCAGGCAGCTGGTCAGAGCTGTATCTGGTCTGACAATGGCTATGAATGCCCTGTCAAGAGGGATCAAAGACAGGTGGTGAGGTCTCTCAATCCAAGCGGTCCCACAGCAGAACTCATAATGAACTGTGGCTGAGAACTTTTTAAAATTTTTAAATTTATTTATTCATTTTTTTTGTCGTTGTTGTCTGACCTATATATCACTATAGTGGGGCACTGGGGGGGCATGCTGTTGGTGTTATTCGGTGTTCAATACATTGCCCAGTTGTAGCTTATTCTCTTTACATGTAATGACAGTCAAGTGTCCTCCATGCAGTGAGAACATCTAACACATCTAATAGCTCTACTATTATTTGAGTGACAAAAGTTAAAACTTTTTTGTCTCTTGTTCTGTCTCTTTACACTGTATAACAAATAAAAAAGTAATTTGTAACTTCTGTTATAAAGAGTGGGACATGGCAAGTTTTTTAGCCACTAATACAGTGTAGTTCAACAGAAGACACTGTTGGTAGCTGATGGTTCAGTTGACTCCACTTTTTGCAACATGATGTCTGATTGCATTCCAGTTATTGTGGCTGTTTTTTGTGATTGAACATAATTACACATGGTTGGATGATCAAAACACGTTAGGCTGCCCACATTTTGAATTTTAGCAATTTGAATAAGGCAGATCATTATTATTATTATTATTTATTTTTTTTATATTAAAATGGTTGAGCTCCTAAATACTGGAGTTCATATAAGAGACTGTGTCCTGTAACAAGGCAAACTTGTGGTTCTATCTCATCTTGTGATTTTATGATATTCATTTTTGTGTGACTGTTTTTTTTTTTAATCAAGAAATTACTGTTGATGGTGATTAAAATTATTGCCACTAAAAATACATTTTAATCTTTTTAGTGACAAAATTATAGCTTAAACTTTCTGTTTCCCCTCCTGTTGTTGTGTTAAGTGCATAAACATGGATTTGTGTTTTTTTTCTGATTGTGTCTGATGACCCATGAGGCTTGAAAGTACTTTCCACTGTACACATGCTATGTATTCTCACAAAATACCTTACTTTATCTCTAATATTGCATGAAACATTCAGTACAGTTCAGTAGTTGTATTTAGGTCTCTTTGCTCAGATGTCATACTGTTTTTGCATATAAAAGATTCAACACTACCAAGTTTAGCTTCCTTTACAATATAAAGACATGGCTCAGGCTTAAAATATTTAGTGTGCTCCAGGTGGTCCACCAGGTGAATGGATGGCTAGATGGATGAAAAAAAAAAAAAATATTACACAAGATGCTATAATTACTTTTTTTTTTTTTATCTGTAAAGATTATATCGCAATACTAAGAGCAAGAACCAAAAAGCTAAGCCAAGTCATGTACCCCAACTTTACTACTATCCTGAAGGAGATTTATTTTGCAGACCAACATTCAGGTCACAGGAACACACTCATGAGATAAAGGTTAGTGCATATGTTGTTGATTAGCGTAGAATCTGGCCATCGTAGTCATGGCCTGTTGCAAAGTGGAAGCCTTCAATGATACAAGAGATCAATACAAGCAAGCCACAAAATAATATAGCACACATGTACACTGGGGTTGGTTCCTTAACCTAAACCTTAATTAGAGTAATTCGTAACACCTGTATCGAGCCTATTTCATGTCAAAATGGTTGCTCTGAAAATGGTCTATTACTGTTAGCGTGCGGTAAGACAGATAAACTTTTTCAACCCTCCATCAAGCAAAGGCTGGAATTTCTCGCACTGTTGAGATGGCAGGAGGATATTGTTCATGTTGAGATTCAAAGGCATCTAGCAGTGAGCTTGCAGATTGCAACAGATCACTGCATTCACCCTGTCTTAGCGAGTCGGAGAACCTATGGTGTGGCTGTGAATCTCATAAGGCTGTAGCTAGAGCGGTAGAAATTTGGCGGCGCAACATGGCAGACTCTGTGGAAGGGGATCTATATATCTGTAGATATAAAGGGCTCATTCTAGGGTAACAAACCATATCTGTAATATTCTGCCAACAAATCCCTGTAAATCTTACACACTGGACCTTTAATGTTGTTGTTGTTGTCATGTGATGATAAGTTTAAATGCACTCACATGAACCCACTCATTTCTGGATATAATTTTTATTCCTATTTCTAATTGACAATAAGTGGCTTTAAAGTGACTGAACTAATCCACTGTTATTTACCACACCCATACAAATTGGCCTTTTCAGAGCTGTTTTAGTAGCCTTCCACTGTGTGACAATAGAAGGCCAAACGCTAACCCTGAGTCAGGCGTGCTTCATTAGGTTAATCAATCAGAGAGTGGGTTATGACTAATGCCCCTCCTGGGCCAGTGTGGGCAGAGCTTTGTCAAACAGCGTAATAGTCACAACAAAACAGCCCTTGAACCCTGGAATAGGGCCACCACAGGCAATACAGTGGTATATTCAAGACTTTGTTCAACTTCCCTCTTAGACAAAATAGTCGTCATCAAATATTGGAAAGTCCTGGAAGGCACATTTGATATAGGCTGATCTGACATGCTCCCTGTCTCACTGGTTAATGCCCCAAAGTGGGGTCAAACTAATAACCTCACCCTGAGAGGGGCAAACATCAGGTTGCCCCTGGCCCGGATACACTGTCAAAATCAACATTCACATTGAATTACAGGCTTGAAGCCTGGCCTAGACTTGAGGGAAAAAACTTAACTCTTTCATCGGCCTGCAGCTAAGATCTGTCTGACTTCTCTGTACAAACAACCAATCAAAAAAAATACAATATATCTTTTCCCAAACCGTTTGAAGATCTTGTTTGAGTATTTTTCAGTTAGCTACACAGTACATTAGTATGTTTGACCTAAGATAAATTTATTCTTTTCTTCAAGGAAGGTTTTAAGATTTTGGCATGGTACAATGACAGGTTTCTAAATTCAGTGTCAGCAAATATGCTCTGCTGAATTATCCTTGAACAATACACCAAATCCCCATTTGCCACACTGCTCAAAAGTTCATTGAACACTGTGAACTTGAGGGATTGGGGATAAAGTAAGAAGGAATTTATGTAGATTTGTATAATATCATTTTAGCCTTACAGTATGGAATATAAGTATATATGAGAGCACTTCTAAATGAATGATCTAAAAAGAAAAGGTTATCCTGAGGTGCCACAGTATATTGAAACATAAGGTTGTACTGTAGATATATTTGGCTCATAAGGAAGCTTTGGATTTTATAGGCTTTGATTGTAGTATTTTATGAACTCCTTAAGAAAAAGTGTCGTTATTTACTTTGTGCACTTGCCAGAGACACTTTTCACAAAAACTGGCCAGTTTGAGTCTTTAAAGGAAACAACAAAGTATTTGGTAATGAGGTTCAAAGACAACAAAAGTCTCAAAAAATGAGTTTTACTCCGTGAAACTCATTGAGGGAACTGACACTATCAGTCACGTTTGTGAGCTTCTAGGAGGATGACTTCAGCCATTGCCAATTACCCTGAAAACCTCTCAGCCTTTGTCAACCCAGCATTTGCTACTCTTTCTACTCTCTGCCTATTCCCTAGTCCCAGTGATAATTGCAACCTGGCATCCTGTGTGGAATAACAATAGAGTGGAGTAAGGGATGTTCTCAGTTTCCATTTATGTTCTTTTCTTTTTTTTTGCATCTTTCTTTGTTGAGATCTGCAGTATATGGAGCTTTGCTGTTCCTTTTGGACCTCACGAAGCTCTAATTTCAGATGTAGATGTCAACATAAAGATAGCCAACAAGGGAAGATGAGGGAAATGGGGTGTTTTTTTTATCTTCATTACAAAGGAGATCAGCTTCATGGGAACTATGTAGTGGTAGATTTTTTTATGCAGCCTGGGTGTACATTTTGAAGTCATTGTGGGTGTCTTATGTGGGAACATATACCCTTCCCCAAAAATGTTCTTGTGATTATAACATCCATATCATCCATCTGTATTCAGTAAATCCATCTCACAATTACTAGATTTATACAATTATAAGAAAACTATATTGTACTTGTAATACAGAAAAAAGAAAACCATGATGATAAGTAGCTGGTGTCACAAAAAAAACCTTGATCTTGATGTCACTGTTTAATTTACTTTTCTTTTATGATTCATTGGTCTAAGACATTGGGGCACATATTGCATTAAGTGATGTAAATGGACCTGATCTCTTAATATTAATAATTATTACCTCCACTAAGGTGGTTATGTTTTCAGTGTCATTTTTTTGTCTTGGTTGGAAGGATGTAGTGTGGGTCAAGGAACAACCCGTTAAATTTGGGTCTGAATCACAGAGCAGATACATGACTTACTTTTCACTTTCATTAACATTGCGAGATAGAATATTTGGCTTTGGTGGAGGTCTGCAGTGGCCAAGTTCCTTTCAATTTGTAAAGCCCTTTGTGTGATATTAGAAATGTGCTAGAGTTCTGACTTGGAAGATCTATATCAGAGGGTGATATTACTAAGAACAAATGTCAAAACCGTATTTCTTGTTGAAATGAGCAGCATAAATATATTACATAGACACAAGTATTGTTTTTCGGTCTCTTGATAAGCCTGTTGAGAAGATCAATATATTACGCCTCAATGATTCAAGTACAGAGGTAGATCTGGGACACAGCATAAAACTGGAAGCAGTTGGAGATGAAGAGGCAAATAAAGAAAGTACAAGAGATGAAATAAAGAATTCCACAACATTAGCAGCATTATATTATCATTTTTTTACCCCATACTCAGGGTCCGATGTTAAGGTTTTTTCCTACTTGCCCTGCAGGGCAAGTACTTCTCAAATCTACTTGCCCCATCTAAATTTCGACTTGCCTTGCCTAGGGGGTGCATACTTTCACTCACAACTTATTTCTAACTAAAATCCATTACCTGTTGAAGGTATAAAACACTACACAACACTTCTTTCTTCTGAGAGCAGTTTTCTAGCTATATTATAGCCAAAAAAGAACGGATAAAAGAGATAAAGAATTGCAAAGAACAGAGGGGTAGGACCAGAAAAGTTTTTTTTAAAACTTCCTCTTACCCCTATTGAACATGAACAATATTATTTATGTTCATTATTTGTCGTTAATGTGTTGAGTTCTGTTCGTCTTTTTCTTTTCAATGTTATGTTTTTAATTTGTTTGTATTATTTTTTTCAATAATGTTCAATAAACTTCAAACTCAACATTATATTTAACCGGGAATTTGTACAGCTCAGTGTAGTCAGATTACTGAAATATTTAAGTGCTATTTCACAGTAATTAAACAGTAGCAGTTACTAGGGTTGGGCGATTGGGCAAACATATCATCTATTGACGATGGGCTGAATCCATCACCGATTGCTTTTTTCGGCCAATTTTTTGGGCAATATTTGTTATTTTATTCTGCTAATGTAATAGTCTGCTGTGACAGCTTCTGCTCTGCACCAGACTCTCATCCTGCAGCGCAGTACACACCCACTCAGCCGACCATGAGTGCACTGAGCTGGGTGACCAGTGAGACGAAAACAGCCTGCAGAGTCAGACTCTTCACACAGTTTTCGTGCGGTAAATTAAGGATTTATTTTGATCAAAGCAGAGTTGGTGATTGTTGGAAGAGTGGTCAGATTAACAAAGATGGTTTTGATGAGTTTTACGTTTTTCTGTCGAGTTTGAATTGAGTGTGTTTTCTGAGGACTTAACGAGCCAATTAAGGTCGTTGTAGTTCAGTAAAAGAGAGAAACTTGAATTCAGAAGGTGTACAGTTGATGGGAAAATGGAAAATAATTGTGGGTACATGTCATTTCTAGACAAGTTTGTGAGTTTATTTTGTCTATTCTGTTCTGTCTACGTATGCAACATGCGTAGCATGCCGAATTCACTACTTGCGCATATCTCCCAGCTGAGACCCGAGAGGACGGGTGGTGTGGGGAGGGGGATGAAAATATTGCCAATCGCCAATGGATGGGCTGATGATGATCGTTTGGAAAATTTTAACATATCACCCAACTCTACTGGTTACACCCTGTGTGCTCTCTGAACAGGTGAGCCACCTGTTTAACACTGTTGTTGCCGTGGAAAAATCATCCATTTTAAACAGCTTTAGCCGGGAACTCTCTGCAGACAGTGTAGTACATAGCCGGTATTGTAGCATCATACTCCACCCATGGATGTATTTCTTTCAACAAAGGGAGAAACACTTTGTGTCTCTTTTCTGTCTCATAAGCTAATTTAACTAACTTTGGCTGCAAGACTTCATCAAACATATCAGTCATATTCAAACATAATGAATATAATTTAAAAAATTATCATAGTTGGTCTTTGCCCAATCAGGCATATCTGGGTTTTGCTTGCCTGCTGCTTATTTTCAGTTGTCCCGGGCATTCAGGCAACTGTTAATGTTGGACCCTGCATACTTTACTGTGAAAAAATAAAATAAATAAATTAACTGCTCCATGATGTACTGGCTATTACAACACTAAGTTTTAAATATATGCTTGCATTAACCAATGCTGGTTCTTAGACAAACAAATTAATTAATAATCATTATTTTCCACATTATTATTCCTTCTGTGCCATACCGTACAAATAGTTTTAAAAAAAATCTATAAAATATAAGCTATAGGAGATGAATGGAGTCAAATGTTAGTATACACCCACTAAAATGTATTACCATTCAAAGTCTAAGTGAAACAAGTCATTAACACCATAAATTAAATTTGGCTTAATGTTAGGCTGTTGCCATGGTATTCTTGAGGAAGCATACAAGCACAACAACATTTCTGAAACTGTAAGAACCGTGGGTTTAGAAGGTCATTCACTGTTGGGGAACTTGCTTGTTTGAGGTCAGCTCCCAGCAAAGTTTAGGACAGAAAAACATCTAGTTATTCAGATTGCTTGTGTTTTATGTTGAACCACTCTCAAGCATCTTTCTCTCACATTTTTTTGTGTTCTATATTTACCTCTTTTTCCTTTTTTGCATTTCTCTTCTGCATTTTCTCTCCTTCTATCTCTCCCAAGATCTTATTTTTTAAAATTTATTTTCTATAGCCCCAAACTCTCTGTTCCTCCTTCATCTATTTTCTTTCTTTCTTTTTTTTTTTTTTACTGCATAACCTTGTATTTACTGCCAGCTGAAGATGAAAAGTAGGTTATGCATGGTGCTTGCACTCTCTTACCTTACATGTTAGTGTTGCCCCAGGATTAGACTGACTGAGGGGAGACCAAACACTGCACCTTTGCTCTGTACTTTTACCCAACACTTGTGAAACTCATCATATGTGCCATACACACAGCACAATCTGAAGGCTTTTCCCCATAGAGGTATCGGTGAATGTTCAGTTTATTTACAGCTTAGATGACACTGAAATGCAGCTTTGGTTGGGCTGAGCTGGCTTGAACCTTAGGATGGAAAGACTAAATTCAGATTACTATTAGGTAAATGTTCCCCTGTGAATAGATGGAAAGGGGCTGTGATAAAAAATGAATTGCAAGGCACATGTTGTTGTTCTGCTTCAACAATTGGTGTCTGTATTCACTGATCCATCGCACTGAATTGAATAAATAAAGATAGGTTCAAATTAAAATAAATGGCTTTATTACTACAGTATTCACATTATTGTTGAAGGGGTTTAGAAGATAAAAAAAAATATAAAATTAAGTACTGTAGTGCTTCATATAATCCTCCATCAGTTAGAATCATATAGCGTTTTGCCTCTAGGTGAGATTGGAATCTTAGTGAGAAAGAGATAAAAGGACCTGCTGTAACAAATTTTATATTATCCATATAAAGACATAGTATATACCACTACCTTCCACTATTGTATGCTTTTTATTCTTGAGTCTTGTCCCCATGAGTAATGTTTGCAGATGCTGATTACATAATGTTTTACATAGTATGCAGGGGTCACCATACCTTGCTTACAGAATAAACTCACCAGCACTTTGTTTCCATCTCATCAATGTGGGCTGTTGCTCGCTTGCAGAACGCACTGTAAATGGCACCAAATGCATTTATCATCACAACTGAAAAATCTAAAGATTACAACCTCTTGTTGTGTGCCTGTGTAAAAGCTATGTGTGCTGTGCTTTCTGGATTTTCTAAAATATGTTAAAGTAGCTCACCAGGCAGGCACATGAAGCAAGAGGCAGGGTCCTGATTTCTATGGATATAGCTGAAGAGTCAAACATGACCTTGCCCCTTGAAGGTCAAGTGTGTAAGATGTACACGCATTTATCTGCAGAATATGACAGGAATGATATACAATACTCATAAGTATGTTTTCATTATTGTATAAAAACCTGAAAATAAGAATTTTGTGTTTTTTTAACCTTAGTGAACGGTACATCTACAGAGGGCACAGGTCCTCTTCCATGGAGGCCACCATGTTGAACTGCCATTCTACAGTAACCCAGAATTGATTAAAACTGGCTCTAAACAGGGCCTTTCACATTTTTCTGTGGCCACTGTAGTTTCTCCCACATGCTTGAAAGGGGAGGGTGAGGTGAGTGGTATTTGCAATGTAAAACCTACGCTAGATGCCAGTAAATCCTACACAGTTGTCCGTCAAATATCATCAGGCCACAGTGTCACCTTAAATAGTATGGGCATAATAACTCAGTTATATCCCCACTGTAGAGATCATATAAAATAATCTAACAATATAAGGTATGTGGAAGGAGGGTATATCTCTGTTGTGTTACATTGTGCTTAAGGGGTCCATAATAAAAGAGAGACTGGTTGCTTGCTCAAACAGATAGCCCTGAACTTTGCATATAAACAGAAAGTGATTGTTTTATGCCTAAAAAGATTTTGGGTGGAGTATCACTTTAAAGTATTTAAATATATCATCTCCAAGTCAAGCTATCTGTGTGTGTTCATTGTTCCCTTGGTTTAGCCTATCTTAGTCAATGTAGCGGATTGCTTTTTGGAGCTTTTCAGCCTCATTCAGTGCTACAATTTGCATACATCTTAATACATTTGTAAACAAACCTCAATGAATATTTGACTTTCGTTTGCAAATGCATTTAAACACAGCAGAAGCATTTTATGTTCTTAAAGCAAACTCTTACAATCATATATGCACTTCTCAGATAGATGTTTGTATTTGTAATTATAATTTGTTGCATCAAAAACAGAAAGTGATTTAGTTGTGGAGTTTTAACAAGAAGATGCTTTTTAGTTTGACTTCCATTTTCTCCTTGAAGGGATTTATTACAAACACTTTATCCCTTTTGGGGAGAGAAACGCAGCTTGAAATTTCTCACTCAATATTTCAAAGCTATTTTGTAAGCAAAGGTCTAAGGTAGTTCCAAACCTCAACTTTGCTTGTTTTTCTTTTCATGCATTTAATCATTTTGTTTGAATCTGTATCAAAATAATGAGATTTTTCCATATGCTGTCTACCTGCCATTTAAATAAAACACTTATATATATTTAGGTAGACAGAGGCTTGTTGTCCTACTTTTTTGATTCTCTCTACTCTCCTAATTACTGTTAAACATTTAACTAGTACCGGGCCTGGTTTGGAGGCTCCTGGCATGTTTTTATATATGGTTGACTGATAATGCTGCTGTTGATCTGTTATCAGAAATTACTCCTCACAGGCAAATGCTGCCGTCTTGTGCCACTAGGATACTGTCACATTTACACACTATCAAAGCATAGGATGAAATCTTATCACAAAATACTGTTTCTCACTTTGGTCCTTTTTGGTCATACTGTAGCCCAGAGGGGCCTGTATTAACTGTTCTGACCTTATATTTGCTTTTTTGCCCCACAGAACAAGATCATCCTGGACCCTCTGACATTCAGTGAGGCTCGTTTCCGGCCCTCTCTGGAGGAACGCTTGGAGAGCATCATCAGCGGTGCCGCACTAATGGCTGACTCTTCGTGCACACGTGATGACCGCCGTGAACGCATCGTGGCTGAGTGCAACGCCGTTCGTCAGGCCCTTCAAGACTTGTTGAGCGAGTACATGAACAATGTGAGTTTCCATTCTGATTTTATTTAAGCTGATGATCAGTAGCTAATTGCAACTGTCTACATGATTGTTTGTGCACGTATTTGAACACACACATACACACCATGAAAACAGGCACTAAAGCTGCTGATCTATTTTAATGTTTGTACTCGAATTCACTTATTCATTTTTGGTGAAATGCAGAACTAAACACCTCTCACCACTTTATTTAAGTAATATAATTTCTCTCATGATACTACGCCTGCCATCAAACATCAACTCTGACAACTAAGCCACAGTATTAGACTCTCTCAACTTTACTCAGCCAGAATTACGTTTTTTGTTCAAGATATGAGGAAGTGTTTTTATGGGAAATAGAAACAGTGGTGCAAGCCTTATTCCAACATCTTAGTCACCATGAACACTCTTTGCTGATCTCATTGATATTTTTGTTCTTAGAGTGGTACGACAGGGGTAAAGGTGGGAGGAGATGAGACCGTATATTACCATATCCAGTATGGTATTTTGCCGTGGTAACATGTTTAATCTAAAACGTCATGTCAATATAGCTTAAATTGGAAAAAAAAAAAAAAAAGGTAAAGGTATTGGTGAAAATCAGCTCTTTCGCATGCTGAGAATAGATGACCAAGGACCAGAGGCCAGGCGCATTAAACTGTGTGTGGATTCACGACTAAAACTGTGTACATACAAAGACAGAAATATACATATGCATTCTTTTCATCAGATTTTAAAACTGCATGTTATAGAGCTGCACATACACACGAGTCTGTTATGAATCTCAGTCACTGTGAAAACGGGCGCACATGCATAAGCTTCATCTTTCACTCCCACAATTATCCACACATGAATGTAAAAATGCTCTTAAACATCCATTGGCATGTCGATACTTGTGCCACCACTCATTAGACGTGTCGATGAACAGCAAAGATGAAAAAGTGCAATTTAAACATTTGTGTTCCATCAACGAGGTTCTCCAGCAGCATCAGAATAACTGTCATTATGTGGGACTGATGGTTGTGGCTATTTATAGTCTCGCTGCTAATACCACCACTAATTCATCACATGTACTGGTAAACCATCACATTGTGGTAATATCTCAGTCATCGTTAAACAAACATAAAAAAGTCAGTCATTAATCTACACAGTTCATACAGAAATAGATTTTACAAAGTGTTGAATTAATAAAATTCATTACTCCTAAATAATTTGTACTTATCTTATTTATACTTATTTACTTATTTATACATATCAATATTTATCTAAATCTATAACTTACTGTGGTTGGTAATTTCACGATGCCATCTGTTTATGCAAAGTATTTCTTGATGAAATGCACACCAATTACAAAATAATGCAGACTAATATACACATACAGCAATCGTTGTTTTGATGAATTGCATGTAAACCTAGTCGCATTTAATAAAATGCAACATCCCTTTAGTGAAACAGCCTAAAAGCACCAGCAAAATGTAACACTTGTAAATGAAAAACTGTTATTGTACTTATTATAATATAGCCAACACCAGGGTCACTGACTGGCCATGCTATAATGGTAATTGCGGATGACTGTGAGGCAAAAGAAAAAAGCATCACATAACACTTGGAAAATATGACAAAGAATGACTTCAGTACTTCCACAAATGTAAATTTAAGTTAAAAGGGTACATCATGGGCCTTAGGCTACATACATTATGGTAATGTCATATGTTTGCATGTTGTAACTCGAAACCTCTTGGGCAACGACAGTATTTTCCTCCATGGTCTGGATTTTTCATTTGGTGAACCATTTTCCTCATGCACCACTGTGATTGGCACAGCTGCTTAAAGGTTATGAGACTGGCCAAGATAATGATTAATCATCACACACATCCAATTTATATTCTACTTCAACCCTTTTGTGATTAGTGAGTTGTGGGAGCTTTGTCCGCGTAGACGAAATCAGTAGATGTACTCGGACACACTGTCATTGACTTTGCATGCACACGATTTACTCATTTGTGCTGGACTTTTGGACTGTGGCATTAAAGTGGCGCCCAAATATTTTTGAAACCTTCAAAGTCAAATCTATTAATTATCTGATCTCTTTGTATGATCGTAAAACCAAGTGTGTTTTAAGTGTTTGACTCATTCCTGCATTTATCTGCAGAGAAATGCACAGACATTTTGATGGAAAGTGGTCTAGTTACAAAAAAAAGCAGCCTGTCTTTCCCCCACTCATCATTTGTACTGTGCCAAGTCCTCATCTAACTGTTGGCAGAAACTTAGATGAATGTGTACGTTTGTCACCAGGTATTATATATCACATGTGCACACACACATCATAGCACATGTGCACCATAACTGTGTACCCTTGATAAAAAAAAACATGACACATTAATTTATTATTAAATGCACATATAGCCATACTTGTGGGGTACTTTATGGTAAGAAGCTGATAAATAACAAGCAGTTAACAACAAAATTATTATACAGCATAGCAGTAGTTTCAGACATGCATTACAAACCAGAGTAAATGACATACAGCATGCAATGATGATGAAAAGCTCACTCTTTGTTCATTAATACACAAAGAAAGAAGGGTGTAGAGAGAAAAGTGTGGAGTTCCTTCTCAACTCTTTTCATTGAGAGAAATGGCACTAAAGAGGATGACATCATTGCTTCCTGAATGGGAGCTTGGCAGCCTCTCTTACATTAATACTTTGATTGTAAGAGTAACTGCAGAAACTGCAGTGGCAAAAAACAGAAATTGGAATGATTATGGTAATGTATGCTTATTTATTTGTAGAATAAAGACACCATAGTCTTAAATTAGTCTGAATGCAATTAAATCTTTGACATCCATTCTTTCTTGTGTAAGATTCTCAAGGAAACGGTACTGTAAAGTTAACATTGAGATACAATCAACAAGGCAACCTTTCAGGTGCCCTAAACAGAGCCATACATCACTGAAAAGGCAGAGCCTATAACTTCCACAGTGGGGCACTTACTAGGCCAGCCTGAGTTCTGAGATAACCCCTAATGGGCCTTGACTGTTGGTGAGTTATTGCTTTGTTCAAAATGACTGTAATGTACCCATGTGTTCTTCTAAAGTGGGACTCAGAGTACACATTGGACATTGCAGTCTCAAGTAGTACAGCCATTTGTGGAGGAAGAAACTCCAGGTGTTAATACCTTTCAAATCTTGCTAGAGGTGAATGAAGGATTCATAGTCCTCCAATACGTTCTCTGTTATGTCCTTTCTTTTCATCTGTTTAGTGTTAGTTTTAGAAACCCTAATTTAGGGGTAAAATGAGAACTTGCAGGATTTTAAAAGTGAAAAGTGATCTGAAGTGGTCCCTCAATACAGCTGCTGTCTCAAAGAGGGAACCAGAGTACTTGAAAAAAACTATATTTCTACTTAAAGGAAATAGTAGTCCGTAGTACCTCACTCACCACTGTGAAATTCGAAGCCAGCCTGAAAGTAGACAAAGTTATTTAATTTCATATTATAAACAACCTAACATAAGCTACAATATTTAACTCTTCGCTATTTAATATACTTTGACTTCTATTCATTGACCAAAATAAAATCTTAATGATAATCCATTGGATTTTCCGTGTGTGAGACCTGCTGACACTGTGCATTAAGGGTCGATCCAGCATGTATTAAAGTGTCATTTGAGGCCATTGAGCAATTGGCAAGCCAGCTCTCTATTGATCCCCACAGTATCAGTTCACCTGCTGGCAAACGGCCCTATGCAATACTCTATCATCTTCAACCTAATAATATGCATTTGTTGTGGCATCTGCACTCATAAAGTCGTCTAGAAACAATGGGGGTTATTAGATAAGGGTCTTTATTAGATTATAGATCCTCTCTGGTTGTAATAGAATATTAACAGTGCAACAGATAGCAGTAGTTTTACACTCTGCAGGCATGCTGAATGCTGGGGGAGATGACCTTCATTTGTTGTTGAAGCTGTGCATATTTTGTTGTTTTTGGGGGGCTTTAGTATCCTGCTGTGTAATATGTAAAATTCTTTTTCTCGAATTTCACAAATTATAGACATGAGCGTATCACAATGCTCTGCTTTTCAATTATTTTGATATTTAGAAAATATAAATGTTAATCTCTTTTAAATCCTGCTGAAAATGTCATTCATCACTTTCTTTTTTCGTGTTAACTTGGAAAACTGACTTTTTAGTATAAGTATAATTATTCTAATATCACCTTTTGTTGTCAGTTGCACAGTGACACAGTCTGATAGGAGACAAATGTATTCTTAGGGATGGCTGATCAGTCCACAAAAGCAGTAAATAAACAGAAAAATATTTTTTGTTAAATGTTAAAAGAGGAGTCTGCTATAGCTCTGATGTACATAAAATATATGTATGTTTCCTTCATTCAGGAAATCATTGCAGCTAGTGTTTGCTCAGAATATGGCATTAGATTGGAGTTTTTCTCCTTTTAATTACTCTTGGAAAAAAAAATCATGTGGGTGTTTATGAACACTCAGATGCCCTTTCCCCCTCTTAAGGCAAGGCAGCTTTTTGCTAAAGTAATTGTGCCTTGGTTCATTAGGCCCATGAGTTGTGTTTTAGAGGCTACAGCTGGGAGATTGCTGACAGCCCCTGGCTGTCCTAGCAAAGAACAGAGAGTAAATCACAGACACAAAGAACAAAATGCTTCCACTTCTCAGCTCAGCATCCCCAATGAGGGTAAATCAACAACGGAAGATTGAATATGTGAATATATCATTACAAGGCCTGCTCACATATTGTATTTTTTAATGAATAACATATAGACTTGAGATGGCTATAAATCTCAAAAATAAATAAAAACTGAAGTTTTTTTTAAGCCTAACTTCAGGAATAGCTACTGTAGATGACCTAAACTCAAGATGCCTTGCCCTGACATTTTCATTTAGAACTTTTAGTTCTAAAAATAATATTATAAAAAGAAACTGTCTAAATTTGCTCTATATGAAAAGTATTATGATTTGGCACTATAAAAATAAAATTGAATTGAACTGAATGTTTTTAATTCTTAAAAAATCTCTACCTGAGACATTTCAGACTTTTGTAACAGTCTGTTTAAGTGATGACTCACAGTCTAATGTAATTCATGCTACTGTATGCATTACTGTGACCTTGGATGACATTTAGCTTTATTTGGCTTGACTGCTGTACTGTTAGAAGATGCTAAAAACAGCTTCAAATGGCAGTTGGCGGGGTTCAGGCACCATGCGATCTGTAAAGCATCTCATTACTGCAGTGCCACATACAACAGACTTTGTGCTGACAATTTACAGCTCATTTTGTGAAATATTACATATGACCTAAACTGACTCAACTGGTTCAAAGTCTTTGGATAAACTTTGATCGTAGATGTCCACAGCCCTGCTAAGGATTCACAAGTTTTAATGCTAATTATAACCATGTTGCACACAACACATCCCACACTGGTTACAAGAAATTGTACCAAGAACAAGGACTTAACTGCAAATTGACAGATTATGGTTCAGTTTTCCATTTTTGGAAATTTCCATACATGCATGTCAACTAACAGAGAATGATCAATCTAGTCTATCTGTCTATCTCTCTATTTCTCACTGTGAACTAAGGGACAGTCCATCCAAACATCCATCTATCCATTCATCCATCCCAGTTTTAGAGGATAAAAATAGTTTCCCACTCTGTGTGAAATGTATTATTTAAAGATATTGTTTAACGCTGAAACATCAAGAGACATAATTCCTGCCAGCAAAATGTAACCAGCTGCCACCAAGTTGCTCCTGGCTGTACAGTGAAAGTCCTTGTGTGTAAAGTTTACTGAAGTAATGTAAACATCCACTTGCCCTTATGTTTCCTCCTCCTTCATTCAGTCACACACACAATCCCCCCTCCCTCTCCCAGCACACAAATTTTTATAGGAAGCTTGAACCACAGCACAAGGTTAATCAATGTGGTAGCTGGCAATAAATTAGGTTCAAGTGACAGGAGAATGTCCATACCTGTCTCAGCTGCTGGTGATCTGTGATTGGTGACAGCAGGCCCAGCTCCCTGGCTGGTGCTGAATCATCAGGAGCAGCTGATTTAGTTACGGCAGCTCAGACAGGGCCAATCTATCAATTGATCTGGGGAGTAATGCATTACCAGCTTGGGTCAAGGGAGCCTGGGCAGAATATAGCCATAGCCAGAAACCACGGCAGGTGAAAGCGGGGCGACTCGGCAGGACTGTGAGCAGCAGAGAGAAGGATTTAGGGAGTGTGATGGCAAGCGCACTAATCTCACTGTTAGCTGGATGTGGCACATAAAATTAAACAGGGGTCGTGAGGTAGGATGATCATTAGGTAGAGACTGATGGCCATCTTGCTCACACAGCTCCTGTGGGAGTTGCCACGAAGAATGCTCAATCAACAATTTGGCTGACTGATCACATACTGTAAAATGTGTGTGTTTCTGTGTGCTTGTGCTGTCTGCATCAGATCATATCTTCTCCTTTCATTACCTGCCATTGTCTTAAAGGTGAAAGTCAGAGTATTAGGACAAAGAATAGAAGAGAGACATAGTGAGAGCAGGAAAAGCTGCTGAAAATTGAGCATTGACAGGTGCAGAGAAGGGAAGGTATAAGCAGTGATCAATAGTCAGCCCCTGGGGCTAAAGCCCGTTTTACTGTACATCTTAAAAAGAAGTGCTGTTTGCCTAGTCTGAGAGAAGTGTGATGCCCTCTTCAATAGTCACATCCTACTTCTGCAACTCTCTGAACCTGTTTACACAAGTACAACTGTGAATGCATGAGGTCTGATCACTCAGAGCCCATTTGGAGGTAGTCTGAATCTTTTTAATTCTTGAGCACTCTATACACTACGTGTCCTGGGCCACATTGAAAAAACGCCTACTTAACTGACATCCTGTAACCACATCATTTGGTTCACTGTCATGCAAATTTCAAGGGCAGTACCATAAACGTGCAACAACTTCTTAACTTTTGTCTTTAATGAACATCTCCTAGTTAACGAGGACAATCTACAGTTGGTAGCATCCCTACAAAGTACATCCAGGATAAGCAGCAGGTATTTGTGGATGTGTTTTACTAGTAACCGCAATATCCCCAGACTCACTTAAAAATTGTGCAGTTTTGAGAGTTGTTAAGTTAGGAGAATTTTTTTTAAACTTTGTGAGACGCTCCACCACCACGAAGCATCTGTCCTGCTGGGCTGCTGACGATGATTCATGTAGGCTGATATAGGGGTTTAGTGTGGTACTGAAATTAAAAAAAAGGGGGGAATGCCAGATCTTCACATTGAACGGCCAAATGGACAGGAATGGACATTTAACTGTGAAAATAGCTGTAGCAGGGAAGTGAGATCTGAAAACAAGTGGTCACTTGAGACGCATCTGGAGATGTATTTAAATTCCAGGTGTGAACTGACATACTTAGAGATGTCCACTAGTGATTGGATCACTCAAGGTGCACGTTAATACCAGGTATGAGCAGCTTTCCTGTGTTCAGTAATGAACTGCACCAATATTGAATAGCAGCAATCGAGTGGTGGTTTACTATAGCACACTCTTAAGATACTATCTATCTACTTTTTACACATAGGAAAGTTTTAAGAGAGAAATATTAAAATTTTAATGAACCCCTTAAAAGTGTTCTTAATTTTCGTTAAGTCAAGTCAAGATAAAATCTGCGTGTATGAACACTTAATAAATGAGGCCCTGTGGCTGAGTGAAACTCCACTTTCCATCCGAGACCATCTTGTCTCAAATGAGAAGCGTCGGTCTGGCAAGATAAACCACCCAGAGCCAGCAGTTGCCCACACTGTCTCTCGTTATTGTGTATAAACCTCCACACAAAGAATTTGTATGTAACAAAACCCTGCCAAGCCACAACCAAGGTACCACCAAAAAACACAGAGCGAGCCTGACACTGTTTTGAGTATCGTTCTTGTGTTTACAGTGCAACATGATCTCAGTGTCATAAAAAGTCTGTATTTGAAGAACAGAGCTGAACAAAACAGACCCGATCAATACTTCTCCCATCCCCTTGCTCCTTCGATGTGCTCCACTGTCCATCACCCTAAGCTGGCTGAAGGGCACAGCTGTAACAGATGCAAGGAGGCTGAATTTACCTTGACAGGGTTTTCTAAGGCTAATTGGGTGTGTGGGGGGCATCAGAAATGATGGCACTGATAGGTTCTGTCACAGGGGACTCTGTATTGGGTCACCATGTCAATCCATGGCTCTCATGTTTGGGTCTAGCTGTCACTTGTGTCATTGTCAAATAAGGTATGAATCAAATCTTTTTAATCTAGAATAACTGCACTAAAAATACATCTAATCATCAAACATAGCTTAGGGGTATAAGGGCAGCATAAAGTGAGTGTATTGTTGAAATACTAATAGCTTGTGTAGCACTAGCCAGAAGAACGTATCCATTTCAAATTTGTCAGTTTATCAATCACTCAATAAACATTCACACTGTGTGCAGATAGTGCTAATCAAAGCTGTTAAAAAGTCACTTACCTATGTGTTTTCTTCATTTTGCCATTCTAACCAAAGTGTTAGATGTAAACAGTGTCCGGGTGAACACTGTAGGGAACTGTGCCACTTTTCCATCTGTTTTTTCTTTTTCCTTTTTTTTTTCTTTCACCAACCCGGCCAGCTCATTGCGTAGCCCTTCTGCCCTATTTTTTCATGTTGTTCCAGTTGGTTTCCAAGAATCTAGACAATCTAATGTGAATGTCTTTGATAAGGCTCTTGTTACTCCTGAACAGATGAACAAATATCTCTCCTCCCTACTCAAAGATTTGTGCTGTTTCAAGCTAACACTCAGCATAAATGAAACAAAATGATGTGTCCCTTTCTCATTCACTTCCTCCCAGTTAATTTGTGTGTACTGAATCTATATTTTTGTGGTGCTACACATTAGTTAAACAAATAAGCAAGTCTTATGTTAGATGTGTAGTTATAGCAGAAAGAGAATGTTTATTAACGACACACAATCAAACAGCAGATCTACCTCATAAATTTCTGGTAAAAAGTACAACTGGTCTGTCAAATTTTCATCAAGCATGTTTATTTTTTTGTTACACATTGGTATTTGCAAGCAAACCACACACAAATTGCCTTGTTTGTCTGAACTCTGTGCAGCAGTGGAAATATAGCAATTTGATCTGAAAGTGAATATATGAGAGGACATTCAGATGTGATAACAAGTACAATTTTTTTCAACCTGGACATCACATCACAGAGTAAATCAGAATCAGGAATTCTTTTTTGATCCCCAGGGTAAATTGTTTATTTATTTATTTTTTTCAGAAACAGAAATATAAGTAAATAGTATTCATAATAAATTCTGCTGTTCATTAAACACTGCAGTAATGTTTTTTCAGAGCTATTCCTACCATGCATACTTTACTCTGCACAAAAGTTTTAGCTGATCCCAGTGTAAAACTAAAAATAAAAGATAATTTATGGAAAATTCATTGTCTGAAGTTTTAAGACCTGACATGCACCATAGTTCATACTTTTGACAATAATTAACAGTACATAAATGTGCAATGGTAGACAGATCTCGCTGCAGGAGATAAATTAAGTTTATCAAATCATATTAAAGAGGTTATTATTACAAACGGCACAGCAGGGTTTGGATTATAAGCAGTATGCCATGTACAACACACTAGAGATGTGTGCCGTTAGGATTACACTTATGCCATGGAAGGAAATAATCTACCAATACCCAGAGCTATGAAGCTGGCCTGACATTTTCTGTTCATGCCCACTGCTTTACTGCCCGCTGTGTCTATGTGCTCCACCTCTCTTTTTCTCTTTCTCTTTCTCTTTCTCTTTCTCTTTCTCTTTCTCTTTCTCTTTTGCTTATTGCTTACTCTCTCTTACTCTTTCTTCTTTTTTCAGTAAGGTAGTTGGTTACATGAATGTCATTTAAATGCAAATAGCATTGAACAAAATTCTTATCAATGATTTCCTTTCACTTGACATCCGTAGTAGACACTAGAGGTGTCTGTAATATTCCAAGAGAAGCACATGGTTTCCTTGTTACAACCATGCAACACAATAGTTGTTGGGACCAGTTTTAATACCAGAGTTAATCAAAAGTGTCCTTTAATGACTAGTTATCTAATTTGCAGTACCTCCTCTCCTCTCTTTAGTTATTACCTTTGTTTATTCCTCTCTTTTTTCCAATTGTCCTCACATCATGGTCCCTCCAGACTCAGCACTTACACCCCGTTAAGTGTCCCAGGCCCAGCAATAAATCATTGGTTCCCCACAGCGTCCCATGCCCTCCCTCCCATCTGTCAACACCTAATGCGCCACACGACAAGCTGCAATCCACTGTGCACCAACACCGTTCACTTTGAACAACTTAGCTTTCTCAGCCATTGAAGGCTGGCTCAAAGACATAGCCCCTGAAGGGGATTGACCAGAAGGCCCAGGTAAAAACTGTAAGTCTATTTAAGGCCCCCTGGAGACTCAGAGGACTCCTTTATTCCCACTACTTCAGTCTGAGAGTGAGCTGGAGACAGCTGAAGCAACTGACCCACAGTGAATGTCCTCTACTGAGATAGCAAGGCCGCCTGCCTGTGAATGGACCAAAGCTCAAAGAGACTTCCTGCTGTGAAACATTCACCAAACAACCCATAAGGTTTAAGAGGGATATTTTTTCTTGTGTAACTTGGCCCCAGTTCCATCCATGCCATTCGATTATGTGTGATTGCACTGTTTTTAAGGTTTTTTCAATGTCATTTGACAAAATAACTACACTGTCTTACCAATCATGAAACAACACTGCAACCCAAATCTCACACCTACCACTGAGGTGAATCAACACCTCTCCAACCTCAACAAAAACTGAACACGAGCTTCACAGAAAGCAGTTATTCAACACCTGTTATGTCAAATTGACTTGCATTTTATCTACCAAAGACAAATAATTTTGTCCAGGCCATGAGCAGCCTTTGTGCAATCCTGAACAAACACAAATCAATTTTGGTTCCAGTCCACTGAATTTAATAATTCAGTGATGTTCTTGATAATTTAAATTATCTATCCATGTAGCTGTCACAGTCAGATTTTTAGCTCTTTTTGTGTGTTTTTGCTATTTCTCAAAGCTTTTGTTTCTGTTTGATGATTTTTGATTATCTATGCTGTCAGAAAGTTGTTCAGAATTCTTAGTAGACAAGGCAAGTCAAGAAATGTTTATTTGTATAGCACCAACACAACAAGACAATTCAAAGTGCTCTACATAAGGCAGATACCTTTCATTAAGGTCCAGGATGAGTCTGTTAAGGATTTTTACAGTGCCAACTCAGCAGCTCCTGCTGATTTTTGCTCACGCATTTATGTTGCAAAACTCCTAGTCCACCAGATCCCACAGGTGCTTCAGAGACAGTGCTGGTCATTGCAGTAAAGTCAGATTTAGTTAAAGCTACTACAAGAAATGTTTATATTTTGTTGTTTTTGGAGCCCCTATAAATAAAAGCAGTAGGGTTTCCACCATAACTGCCACAACATATAATGTTGCAACTTTTCTTGAAAAAATGCATGTTGACCCGCTAGTAAATATTTAGAATAACTATTTAGAAATAGCCAATTTTCTCGCTGATGCTCTTGTTTGCTTTTGTAGGTCATGTAAAGGCATTAGTGTTAAACTGAAACTGTTTCATAATCAATTAAAAACTCCTTGTAGTATGTTTAAGAAGTTACTATCATATTTCCAGAACCTTCTGAGGATGCTGCCTTTTGTCAGTGTGCAATTATCTTTATTTGAAAAGTTGCCGAGTACCAGCAGTAATGTTTAGATACATTGTCCAGTGTGTTTGGTGGGTATCATAGGTCTGTATGGGTATATATGCTGTTTACTTGGTTCTTTTTTAAAAGGCTATATTAAAGATTTAAGAGAGACAGAAATAGACAGAATGACGAAGATGGAGGGAGACAGAAACAAGTCCATGGCCATGTTCATGGTCTTCAATTACTTCAGCCTTGGAGAAGGTCTCCACAAAGGTCACTCTTCAAATGTTATTTTATGAAAATCCTATTTAAGAAATAAATTCTGTCTTATTCTAACAACAAAGACTGTGATAGTTGAATATGTGCCTCAGTTTAATCAGGACATGTAGTTACCCCTCAATGCTTATCATTCAGTTTTGATGATGATGTGTCCACAGGAGCCTCAGCTTCCTGTTTTGAGCTGACATGAGCAGGAACTGACATGGTCTTCTACTGCTACAGCCGATCAGCTTTAAAGTTTGACAGGTTGTGTATGCTAACCTTTCTACATGCCGCTGTTGCACTAAGTTGGTTCTTTTGTGTGTGGCATTTCTTTTAACTTGAATGAGCCTTATTAAGTGCCTCTGACCTATGTCATCTAGTTATTTTCATGCACAGACTTGGAAAAGGAGCTAATTTATTTTTGATTAGTTTTCATAACTTTCATAACATGTAGCCCTCATATGTCACATTCACATCAGGATACGTGGGCAGTGCTGTACCGTGATCAGAGCCTGTGATGCACGCACGGCACAAGTGGTTTTGCATACAGCATGGATGGGAGGGTAAAACGTGTTACTTATCGTGATGATGGATGAGGTTTGAGGTTGGATAAAACTAAAATAAGCCCTCGCTGCCTGCAGCTAATAATTTAACAAAGTCAGTATGGTTGCATCTTCTTCCAACATGTGTCACTTGCAATATCAGGATTCTCTAACGAAAAATGAGAATGTTTTATGTTTTTGTATTTTATTATCACACTAAACTCTGTGACTGAGGCTAGACTTCCCTTTAATAATTTCACAATTAAAGCCTTCCAGCAGTTCACCAATGAAATGCTTTTAAAGTCAAGCAGCTGCAGAAATTGTCCACTTTGCATATGTGGCACCTTAACAACAGCAGACCTAATTACGGCTCTGATCAATGGCACTGTAAATGCTGTTGCCTGATTGTTGATGAGGATTAGTGGGTACTTGGTCGTTATTACCAGATGGTCCGCCCACTAATCTCTGTGGTGGGGGAAACAGTGAATAGCAATGCCAATGATATCAATAAGGGAGTGTTAACTGGTGCATTTGCAGTTAACTCTGCTCTGTCTAATGAGTTCTGTTAGGACCTATGCTAAGGCAGAAACAGTAGTGTGCACCTAATCTCTCAGGAGCAGAGGTAAAAATAAAGAAGAGAAACCTTGACTATGCACAGGGTTTTATATAATATAAAGTTTAAGGTTCACTTCTGCAATAATGTCGTACTACACAGGCACTTTAACTTACCAGTGGGGTACCTGGCCAACCAGAACAGTAGTTGGACTTGTCAGAGGTGCACCTGGGCTGTCCAGATGGACATTTGAGTGACACCTGAGCCATCCAGACAAGCTATTAAAGGATATCTAGACTGAACAGAAGGGCTCTTGGGCCAACCAGCAGGGCACTTCTTTGCCTGAGCAGAGGAAGTCGGGTCAAACATTGGGGCAACTCGTCTGATGAGACAGACCTTTGAGCGGACAATAAGGGACCGTTTTGGGAGAAGCTCAACTGTCCCTTTGGTGTTCTTGTTTGACTAAAAGTTGAAGCATGCAAGTTCTCAGGGCAAGGGCTCAGATAGGGTACCTCACCAGGCAGAGCAAAAATTACCCTTCCTGCCCAGCCCCGTGCACACCACTGGACAGAGGTACTCATATTAATAGCATATTGAAGGGTGGGTGAAGGATCTACCCTTCGTCTCTCTCACCATCTGTATTGGATAAAGTTGTTCTTGGACTGACAGAGCATGCAATCTGGCATAATTTTGCAGGGTTTGTTGAAGTCTTGCCAAATGAAATCTCAAAGCTGTGATAATCCGAGATCTGCCAGTAGAAAACCCATGGACCTAAAGGTCGGTCGGACTTCATCATGAAGCCTGATAATGTCCATCTTAAATCAATTATTGTTTGGATCCTCACACTGTATTACTGTCTATTATATCTGCTAAAGTCTATGAAGTGATTTGTGTAACACCTCATGCATCTGATTACAACAATCCTCAAGACAAAGATCTTGTTTTGTCTGCGTGCTTACCAACTGTGCAAGTGGTAGCTATAATATCAGCTTGAGAATGCTGCATGCCATACTCTCAATTCCAATTATGCTTTGCTCTTTGGCTGGAGAAGAAACAGAATCCTCTGTAGGCGGTAGCAGGCAACCATCACATGGCTGTCTGAACGCCCTTATGTCACCATCTCCGATTGAGGTGATCGGATAAATGAGACTTTAATTGGGTTTTTAGGCTAAGTAATATTAGGAGATGAGATAGAATTATCCAGGAACATATTAATGTAATAAAAAGCTCTCAGATCTAGCAGCTCTATTGCATTAGAAAGCTGCCAGGCCTTCTCTTCTCTTTCCCCCTCCCTCCAATGCCAATCCCCCTCAAGGGCTTGCTGCTTTGAGCAGCGCTAACATGATTGACATTGATAGCTGGATCAAACTATAGAATCAGCCCTAATATCATTAAGTGAGCAGACATGGAAGCAAAGACCTGGGCTCTAACTGTATTAGCCGCTACATATGTTAGGGTTATGGATGCAGGGGGCTAAATGCATTGGGAAATCAAGCATGCAAGCTACAATTTGCAGAAAAAGTGTGCCTCTGTGTATGTGTAACCTTTATGCCTTTGGATGTGCCCTGCTAAGTGTCTGTGTGCAAATGCATGCATATTAGCGAATGTGGGCTTGCGCAGAATGAATCCTGTTTGTGCTTGCTTGCTTTTTACATTAATCAGGCATTATTGTCAGTCCTGGTGTCCTGTTACAGAACAGACACTTCCTCATTTTAAGTACATAAGCTGAGACCTGCACATGTCCCTCTATCTGTCAACAGCTGTTGATGAGGATTAGTTATACAGGGTGTCCACATGTAGGAGTGAGCAGTAATTCATTCTGGTCCACTTACTAGGAGCTATTCTCACTGATACTGCCAAATGCTTTGGTGTTAGTGAGACCAACTGATGAAATAGACTCTAGTCATCCTCCACCTCCCTGTTTGTTACAGGAAACTGTTGTGTTCATGGTTAACCTCTAAAAGCCGACTTGTTGAGCATGTCATCCAAATTCCAGTGAACATCTTTTTGATACTATTGGATTTATCTTCTTCAAGAAGGAATAACTAAAGGTGTCTGTTGGCATCAAATAGAAATTCAGTATGTGAAATATATTAAAATTTCAACTGCAAGGTCAAGAGTCACGACATGATTACCATAATTATCTCTGCATGTCTCCCATCATCATGGGGCTTGATAAGAGAGTTATCTATTGCCCATTTAAACAACTAGATTACTTCAAACTACGTTTGTGACTGAGCTGAGCTTTTTTTTCTATAAAACTAACAACTTTATTTCCCAGTGAAAGTGTCCCACTGTTCACTGCATTGCCTCTGCTTTGCAGTATGATCAAATATGTTTTTCTCAAATTTTCTTCACCACTCTGTCGGGGCTGACATCTTGCAATATTCACCACATTTTGCAGACATTGTTCATTGGGATGTAACAACTATAAAATAATATATCTGAATTCTCCAAATGATTTTTTTTTTCTCATTCACACAATCAAGTAGAAGAAAATTAACCAAAATTGTATCATAGGTGCAAATAACATTATTTCTTTGTTTTGTTTTGCTTTCACATAATAGACAGGCAGTCATCCTGGAGCTCTACTGTGCTGTATTTCAATATAGAATCAGATTTCATTTTCTTGGAATTTGATCTTAATTAATTTTTGGAAGGCTTTGTACATGGCATATATATATTACTGTTTCCAGGATACAGGAACACCCCGCACATTTTTACAATATGGAGGCCTACTACAATACATAAATCTAGATAACAGCAACAGAGGTAGAACATTTTATAAATACATCTTGAGTCACATTACAAGATTACATAGTAATGAAGGAGACTGTTTTTTGTTTAGAACTAACTTGCATTTAATACCATCAGCTTTCTAAAATTTCAGATTATGGAGATGGTAAATCACCACCTTAAAAAGGATAGGATTCTTTCAGTGTTTTGTTCCCTGGTTTTTATTCCCTAACCCCAATCCTGTAAGGTAAATAAAAGCTGTAAAGTACTGGGAAGTTTAATCAACCTCTTGTATGTTGTTGGCTTTCTAGGCTGACCTTGAGTCCTGAAAAGTTTATTCATAGGGAAGCAAAGAAATCAACATGCAGGCTTGCATGTATTAGGTTTTTTGGATAGCCTCCATTATTCTTGCCATGTATTCTACCTTTCTCTCTTTGCTTTAGGCTCTTTTTCTGTGTTTTTTGGTCTAGTCACTCTCAGCCCTCCTCTGTGATTGAACGATGCTGAAATGAAGTGGTGTCACATTATAAAGCTTTATAGTTTATATGTATGTAGGTCTACTGTCAGCTTTTAATCACATAAACAGTTCTTGAGGTGTTTCCAAAATCCAGTGGAATTTCACCATATCTATTTAAGCCTTCTTATGGTCTGGTCCAAACCAAAAGAGACTCTGAAAAAAACAAAATAGATGATTCATGCAACAATGCATAAGTGCTTCTCTCTTTTTCTCTCTCTCTCTTCCCCACAAATAGTTATTGCTCTCTCAAGGAGCAGTGTGAGCAAGTGGTGTTAGCCGCTAGCACCTAATCTTTACTGTCTGGACCACAACAACACTGATCAATTACACTGGTCTGAACTGGGTTCAGATGGGAGGGTAGAGATGAATGGATGAGAGAAGAGCAAGATAAGAGAAAGCATGGGTGTAACAGATAATAGGTAGAGGAGGATGACTCGTTAACTGGGATGTGAGATGAAATGTATGTTAAAATAAATGACCTATGAGTAAGGTCAAACTACAAAGACCGAGAAAGGAGTGGAAAAGGATGGGGAATGTGGCACTATGCTGCAGTCTTTAATCTTGAAACAGTCTTGCTGAAAAAATTGCTGAAATTTTTTAATATTATGAGTATGAAAATGACCTTCAGTAACCTCATACCACTTGCACTGACCAGTTTTACAGTTTCCTCACTAACACTGCATCCCTAATGTGCTAAGTGTGCTAGAATCTAAATGCTTATGAAATGTTTTTCATATTATAACATATATTTTAACATGACTCTATTTAGTTAGAGGAAGTTAAGAAATATTTTCTTAATTTGTTTTTATTTAGCACTTACTAATAATTTTAAGTTAAGTTTAAGTTATCCCGTAACTTCATTAGATTCATCAAGACACAGACAAAAGATGGAGCATGTATCTTATTGATTCTTTGTCTCCCTCTGCTTTCTATTATATTGTTACTCTGCAGCAGAGTCAAATTTCATTACACCCTTCGGATTCATATAACAGCACAAACTCATCTTCGTGTCACTAATAAAGTGATTACTTAGATGAAGAAAAGGTCTAAAATGCCTTTTCATGGCTTCTGGGTGATAATTCCATGGAGTATTGGTAAAATATCAGTGACTGTCGTGTCAGGGAAGAATGAGAGGGGGCTGTACTGTTTGAGCAGGCTTTATAGCTCACTGACCTTTTAAAGAAATAGATTGTTGTTCTGTTAAATCATGTACTTTATAGACACCCTGTTCTCACCTGTTCTTTTATAATGCGTTATTGATTTTTGTTAGCTTTATTACTCTATTTAAAGGCCAAAAAGCACTTGAATTTCTATCTCTAGGAGAGGATGGACATGAAAAATTAGTTATTTTCTGTCATATCGAGCATTTTTGACTTACTATGTGTTACTGTGCATTTTATTCAGAACACTGTAGGTGCAAACGGCAATAAATGAGGTCCAAGCTGTTTGTAAGAAACAAGTATTGTAAGACACACACAACACAGAGTCATGCAGAGGTTGTCACATTGTTGGCAAATGGCACTTGGGCACATGTACAGCTAGCACCACTGGGGAGACGCGGCACACCTTCTTACAAGTTGAGATAATCACATCAGATGTGCAAAACTGGAACATTTTTAACTGTTTAAAAGAAAAAACCCCACATCATTTGGTTGGTTTCAGACATTTTGGCAAATATTGTGGTGATGTTTCACCAAACATTGGGCGAAAAAGACAATGCTGTGTATACAGTACAAATAACAGCAAGATATTAAATATCACTGCAGACTCACCGTTTGACTAATCTGAACACTTGATTACGACCATCCACATAATGACTGTTGTGGAGACACAGAACTGAATTGATTTTTTATGTTTTGAAAAAAAATATATTTTATGTAATAAGTTCTAAAAATTGACATTTTAAGCAGAAAACTAATTGTGAAAATATGCAGATGAATTGAAAGATTAAAATGGTGAAAGAATTTTGAGTCTTGGCTAAGCCATTTTCAAGGATAACTGCAAAAATGTGAACTTGTTTGTTACAACACCACTTTGAGGTCAGAGAGTGTCATTTTTGTTGCCAGAATGATGCTGCTTGGACACCTAATGACTTGTTCAGGGATCAACAATGGTTGGTAACACATTGACTTTGATTATTTCTGCCAAAGAATTAGGATGCCTTTGATAGATTCTGAACAACTTGATTTTCTTCCTGGCTAATTTGCTTGGTTAGTTTGTATTTATTTTTAATAAAGTTTTTATTCATTTTATCATTATTTTTTCTTTAACTTTTACCACTTATCCTTGTTTTGAACTGATCTTTGGGGAAAAGCCAGCTCTATGGACTACTTTAGCAGCTATGCTGTAGTCTTCGTGCTTATTGCTGTAAATGGATTCTCCAGAGAGCCCTCCCACACACACTCACACACAAATGCATTTGTGCACACATTCCTACACAAATGATTGATTCCTGTGCTTTATGTTGCTTTTAAGAAGATATTTATAAATTAAAATAATTTTTCACATTGCAAGTTCCTGCTCACCAATCAAAAGCTCCCAACCCACCATCATTATCCAAAAACCACCACAGAGACCCATTGTTAAATATAGACAGCAATCAAGAGTCTGAAATGTTGGAATTTCTTTAAAAAGACAAATCTGAACTCAACATCCAAGGTGACATGAGTTGAGCAGACTTTTTTTTTAAACAACAAGGCAGTTTTTACCCAGACTGAACTAAACCCACATTAAACCTTTAATGTTCTCTGTTTGCGCCTGTATCAAAAGTCCAACTTGAAAAGATATTTCTGACGTACCGTGAAGCTTTCTGAATCTATAAGACTTGGCACATTTAAAAGTACATAACGCATACTTTTTTATGGCAGCATTAATGTTAGCACAAGTCTCACTGCAACATGCTGTTGTATTACTGACCCTGCATGTTCCTTGCCTGTTTGTTTAGGAGCTACATGCTGAGCTAGCTGCTAGATGCAGTGTTTGTATTCTGGTAAAAGTTGGGTCTTGACGTTGTGCTGAGAATAGACGTCCATGTAACAAGGGCCTCGTTTTTCAAAGCATGCAAGTTCTAAATCTGTGTGTGTAGGACCTGCCTGTATGCGCAAGAAAGTTGGTATTAATCAAACATATATAACAAATGCACACCTGTATGCAGTGAACAATGATAAATCCTACCTGTTCTACAACCATCTGCTTGTGGAGAAACAGGCTCATTTGCATAAGGAAGCACCCTCAGTTTGCCATATATGGCAAACAACATCTTTTTAAAAAAAGGCCCAGTAGCCTGAATGTAGGACAGCTTTTGAAAAAACAGTGAGCAACTGAGACAGAAAAGGAAGACAGCCTTAAGGAGTAATAAGGTTGAGGGACTGCTAAATCTGGTTCACCCATGAAAACGTATATATGTGAGCAGGTGAAAAACACTGTTAACACAGTGGTTCTTAATATATGCACATTTGGACAAACAAGACAAAATTCATCCGTTTGATCCTGCATGTCAGAATGAGTGCTCATGCACAAAACTGTGTCTGTGCTCTGCTGAATTGAGGCTCAGGACTGGCAACAGTAAGCACAAATTAAACGCCTGGTGGAAATGCACATGATTACAAGATAATGCCGAGTATTCAGAGTAAACAGCTTGATCACATGTCCAACCAGCAGACACATTTAGATTGATAAAAAAAAAAAAATTCCAAGTCTTGTCCTTCGTAGACTTCTCCAGTACAGGATGCTAAAGTGATCTTTTCATTATTCTCATTTCATTTGCAGTTTTCAGAGTTACATGATGTATTTTATCACGAGGCATTGGCTTTGACTGTAGTCTAACTTAATGGGAGGCCTAATAAATTGTTCAAAGAGATAATGTCCTATCTCTCTCCATCTGTCATAGCTTTTAAGTGCAGGGATACGGCAGTGACTAGGTTCATTCTAGGCAATTACACAGGCCAGGACTTGGAGTGATGCTTCAAAGGCAAGAAATAATTATAAAAAAAAAACAAAAAAACATTTGTATTGATTCATTTTAATCTCAAATTAATAAGTTGAATAAACACACACACACACACACACACACACATACATATATATATAGTTGCACGTATAACATTGTTCTGCAGCTGCATGTATAAAAGTGTGTTGGCCCCCCAGTGAACCATGCTGGCGTGTGGCCGAACCAAGTTGCAGGACCCTGCCCTAAAGCCAGGATTCAATTTGGCACTGTGTTCTGGCATTAAAAAACTGCACTTATTGGCCTGATTGGGTCTGATAGGCACACTGTGTGAAGCCATAACTGCTTCACCTTGGGTCTAGTTTTAATTAAATTTAATGCCTGTGTGTAAATCGCGGGGGGGTGTGTGTTATTCGATTTTCAAAACTATGCAAGGTCCAAAGTAGCTTTTACCATTTTTTTTCCCTCTTTCCCTGCAGTTTGCCTTATCTCATGTTAAGCAAAGTAACACGTCCTTCTTTTTCTATTTCCCTCCACCTGATGCTGTTTTCAAGTGCATTCCTCTCCCCAGAGAATACTGAAATGGTGATGACCTAATTTGCATGAGAGGATTTGTAAAAATGGGGCCAGAACCAGAGTCTTCTGCTCGTGTTAATCTTTTAGTGTGTGGTAATGCTGCCCTTAGTCGATTGTGACCTGTGACTGTGCCGTATTATTTTTCCTCTCCTCTTGTCGTTTGAGCCATAAATCCACACATTCACACACAAGCATGACATACTAAGACAACAGTTTGCTAAAGTAAACTCACATAGGACAATACAGGGCCTTGCAGTGTTGGAGGGGCTTCCTGCAGCTGTTATTAATTGCAAATAGGACAACAGCATACCTTATTTTAAGTATGATCTTGTGGTAATATAAAATAAGACAGTTACCGATAACATCAATAAGACACAGCTGCAGCTCCCGCTTGGAATGAGACAGCTGACAGAGTCAGAGAGAAAAAAGGGCCAAAAGTTTTCTTTATGCAGCTGTACCACATCTTCCTCTGCTGAACATTTATGAGACTGTTCAGCCTGACATAATCACTTTGGTAGAATCTAATTTTTTTGGACCACAAAACTCTCATAGATGGATAGACAGACAGGATGACAGACAAAAATAGAAGCAGCTTTAAATTTTGTCCTTGACAATTTCTTTTACAGTTTTGTGAATTAAGTGGCAGCAACAATGATTTATGAATGTAGTTATAAATGTATTCATACAGTATTTGGAGCAACACTTCACCCATTGTTTATCTGAGATGCCATCTTTTACTTACAAGTGATTACTGAATGCCAGGCACTCTGTGATTGGATATTCACATGAACTCACACACATGCACTAATTGACTAAAGCATAGTACATGCAGAAACCATTGAGACACGTTTAGATACGTTTAGATATTCATTTCACCCACCTACATCTTTCTTTACATCTCTCCCACTTTCCTGAACAACCTCTCACCACTCCCCTTTCTGTTTAGCCACGGAGATACCGCATAACCGAGTGTAATCATGTGTGATCAACATAAATGGAGCATGTGAAAATTCACACCACTAAGTATGTGAAAATCAGCCTGAGGACGTGTGTTGTTTGCAGTGAAACCAGAGCTGTCAGATAGTTTAACCTTACAAGAGCCTTGGCTCGCAGCACAGCGAAACCCAAGAAACAGTCTGAGGCACAGCTCAGAACGGCAGCGAGCTTGGCCTAAAGTAGGACAAGAAAACTCTCCAGGCTGGTGTTGAAATTGAAACAATCCCTCTAGGAATTTTCGAATTTGCAACCATATGATTTTTTCAATCCACACTTCATCACAAATATTGCATGGATTTGCAGTTTTATAAATCAACACAGTTTCTGCTCAATACTGTTCCACAATGTTGCAAACTTCAGTTTTCACAACCCGCTGCAATTACAACACAATCACTAGTGTATTCCAAGATCTATCATTGAATGTGAAAGCATATCTAATGTTATTTTTTGTTCATCCCCATATGTTCTCCTCAGAGAATTTGCTTATCAACCAAATACTGTGGACAAATACAGAGAGAATCATTGAATCCTGAGAAGAAAAGTCTGATTTGTCATTAATCTATCCTGTGCTATGCAAAAGCTCCTCATGGTAGCTGACAGGGCAAGAGCCATTTCCCAGACATTCTTGAATTTGGACAAATGAGTACAAATTTTTAATATACAGTTCCCCCAGTGCCTCTAGCCTCAGTGCACCATTTCAAGATCACTTAATTACTATGTCTAGCATAAGCCCTGCCTTTTGATCTCTCTGTCTGTTCCATCCATCATCATCAGTGACAGCATGTAAACATTTAAACCATTTTTAAATGCCCACGAGAGTCAACACTTAGACTACATTTGACAGTTAATACAACATGCTGCAATATTTTTGGACAGAAATGGGTCAACTTTGACATTTTCATTTCTCTGCTGACCTCTGCTAACAGGAGACTTGGTAAATTACTTCAGATTGCCCAATTTTCAGGCCAGGGCACGGCTGTTTGACATTGAGACTGTTACTGGATGATGATGAACATGATTCCTTTTTTAATTGGTCATGAACGAGAACACACTCTTAATTCTCCAAGCAATTCACTACATTTTCACTACAAAATGAAGAAGAAATCGCAAAGCCATACCTGCGTAGAGTCAATTCCAAAGCAGTTAGTTTAAACACAGATGGAATTATAATTGAGAGCAGGGTTCTCTTTTCACAATTTCACTGGACAGTTTTCATCCATATTTAGCATAATTATGCTATAGTTTAGTTTACATTGTCCACATGCTTGTCTCATAAACTGTACTTTTTAAAAACCTATGCAATGGGTAGTTTGTTGAAAACCAAGATTATTCCTGCCCTCTCCATGTCTTGGTACAAAGCAGTGGTGAATGTGGCATAACTCATATTGGAAGGAAGACCTTTCCAGGAGATATTTTTGGTCAATTTCTCTCTGTCACAATGATGCATTCCCCTCACACAGTGAGCTGTGACTGTTCTTGCACTTATTCTGCTATGGCTGCTCGAGTACCCTCACAGAGCAGAAGCCCCACTACCTGCAGTACTAAAGCTTTTGCATTTTAGTCTTTTTTATTTGTCATCTCTGCTTCTGATTTTGAAATAAACAAATATCAGGTGACATGTCAAAGGCCTGTGAGTACACCAGCCCCCTTATCAATCATTCATGGCAAGGTCAGTTTAAACTGGTCCATGTCTTCAACCAAAAATGCATAGAAACTTGACAGTTAAGCGTCATCTCTGCTGAATTACAATATGTGCTTTTCAAAGTGGTCAATAAACAGACTTGATGGTAAACTCTGTCAACTAGAAATTACATTTGGATATTATTAAACTGTTTTCATAATTGCATAATAATTAATAATGACAATATAATGCCTGCCTGAATCATGTTCACGGATATGTTTCTTTTAAACAATACATTTATATTATGCACTGCATTCATAAGGAGGTGTTTGGGGTAGATGGTGGATATACAAAGTGCAGAATTTTAACACCATATTCTAGGGTTTGCATCCAGACTCTTGCAACAGAAGCACTTTTGTTAACGTTGGAGAAAAATTGTCACTTTGAACACATGTTAATAAATAAATTCCATATCACAAGTCACTGCTTACTTTCAAAAAAATGTTATGGAAAACTGATGAAACATGTTTCTCAGCAGAGGAGGTGAACCTTTTACTCATATGTTAAGTATTAAGATTTCAGACTTGCCAGGTCTGTTAATTAATAAAATATTCTCATTTTGTTAACAGAGACCGTACTCCATTTGGAATTATGTTTCCCTCAAAACATATTTGCCGTGGCAAATTTTTTGTATACATACATGATTTCTTTGAGTCTGGGCTGGGATGGAAGACAGCAGGCATTGCTTTTATTTATTTATTTATTTTTTTTTTTTTGAGTTATGTTTTGGGGCTTTTCTTGCCTTTATTAAATAGAACAGCTGAAGAGTAGACAGGAAAGGGGGTGCAGAGAGAGGTGATGACACGCAGCAAAGGGCTGCAGGCGGGAGTCCAACCAGCGGCCGCTGCAGAGGACTGATAGCCTCCATACATGGGGCGGATGCTCTACCAACTGAGCTAAACAGCCACCCCAGGCATTGCTTTTAACTGCTGTTGAAGATTTTCAAGTCAACCAGCATATTTGAAAAGTTCATAGAAGTGTTTCCCAATTGCAGAAACTCTGCTTCTCACTTGAAAACATCTATTCAAAGGGCAACAAAGATGCTCCAGTGATACATCTACTGTAACATCAATAAACAGAAAAAGAGGCCATAAAAACAAGAGTACAGAAATAAGGTTATCAATGAGCTTTACCAATATAAAGAGAACTGTTAGTCCTTGGTATCTTTTATGTGAGATGATACAAATAAAGAGCAAGGTCAGTTTTTCTTTCTTCATGTTGATGCTTAGAGTGTGTGACTGCCAAAATTTTGCATCTCCAGGAAATTGAAATTTACTCTGTGTACTGTACACGCAATCATTTTGTACATTTTTCCCTGGTGTAGTGGAGATAGATCAGTGCAGGATATAGAGCAGGTGTTGTTTCCCCCAGGAGACTGTTAGTGCCTCTTTTTTAACACAGCAAAAGCATAAAACTTAATTGTTACTTCTTTTACCATGGCTCTGACTGAAAAATTAAGTAACATAGCTGGAGATGTACAGGTTTTTTGTTATGTTTTTGGTTTAAATCTTTTGGTCTTATATGCAGTATATGATTTGACTTGGAAATATACATTCATGAAGCTCATCTTACCAAGGAAAAAGAAAATACATGAAAATCATGAGATGAATGTCAGTCAACAAGCTTTATCACATGATGTAGCTGTTTGTTAGACATGCAAAATAAATGTGTTGATAGAGCAGTGATGCATTTACTAACCCTTTGAGTTTTATTCACAGTAGAGACACTGTAGGAACAAGTCAAGAGGGATGATTTTAGCCTGACAAAAATACAAACCAGGTGTTTGATTTGCCAGCAGTCTTAAGAATTTGTAATCCAAATGGGCATATTGGAGCACTGAAGTTTGTTTACCCCACAAGGCGTGACTGAAAAGTCCTGACAAGTGTGGTCTCACAGTTTTACATTTGGACAGCTAGTCTAGCGAGGTATATGTAGAAAAAACTTTAAATCCTAAGTCAGCATTTTATTCAGTTTTACACCATTTTTCATTCCAGCTTTAGTGATAATTGCTGTAAAAGTATCTTCACAATGCAACACGAGTGTGTGTGTGAGGGTGTTGTCCGTTATGAACACAGATTGTCACGGTCAAGGTCACTTTGACTTCACAAAACATGAGCCCTTTCTCAATTCCAAGTATGCCAAGTTCAGATTTACGCACTTGGCAGTTTGGACTTAGCAAGTTCGACTTGGGAGTACAGTCTCTTGAGGACGGGAGGACGCAGGACGGTCATTCTGCAATTGGGGCGGTAGTGTACTTCTCAGCTCGTCTTGGGGTAACATGAATGCTAACCTCCCGGTCATCTTGCTAGCTGGCGAGGTATGCTGGCCGTCCCGTTAGCAGGATGACACATCTCAGAAAACTTTTAAACTACGCACCATCGTGATGAATTGACCACAGATTTTAAGTTTTAATGTCTACATTCTCACATAAAATAATCTTAAAATTACATTCTGTGATACTAAAACTGTAGTACTTAGACACGTGTAACTTGAAGTTGTGGGTCTTCTCCTCTGCCATGGTTGCTACATAATGCATTCTGGGATACGTGGCTGCCCCAAGTCCACACAAGTCACCACCCAATGCATCCTCAATAAAACAGGCAGGGCAAGAACACATCCAGGTATTTGACTGTACTTGGCAAGATGCAGACTTTTGAATTGGAACAGTACTTGGACTGAGACTCATGATGTTTCTCAAGTACACAAGAACACAAGTACAGAGAAGAACACATATTGAGAAAGGGCCATGTTTTTTAACCATGACCTAGGAGTTCATAAATTGGATAAAATGATGTTAAAAAGGATAAAATGATGAAGTGAAAATTAATATCAAAAAGATCAAAGGTCAACTTCACTGTGACATTATAATGTTCTACACAAACACTATGTACAGTAGTCTTTTAAGTGAAGACAGCATTTTTCTCAGTGGAAATTATTTACTGCAGTCTTATAGTTTATATAATTATAACTTCCATCTAGCCAACAAAATACACTCAAAACATTCAAGTGTTCACTACATGTATAATAAGTCTGGACAGACATTTTTAACACATTTTGTTTAGTCGAAAGCCATATTCGTGGCCACTACAAGCATAATAATTGCAGACTAGGTAAAGTCCTGTGGAAAACTGGAAGAACATTAAAGCAAAGTGTGAAAATTGAGTGGGAACCATGCTGACAGACACCTCTATGCATATGTATAGACACTCTACTGCTCGATATCATCTTTAAAAGTTCAAGTTCAAGAAGTTAAATTAAGCTTACTGCACAGGATGTTTTCAGCTAGCGTACGAGCCTTATCTCTCAGTAAAATATGAGACACAGTAGACTAAATGCCTCCCAGTTCGTCTTTTTGTAGGGCTTTTTCACAAGCCTTAGTGAGCAGTTTAATGTGAGCCTTGTAAATGGAGGGCAAATTATCTGTGCATTTTATTCAGAACACACCTACAGAACAGTCACACTTACATTACAATAATTACAAAAATCCCACAAAAAGCTCTCTTGGTTTACATTGCATATAAATCCAGTTTCCTCACTTAATGCTGTTATCATGCCCTTTTTGCTTCTCTCTCTCTGTAGCTATACAACAAGCTGTTTCAGTGATACGAACATGCCACCGCTCAAGCAGATACAGTGAGACATAAATTATTCTGCCCTGGAGGAATGCAGCTACAGAGCTCCAGTGCATATGGAGTAGATAGGATTAAGTGAACCCTGTAAGGGGACAAGTTTACGTCGTGCGTGTATTTACATAGTTCTATATTTTACATGTGAACCTTTTACCCTGAAAAACAGATTATTTAAATGTAAAGGAAAACTCACAAAAGATGATTTTTTATGTCTGCATGTTGTATTTATTTATATTTATATTTCATTTCCTTGTTTTCTTTGCCATTGACATGGCATTACATGAAAGAAATGACTTGAAGAAAAGAAAGATGTAAATTCTGTGTAAAACAAATCATTTGAAATACACAGAAATATTATCATGAAGACACGGTGGATCAGTGTTTAGCACTCAGTGATTATCACCGGTCCTGGGTTTATCATTCCTTATTCAGGAGGTAGTGCTGCATTCACAGAACAAAACTAGCAGTGATGTTGTGAAGGTCAAGGTGAAGGTGTTGTTACATGGGTGTATAGAGTGACCCCTTTCAACACCTGGGACATACATTCAGATACCTGTTTAAAGATGTCAGTGCAATATTTTTATTATATAACTGTTATCATGACCTTTTACTAACCGCTACATATCAGTTTTAGTTGCTTTATCCTTAACCTGATGCATAGCTACACATGAGCTGTTATTGACAGATACTATAGGAATTAGCTTTGGCAGTGAATTTTTAGTAGTTATGTACAAGATGAACTGATAAGGTCCACAAAAATGCCACACATGCAGCATAAAAATTACAAACTTAACACACACTCATGCAAAATGTAATCATTTAAAGCAGGAATATTTTCGTTTTTAGAGGGCTGCAGGGATTATGTAATTTTGTAAGCCAACTGGAAGTTAGCTTCGCTCTGGTTTCCTTGACAAAAAGCCAGATGGATTTTTTACTGGATTTAAGTTCAGAAAATAAGTTTTGTAGCAAACAAAAGTTTATAATATTTGCATTCTGATACTGTATACTTATGACTTTTGACGCATTAAGGCAATCACCAGAAGTTAAAAACTAAGTTGGACTATCAAAGAACTACACCACAGTTGCATGACTTCATATGACCACCACAAAAGCCCTTTTACAGTTGACAAAAAAAAACAAAAAAAAACATTGACAATCATTCACTCCTGGGTCAACTGACTTCCTACGTTCATATGCTCCAACTCTGATCAGCAGTGATGGACACAGGACACGCAGGTAGACACACACATTTTTGCTCCTTTTAGCGGAGAATTGATGACTTGTTGCAAATAAAAGTCCCCCATTATTTTGTTATCTAAAAATGTTTATTTTCAGGCAGCAAATTCGAGAAATGTCAGGTTTTCATTGGCAGTAACTTAACTCAACTGCTGTCCAGCTGAAAGCAAATATGAAATAGTTAAATAAGGCAAATACCTGGAAGTGCAAACAGGTATGCAGGAGAGAAACTAAAGTTTCACTTCGAACAAAAGCACTGAAGGCTGGACACACTGAAACTTCTAAAAATGCCTCTCTCTGCTGTCCTGCACAGACTTGAGCTGAGTCTCAGTTGTCCAGTGAATATTTACTGATGTCTTTTATGTCAGAGAACAAAACATGTACAACAGACCTTATTCCAGGTATCTGAGCAAAAACTCAAAAATCCCACTGACTTTGAGACAAAGAACTGAGTGCTAACATGCTAAATCATTTCCAGATTGTAGGAGTCACCCTGCAGCAATGTATTTGCATTATATTTTAAGGTGCTTCTATTAATTTGTCCATCCCCGTACATTATTTTAATAGTGCATCAAGCTTAGCAAACATTTACGAGAGCTATAGCCATAAATATGAATACTACTATCAGTTTCAGACTGTGGTTTTAGTGTTCCATTGGTATAGTTGTCTAGTCTGTGTTAAATGTACATGATAAAATGTTCATAATTGAGCCCATGTTTCATTCAGAGTGTTCATATCATCAGACGAGAGTGGATTATTTTTATCCTGAACTATTATTTTTTATTTGATGCGTGAGCCTGTGAGCCTGGAGCTCACTGCTCTGTTTTGCTGTAATGGCCACTAGGACTTGTCACTGAGAATAGACCAGAGTCTTGGGCAACCCAGAGAGCCTGCAGCCAAACAAGGGCCATGGGTAAACAGACAAAGAGAAGAGGGAGTGGGGGAGTGGGAGGAGAGATAGGAGGCCAACAGAGCAGGACAAGGAGGGGGGGGCAAAGAGCAAAGGGAGATGGAAAGACAGAGGGTTAGGGAGAAGCTGCAGCTCTTGTGACCTACCTTGGGGTTAGTGCAGTGAGAGAAGAGATCTAATTAATGGCTTTAAGAGGGCCGTTCTCATAGAAACTCCCTGCGGGTTATTACTCACCTCAAGGCTGTAGCCTTCTCAGAGATAGCCTGTGTCCACACGTGGCCCTCAGACACAGTCACACATGCAAGACTCATCAAAAGTCTCTTTTGCTTATCTCATTAATTACAGTGCTAGCTTCATTAGCAATATGAGGCATCAAATGCAAGCAATTGTGAAGTGAAGCATTTTTGTTATTTCTTAAATTAAAATTGTGCTTATTCGCTCTGGGGTGGAATGAATAAGTCTCACCCTCTTAATTGTGGAAAGCATGCACGGTTAAACAATATTCTATCAATAAATACAGCACTAGCTAATGTGGAGGCTTCCCCTGGGCATTCAGAGAGAAAAAAAGTTTTTTCATCTATTAAAGGAGATGAGTGATGCTTTGCTTAAAAATAAACACATCTAAACAATGGAGAAAGTTTTATGTTTTTAGCTGGTTCAGCTGGTTATGGAGAACTTCTTCAGTGGGGTTTAGTAAACACAAATGACAAGTGAGCATCTCTTGGCTCCTTGTACATCAAAGGGAATTTGTGAGGCAATGCTTTGTTTTACCGACAAGTCTCATTTATGGTTTGTGCTGCATCTATGAAAATTTTAGCACTCATTACAAACTCTGGTATTAATGGAATATTAGAAAGAGAGAGGAAGCAAGCTGAGAAATTAGGGTTTGGCAACATTAGTAATCTATACAGAGAGCATAGACAGAACAGTCTGAAATAACAAATCAATCATATTGTGATTACCAGATGTGGCAAACGTACATACATTCTTTACTCAAGTACGAGAACAAATACTTGAGTAAAAAATGAATGAAAAAGTAGAAGTAGAAGTAGAAGTACTAATTCAAATTATTTCCTCAAGTAAAATTGAAAAAGTACAGGGTTTGAAATATATGCAAAGTATAAAGGTAAAAAGGATGACATGATATTTCAGCTACATAACAACTACTTCTGTGCAAAACTAAGTGAGCCTCACCTTTTCTATGCAGTTGGGTCTCCCTCTCTGTTTCGTTGTTGTTTTCATTTTGTTGTGCCTGTTGTGTATGATCCATAAAACATCTTTCAACAACAGGTCAGATTTAATTCTAGCAAATAATGCCACCCACATATGAACCAACTTGGCCAAATCTAACTTTCATAATATTATAAAGGCCCACTCGCAAGTACAAAGGTCATGTATGCCCAAGCAAGCACAGTATGCTCAGTATGTTCAGCATGTTATGTGCAAAAACATTGTGTGATGTGACATATAACTCAGAGGGTTTGGTTATGTATCATTACCCTCTCAGTTGCATTGCTCATTTCAGACCTTTTAACAGCTGTGCCAGTCACAGTGGCGCCTGACAAAAAATGGCTCACCAAAGCAGAGGAGAGACTAGACAAGCTTTTCTAGGAAAATCAGAGTGCTGGATGTTCAGAGAAACACAGGGTTCACAAGATTCAGCACCAGAAATATGCAGCAAAAAGCAGGTGCTCTAATGTGCTTCAATGTCAAATTTGTTCTAGAATGTGAAGAAAATGGCAAGTCAGATGCGGACTCTTTAGCAGAAAAAAACTTAAAATGTATTAGAGTATTTTTCAGGTTGTCTTTTACTTAACTCAGTGGTTGCAAGAGTTAATGTAATGTAATGTAATGATGAGGCATGCATAATTCAGTGCTTCAGAAACACACAGCACATTCTGTAAGTCTGCAGCTGCAGTCCGATAGTTGTAAAGATTTAATCAACTGACACTGAAGGCACTCATAGATACAGTCACTTCTGGATAATATTATTGGAGACAATGACCCATCCAGCTCAGTACAGACTTCCTTAATCACATGAAGAATTATATTTTCAAGTGTACTAATAGAGTAATTAATATCAGAGTAAGGGAGGCAAACTCAACACAAATAAAAGGGATTTACTTATTTCAGTGTAGGTTTGTGTGCTACTGCTACTAGACCCATCACAATTATGAATTGCAGCTTCTTTAGAGGTATGGTTTATGTATGGTTTTATAACACTTGCAAGTGCAATTGCAGGTCAAAACAAAAGGAGTTCAAAACAAATAGCCAGCTGTGCCACTTAAGACTCAGTTGTCCACTTGTTGGGATCATGGACATAATGAAAACATCAGGTATAAGAAAGTTTTCTGCTATAGGTTCTTATTTAGAGCTCAAATTTAAATTTAAGATCTAGTCTGTTTCACATTAGATCTAGACAATTTCCAATAAAATGTGTTATATTTGTTAATTTATGCATGCTTAAATGTATTCTTGAGATTGTATGAAAGTGTAAACATGCATTATTATAAAACAAATGCAACAGAGTGTGGTCAGAGTCTCACGGTGGAGATTAGTGCCATTAACGTGTCAGGAACAGGGTGAGTTTGTTCCTTTTTTGTTATGAACAGAAAAACAGAAACAGCTGGATGAGTATCTGTCTGCAGGTCAGACTTAATCCCCTGCATAGCAAGTAAGACACAGGGACACACTTAATTTGTGAGTGTGTTCTTCCACACTGTGTCTACGAAATGCAAGCAAAATAATAACATAATGGATTAGTGCTTTAATGGAGCATTGACATGGGGAAAAAAAGAATTGTTTTCTGTTTTACCCGTATTTGTAGCTTTACATGTTGATATCTTAAAATAAATTCAGCAAAAAGGTAATTACCAAAAAATAATGACATTTTCAAAAATAAGTTAATCACACAGCAATTCACTGCCTCAAAGAGCATTAACCACTGGACTCACTTGCTTGATAACTTCCAAACCTGTCAGCTGAATGACATCTCTGGTAATAGACAATCCTTCATTCTGTGTTTCAGGCATGTATTCATCTAGTCTCCTGTCAAGTTCTTGGAAGCAGTAGGTTTTGGGGCCATAGGAAGATTTTTAACAAGGCTCTTTTTGAGCTTACCGCCTCTTATACTGTATTTCATGTCTGATTCTGAGAGAAAAAAAACAAAAAAAAAAAACTGTGAGGTGGGCGGTGCTCTGTCAGACATCCTTGGTTCGGGAAATAAAAGTGCCGTTAATTTTTCCCAAAGACAATATTACTTGACACACAGCTGAATCTCTTCTAGAGCTTGAATCAGCATGAAACTCTCCTGGTTGACTCCCAAGTAAAAAAAAAAAGATAAACAAATGCAGTAGAAAATATCTGGTTCTTTGATCAGAAATTGAAGGTACAGTATGTGTACATAAAAACTTTTCAGGAAGAAGAACTCGGCTCCCAAAGTTCATTTCGGCAATCAATATCCAATCACTGAGCTTAACATTCTGTTATGTGTGAAAGCTAAAGATTACATTGCTGATTTCAGAATTTTGAATGAATTAAAAAACTTTGCTGCTGTCTTTTGTTCCTAACTGCAACGTGAAAGAGTTTTGGATTCTCTGCCATTCTGGTGCATGCCTCTGTTTGGCTCCCTCTGGCTTGCAACAGCAGCTGAGGTTCATGGATGTTGTAGTGTTTTGAGCTCTCTGACATGACAAAATTATGGGGAAAGGCTGTGTTGAAAGTATTAAAACTGATAGTCATAGCATGAATGAATCAACAACAAATAGATATTTCAAATGGAAATACAGAAGAGAAAAGTGGCCCTTCCCACTTTGCAGGGTAAACTGGGCAGACTGGACAGTTTGGGGCTGACTAACAGCACAATAGACAAAAAGGTAGGCTTCAAATAACCTTTAATATCCACTTATTAGGCACACTGTGAGGCACACTCTGTAACACAGGAGCAGTTACTCAACCTCCTCATCTCTAAATGTAATTTTAAAATATCCTATATTCGAGCCAGTGCTGTATATCCATCATTCAACCTAGAAACAAATTTTTGTCATGTCGAAGCCACCACAGTGCTTTCTCCTTTCAATTTAGGACTATTTGGTGTCTATAAAGCCTCAAATTATCCATCTGCTGTTTCCATCATGAGGGACAAAAACAGATTTATCATAAAAAATGAATGCATGAAAATGATAACACTCACTTCATTATAGCCAATTGTACAGTATAATAATGACACACGGACCTGATGTTACATATCACTTCAAAATTGTGTTGTTTTGGCCTCATGTTTATGAGAAAACCACTCAAATTGCAAACTCATGATCTAATCACTGTTTTTATCTTTTTGAAAGGGCAGTTAAGTGTAGACAGTGAAGTAGGAGAGACTGAGAGTGGTCTGTCAGTGTTGATCTGAGGTCACGCCAAGTTATTAACCCCTCCGCTTGAATCACTCTGTCACGGGTAAACAGCCAGGAGTAAATAATCGCACTCTGCTTGCCCCCTTCTCACCTCTGACCAATTGACATCTGCTTGGACAAACTTCCAGCTGCTTTTTTTCTCTTAACATCACACATAGGTATTCTTCTAAAATAATACACAGTCGTGAGGTCTTACCGGGGAAGTCCCCTGGGTTGTTTGTCGACAGGCCATGCATCCATAAATTTCATCCCCTCTATTACAGCACCTGTCCACACCGCATCTGACATTTTAACCAAGGGCTCTCCAGAGACACCTTCAAAAGGTGATTTATCATGAAATATGGATACAGCTAAAACAATAAATCAACGTTATGATATGCGTTGTTGAAAAGATATTGAATTAGATGGGAGACGGATGTCATGCTCCCACTTAAAACTATTAAACAGTTTTTAATACGTATCAGTAAGTATTCCGTTTCTCTAAAGAATATTATAAGGTTCAAGTCGCAGATTTCGTAAAGATGCATCAAATTTAGTAATCATCATCAGCTACTGGTATTTTCAAGGACACACAGCACTGGCATTAAACTTGTTAGTTGGCATTCTTATCCAAAGCCCCTTATATTATCTTTCTAATTTAACAATTTTTTACCACATTAATTGATCTATAACAAACTTTTTGCAGGGCAAAGTAACACAAAGTGGACAAACATTTGAATGTTTATACTTGGTAACTTGGGTAACTTTTTTGTTAAAGTATACTAGTATTTATGGATGCATGATAATTATCCAGGGTGATAAAATGTAATTGACATTGGGAAATATATATTATTGTTTATTATTCAGATTATGAAATTATTGCTGATAATTTGACAGATTATGTCCAATCAATTAATTTGATTTGTTATGCAAAATGCTGTATGAAAGCCAAAGTAAAGTATATTTGTGAAGATTTTTGATGAACTTTACCAGAATAAAATAAATGAACATTTGAGGAGTCAGAAGTGTTCTTTGTTTTTGTTGTTACAGTGACGTTAGTTAGATTTGGTTTGGTCAGAGCAGTTGGATATTAAATCATCCATATTTGCATGTTAGTCTTTCTTGGTGTGCAGGTAATTATTGTTTTACAGGTTCAACTGAAAAAAATCCATATCATGCATCCCTAATAAATTAATACCCATACCATTAAGTCATTAATTAAATTATTACGTGGTACAGATGTCTGTCATATAAAGCTCTGTGTGTCATTTTCAGTCAAAGATTTGAATAATCCAACTAAGTTTTCATGTAGTTAAAGGGGATTTGGTTACATTACTATAGTCGTAGCTTTTTCCTTTAGATGGTGCTATTGTTCGTCTCACACCAACCTACTAAATTTTAAATGCCGCCGTGTGACATCTGAGCCAAAAGCTTAAACATCAGGAGTTGCTGTGGGTAGAGTGGGAGTGGAATTATCACAGGCTTCATGAAGTCTGTCTTCTGGCTGTCATGTCTTCTTCTTTCTGGCAGAACTGTCATCCAAAAGAGCTTTAACTCTACTTTGCCTCCTTTGGCTTTGAGTACAGAAGTTGCTATTCCTTTGTGAGGCTAAATTCAGAATTTGTGTGTCCATTTTTTCTATATTATTATATATTATATTTGTATGCATGTGTGTGTATGTTTTAGTTTGTGTTGGGGACGATGGGGTTGTAGGCCTTCCCCATATCGTAAATCAAACATTGTTTCAGATACAACCATACTAATAGATGTTTTGACTCTCTGGCAAGAACAATCTATGTTTTGTGGCATAAATTTAGAATGAAAATGCTGGAATGAAAGACAGTGAAAAACTACTTTCCAAATAATTGAAAAATTATAAATCCAGTTATTAATACATGGCCAACACCAGAAATGAAACAGTTATTACCAAAGTGTCATGCCTGAAGCATTTAAAGCAGCACACTTTTATTGTTTGTGGTAAAAACAGAAATAACTATAAACAAAACTCTGTATTACTAGCAAGTGAGAGAGAAGTAGCTGTAATATAAGACTTATTGATTCTCCCTATTGACCTTAAAGCGGCGCCGAAAGTGATGGATGGTAGATGTTTGACAGGGAAATGTGAATGTAGAGGAAGTAGTGGCAGAGAGGAATTGTGTTATGAAGATACCTCACTTGCCCTTGCTGAGATTTGCTTTGTTTATCCCAGCCTGTCCCACTCAGAGCCCGAGCCATATTCCATTTGATTTCATTGTACTTTGCTGTCTCCTAAATGGAACACTAACAGGAGAGAGTGAGAAAAGAAGAGAGAGAGGAAGGGTGGTACCATGACTCGGCAGTGCAAATGCAATGCAGGAGCTATATAACTGATAAACAGAGCCATCTCAATTGTGCTCAGTGAAGCGGTGCGATGATAACTGGATCATAACCAGATGATCTGGCTCCGTTACAAATGATCCACCCTCATTTGGAGCTGCACAGGCCTGGCCAAAATGGCTCCTTAGCTTTTGAACAGTGTCTCACATCTTTCCAATTATTATGTTAATTGATGCATGGGCTGCTTAATACTTCAGAAATTCTGCGGAAACACTGATGCCCAATGTTCTAAGGTAAGAATAACAGTTTAAATCAGCAGAATCAGCAGAGACAATCCATGCTCTGTGTGCCCAGGATCTTGGTAATTTCTCCTGTGTGCTGTGTGGTCTCATAAACAGATTATCTGCTGTAGGATCTAATGAACTTTGGTCATCTTGTAGGAGTAAAGTACTCATTAGTTCATGTATAGAATATAAAAAACATGTAGGGAGTAGAAAATTTGATATTTACATAAATGTTTCTCCATGACTACAATGTAGAAGGTAGCTACTGTTTGTACCACCAGAGGGATCAGATGAATCTGCCAAATTTATATTTTCATTTACTTTGGCAGACATGTCTGGTCCTCCTTCCATTCAGACAGAATTCCACCATCCTTGGATCCAGTTGGGCCAATCACAACCGTTTATTTAAAATGGGTTGGGGTCTGTACAATGATTGACAGATGATTTGAAAAGTCACATGTCACAAGTTTTGCAGCTTTGATTAGTTATAGATCTATTTAGTTGCATCCAATCAGCAGGTCCATCTACGCAAAGCCTCAGGCTCATGTAACTCAGCTTATATTGTCAAACTAGGCAGTGTTTAATGTCAGTCAAGATTATGTTACTGCAATTCCTATATCTCACCTAAAATGTTTTCAGAAACATTTTTTAGTGTCCTGTTTACCTGTAATACAAGACAGTTAGCAGGTGACCACCATTTTGTACTCCCCTCTCAAACACAAGTAAAACTTAAACGAGGGAGTTGATTAAATATGGATTAAGATTATATTATTTCATTGCATATATCTCACCAACTACCGCTACATCACACATTTGATTGCTCTGATTGGTTGTAGGTCAAGTTTCATAGCTCAGAATGGTTGTAGTTCTAAGCAAATGTGTCCACAGGCATTTTGTCTTGTACATGTTGGTAACACCCCTTGGAAATCGAAAATGAACCGAGCAATAGCTTGTGTTTCGTACAAGATAGCAAACATTATAACTGAATATCTTGGGGTTATAGACTGCTAGTAGGACAAACAGACAACTCGTTAGGCTCTGATTTCATAGATAAAAGTATCATCAGATAACTGAGAAAGTAACTGGCACATTCATTGATAATAAATGTAATCAATTAGTTGTAGCCCTAGACACACTTACCTATACCCTCCCTCTCATTCACACACACATGAATACACACAGAGGATGTGAATCTTTTCTTAGACCCAGTTTAATTCCTTTCCTTGTACTTTTGTCATTGTTAGTGCATTTTTTCACAAGTCTTTTGTCATCCTTGATTACAGTCTCATTTTCCAGGTCAGGTCACTGCTTCTAAAATCAGTACTCTTTATTAGACCATACAAAATGATGATATTGTCATAGAGGGCTTGTACAACACTGTCTGCTTGCCAGATCATGGGTTATTTTTTAATCAGCCTCCTGCCGCTTTAGAAGTTTCCCATTTTGCCGTTTTCAAGTGAGTCACAATGGAGTGATTAATGAATAGATGCATTGTTGGATTGATTGATTGGGCCGTTTTATTGAATTAAATTAAATTATTTTATTTTGTCAACCAGTTATATAACCAAGCAATGTTGAAATCTACTAAATATCTCACACGACAGAGTAATCCTGATAGGCTTTGTGCTAAAAATGCCACAGCAGTTGCCTCACCTATTTCTGGTCAGCACTCAGAAGGTCGGTCATATTGAAAACATGACCCTCTTCTCTAAAAGAGGCCTTTTGCTTTATAAAATAATGGCTTTGCTAGCTTTATTGATAGTAACAACTGAGAGATCATGTAAAACAGAAAGGTTTCTATCATTAAAAGTTACAATTCATTGTGTTTTGCAATGAGAGAATTGCAAAATCGACCTTGTTTTGGATTTCATTGTAGGAAGTTGGCTGCAACCACCCCGTAATACCCTTCTGTGTCGTACACGGTCCTGCTCACTTTGTGTAAAGATGTGAATACCTGTCATCAGCAATCATGAATAATAGTGCAATAAAGGAAACAGCTGTGTGGACTATTCATTCATCAGCAGACATGAGCCAGAGAGGCAGAGACACTATGGAACAAAAGCTTTGTTGGTAGTGTTCATGCAGTACTCCGTCCCTTTTCCTTCTCGTTGTCATCTCTGTCTTCTCTTCCCCTCCTCCTGCCTCCTCCTCTTTTTCTTCCTCTATGACATGTCACATATACTGCAAAATCTTAGACTGAAGTCACAGTAATGCTATGGGAAGATGTACCCCGCTTTTGCAGCAATGCTCATACCTTTTAAATGAATTTCCATTTACAGTTAATATCATGAGTCATAGTATAAAGCCAATGAAGACATTTTGTCCTGGCACATATAGGCATATCGGGCTTTGATCTTTCAAAGACTGCAAATGGTATGTCTTTATGATCTTGTACCATTTAATTTCATATTGGGTCATTGCTTTTTATGCTGCCAGAAGAGTGTACCGTAGAGGAGATATACAGTACTTTAGCAGAGAGATTAAAAGACTATATTTAAAGCAATCTTTTATGTCATAGCATATGGGAAACAAAATCAGTGAATAAATAAATGTGTGGACACAGTGGAAATTCCAAATTAAACCTCAGATTTTGTAGACTAAGACATTCTAAAAGAATGAGTCACACATACTGTCTTCTTGGTATTTCCCTCTTTAACAATGAAGTCCTCTTGTTTGCAGAACCTTTTCGTTCCATGCAGTTTGACTCAGGCTCATCATATTTCATGTATTCTTCATCCATTAAAACAAAAATGCTTTGATCTGCTCTGATATTGATCTTGGATATCAGCTTGCAGCATCTGTCGGAGTCATTAAAACATCTTCAGTGAAGGTAGACAGTTAAGGTCAGCAAATTCAAACTTTGGTAATGGTTCAGAATAAAGTTGATCAATAAGAAGATTGCATGCTGGTAATAATAATAATAAAAAAAACACTCACCAAGAAGAGGACATTCCCACACTACCTGCATTTTTTGAGGTTGTCACCATGGCAATGGCAGCTCATGTAGATGCTGCAGCCGATAGCTCCATCAAACTTTGCTACTTTTTTCTTTTAATCTCTTACCGTTTCAGCTGTATTATTGAAACACATTTCACCAGTGACAGAAATACAATTGTAGGCACTGGAAAAAAGAAGCCTGGTGTTTGGATTAAAGAGCAGAAGACCTTGAGACAACCATCAATGCACATTGTATCTTTCAACCATGCGGTCAGATCAGCCGGACACACCACCGCAGACCTCCTCAATGGGAGTGGAGCTGAGCGTGAATAAAAGCCATGCTAATCTAGCTGGGCCAGTGTCTGGTCAGGAATTGAAATTGGATGATGAGCGACAGGAAGCCAGAAACATTTGTGCCCACATACTAAATTGACCTGCTCCATCACAACATCCCACATCAAGGTGTTGCACTTGATTGGCCATTTTCTGAGCCAGCAGGACACAACATGCGAGACTTGTTTCTTTTTGTTTACATTGATGTTTCTTGCACAAATGCAGTCAAAGTTGATGGACAATGTTTCACAAGTGTTGAACTTTATAAATGAAAATATCACACATATTATTATCACCATCTGTTCACATTCAACCTGATGTAATGTTCAAGAAATGCACTACAGGATTATCTCTTTGCTGTAAATGTATTTATGTGAATGACTGTATTTGTTTTTCTGTTTTGTTTTATTTTATTCATTTTATAATTTATGCAAATTTAGTCTGAATTTAATTTGTTATCTGTACTTATGTTGAAGGAACTGCAACTTACATTTTGTTGTGCAACTCTGTGTTGTGTAATGATGATAAATAACCTTGATACCTTGACACTTTTGGATTGTATTTGAGTGGCCTTGCTGAGAACATTCATGTCATTTTCAAAATTGCTAATTGTTTTCCTCTGTTTCCTCTTGTTCTCATGTGCTGTTTGATGTGAACCTTGGAATCACCATAACAGGTAAGTGTCTATTTCACTCATGTGTGTTTATTCGTCCATCCATCATCTCTCTATACAGGCAGTGTGCCAATCTGTAATTCACTTATTTATTATTTTGTAAACTGGTGTTGTGTCATACATCAGTAAAACGATACACAGAAAATGGAGCTAGTGGGTGGTGTTTTGCTAACATTTTTAAAGAAAAGTTTAATTCCTGAGTGCTTGTTTTTTCCATAAGCATGCACAGTCTCTGTGTGATATTTGCCAATCATTGTTATGACCAGACCCACACTGCATTAAACAAAAGTATCTGCCAAGTAGATTATACAGCTTCTTCAATCTAAAGTCTTCTCTCATAGATGTTGATTCCACTGGGCTGGAAGCAACTCATACACTGCACCAATTTCCATTGGGATTGTTAGATTTTCTTCAAAAACATATGCCTTCCAAATACCGTAATCACATAACACTTTTTTACTCTTGGGGGACTTAACCAATATGACCCAAATGCTGTTGAATTCATGCAGTAGGCAGTATTTGGGTTGTTTTCTCAAGAAGTTGTGTAGTTTTTGAAGAATTATTTAGGGGGGATCGAGAAATGCAGTAACATCTAAATTATAAAGCCTGAATATTTTCAAGAGTTGAAGCACTTTTTTGTTCAAGAGAGCTTAAGGGCTCAGCCTCACAGCTTGACAATCCTTGGAGATGCAAAGAGCCCTCTTGCAATATTCTGTGTTTAGATGCACACAAAATAAAAAAAACAAAAAGGAAAAAAAAAATGTAGAATTGTACCAAGAAAGAAGTGTCTTGAGGCTCTTTTCCTCATGTCTTTTCAAAAAGGTGAATTCTGAGGGAAATCTATCAGTAAAACAATTATTTTTGTAAATAAATTATACAGTCATAACATGTATATGCATCCCATCAATCACTCTGACAGCACCAGAAAAAGATGAAAATGTATTAAAACAACCACATAAAATATTTGTCCCTAATCTGAACAGTCCTTCACCTTGAGCTGTGAACAGACATGAGAACTTGTTTAAACATTAAGGCAGGACACCCCGCTAACAGTGACTGACTACAGTGAATTTGTTGTAGTTAAGAAACTGTTTTAAAAGAAAGCTACACTGCTGTTATTTTGAATGTTGGTGGATCATGAATATTGTCTCTGTTTTGGAAAGCTCACTCTGAACAAACACACCCATTTGCCATGACAAACCCACTTGTCATTTTGCAGTGAGTTTTCCCTTTATTCAAATTGTTCCAAGAACACACAGCTTCTGCCATCTTGGCTGCACACGGTGTTCAAACTAGAGGCTATAATTAATTAATTAATTAATTAATTAATTAATTAATTAATATTGCAAACATTAATATGGGAATGTTATTTTGTGTGTATATGAATTTGCAAACACATTATCTTTACCATTATGTTGCTCAACAAGCAGCATCTATTACGAAGCATTTCATGAAACACTGAAAAAATTGCAATGTTAATTATGCTAACTGTCTGTTGTTAGCAGTTTTATTAGCCACATTTTAGCCACTGTACAAAATGTGCCAGCAGATCATATACTGTTACTTTCTTGTTTACTCATGGGCTTTAGCTGCACCCACAACACAAATTCCCAAGTGCAGCTGTTGCCTCAAGTTTAACTGGAGAGAACTGTGTCATCATATACACATCAAAACTGTCTGTTTTTCATCTCGACTCCTTTGAAGAAGTTGACAGAGACTGTGATTCTGGAGCTGACATTTATGCTGGTGACAGCAGCCTTCAACAAATGAATCAGCTGGCCCATACAACTATGTATACTTAACTAGTGCACCCCAATTGCTCATTTTTTCTGTTTTTTTTTTTTTTTCAACCTAATCCAGTAAAATTGAAAATGTGCACCGGAGAATTCTAAATTGTGAGGAAAAGAACATATAAATAATGAACCAGAGACCAGGGTTAGTCAGGTTTTTGTATGGAAAATAAATCAGATTTATTCAGAGCCCCGGAATAACATGGTTGGTGCCAATGTGCAGAGAAAGGCTGGTTTAATGAGAAGTACAGCAGTCAGGCTTTATGATCAGCACTTTGCTATTTGATAAGCACATGTCAGGGTCATGTAGAGTTTCAGTGTCACGCTTGGTGCTGGGTGTGGTTGTAACTGAGGTTTCATAAAGGAGGCATACTAATGGTTTTAGATAGAAAATGCAGCATTTCATTATGATTTTCTGACACACACACACACACACACACACACACACACACAGAAACACACACCAGTGTGAGGAAAGTCATTATATGAGTAGAGCATGTTGGTCCTCTTTGATGTTTCCCTGTGTCTGATTTAATGTCAATTTTTAAATCCTGCGTTGACACATAGAGATACATACACATAGGTTCATAAAAAATACATACATTTCAGCTATCACCATGTGTTTTTGCAGTAGACATCTGGTAGGTATGTGTTTTTCTCCATAGGCCACCAGTATTGAGGTGTAGGGAAAGGCTCTTCTGTTTTAAACATACAGGCCTCTGTGTCTGATAACAGTTTCATCTAACCAGAGATCTGAGGTATAGCTGTGTTGTGGACAGTAGAAAAGCTGTAGCTGTAGGGCTTGAAAGCAGAGCTGGTCTTCACAAGTTTACGTCACTGCATTTTTGAGTGACAGCAGGGTTAGGGGATTATAGTTATTCATCATCAAATTATGAGATGGTGTGTACATTAGTAATAGGCTTTCTTTGTGCTCAGAAATGTGTTACCCTGATATGTACTAGTGCTATAAATTGAGGGGTCTAATATGAAATAGGCTGATTAGCAACAATACCTGTTAAAACAGGCAGTTAGAACAGCGGTATATTCTGTGAAAGATTTATGGTTATTTTAAAGTGGAAATACACAACATTTAGGCTTTAACATGAAGATATAAATCTAGATTTCACAGTGTAATGAATAATGACAGGGCTGCCTGAAGCTTGCCAGTCAGTGTGCATTACAATAATAGGATCAAACTGATATAACCTTACAAAAATGTACAGGGATAACATTTAAATGAGGAATTCTAAATAGTTTTTTTTTTTTTTTTGTAGCTGGCACACTTAAAAAATATCCACATGACCCCATACGCTGATGGTTAATCGGTGAAAGACAGTGAAGTCATTTGTGGTAAACAAGTTCTAGCTCTTGTCGTATAGCTGTGTCATTGTACACAGAGTAATGCAAAAGCATGATAGGCTGTGAACTTCACAAACCAAGTCTCGAAATCCCGCAAACCACAAAACTTTCTGTGATGGAAGTGGAGATGGGTGATAGAAACGCAGTGCAGGTGTGAATTGTCAAATCCAGTTTAACTGACAAAAGTAAAGTTAGATAAAGTTAACACTTTATCAGCTGAAGTTAGAGTACATGTTAGTTGGTGTTAAATGTTGTCTTGAATATGCATCTTTATTGACTCAGATCTTGTGGGCAAATGAATAAGTTCCATTGCAGTACACTGTGCAGTTCCAGTTTGCACATAAAATTCATAGAAAAGTTTTTTCCTCTAGGGCTAAGACTAGGTTAGAGTTTGGGTCACACAGTCCAGAAAGATGCACCAAATAAGCAAGTGTTGTTGAATTACTTTTCTGTTAAAAATAAGTGTTAGAAGAGAAGCAGCTTGGCTGAAATAGATGAATTGTAGTCAGCGTGTTGACAGTTAATGTTTCTTCTCATACACTCAATACATACTGGGAGTCATCTAATATTCTTCTCATGAAAGATCATTTCGGAGGCAGTGCTGTGAACTGGTGAGTCAAAGTTGTGAGATTGTCATGAATCCCATTTGGTTACTTATTGTTTAGACACTCCATCACAGTCCTTACAGGGATTTTGAATAGCTTATCCTGCTTCTATTATATTCAGTGGATATCAATCTCCCACACTGGGGCCAAGTCTAAAGTAAAGAAATATAGAGCCTGCCAGAGCCTATCAGACTATAGATTCAATCGAAGGGGGCCCTGAATAGTATCCCTGCAGATTTGAGGCAGCTATTTCTTTTTTGTATGGAGGGGGTCCCAGAGGGGTGCTGTATATTGAGTTTGTTTTGAAAGTGATGCTTCCATTAGATGGGAGTCAGTCATCTGGTTCAGTGGTAACGCTGGCTGAATGCCTGATTCAGCATCACTCTCTGGGCAAGTGTGATGGGACATTGCACCATTCAAAGATGACTTGAACATCAAATAATCCAAAACAGTAGATGTTATTTCTATGGATACTTGCATTTATTTTGAACCATACATTCCTGCAAGTTAAAAAATAATTACATCAGTTTATCTTTAATGTGATATTGGTGTTGATATGGTTGCCTCTTGCTTTTCCTCTTTTGTACTTCAGGGTTACACAGTAGATTATTTAGTTACATTTAAATTGAATGTGCTTTACTCTACCGTATCTGCATTTACATTTAGAGGCATAACTGACACCTCCTCTCCTCTAGTCTGTGCTGTAGTAGAGGAATAAGACCTGAAGTAGCTTCCAGCTGCCTGTTCCTCTTTGATATGATATAATCAGTGTGCATGATGTGGTGCTTGAGCCTGGGAATAAACACATTAATAAACATTATGCCATAATAACAAATTCAAAGGTGCTTATTGCTTTGAGTCAGGCCCTAATTAAAATCACTTTTTGTTAGTGTTGTGCATCCATTATTTAGAATTTCTGACCTTTTTTTCCACTGACAGCCAGTCACTCTTCTGACTTGTGCATTATAAAACAGATTAAACCATGGCCTTTTCTATTGTTGATTTGCATTGCATATATAATGGATTAGTAAAACCAAATGGAGTCATCGTGGTCTCATATGGCCTATCTCATTAGGCTGGCCATTCAGCCAGAGCCCTCCCTTTGCTAACTCAGTTCAGACAAAATTGGTTTATTATGCCAAATGCAAGCTTATCCAATGCAGTCCTTGTAACTTCAATAGATTTTCTGAACCCAGAATAGCTGGCTTATGTAAATTGTGCCTCCACATTCACAAAAAGATATCAAAACAAGTTATGAGACTGAAGTGTTATTTTTGAAGCAAACAAGTGAATGAATGGATGAATGGATCATTAATGCAGACACAGACACTGATCACTGGGGGGGCGAATACAATCTAGTATCATGATTTTTCTTTTGATGAGTCCTGAATTGATTTTTATAAATGAATAGCTCTTTTAGCTCAATGCTAATATATAATGGGAATTGCCATTAATGTGCTAATGAAAATTAGCAAACAGTCATGGTACGTAACATAAAATATACACTTAGTTTCAGGGATATATTTGTTATGATCTGTGGAAACTAAAACCTGCTGAGTTAACATTGTTAACCCAATGTGCAGCTCTTTCTTTAACACTCCACACTGACCTACAGCACCCTCAAAGGGTCAAAAACTCAAACTCAGAATTCCCAATGGGTTTAAAAAGTACAGCCAGGGGCTCTATTAATCTTGGCCAAACATCTTTTATTCATTATTTTCTTACCGTACTAGTTTGCTGAGCAGGAACAGCTAAATGTAGCAGTTTACTTCAAAAAGTATTTAGTTTACTACTTTTACATGCAGAATAACAATAATGCTGCTGAAATTAAACCCAGAAAGACTGACTGACATGTGATGTGCATTGTTGTTGGAAATGTCAGTCATCATATACCGTCTCTAGAAGTATAAGATTCTTTTCCAGGGTGTAGTGTTAAGAAAGCAAACAAAAATGGCAATAAATTATAATGTCAAATCACAATAAGAATTGCAATATATATTGAATCAATACCCAAATATCGTGAGATAAGTGTATTGTTCCAGCCCTGATGAGCACCCAGAGTGAAATAACTGAAGGTCTAAATACTGTACAGCTCTGTGACCATGTTGGCTATGAGTCGTGGTCAAGGTCTGCACCATCATTCACAAGAGCTACCTCTACAACCTTCTCCCTTAATTCCTCTCCTTAAAAAAAGGTGCCGCTGTAAATTTGGTATGCTCTGAGTCAGCACAAAAGCAAAGCCATGAAGCAAAAACAGGAACACTCTTCTTCACACCACAACCTTTTCCACAAGCTCTGAGGTGCCCAAAGATTTGTCTTCTATCAGATGTCTGTAATAGGTGCAATAACATAAAAAGATGAACAATATAAATTTCAATTATGAGCCTTTCAGAGTTTCACACAAGCTGTGCAGTGAAGCATACACCACTGTGCCATACAGCACACTGTTTTGTCTTATAAACAATGGACAAATCATCTCTCTATCTATAGCATCTTATCTATGTACTATATCTATCTGCCTCTTTGTCTGTTTCTCTGCAGTCAGTGCCACAGTGTCACCTCTTACTGGTAGGACAAAGAGAGTATGAGCACGGTCTCTTGGCAATTGGCAGTTACTCACAAGTCTTAATTTATAAGCAGATCTGATTGTTCCCTTTTTCAGTAATCATTATCATTAGAACTGTATTTTACCTTAAATTAAGGGGTAGAGAAGACTAATTGATTCCTAACCCCATGTGGTCCACCTATTATTTATTGTTTATGTGAAATTCTTTAGACAGTGGAAAAGAGAAAGAACAGTCATAATTGTATGTTATGATAAATGCAGCTGTATATTAGACTGGATGATGTAGCTAAAAATGTATTACAATAAAATGTTTCATGTCAGTCAATATAGATAAGAGTTGATAACTTGACTTCGATGATCTATTTTCTTTTTGTAAAAGTCACGACACAGTAGGCTGATTTTAACCATTGTATTTATAAATTATAAATAAATTATAAATATTAAAAAAAAACAATCCTGCCATAGTGGCAAGCTGACCTGTCCTTTTTAGTTAACAGTTTTCTCACTATCTACACTCATTTTGTCACTCCATGGTGTTTCTGTTGTTGTGTCACATGTTGATGAAGGATCTGAACAACAAACCTGTTACATGACTGGCTGTTGTAGCACCCTCCATCATTATGAAAAGATATGATGAGCTGTGTATGAACCAGGGCTTATCAGTATGTGCTTTCATGGCTGTTTGCATTTAATGCATTTAAGTGAAACTGTTAAATATCACATACATATCACTATTGTTTTATTGTCCAGGTCTATATATTTAATGGAAATATGGAATGTTTACAAGCAAGGTGAGATTGCGTTATGTCATTCACAGTGTAATGTTACATAAAGCCAAACACTTTAAGGTCAGATCAGCCAGAAGGTAAAGTGAACATTTGACCACTGGAGTCAGCCAATGTACCAACCTTTCCAAATTTAGCTGAAAGCTAGTTAGCAATGGATGCGCATTGACCATGTGTGTAAGAGCTTCTGTGTGTGTTTGTGTGGCAGCTCAGCCTCTGAAGTGGATTCAAAGAGGCGGGATATGCGCAAATTTTTCACTCAATGTCAAACACCTTGTTGTTGTGGGTCAGGTTGTGCAGCTGTGGCTGAATTCACATCTTTTCAGTTCCATTCACTGTGTTATTATACTCTGTATTTTACATTGACACTATATGCAATCAAAGTGCTCTTAAAATTCACCTTGCTTTCTGTCTGAACACCCACATTTTTTTATACTAAGCTGCCAAACAGTGGTGAAGACAATCTGAAAGATGTTACTGTAGAAAGTAGTATTAGAATATTTTATGTCATGTATTTTTCTTTGTGATTTCATGACACAAAAATGAATTTAAGTAATCCTGACCTGACAAACATTTCTAGGGCATATTGACAAATCCCATAAAAGGTCATATTTTTTGCATCAAATCTAGATTTCTTTTAATAATATCTGTTGTCACTGTGTGTAATTGGATTCAGATTCCATGCCTTACCTATCTGTCTATCCCCATTTAGCCTAATTCTGTGTTTCTGTCTTCTATCACAGTGACTCATAAGCAGAGTTAGTCAGTGTTTGTAATGCCAGTTTTGCTTTACAGCCTTGATAATACTGCATAAAATAATGTATAAAAAGAATTATTTTTTCAATGAATTTTAAAGCAAAAGAGGAAGTGGATTTTCTTAGTACGAACTGATACATACTGGGTCTCCTCTATGAGAGTATCAGTTTAGTCTGATTCCTGCTGTGACCACCTTTTTGCCCAGTCTATAATTAAACTCAAACTTAAAAGCTGAGTGCTTTGCAAACGACCCGAGGGTGACGCTGACTTTTTGTTGCACTTTAAGTGGGCATTTATTAATACATGTCTGTGTTTTCACAGTTTTCAAAACACATTTTCATAAAAGACTTTTAACTTCAAGGCAAACTTTCCCCTAAAAGGCTCAGGGATAAAGAAAGGCATCATGCTTATTGCATGAGAGCCACTTCTTGTTTAATTAGAGAGCTTGCCTTTATTTATTTACAAGGCTTTCAAGGGAACCGTTTCTGCAGTTCATGATTTCCTCTGGAAGTGATCTGTAATTAAAAAAAATGTATCACACCTCTTAGTGTAAAATTATAAAGAGCAGTTGAGGTCCCCCACTAACCAGAAGTTTGGTTAAGACACTCAAAAATCATGCATGCTTCAGGGACCTGTGACAGAGAGGATAGACTCAGAGCTTACAGATCTGTATTGCGCCTCATCTACTTGGTTCTTCAGGACATTACAGTTGTGCCAATCTTGTGATATAATTGCTAGTCACTGTGGGGGATTTCATTTTGTTCACCTGAAATAAGATGGGCTTGAAAAAGGTAATATTAATGAGTCTTGTGTTATTTGCCAGCTTTCTAACTTTATTACAAGACAGAAAAAGGCACTGGATCAAACTGTAAGCAAGGTGAGTCAGAGACTTGGATACCCTGATTGATATATGTCAAAGGTACAGCTTACTGCTTTTATCTGACATGTTTTTCGAAAATTCTGCTCAAAACAGACACAGTGTCAGCCAGAGAAAAGCCTTTCAAATCCCTTTTATACCTCCTTTGTCTGCTGAGGAGATACTGTCCTTGTTACCCTTTTGATGTGTTAGTGTGCATGTTATTATGTTGCTTTTATATTTTGTAAATGAGTAGAATAATGTTTTTCACTATGTGCTCTTTATTGACTTGACTCTTTACCCAAAGCCTTGCTGAATAAAGTAGTCTAACAAAGAAAAAAGACAGTTGTTCAGATACAAAGACATAGACTTTGAGAAACTGTATGTCATGAAACACTCTTCAAAAAATAATGTGAATGACATGTCAGACAGTCTTTTGGAGTTTTATTTTAACAGCATCATTGCTATACTGCATATGAAAATAGTAAATAAAATACTAGTGTTGACACTAGTAGCAGATTGAGTTAGTAATGTAAGATCAGCAGTTATTAGTTCATTTATATAAAATAAATAGGAAACAATATGCCTGTTAGTATGATCACACGTCATTTTATGTGAAACATGAAGTAAAACGCTTATGGTAATTCCCATTATATGTTATCAAAAGGCTAGTTATTTTTATACATAAAATATTAAAATTTTAAACATAAAATCACTTTAGCAATATAAAAAATCAATTTAGGAAACTAAAAAAAAGAATTGATTTTTTTTCTCCCACCCCTATAAAATATGGCCTCACACTACTTTGTCTATTGCTGGGTACTATATTTTGTGACGATGATGCACTTCAGAACCTTTAAACCGCTTTTCAGTTTTCTTTATGCATGGTGCATATCCACTTACGCATTCAGCAGAAACATGTAGTTAGCGTCATGCTGGTTCCCCAGACAAAAAGCCCATTGAATTTTGGATTGGTGCAGAAAATCAGCTTTGTGATAATCAAAAGTTTATGAGCTTTACATGTTCTGTTCAGCAAGATAATGCTTAGAAATGAACACCACTTTTATGATGTTTGAACTGCAAATGCAGTCACCAGAAGTAAAAAGCCTTTGTTCAGTTATAAACAAACTACATTATGGTTGCACAACTACAACGTTATAACTAAGTGACTCGTACAAAATTCACAAACGGGATATTTTCAGACGTAATTTATGTCATAGAACAAAACAGAAGTTTGTATGAACCACAGACCTCATTTCATCAAAGGCCCATTGAAAAACCCATTGACTTAAAATGTGAACTAATTTCCTTGTTTTAGGACCCAGTCTTCTAGCATTCTATTGTCACCTTTTTTTCTTATTTTTTTTATGTATGTCCTGTATTCATCCATGTGTTGGCCATAGTTGACTGTATTTGGTTTACTAAGTGCAGTCATTTATTTACATTGGCGTTCTACCATTCTGCACTCTGAGTGGGTAGTGTCAGTCAGTATTTCTATTACTTTCTGTGTTGAGACTGGCTGCCCGTGGTTTCAGTTCTGCGGTTTGGATAACTAACATGTAGCTGAAAGTAGTCAAAACTAAACTGCAGAGTTAACTTTGGATCCTGCAGGTTGAGTAGCTGTTTCACAAAACTGGGAATTAATATAATTTTAAATATGATAAATATTGATACATGCATCTTAATTTTCTCCATTCATACAAGTTCATTGTAGTCTTTTTTCAGTATCATGAGTGTGTTTGACATACATACAAAGCCCATGGTGCTTTTTGTCTTGTGGTAATTGTTGTTTTTTCTTTGTGGCACATGAAGAGCAGACTTTTAATTGCCCTTATTATTCCAGCTGGCCTGCAGAGATGCCATTACTTCCTTGTCTTTGAAGACCAAATTGTCATAATGAGCGTTGTCAACATGTGTATCACTAAGCTGTATCAGGTCTTTGATGTCACTGACCATTCCACAGTAACTGTTTTCTTTATCATGAGCAAAGAATACATACTGTGAGTCTGACGACAACTTCTGACAAATTAAGTTATTTAAGGTGTGACAGCTGGTGCGTCTCTGTGTGGCCCTGAGGTAAACATTGTGTACGTCATGTCAAGTGTGGTGCTTAGGTACATAAATCTTTAGTCATTTGCATAAATGTGTTGCGGTTATCTTTGCACTGCAGTATGATGGTGTGTTTCTTTGGGTGATAGTGGAAGATAACTACCCACAAATCATGCATATGTGCATCAATACAGTACATTTTACTGTAATGACATGTCTGCAGCTAAATAACCCTCTCTCTGTTATGACCCTGTGGGTCGTTTGTGATTTTTTTTTTTTTTTTTGCTGCAGTGTCTCCTCTTCCCGGTGTGTGTGAGTTCTCTCTCTCTCTCTCTCTCTCTCTCTCTCTCTCTCTCTCTCTCTCTCTCTCTCTCTCTCTCTCTCATGAATGAGTGAACTGAGAACAGGTGGTGCATGATTGCTGCAGTGCAATTGGTCAGGGGGCGGGTCCCCGGGTCTATTTGAACCACGAGCCGACTGCGCTCTGTCTCCCCTCCAGCTTTTCCACCACAACGAAGTGCCAGCATGGTGTTATGGATTGATTCGTTATAGTAAGCTTTGTAGAAGAGTCGACACAAGACTGTTTCTACTTGGTAGAGTTTTTTGGAAGATCGCTGAGATTGTGTGTAAAGTAAATTAAGTCTTGAACCTTTGTAAATACCTGTAAATAGTGGGGCAGTATTTTGAAACCCTTATTCTACCGTTTTTCTAATTTAGGTTAATAATTTGTCTTTTATTTACTTTTATTTGGTTAGGGAAGTTTAGGGTTATTTTAGAAAAATAAAAACTGCTCCTTTTGCACTAGGTGTTGCTGGCCTTCTTTGGAGTGGGAAGACTGGGGGAGCACCTATTCATGTTGTGTCAAGGGTTCCCCTTGACCGTGGCATAACATTTTTTGGGGGCTTTTTACAATGTGTAGGCAAGTTTTCTTTGTGTTGAGGTTGTCTTGGTTTTCATGTCATTGTAAGTGTTTGTACTTGGATGTCCATCCATTGTCTAGCCTTCGTGTCTTTGGTGTGCACAGCTTCCTCAGTGAGTCAGGTGAGTGTCCAGCTAAGCTGCCCTTTAGCTTTTCTGTTGGGCACTCTTTTGTTATTTTGCCTTTTTTATTTTCTGAGCTAATCCTGGGTGGGGACACAATTCTCCAACGGGAGATTGGGCATTAGCATAGCTCAATTAGCTTAGCAGTTATGGTTGTGTCTAGCTTCGAAGCTACAGTTTATTGCTCAGTAAGTATGGCAACCCATTTGTTTTTGCCATTCTTTGTTTAGTGTTGTTTTTGGCATATATGTAGTGTTGTTCAAACTATGCACTTTGATCTTATGGGAGGGGGTATTATGTGCCACAGTGTCTGTGTTGCTGAACTCTCCGCTGCCCAGGTTCTGCCCCTCCTCCCCTGTGTAGCTGCAGTGATTGACAGCAAAACTCTACCTTGCTGGGAAAGTTGCAAATGGAGTGTGACTTTGGTTTTTATTTTTGTTTTACTTACATTCCCACAGGGGGAAAAAACATCACAACACTTAAGAAAGTTTTTTTTGTTATCATTTGAGTGGTCATGCTTGAGTAATGACTGGTACAGTAACCTGAAGCTATATTTTTCAAACAAGTTTCCTGCTTAGTCAATAATAACTTTTTATAAAATACCTCTAATGTGCTTTGAATGTCAATCTCCTCCTTGAGATTAAGCTGTTCTTTTTTACTTGTTTATCTTCAGATATTTCTCCTCCTTCAGCTCCCTGTGTCATCTTACCTGCACAGTATTTGTATGTGAGAGTGATTAGGTTGTCCAGTTATCAGAGTACCACAAGTGTTGTTTATTCTTGGTCAAAAACTCATTGTTTTATATTTCAGGGTAAACTGTCCTATCGTGTCGGTGTGAAGAAGTCTAATTCTGACACATAATAGGATTTTGTGATAATATTTTCTCATTTTCAACCCATGATTGAAATTACTTCCAAACTGTTGGTTGGCAGCTGTGAGAATTACAGGTATGCATATTTGTCACTTCTGTCGCCACCAAATAAAAGCATTTGCTACAAACGCCATGAATGACATTTCATTAACAAATACATTTTTTACAGCAGTTGACAAAAGACAACAAGAGCATATGCAGAATATTTCATGCCAACATGTCCTGTCATTGGGCAGCTACTCTATTTGTGATGCATAACACACTCAGTAGCAGAACCTCTGTGGGCGTGTGGGTTCAATAAACTGATGCAGGAATAACACACCAATCATAAGTGGCTAATGAAAGCATTCCACACAGAGGCAACGTCCAAACAGAATCTGTAGGAGGCACCCAGAAGCAGGGAATGTGCTTAAATTTGGTTTACTTAAAATAGAATTTTCAGGCATTTAAAAGGCCCATTACAACAGCAAACATAAAAATACTCAAAGTCAAGCGCAACATAACTGGTGAACATAAAGTAAAACATAAAGGCAAACCAAGAAATATCAAAGTAAAACATTAATGAAGGTGAAAACATTTAAGTATCTCTATTAAAAAAGTAATACTTGTAATCGTAATACATTTCAAGTAGAGATGGAACAGATCTGGTCCAATATTGATACATCATACAAAATGCACAAGCTTTCTAGATGATAAAAACTCTAACTGGATGTGCATCATTATTAACTGACACAGAATTTTTACCCGCCAAGTTTCAACTTCATATAATAATAATGATAATGATGATAATCAAGAAAAAAGGGCACTGGTATTAGTATAATATTGTAATTCAGGTATCGGAATCAGATCGGAACAGAGAAAAAATGTGGATTGATGCATCTCTAATATCAAGAGAAATATCCTTTTTACATTTGTAATTCTAAACCAAAACCACACTCACTGATACAAATAATTGATCTGAGGACATACTGTAATTAACATGTATCCAATAATGTTGATGCTTTTCATATGGTACTCGTCCTGTCAGAATGAAAATGAAATAAAAACGTGTAGCTAGCTCTTAAGTATTAACTAGCTCTTCTGCTCATCAAGTAGTGAACAGTAAATCTAGTAGACAATATAAATATATGTGCTGCCCTCTCCTGGCATGTGGTCTCTGGTCTCTCTGGTCAAATAGTAGCTGTATTTTCTATTGAGAATTTTGAGTTTGAGTTTTGATCCTTTGAGGTTGCTATAGCTTGTCAGTATGGAGTGTTGAAGCCAGTGTGGCAGAGTTAATGATGTGAGGTCAGCAGCTATAAATTAGTTGCCACAGAGCAGAGGAAATATCTGTCTGAAAGTCTGAGCACATGTTTTATGTGAAGCATGTGAAGTAAAATAGATCAAATCGAATCCAAAAAAGGAATCACAATACTTTAGAGAATCTGTTTTATTTTTCTTTCACCTGTGATTGATACTCCCCTTTTTGATTCACCTACAATTCTGAGTTTTGTATTCTGTCTGAAATAGAGACTACTCTATGAAAAAAGAATTCAAGATTTATAAGGTGAACTAATGACCGCACATTAGAACCTTTCATTAGCTCACTCGTACTGTGCAGCTATATCCGTAAATTGCTTTTTGTGTAAATAAAAACTTCTATACATTGACCATTCCTGCATTAACTACTCAATAATTCAACAAACGCCTGATCCCAGAAATTTCATCCTTGTTATAATTCGCAGACAAAGTAAAACTCCATGTTTCATTGTTAATGAAACACACAGGGCTCAGTTACTGGCCCTTGCCTCAGTAATACATCATGTTAACTGGAGAATGAAGGAAGAATAATGGTTATGCCTGTTGCTGCCACAAATCTGGAGATTCATCAGTGAGAGCCAAGATGAATAGGTTTCCCCTCCTGACTTCAAATTTCTTTGTGATGGAGACATTTTTATCCACTGGCCTTCTTTTAACATGTGAGCTGTAGCCGAGCTTGAATTTTTAAATCATCCCTGCAAGCCATGTGCAACTCAACGACACCGGTCGTGTTCTCATAATGGATGTGATGCAGAGATTTCTTACTTATATAAAGTTATTAAAGTACAACGGGAGACATTCAGACAATTTAGTCACACCCACACTTGAGGACTACATTTGGCCAGTTGTCATAGCTGTACTTACGGATGCAGATCTTCAGACACAGTATATATGCCTGTTAATGAAATGCAGAATTAGTTTGACACCTGTGTTAGAATATGAAGAGCAATTCAGCATCATAATTTGTGCAACGAGGGGGCCTAACAATAGGTAGGGCTTGACCTGATGAAGGACAAAATGGTTATGAAGACCAGGGCTGCAACTAACAATTATTTTCATCATCGATCAATTTGTTGATTAATTGATTAACAGTTGTTTGGTCTATAAAATGGTGAAAATGTCGATCAGTACTTCCAAAAGCCTTGGATGATGTCCTCAAGTGTCTTGTTTTGTCCACAACACAAAGATAATCAGTTTACTGTCATAGAGGACTAAAGAAACAAAACAAATCACATTTAAGCTGGAAGCTGAACTTGAAATTAGAAAATGTTTTCTTTAAAAATGACAAATTGATTAATCAATTATCAAAATAGTTAATGAGAGATTAATTTAATTCATGATTAATAATAGAGTAATTGTTGCAGCTCTAATGAAGACATTTTTTTATATCCCAAAAATATGATGGTACAGCAGGTGCTTTCTATCAGCTGTCAAAGTCAGACATTTTTGACACCACTAGATGTGATGTAATACCACAATATTTTTTCAAATTTAAGCCCATATGGTGCAATGCTGGAACACTTTTCTGCTCTACACAATTCAGTGCTGAAGTAGTTATCACCTCAAAAAATATCTCATAAATAAGAGTCACAGTAAATGAGCAATTACCTGTCAGGAATGTTATTACTTGAACAAATGTAATAGAATTGTATTATATTTAGAGAGTGTTTATATTTCCTGCCCACTAACTACGCAATTTATTAAAACAGTTGTCACTGAAAATAACTATTGAATCTCCTTCATAATACAATGTTACAAATAAGCCTTCATTTTTCAACATTTGCTGTTACAAACTCAAAGTAAAACAACAGTGCAGGCACTGAGAATATATTTTATTTAGTTTAACAAGTACTGCTCAAAATAATGTTGTCAGTCAGGTGCTGTTTGAATTGAAAATACTTAAATGGCCATGGTATGTTATACCTTCTAAAGAGCTGTATGAATAATATTTGAATGTATGAAGAGGGAAATTCATTGTATGTGAACATTTCTCTTTTTTTGCCTTTAAAACAATGAAGCAGCAGAGATTTCCCTTTACTTGAACATTTAAATTTTTGTCTTTTCAGTAAAACCCATCATTCTCTTCCATTAGGCTATGATGGTCATGTTTCTATATTCACAGTGAGGTTTTACTAAGAAAGCTGCTGTAGAATTGCAAAAGCATGAGGTTACAATAAAAATAAAGAGGTTTTAGAATAGAGGTGCTCATTGTTAGTCAAATGATCCATGCAACACCGTGAACAAACGGGGAGTGCAAACTCCAGACTGAATGTCTTTTTAACACTCTACAATATACAGTCTATTCACAAGGGACTTAAAGTGTCAGACCCAGTTATTAAACCCCTTGAATGCAAAGACTGTGTTAAGTTTTGGTAAAATAACATTTCGACTATGTAATCTTTATCATTCAGACAGAACTGTCAATTAAAGTTAATATCCATAAAGTTCATGACTTTTCCCCATGCCTTCCCCTCTCTATACCTTCTTTCTGTTCCTCTTTATATCTCTGTCACAGAAAATTAGCAAATGAGGCCAAGAGATATATTTTGCTAAAACACTTAATCACTATCTTACAATATGACAGTGATAAACATGCCTCTTAATCAAAGGCTCAGTTTAAATTAAATGTTTATGCACTGTGGTGAAAGCCATAAAAAAATAATTACATTTTATTAAGGCTTGTTTTTAACATTAGAACTTCATAATTAGTGTCTCAGTATGGACATAATATTGTACTTAACAAATTCTTACCTCGTCTGCCTGTTTGTTTAATTCTTTGACCTTGTGTCATCTTTAGGCTATACCTACAGTATGGATTCCTTCACAGGTTTTAGAAGTTTGCATCTCATTATGATAGAGAAACAGACACTAAAAGATATCTTCATGCTCCTTTAAACCTGCCTTGGTGAGAGATTTTTACAAAAGTCACTTTTACATGTTTATTTTCAGAAAATCAAAACGACTGTCACACTCTTGTCTTTTCCTCTCCTTGACTTCACGCTTGTGTTCATTGCAATTAAGATGAGAGCACTCCACCGTATAGATGAAAGGACTAAATATTTAATTAATAGGATGGTACATATACACACTTTGGTTGCATGCTGATGAGTTTGGTTATTAAATACTGCTGTTTAATTTGGAGAGTTGGAGGCCTCATTTGGATTTAAATAAACAGGGGCAATACGTGGCAAGAAATAACTACAACAATTCCTGCTTTCTTTGTCTTTTAATATTTGTATGACATTTCAGAAATTAAGATTTTGATTTAAGAGGTGCTCTGTCATTTACCTGCTCTGAAATATGAGTGCATAGGAGTCAAAGAATAATTACATCATCAACTGGCATCTCCTGGCACGCACTGGAGCCACTACAGGTGTACTTGATGTCATCAAGTCATGATTGCACTCTGTAACAACAAGCTGCTCAGCTGAGCATACGCTAAAGGGTTAGCTTTTACAGGCACGAACAGTACTTAAAATAGAAAAATACCAAAGTAATCTTAATCACTCATAGAAATATTAAAAATCATAATCACATTTTTAATTGCAAACAGTAGAACTGTCATGCTCAAGGTATCCTTTTGACTGAGGGGGAAATGAATGAAAGCACAAGAAAATCACTCAAAGAAGCAACAGTAGTTTTGAAGCACAAAAAACAAAGTAAATGAAGACTCTGATTTAGTGACATTGCTCATGTTATCAAACATGAAGGTGAAATTGCACTGTTTTACTTGCTATGACGGAGGAATTTGCTCATGGACAGCAATCAATGTGGAGTGTTCCACAGCTGAAAACCCTGCAGATAAACACAATAAGACAGGCTGATGCACACTGATGGGATTACGCTGTTGTCGCCATGGTGAACATGCTCATGTTAGATGTGACCTTCTGTCGGGACAAAATAAAGGCCTCCACATAGATAGATTATAAGACACTGCAGTGTGCTCCTTAATTTTGAGCATGTCACTGTTTTAATCACTTTGCCTGTAAGTTATAATGTTCTTGTAATTGAAGAATTACTACAAGTAGTTTCAACACAAACCAGGGGCGTCATTACAGAAAAAACATCCTAACTGCTTATCCTATCTTAAGTTTGGAAGATAGGATTTTTCCTATCTTCCTATTAAAAGAGCAATTCCTAAACTCATGGCTGTGTCCTATCTTACCCCAGACCTCATATCTTACCATAACTTAAACAGATAATTCAAGTTTTTTGAATTGGGGTTGTATGGGGTACTTATCCATAGTCAGCATATAACATACATATACAATGGTTGGCAGGCCCCCAGTTTGGGGAAGGAGCCAAAGGCAAGTCACACTATAGAAAGCTAAACAATGTATTACATATTTTAGCCACCTAAAAAAAAGTCCTGCTTAAACAAATCAATGTCAGCTAAATGTATGCTATATTTAGAATATTTTCACTGCTTTACCTTACCTTACCTTACCTTACCTTACCAGGAAACCACCATGATATGAACCAAATATTTCTCTGCCCAAAGCCACCAAAAACAGACATTCTGCCTAGTACGGGAGTTGCTTATCAACTGCTGTCTTTATCAGCGAGTTTATTTGTGTTATTGCATGACTTTGTTTTAAAGGGTTAGTTCAGATTCACCAAAGTCACACAATAACACAAACCGATCAAGACGGTGGTAAACCAGAAACTCCCACTTTAGGTACCACACCGAGCCTACTGTAGATGATACACTGACTGTGGATAAGTAGCTTATACAACCCTCCAAAAAATCTGAACTGTCCCTTTAAGAACTCCTGACTAGAACTATAAAATATATTCTTCAATTGGCACTCATCCTGTCAGGCCTGAATCTGTGTTTAGAATTTGCTCGAGACTGCTTGTGTCCTTGACAATGGCTGTCTCACTTGTTGTTCTCCCACAGTAGCATGTAGCTATGCATGCTAGCTTAATTGGTGCCTCTAAATTGCCCGTAGGTGTGAGTGTGAGTGGTTGTCTGTCTCTGTGTCAGCCCTGCAATGAACTGGCAACTTGTCCAGGGTGAACCCCGCCTCTCGCCCAATGTCAGCTGGAATAGGCTTCAGCCCCCCCGACCCTTCGGGAATAAGTGGTTACAGAAAATGGATGGATGGATGGCCACTGTCATTCCACTATGAAAGGTTTTGTGTTTTTGTCCATTGCAAAGAAAAGTCTCCTTCTACACTAAAACTATATATCATCTGAGAAGAGTTCAGCTCCGTTACCTGCAGTGTAGACAGCCTATGGTCTTGCTTATGTGTGGGTGTCTTTGTTTAGTGTGCGTTGCGGTTCAAGGGCTCTTATGAATCTTGTGTTTTTTTTGTTAATGTTAACAGGTCTGTAACTTCAGCTCATAGCAGTCATCTTTTAATCATCAATTAATAAAATGGAGGCATAGTCCTTGGGTAGTGTTCCTTGGATTAGACTCTTTGAATTGGCCATAGGTGTGAGGAATGGCGAGCGTGAGTTATTATTTCTGCTCATCCTGTGTTGGACTGGCATTCTTCTTTGCAGCAGAAGCAGTATCTTTACAGCCTCTCAATAAAATGACATGGATGGTGATCACAGAGCAGGTGAAGGCTGTTAGATCCTGCAGAGAACTGTGCACAAAGTTAAAAGAAAAGCAGTTTGATTCAGAACTTTTCACTTAAAAGCAAGGTTGCAGCCAAGAAAAGGAGCACCAAGGCCCCAGGAGAAGGCTGCCAGTGTGCTCTCCCACACCAAGCACATCGGTGCTCTCATTAAAGATGTGTCGTCTCTGGCATCATTCTCTAGATGGGAGCACGAACATCATGCCCAGCAATTTACTGGCCAATAATTGGTAGGCGATGTCTCTTGAGTCCATATTATTTTGGACTGCAGAATTTTAGTCTTTTGAAAATTCTGCCATTACGGAATACGCAGAGCATTCGTATGGCGTTAATTGAAATGGCGTTTACATAAACTAGACTTTTGAAGCGTTTTTCTGTTTATTCTGAAACTTGCAGTCGTAAAAATGCTATGCTTTTATTGTTGGAAACTTTCAGTTGATGTTGAAGGTGGGCTGTTTTGCTGTTTTTTTGATTAAGTTATATTATTAGTAATCTGTCCAGCTACTGGACTTTCATACTTTGTTTGAACGTAGTCTGTAATGCTCAGTAATGGGGACTAAGGTTTACTGAGAGGGAAAGTAAACATAACCACCAATTCTTTGTGGTTAAGGCTAGGGTTAAGGTTTGTGTTAAGAGTGTAATTCTGTTTGAGATTAAAGTTTTAAGAAGTATAGATGAAACTTCAGTGCACTAAGTAAAGACTCATATGGTCCATTTAGACATCAGTGTCTGCCACTTGTGATGTTTGAGTTTTTAAAAGCTCCCCTACTTTAAGAGATACTTTTAATATGAACATTTAAACAAATAACCCCATATTATAAAGTGTTAGCCAATAGTACCAAACCCACTGAGAATCAACACCAAACTCTGCAGTTTTTCACAACTCAGACCATAATACAACTTTAGAGACATCACATCATTTTCACTGGAACTACATCATTTTCAGCTAAACTACTCCAATATGCCTGCAATGTGAGGTTTGCACATTCACATAAACACACATTTCTGTAATATGCCTTTCAAATAGATATTTTCTCAAATTATTATGTCAGAGTCTCTAAACTCAAAAATTCTCCTCCTTGCTCAATCATGTGGATGTTTTTCCGCAACACCCAAACCTTAGCATAAATTGCTTTGCAACAGTGATTGATTCAATGTAGACTGTCAGATATGCTCTATTTCCACACAGTGCTGATTTGCTGAACAGTCACTTGTGTTTAGCAGGCTACAGCATATAGGGAGATTGAAACAAACAGTTTGCCTCATGCGTGTTTGCTGTTTCTTCCTCCTTCGCTGTTGGTGATTTGTAAGCTCAGACCTTTTGGCCAGCTTGACAACCTACTATGTTGTAAGCTTTAAGCTTTTCTTGTCCTAATTAGGGAGTCTCGATCCTATAGTAATTATGCAAGGTTAATTTAATTTAGGTGATATGACACTGCTAAATAGTTTTACACTTTTGGTTCATTTTCTTTCTTTTTTGTTTTTTTCTTATTATGACCTGGAGGCTTATTTTCTCACCAATTTTCAACTGATGTTGTGGGTCAGCAAAGTGATACGTGATGCCCGCAAGTTATGTTCATACAACAGTGATGTAATATCAATTAGGTAGCTGTACTAACTGGCTTGTCATTTGTTCAAAAAAGCTTTAAACTTGAAATGTTTTCTGTTGCTGAGGCAACCACCATATGCCAACACAGTACAGTTTTTCTTTCTTTCTTTCTTTCTTTCTTTCTTTCTTTCTTTCTTTCTTTCTTTCTTTCTCTTTGTCTCACTTTCCATTGGGGTCAAACAGAAGATTGTATCAGCATGCTGCATGGCACAGAGGATTTGGACACTATTTGATTCAGGAGGCCGCTAGGATCAATTTCAACCTGGCTGGCTCATTGCTTGGGTAGCTTCTGTGGCTGCCAGTTCAGGGCTCTGACCTGGATTACAGTGCTCAATCAATGGGACTCAGGAATTTTACCCAAAGCAAGCAAGAGATAGAAACTTGGTCCTTCAGCACACATACCCATGCTTTCTCATGCTTACATCTGACTCATTTTTTTCATTCCTGCTTTGTAATTTCAAATCTCTATTCTGCCCAGTATGTTTGTTTAATTCCCCTATGATATCTGATGATGGAAGCACACATATATCCGTGTGCACATATTGTACAAAAATGCAAAGCAAACAGGATTGCCATGCACCTCAGTATGGTTGCATTAACATTAGCAACTGGGAACAGTTAGAATCCCCAAACCATATGCCAGAGAGACAGAATTTGTTGGTTTGCCCATCAAGTGGTCCATTACCAGAGATGATTGTGTTTTTAAGTTAAATTTAGCACTACATAGTAAACCTCATTTCTCTTTCTCTCTCTTCATGTTCTGCTGTGAATCCTGATTACCTTCCATTGGTTCCTTCTATAGGTAAGTCAGTGTGTATTTTTCAACAATAGTATCCATCTATCTATCTATCTATCTATCTATCTATCTATCTATCTATCTATCTATCTATCTATCTATCTATCTATCTATCTATCTATCTATCTATCTATCTATCTATCTATCTATCTATCTATCTATCTATCTCAGTGTCTGTCATAGTGTAGCAGTGATACTAGCTTGATTATAAATTGATTTGATAACCCTCTTATTACCTTGAACTGCATGGTTATTGAAGCAACACAGTGCCACTTGAGACTGAAAATCAATAAGAATGTACAATCAGACCAGATATATACTGGAAAATAAGACTGTTTCACTTTGCAAGTAATTTTTCTATTTGTTTTCTTTTAAGTGTGAAATAGGGTAGACTGAAATAGAACAGTCTGAATGTGTGACGTGTGTGAAAAGTGACTGATATGGCAGTAACATTGTTAATGTTACTTTAATAGCTGGTACCTGGTAAGTGATTTGACAGTAGTATGGCAATTCATTGATCGGTTTTGCCCCTGTTTTGGCAAATGCAATAATTGCACTTAAGAACAACAACAACAACAATTCCCGCTATGACAACTCTATTGACATAGTGTGAATTCACTCCAATGAAATCTGAACAGAATCATAATACTACAGACTGAATATTGTTGTGACATTATTTAGAGGAAACAATTGATGCGTGTGTGTTTTGGTTAGATGCATAGACAGATTTAGCATGTCAGACATGGCTTTGGTTGACTTTGCTACTTAAAGATATAATATGTAACACTTTGGCAGAGACCGATATTATATATTTTATTGAGCTGGGTACTTAAATTATCCTAAATGCTTCTTATAATGTGTCAAACCCTGAGAAATTTGTTGACTGCAGGTTTTGCATCCCATTCGGTAGCTAGTTATAACTTTCTTTTCAACTAAACTTGACATGAATAAAACTTTAATTTATTGAAATGCCTTGTTCATGAACATGAATTCTGCCTGAATCATGTCAGACAGATTTTCATTGTCAGTAGTGGTTGTTTGAAGAACCAGTGTGTAAGATTAAGTGGCATCTAGGGGACCTGTAGATTGCAAACACACCATTTCATTTTGCCCTTCCAAATAAGTAGGTGAACCTATGATGGCCGTAAAAATTACTATTGTTTCAATTGAGACAGTGGTAGTAATTACATATTTTGTTTAAGGCAGTGGTTCCCAAACTTTTTATGGCAGGTCCCGCTTCAAAAGCTGAAAAAAGTTCATGCCCCCCTGACCCCACAATTATAAACGATCATGAACAATAATTGGGGAAGCAACTGATAAAGAAGAATTTTAGTGAAATAAAGGTTAGTATGATAGCATCAACAAGCTCTTTTTTTTTATTTCCCCTACATAAATCAATTCATTCAACTTTGTTTCAGCCTATATTTCTCCTGAGGTCATCCACACACACACCCCTGCAGAGGCACTGCCACCCACCAGAGGGGCCCATCCCCAGTTTGGGAACCACTTGATTAAGGCAACATTGCAGGCAGCTCGTCCTGATAAAATTATTAACAGACAGTCTTTACAGGTAGTATTTCTGTATTCAAATTTAAGAAAAAGGAATTCATTTAACTGATCCATTGTTTACTTTGGTTACAAGAAATCAAATCCCTCTGTGCAAGGTGCTCTTCACACATAACCTGCCAAAACAAAACAAACCAAAGCCCACGTTTAGTTATTTAAAAACTTGGACCCTAGATAGAAAACCTCCTCTCTAACCAACAACTATGAGTTGTTCTATGCAACATAGAACACACACACTACATGATGCTCCTCATGTTAACATACTGAAGAGAGTCAAAAATGTCAAGGTTTGACTCCTTTGTGTGTGTCATATTATATTCCATTGCTGCCACACTATCATTAGTATTTTAAGCCCTGCCACTCACACACTGGGTCTCTGTAAAAGATCAGAGGGTTCAGGTAGTGTCGAGTGCCTGTGGATGGATGGGTGCTTTGAGGCAGACAGCCATGCTTTATGGCTCCTTGGTTCTGGAGTGGCAGTGCCAGAGTGAAGTGTGTCGACAAAACAATGATCACTCAAAGCCGCTGATGCAATCCCTGACAGCAGACATGCTTGCACTCATGCACATGCGCACATGTGTGAGCACAACACAAAACATTATCAAACCTACCTTGTCAATGCCAGACTTATGACAACTATGTCAAGTCAGATTAAATTAATCCTGCAACAGATTTTGAAAAAAGACCATTTGCTGTATTTCTTTCAAACTATTCAAGGGAAAAGTGTAGCCAGTGTCAGTGAGTGATGAACACACTTGTACAATATGCACATAAACGCATGCAAGCTCACAAAAAGACAAAGAGCTAGAGAGATTTAGTCATTTCCAATCCCATCCAGGTACTGACAAAAAATAAGCACTTCAAGGCAGCCAAAGCTCTGAGTGTTGCAGGTGCTTTCTTATACTGTTAAACTTTCCCATCACATATCCCTTCTCTTTAAATAGGACAGAGGAGAAAGAAAGCAACAGAAGGAGAGGGAGGTTCAAGGACAGAAAGGGGAAATGTGATTGATCTAAAGGGAGATGTGTCTGGCCAGGCTCTCAACTATACCCCCCCTCACCAACCCTGTTACAGCCCATAGATCCAGCCGTCCTACCTAAGTCAGGGTGATGGAGGACCTTGTCTGCCACTGTGCTGCAATGAGAAAAGAGAAAGGGGGGGGGGGGGGTGCAGCAATTGTACAGGCAGTTCTGGACAAGTCTGGGAGTCGAGCAACACAGACAGTAACCTACCAAAGTTGAGGTTTCGGGGCCAAGTCTCATAATATCAGATTTTTACTTCATATTAGCACATTACATAGATTGGATTCTAAGTGTGAATAATTGAACTTAGAAATAGTTTCCTAAGTAATTAGAAGATGTCTGGCATGAAAGGCAACGTATATAAATCAAATGATAGCCTATAATTTTGTCTAAACACTGAATTTCTCACTCCATGTTCAGGTCATCATTAAAGTGTTGCCACAATAAAAGCTGTAGGAAAGTCAATGATACCTTTCATACATTTCACTTTTAAATTAATGAAATTTCTGTATGTCAGATACTTTATATGCATATTTACCTTCAGGTAAGTCAAGTAATAATCATGTTCTCATTTCACCATTTCATGAAAATGTAGAAAGTTTTAATGTTTAAAATCCACCTTATATACAGGGTCCTACTCCATCTACCCTGAAATAATAGACTAAGTCCACCAATCCATTATTTTCTGGCAGCTGAAATACATGAAATACGTCCTAAATGGTCTGCCCTCCCACCACAGGCCATACATCTTGGGGATTCAAGCAGAATCGTTTACTGCCAGTGTAAGGGTGGGTGTAGCTTTGAGTAGGAGTGGATGAGCTGGTTGGGGAGAATGTGGTCTTGGGCTGCAAACGTGGATGTGCCTTAACCCGTTTAGGTCCTCTCTTAAAGTGAATGTGCCCATTTTGCTCTTCATGGGGTAAGACTCCATTGTGTCCAATGTCCAAGACCCCCCTTGGTGACATTGTGAGTGGAGTGCATGAGTGATTAGCAGCAGAAGGTGTTCCAAGATTTAATGGCTGCCAGCTGAAACAACAGGACAGAGGAGGTGACCAAAAGAGATCACATGCTGGCAGAGAAGCAATAATTAGGCGAGTAAGAGAAGTGAATGAATGAGTGACATTCTCTAAAGTGTAGAAGGTCAGAGGAGGTTCCTTGCTGGCAGATGATAGCTGACTGAAGAAGAAAAGGGCACCTCCTTCTTTGGGTAAGAAGAGGGTTTGGCCTGGCCGTGGATTCACTCCAGCGTGCCTTCTGGCCCTCCCTGAGGGAAGAGGATACTCTGAAAGCTTGTGACCAACCTGTGGACAACCTTGGCATCACTAATGAGCCTGATGGGCCTGAACTTCTGCAGCAGACCGTAACCCCGGCAACAGACTGGCCACCGCATGCTCCCTGAGATTGTTTACAAAATGACAAGTGGCTGAGGTGAGCCTGCTGCTAAATCAGATGTGTTAGCCTCAGTATGAACTGTCAGGGGCTATATAACATGCTATTCAGAAATCAGAAATCACATCCAGGAGAGTTCAAGCACCAGTGTTTCTTCCTCTACTTTGACCTTTTTGTTTCTTTGCCTATTCTTTTTGCTCTTTCTTTTGTCTTAAAATATCAAGTATTGCTAGGGGACAAGTCCTTGAGTCATCAAATTTCATTTGATCAGACTTAATAACATTTTATTTTGAAGGCTCAATCTCATGTTTAGATCAGTACACTGATGTATAATTATATCTAACTGTCACACAGGTCAAGAATACAGCCTTTGAATTGTTGACAGACTCAACCCAAGGCATCTTGGGATTGCCAATGCTCATTAGCTAACAACATGCTAATAACAACAACTGTTTTTAAGGTGAAAAAAAAGATAAATAACCACAGAAAACATTCAGTGTTGGATTTTTCATTATGGAATTATTTTGACATGTCTCCACAAGATACTGCAGTTCAAGGCTAGATTAAAAAGCTTCTGAAAGTGTTGATATTGAAAAGGTACGATACTAGTGTAAGCATTAGTTTAACAGTAGCCTTCCCTGTTCAGCTGATTCAACAGGGGGTTAATCCTGTTACTTTTCACGCGGTTTTAATTGTTGAGTCTCATTCCCATGTCATCAAATACCTGTTATTGACCAAAGTATCCTGTCATGGGCTAGATTTTTTAAAAACCTGAAACCAAAGCTAAGAGGAGCAGCAGAAGTCTATTTTTCCAGCTCCTCCCAGGCCACTTGAATTACATTACAGTTAAAGCATATTGGAACTTTTGCCCAGTGACACCAAACAAAAAACAAAAAACAAACTGTAGCTTTAACCACAATATTGCATCCCAGCTGTCAGCTTGGCTGCTTGGCTGACTGATAACAGCTGATAGGTCTCTGTCTAAACCGCTCAACCAGTTAGTAGCAGTACCAATCTATACAACCATGCGGGCTGACTTATGCTAGCTAGTTGTGTTAGCTTAATTGTTATTCCAATGTTAGCTTTAACTAGGCCCATGACAGAGCTGGCTGTGGTGGGCTTCTTGCAGTCAAAATGAAGCTCTCACATTTATGCCACACACATTCTAACACGTCATTCATCTTGATGTGCCGCTGGTCTTTAAAGCAACTACCTCTGTGCATATTGAGTCACTGCTTCCATCTGGAGGAGAAGTCTTGTTGTTTTTCATGTCATGCCCACCACATGTTAGCTAATTACCAGTCGACATCACACTAACACGTACAAACACACACGCATGCTAATTCTCTGTCTCCCTCTTGGTGTACAACAGAGAAAGTTGTACCACAATGAGTTAAAAAAATACAAAAAGCACTGGTGGTCCTGTTCATAAATTTGTTTCCATTCTGGAATTACGTGCAGAATTAACACTGATGTATTTTGTAAAATGATCAAATCCATTTTCTGCTTTTTCTATCTAAGTAAGATGTCGTGGCTACACAAGAGAAAATTTACCCATCAATAATAGATAAGAAACTCCAGGTTCTCTCATACTGGCCCATGTGGTGAAACATCCAGTGGCACAAAACATCACAAATTTGCTGTGTTTTGTTTACTTGAAAAATAATTATGCTTCAAGCTGTTGGACATTTTGTACTGTAGTAGGTGTAGCTACAATTTCATCTTTGCATGAAGTAGCTTTACAACCTCTGCCTTCAGCTGTCCAGAAAAAAGAAAGGAAAGAACGGAACAAAAATATTTGGAAAAGTCCTTATACAAAAAAGGGGAAGCATATCGGCCATATGGAATAAAAGAATGTATAGGGCACAACTTATTGGAAAGGATAACTCAGCTGTCATAATTAACAGTTTGAGACAACTCTCCTGTGTTAATGGAAAAGTACAACATCTGGTACTGCACAATGAAGTATTACTTACTGTCAATCAGTGTCTAAATATAGGCTGTAGCTGAACATTGTTTTCTTAGTTCATCAGTTCACAAAGTTCTGTAGATTGGTAACAACCAAATTGAAGACAAAGGTTAATTGGTGTCTGCTTCACAACTCAGGTTTGGTAACTTCAGTTTCATAGCCCTTTTTCATTATTTAGCTATACTGCAGTGTTAGACCTGATATGATCTGATAATATACCCTGGTGGTAAAACACCTCAACACCTTGGTCATGTTGTGAGCGGATATGTGTTGGAGTGGTGTGGAATTGGTGTGCAGCGATGTCTGCACAGTCTGTCTAAGGATAGTGGGAGCCCTGCTTCCTTGGGAAGTTAGGAATAACTATCTGAATCCTTTCCAGCCTAACACAGCCTTTGTTAGCTGTTGTGAGCTAAAAATATACACCTTCCCTGTGCTAACGAGCCATGAATGATGTTTCTGGCATCAATACAGAAAGAGGTATTTAACAGCAGACATGTTGCTAATTTGCACAGGTCCCCTCTGGTTCCAGTAGCTTTAGGGCATTCTCTTCTCGTAGTATACTCATCTGTCTAGGCATAATGACGACTACAAATTTGTTTCAATAAACAATGATGTTTGTGAAGTTAAAAGTGCAGAAAGTGATACTGCAGGAAAATAATTGATTGTTGAATCTCATTCCCAAGTTGTCATCATACAGACACTTTGGATTGGTGAATCAAGGATGGTTGTTTGCTGAGTCTAATTCCCTGGTCATCAAATACTTGTGATTGGCCAGAGTCTCCTGTCATGGACTAGATTTTCTAAAGTATAAAAAACAGAGCCAGGAGGAAGAGCAGAAGTCTAGTTTCCTCTCAGCCCACTTGAATTACTTAAGGGTTATTGTGGAACTTTTGCCCAAGAATGCCAAAAACATACAGGCTACCCCTGCTGATGCAATGAAATGAATGTAATGAAGTGAATGAGGTGCTACATGTATTTACCAATTGGGTCAAAGGGGAATGACTGGTATATAAAGCCTTTTGAGTCCCAACTGTGGTTAGGTATAGGCCAGAGGTTCACAAACTTTTCCATGTCAAGGCCCCCAAATAGCCGTGGCTTATGGCCAAGACTCGACTTTTGGAAGATGTCTTTAATGACCGAAAGTCAACCATTTTTTTCTGTCTCTTCTGGTTGCCTTTGAGTCAAATGATGCTGAATTTGTGATGGTTTTAAGCACATTAGAGATGATTTTCGAAGGAGATAACACATTTGGGGCACTGGTAGCCATTTTTACATGGAGCAGTAAATCATTACATATGCTGCTCCTATTTATGAGTTAAACTTGACCAGGAGTACGTTGGATTTTTAGTAGCTGAGCTTTCATCAGCTGGATTGTTGATCTACTTATCAAGTCTTGTCTTTGTGAAAAACAAATTTAGTTTGTGACATAATGAATGATGCTTTGACTAACAAACAATTAAAAAGATGGGAATAGCAAATAAGATTTCAGTATGTCACATATAATTTTAAATTATATTTTAGAATAGTTCACAGAATGATATTTTTACAATTTTTCTGAGGCCCCCCTGGCACTGCCTGGACTCCCCCACTTTGAAAGATGGGAGTTTTGGATAAATGTCAATAAACATTGCGTTTGTGTTTCAAGGTATTTCCCAGTATAACACAAAGACCATTATCTTTCCCAAACCGTCACCTTGATTGTGCTGTGATTGTCTAAACACAACCATAAAAAGGATTAATAAAGCTCTAGCTGCTGTGAGTGGCTATTCAGTTACAAGACCAAATATTTTGGCAGAAAACAAATAAAATGCATTGTCAAAGAACACATCCAGTGAACATTTTTGCGTGCTACCTCTAGATAGCACAATCGGATCAGCGTTACATTTTGTACAGATTTGCTGTTGCAAATTAGTTATATATAGATGTTATGTCAAGGAATAACACTGTGATTGCTGCAAAATTCAGCATCACTGGAGCAAGCTACAAACCACCTCTAGTATCTACAGGGGGTGAGGGTTTGGGTGGAGTAGTGCCTTAAGCCACAACATGTCACACAACCTCTGGGTGTTGTGAGTAAGTTCTTGATCTGTATCTGAGGCTTCCACAGACACCATTGTTGGTTTGTACTGCCGCTATTGTTGCACATGTTCTTGTCTAGATAAATTAACAAAGCTGCCTTGGTTTATTGTTGTGTTCAAATCCATCTGTCCACCTTTCATATTGTTACAGTATTGTTTACTAATGAATGAATGAATGAATGATAATGAATGTACTTGTCATAATATTTGCCATACTTTTTGTTTACAATATCATTGTTAAATCATTGTTTCCTTCTCATCATCAAATTTAAGGACAAGTGGCATGTATTGTTAGGCACATGCACAAGTTCTTGACAGCAGACATGTTGCTAATTTGCACAAGTTCTTGTGCATGTCTTATGCATCCTATTATTTCTTTTTTAACCCTTTCTCATTCAAGTATGTAGATGCAAGCTTAAATTGAAATGCTAATTACTTTATTCAGTCTGACCTCAGCTTTTTATTTTAACATTTTAACATTTCTGTTTTTCCCACAATAATGTATGATGTACAATCTTAGGACACAGTAACCCACAATCTTCTGCTACCACCTGATATATTACGTCCCATTTGAGAGCCGAGTGGGTCCAAAGTGCAATCTGGACGGGCAGATTGTGGAGCTCGGGTGGTTCAAATTGGCATAGCAACCCCCTCCCACCCCACCAACCCCCGCAACACCGCCAGATTCTCCCTTCAAGCTTTCTCAAACTCACTGAATTACTGGCTCGAGGCTAGGGTGCAAACCCTGATTTTAGGCGGCTTTTGTCTGTGCAACACACCCATGAATATGAATATCATTATCTGCTGACATCAGGACACAAGGCAGATTAAAACACGATTATCCAGCTTGCTGTTATTGTTTCAGGCAAGAGATTTAAACTAAAATTTGAAGATGAGAGAGCTGAAATAATTTACATCCAGCTGTGCTGTTTGTTTACATGTCTTGGGGTATCATGGGCCTAGTTAGAGTTTGTGTACATGAGTTGTTTTTGAATCTCAGTAATTGCCATCCTCCTCCTGTGTTTATGACTACAGTATTAAAATAATGACAAGAGGTCTCACATTCCCCCCAACAGGCTGTGAGACATATTTGAACTTGTATAAACGAAACTAGAATTCATACACTTGTAATCAAGAACCCTTGGTACATAACCCATAACACAGCCTTTTAAGAAATGTTTATATTATATAAGCCATAGAAGCATGGCTCTCTGATAATATATAGCACAGTAATACAATCTGACAGTTTACACCCAAAGACTGGTTCAGATTAGGGCTGGGCAATATGATTTATAAATAATATCTCAATATTTTAGGCTATTCCGCGATATACAATTTACACAGGATGACATTATGAATGTAATGTAAGACCTGTTTCATGTCCATACTGGCAAAAAAGTATGAAGGTTTGAGCTATGTCACACCATGGAGTATGATTTGAAACAGCTCACCTCTCTTAATTGCTTTTGTATGACTGATATGTAGCTACCACGTGTAAAGTTCACTAGCTGGGTGTGCTAGGGCTTCACGTTGGTGGTTATTAGTTTGATGTTGGTTGTGTTTTGTAATTGTTACAGTGTGATCAAGACAAATTCTTCCCGAAAACATTTAAAACTGAGACTGAACCATGCAACTATCAGAATACTTTAAGTTTAATGTAACAAGGGCTGAACGCTATGAAAAGTGCTTTCCCAAAATATCATCATATATTAACACAGTGAGATTTTTGATAAATAAGGTATATAATGGAACAACTAGAGCAGTCTGGTAAATCCAGAAAATCACATCATTTTACGGCAATGCAGCTTTTAAAAACATGAAAAGATACTTATACCAGTCATATCACAAAATCAATTTAATGTCAATATATTCCCCAGCCCTAGCTCAGATATGAATCGTTTGCATGCAGGACCCTCTTTTTCCTCAGTGTCATGAATTGGTTGAAGCTATCAGTTTTCTCTCCCACTTTTCCTTTTTTTTTACCATTTCCTTTCTCAACTTTGTCATGCATGCCATCAGTCCTGTCACAGACAGGCAGGTGACAAAGGTAATCTCAGAGCCTTTGACAGGGTGTCAGCGGTGTAGGCAAAGCCCCTTAAACACGTCCCGTCTAAGTTAATGGCGCACTCTGAAGGGAGAAAATGGATAGCCCAAGAGACATCGGGTTGTGTTGACAGCCTAAAGTACAAGGACACACACTAGTCCTCGTGTGATTCTGACTTGGGCTGTTCTGACACGGGGCACAGCAGGTATCTCGGATATTGCTCTCCTGACAGCTGCCGTGAAACAAAGGCTTTCATGCTCATTTCCTAAAACCACAGCTTGCAAAAAAGTGATGATTACTGTTACCTCTACTGTTAGACAAGACAAAAGCAGCCAGGACACAGTGGGATGCCATTGTGATGTTTCCACCAATCAATCATAGGTATCCGACTGGAGTGACTGTTAAACATACTGAGTATTTTGTCGAAACATTATATTTTTCTTGTTATATAACCTTTTGAGAAAAAGACATTGCAGCCCCATGTGCATCTGTGTACCTGTGCATGCATTTGCGTGTCCATGTCCTTCCAAACAGCTGTGATACCCCCTACATCCCCACCAATTTTCATACCTCCATACTCACTTTGAACGAGTGGGTGCAAAGTGCTGTGACTCTGCCCCTCAGGCATTCTATTTATTTGTTTATTTGTCTACATTCATTTCTCCTGTTCCTGGCAGGGGCTGGGGAGGGTAATTACTGGTGTGGAACAGCAGGAGAAGAAGCCAATTTAAGTATGGGCACCAGTGAGGTGTGAGGCCGGCCCCGAGAGGCTCTGGCTCCCCACCTGTTCCATTTAGGCCTAGAAGAGGAGAGGGGCTACTGGGGCAAACCACAGTATGGGATTAGACACAGCATTTGGACACACACACGCACATTCTATCTCCCCGTCTCTCCTTCTCCAAATCAATAAATAATAACATGGGGACAAAAATGTTCAGCCTAACAATATATTTGAGTGAGAAGATACTTTATATTGCGCCATAAAGAAAGCTGAAAGTCATTTGCTCACCATGCAACCAGAAAATCTAAATTATTATACTTGAAACATTTGTTAAGGGAAAAAAAACCCTTGAGACTGAAATATATTTGAAATCCATCTCAACTTGTTACCTGTTTTTTTTTTTTTTCTGATGATGAGCGTCATAACAGCTTAAAAGCTTAACACACCAAGCCACACACATCAAAAGTGGCAATAGTAGCTTTACCCTTTTGAATAGACAGACGTATGGAGAATAGGTATTATATAGAAGAAATAAAGGACTGAGGGAGAGACAGACACCAATTTATAGAGTGTGAACAAGAGTTATAGACAGAAAAACTTTAACACACCTGTGACAACCTTCCTCAGAAGCTAGGGGCAAGGTCATGGGTATTGTGAGTTTCTGTAAGTCCCTCCAGAGGAACAGGTGCAAAAGAGAAATTCTGGAATCTGGTAAAGTGAATCTTCTTTCATGATAGCTCCATTTCAACACGCACTGTGAAACCCAATCACTTTCCTTCCACTTTTTTCTTACCATCTGAAAACTCCTAGGGCCAACTACAAGAACGAACAGTGAATTGCGGTGATGGATCTATTTTTTATATTGTTTCAAATATTACTTTAAGATTAACCTCCCAGACACAATCATCCCTTTTGTTGACACCCGACACATATTAAAAACCATCTTGTATTGACCCCTCACAGCCCAAGAGAGGCAATTCAACAGGCACATTAGCACCTAGCCAATAGCCAGAAACATTTTGGAGGGGCATCATGCAACATATTTAAAACCTACAGCTATGGCTAGTTTTAGTACCATTGTTAAAGTTCTCATGAAGTAAAAACCAACCTTTAAGTATTTTTATCATATATGTACTGCACTGCATGTCAGCTATACTAGATATTTTCAGGTATTTCTGATGGTGTTTCAGAGTGTGTCATTTTCTGAAAAAATGATTTCAATTGGTTTATGACGCAAAGGAGCACGGAAGGAGAATAGATATGTTCATTGAAGCAGACTGGAATGTATCAAGGGAAAAGGCCTCACTGTACAAAAGCACAAGTTCAATACTTCATTCCCTGGTTAGGGAGACACTGAATCGTGTTTTATGAAGAAAGCACTTAATTACCTGATGGACAAGTAGCTTTAGCCTACATAGCTAAAGTAGCTAACAATAGCGCTATTGGCTACTGTAAATGCCGATCAATATCTGCTTTACAGGAAACATGTCACCAATAAAGCTGTTTCATGGGGAGCGACGACGGAATGTTTGCCTTATTTCCCAGCTGTATACTGATTTAAAGCTGACATTGGCCAAAGGCACATATCTCATCACAAACAGCACAAATAATAGAGCGTACTCTTACCACCAGTGCATTTTACTTTTCTTTTATCAGCAGTTTCACAAATGTCCCTAATCTGCCAAATCCAGCAAACACCCTGTTCCATGAAGGATTAGTTTGATGAGTATTTACAAGTACATAGCCTATAGCCAAGTTTATGTTCAAGGGAATGACACTTGACGAGGACAGCATGCATGAACAAATAAAATAAGATGCTTTCTTTTATGAAAAATAATTAAATCTATGTATAACTCAGTACAGTATCTTCATCACGGGTCAACATAAGACACCACATGGGTCCCTAGAAATGAAAACATTAACATTAGATAGATTAGTTAGATAGTTAGCAGGTGTTTTGATAACATTAGCTAACGTAAGATGTGACCCCACAAGAAAGTTGACAGATGTAACAAGTTTTCTTGACTATTGACAACTCAGCAGAGCAAAAAAGGCGGGACTTAGGAATCAACTTTTGGTTTTTCAACACAAATGGCTTCGCATCAATACAAATAATTTATCTTTCCAAGTTGTTTTAGAGATTCGTAACATTCACACAAGCTTCAGCTCACTGATTTTGAAATCATTCTGATTCAGAATTTGCAAATCCATGGAATCACCTTTGCTGTGTTTGCCCTGTACAAACATAACCAAGCTCCCTCTTTGTCTCCTTCTTTCTCTCTCTTTCTCTTTCACACACATATGCATAGACATACAGACGGGCATGCAAACAACCATATGGCCATTGGGCCATATGTAAGCTGTTCTGTACAGCCTCTTGCATGCTTCAGTGGTTGTGAATTGGACGATCTTTCTGCTTTTCCTTTTTCTTCCACCTCACTGTGGATGACACTCAGACCACTAGTGTCCAAGGTCTGCTGAGTGCTGACTTAGCTTACTGCTGTTGTTGTTTATACCTCATCTCCACAGTACTCAACTAAGGTCAGTTTTATCTCCTGTATTTAAGAGTTGCTTGAGGCCATGTAAAAGTGTGCATACAGTACACAGAAAGTCCTGTTGTCTTTTGATGCTGACAGAATAACCAGCTTTGACACTGGCACCTATAGAAAATAGTTTGACTATATCAAATGTCAGTCCTTATTAACAACTCTTAAATGGCCTGTTTTCTCATCCTTACACTTGTGTCTGTGAAAACTGTCACACAGTTTGTCAAAGTTACACGTGCCAGACAGCCTGGCACAGTTTAGACTCCCATCCTGATTGAAATTGACTTTCGTCCTTTCCCTGACTGTACCAATACTTCTGCTTTAATTGCTGTAATATATTGGTGTGTCATGGTAATCACATTACGTTTGACCACCAAATGGCCTCAGAGCCCGCACTCATCCATATTTTCTGATACCCCAAAATTGACATTAATCAATCAGCTGATCCATATTCGACCATGCCCTGTAAAGATTTGCTTCACTCATCTCTGTCTCCCGGCCGTCTTTTTCTCTCTGTGGGTCCCTCTCCGACTCTTTCCTTTACCTCATCCTTTGTCTTTCCTCCTCATCTGCTGTTACACCCACCTCACCCTCAGTGTTCGTGTGGGGTCTTCTGTTTAGGCTGTATGTCTTTTGGCTGACTTTATAATGCCATACAATGTTATATCCACATGAGACTAGTCCTCAAAACACTTCTTCCTTTTTGTTTCCATCTTTTGATGTGCATGTTTGTTCTTTTTCCTAAATCCAAAATGCTAACTGAACAATTGTAATAGAGGTTTTCCTTCTTTTCTGCCTTTCATCTTCACTTGCTGCAGCGATAATAGGTGCAACCAGGGGACATTGCTTACCATATGTATGCACATGCTGATATGAACTGCTGTTTTGGAATAACAAGATCTGCCATCTCCCTGTCCCCAGACACAGGGCCCATATATCTTTTGTATTTGAAACATTTTGCAATTCATGGCTATCTCCAGTCATCACCCATGGCAGTGTTAGTGTTTTTTGTAGACACTTTGTGTTGAAAAGTAAATTCTATTTGATGTAATTAGATTCCTGTCACTGCCTCCTTCCCCCTGGCTAATTTTAGAAAACATGCCAGGAAACTACAGTAGCACCAAGCCTGTTTTAAATTCCATATGATGAAAAATGCATGCTACTTTTTTAAATCATTTAATGCCTTGCAGTTATATACAGTATTTCCTAGAGATTTATGCATTGAATAGTTTGGGATATGAATTTTGGCACCAAACTCGTGACATTTCTGCAGTGGAAAGCATCCACAAAGAATGTCACTGAATATGATCATATCCACTGTCAGATTTTAACTCAGACCTCTTCAGCCAACTGATCTCATTTGGTGGTTTGTCTGATATGTTATTTCAACTTATTGCAACATCTACTTAGTACATGATCGCTCTTGATCATCTTTATAACCAAAGCTCCTCTACCTCTCTATATCCTTCTTGTGTGGGTTGTTAACTGTTCTCATGTCCTAAAATTTAAAGACCACAGATGGCCCCAGTTCAGTGACTAACTTAGCAAAATTAAACTAAACCTAAAGTAAAACATATGTCCAAAAATTGGCAGCAAGCTTGAGCAAAGATTAAAGGAAATAGTCTCTGTAAAAATGCATTTTACTTGTCTTAGATAACATCTGCATTAGTTCAGAACACATCTTGTAACACTGCATTGTCTTAGTATAGCTGATGTTGTCCTTCTACTGTACATATTATCCATATTATTATGCAATAAATGAAATTAACACCAGTACCAAAATAAACCACTACATTTCCTTGGTTAGACTCCTCCTCCAAAACGCTCTCATCAGCATACTTTATGATATGGCTCCTCTAATACTCTCTGCACTGCAACAGACAATAATGTAGATGATGTTGAAAATCAATATTTGGTCAAAGGTTGTGTGTTCTGATGCAACATTGCAAACTCCCGGCCTTGCTTGTAATAAAGTCTAGCTCAGGAGCCCCAGACTGACCCATACAAATCCCTGTGCTCTATTACATTTTACTTAAGTACTGTTTTCCTTTGAACCATGTTTATAATAATATCACAGCCTTATGAGTCATGAGTCATGCCACATGGACCTTAGAAATATTGCTGCTAGCAAAGACGCAATTCCTAACTGATTTGTATTGTCTATTGAACCATGAGAATTGATTTAATTATCGTGTCTTGTTGTTGATATTATGGTATACATATAAAATATTGTCTGTATAGGTATATATTATATATAATATGGCGACATCCATATTGCATTGGGATAAGGGCTGTGCAATTAATTGACATATTATCAAAATTGCAATATGGCCAAGTGCAAATATTGCATAAGCACTATAGTGAAGTGTACTATAGTGCTACAGAGATGGTATGGCCTACAAATCGTGTTGTCCAGGTGTAAGAAAAAATGTTATACTAAACATTTGTCTATACCAAACAAAGTAAACATTTGTTACAGGGCCCGACCGATACTGGATTTCTGTGAAAAAATATAAAAATTAGAATTTTGCTACATATGACAATATTCCTTTGTACATAATATAATATCCCTCAAATGTTATTAACACTTGTGTGACAAAGATATGTAAAGGAGCCAGGATATTTTACAGTTGGACATTAAACATTATGTCCAAAATGTCATCAGGGTACCAGACTAAACTTTTACTGGTATATGTAATAACTATAAATTTATATAAAAAAAATATATATGATTAAATCTGAATTAAGGAAACATCAAATATACAGAATGCTGCCTATCAAGCTAAAAAGTAAAACATGAATTTTGTTTTGTTAAAAAAATAAAGTAAACAAAATATGCCAATAATATCAGTTAACAGATATATTTTTTTTTTCAGTGAAAATGAAAATGATGATGCAAAAATCACTCCCACCAATCGTGAATCACATCATCTCAAAATAATAGCAATATTATTTTGTTTTACCATATCACACAGCCCAAATCATGACTCTGCATTGTGTTTCTGGTGAGGCCAAATCTGAAGATTCCTATACTCCATATTTTATGACAGTCAGATTAAAGAAGGTGAGCTTCAGACTTAAATATACTTGAAAGGCTCCAAAGAAAATGGTCTGTGCTTCTATCTGAGAGAAGAAGAGAAAATACAGAAAAGAGGTTAGAGGGCTTTGAGTCAGAGGAGGTGCAGAAATGAGGAAGAAAGGGCAAATGTAGATCTAGTGGATAGAAAGCTGCTGAGAGAAGTATTAGCAAGAAAGTGTGAATGAGCGAGCAAGAGGTGGTGATGGAGAGAAAAAAGTGAGGAGCGATGCTGCAGACTGCTTGCTGGTGGATCTCTCTCCCTCCCCACCTCTTTAATCATTTCTTTTTTGTGGAACTGGCCTTGGGCCCTATGTGATGCTGCTCACCTTTACTCAAACAGGTCAGTCAGACGGACAGCCTGCCACTGATGAAAGCTAAGCTCAGAGAATCAGTGAAAGACACCAGATCAGAATTCAGAGCACATAGAAGGGGGGAAAAGAAGGGAAAAAACAATTTCTTGTGACCTGTCATCTAGCTATCGTTGAAAGACATGCTAATGAAGTTGTGTTCCGTCAGCAGATATTTTTCTAGTCTACCGAAAGTGCCTTTCATGGTGTTTGTTACATTTATTTGGCGAGAATAGCATCCAGCATGTGTTTTGATTTCTTTTCTATGCTCCATTTCACGGTTACAAACACATGTTTGAAGCTGCCACAATGATTTTAGGCGGTGTCACCCTGCTGTTTTTTTTTCATGACACTTCACTTGACACATAGAGCCTCTCTGTTTCAAATCTTTCTTTATAAAATTGCAACAAGGCAAGGAAGAGCAAGAATTGCACAGACGCACTGTCAGCTAGAATTCAGTAGAAAAAAAAGAAAACAAACTGAATCATGAGTGTGAATGGGTGTAGGGTTGGGATGTAAAAGCCTCACTTAAAAGGATGGCAGACAGCAGGTCTTGGAGTTGTGACGCTGAGAGAAAAAAGAAAGCATCTTTCTGTTGATTCCATTGCTCTTTGTTTATCTTTTCACACCGTCGAGAATTTTTTTTTTCATGCTCTCCATGTCATCTTGAGGGAGCAAAATAACAAGACATTCTGGCCACAAAGAGTCAGCAGTTCCCAGACTCACAGCAGGTTACACACTAATCAAAGCAAGCCTGCAGAAAGTCCTGTCTGTTGACCAAAACCATAAATGAAGCAACTGGGGAACATCAGTCTCTGTGGGCGTATAAACCAGCTGTTAAGTATCCCATGATCTCTCGTGCACATATGCTCTTCACAGGGATTTCCTGTATTTTCCAGCTGATTTATTTGACCATAACTAGCATTTTTAGGTAATTTGCCCTCCATAGAGTATATTTTCTAAAGGAGCTTGCTAAACATTTACCATGCTCACTCTAAAATTTTAGGACTACATCTTGCACCAGTTGAACAACTGATTTGCTAAGACCTCACATGTCAAAAGCAATTATCTAACTAGAAGAGCAAGGGCACTAAAGTCCCATGCTTCACGTGATGCAATGGCTCACTAAACTAGAGAATTTTAAGCACTGTAAAAATGAGAAAAAACATTTTCCACAACAAGGCGGTTATATTTTCTATTTGGTTTGTTAGTTTTAGTCTGTCAGCAGGATTGCTGGAAAACTACTGGCCCAATTTTCAAGAAACTTATGTGTGTTGCCTCGATGGAAATGCTCTGCTACACTAAGTGGAACAGGACCTTAGTATCATTGGTAACACCTGTGTTTACCCCACTATTTCATATCAATATGGTGAAAAAGACCATTTCTTTGCACATGTGCAAACCTGTCATCATTAAAGTAAATGGTGTGCTGTGACTAAACACACAAAACACTTGAAACATCACTGTAGAAACAGATGCAGCATGTATGTGAGAAATAAGCCATGTCTAAATTATCTTTCCCGTTTTTTTCCAAGGTGATATAACCAAAATAAGTTTAATCAATGGTTATTGTGGGCTAACATAACACACACATAGTCGCTAGTCATTTCTTACATTAGCTTTAACAATCACACATTATGACTTTGTTGTTGATTAAACATCCATGCAGGTAGCCTTCATTTGAGTCAGCATTATTTTGTCTTAAAATATGTTGCAGGCTCCTTAATAGTTTAAGAGATATATCCAAGTATATATAGTGGTTTGTGCTTGTAGATTTGCATATCATAGAAGACCATTGGGCTTGGCAGAGGTCTGCTCGGTCTCAGAGTGCCCTTCTAGTTCTTACTGTCACTGGTGCTAGTGCACTGTCTTCAGAATATAACAATACTTAAATGATAAATAGCATGCAGTAAATAAGCGATTAAGGAATAAATGAGGTGAGAAAGAAGTAAATACAGGAAAGTTTTCCACAACACTGTGTTTGCTTTTATAATAATAATAATAATACATTTTATTTATAGGCGCCTTTCTTGACACTCAAGGTCACCTTACATCATCAACATAAAAGCAAACACAATATTAAAAGACAATAAAATACAAAATACAGTTTAAAATTAGACAATGCAAATGTGATCAGAGGGAGTAAGCCAGTTTAAACAGATGGGTTTTGAGTTTGGATTTGAAATGTGGTAGTGAGTCTGTGTTACGGAGGTCAGGTGGGAGTGAGTTCCAGAGCTGGGGAGCAGAGCGGCTGAATGCTCTGCTCCCCATGGTAACAAGACGGGCGGGGGGGACGATGAGATGGATGGAAGAAGAAGATTTATTCCACGTTCCTCTTTTTAACAAGTGGCCAATGTGGCCCACCCTGATTCTCCTCTTAAGCACACTGACAAAATGCTCCCCTTACAATGCAGAGCCAAATCCATCTATTCACAGTGCGGTGGAAAGGTTTGTGCATTTGACCATTAACAGGTCTTCTCTAGAAATGGCAGAGTCAGTTGTCTTACTGCTGCTATTACATTCTTCTGATTTTTGTATTTTATACTCAGTGTTGTTTTCCTCAGAAAAGAAACTATTTTTTCCATCTAATGCCTTGCTGAATGTATTAATTTGATAGCAGATACCAGCAGAAAATATGTGGGCTGTCAGTCTCTTTGTTCACTGGTCTGTGTGACCTCGTGTTCTTAACCAGCTGCAGACTCAGACTGTTTGGTAGTGTTTCTGGTAGTGTGCAGATTTACAGTCATAGAAACAAAGCAAGTTCAAGTCAACAAGAAAATGTACCTTTCTGTCTCCCTTGTTGTTTTGCTTTTAATGCTGTATTGTGAAAGTTCCTTTGTTTTTCAAGGTTGTGATGCCAGTGACGTCAGGATGACAGCAATATATTCAAAACTCTATTGCTGTATTTGAAAATTATCCTGTCCCATCATTAGCTGCAACAAAACTACCACAGCATCAAAATCTGATCGGTAATGGGGACAGTGTGGGTGAGTGTAGGTGGCTCTTCAAATGATTTCTGAGAGAGAACATGGACCTCCATTACTGATATTCTCAACCTGGTTCTGTCCTGGCTTGTAACAAACATCTTTTTTTTTTTATCAAATGGCATGGTAAGCTCCACATATAGTAGGACATGCTTGGGACAGCTCCTATTAATAATTGCATAGTTACCCTATGTGATTTAGAGATAAAGGGTGTCTAATCATTTTTCGCATTATGCTAATACCATGCAGCACATTATGGGAGAGTGATAAAATTCCTGGTAAGCCTTGCTAATCCGCCCTAGTGCTAAAATAATGATTGCTTTTTGTCTGCTGTTGAGAAAGTGGTCCACACCATGTGGGTCATGCACCGCCTGAAAAATGTGTATCTGCATGCTTCATTTTAATACCTCACTCTCACTCACTCTCTGCATCTTGCAATAAGGCCTATTTGCCAATATGAGGGAGCCCTGGGCGTTTCTATTAACAAACAGTGTGTGGACATGTGCACATACAAACATGCACAAACACACAAGTGCTTTTCTTCCATCTCACCGATGAATCCCCATCACCCCCCCCCCCACCCCACCCCGCCCCCACCCCCACGCCCACAACACAGTTGTTGTTAACTTTTCACAGAGAAATCCACAGGAGCTTAAAAAAGCATGAGAAGTACATACAGGAGAGCAGATTTAACAGTTCTCATATGGTTATTTGCTTGTCTGCCAGTAGACAGCATACTGCAGCAAGTAATAATACTTGACAGGGACCCAGGGGCTTGTGTCCTGCTGCAACCCATCACCACGATGGCTGCTGTTTTGTTGGCTTGATTGTGTTACTCAAAGAACCACCGCTGCACCGTTGCTCATGTGTGACAGAAGGTAAATATGCATTCATGTGCTGAATGTTTATACATTTACATTTACCTCTGCATTCAAAGACAATACAGGACAGAGAGATGTTTCTTTGTGTTTCTATGACTTTGAATGTGTTTAAAGCATTCTCAGAATGCCCCCAGAACCTCTCCAGCTCGATAAGACTTGGTCTGGAGGCTACTGTGTGAGTAAGCAGGCTAGTGGAATACAAAGTTGCAGTTATAGCACTTAAAAATCCATTTATACTGTTGCTACAGTGGCTCATTGTTAGAATAATATTAACTTGTTTATTTGGCATCTTTTAAAAGAAGTTACAGTAAAAACTATAAATATTAAATAAGATCTAATATATAAGCATCTTGTAAACACAGCCAGATAGACAGCTACCTATAGATAGATAGATAGATAGATAGATAGATAGATAGATAGATAGATAGATAGATAGATAATCAGAGATACATACAAGGATACATAGACACATAGATATTTGTGACCAACATATTGCCATAACAACAAGGTTATAAAATATTTTTTTCAGACATATTCATATGAACACTAGAGCCTGCCTTATATATGAGTTGACTAGTATTATTTGCCCAATATTGGCCTACCACAGTTATATCGGTCTATATGTCATGTGCCTATATGATTTTTTTTTTACAGAAGGTATCGGGTTCTATATATATATACATATATGCCCCCCCAAGTATTCACCACTTTTCATGGATCATTACAAAATATTTATATTATATATTAAATTCATGTATATTATATATTGCTATTAATGTTGGCCCCAAAAAATCCAACCCAATAAATTGAAGAATAAATACATTTAAAAAAAATTAAATGTAGTAACTGATAATATGGCAATATTTCTTTCAATAACATTTAGAAATACTGCCAGTGTGAATGTCCCCAGTGATAAAAGACCGGCGCAAACACTGATCCTTACTGATACATGACATCAAAGCATTGTTGTTTTGAAAAAAAAAAGAGAGAGAGAGAGAGTATATAATCTCGGTGTAAATTGCCCCCAACATAAGATCAAAGCGATGCTGTTTCAAAAGAAAATGAGGGGGATATAATCTTTATGTGAATTAGCCCCTGTGTACAAATCTGTTCTTTGTGGGGGCAGTAAATACATTTTGACTTGTCATTATACTTTCCCTTCATGAGCGCAGCCCACATTATGCATTCCCTGCTCCAACTAAATGCATAATTAAAAATAAGCATCTCTCTGCATTTCAAACAATCTCCCTCTCCCTCTCATTTCCACAACCAGGCAAAAAGAAGCAGTCTCTGCGCACGTTAACCACTGCAGTGTTGTGCACTAGCTCGTGCACAGATTTGTGTCTGTTGCTTTGATAAACGTTAGACCACACGCTATCGATTGCTCTTTACTCTGATTTGATGTGTGTGATGGCTGAGCTGCATCTAGCTGTGAGGGGGCTGCGCCATGGGCTGAAACCACACACATCAGCAGGAATGGAGGCCCCACAGAGAAGCAGGAAGGGATGAGGAAATGGAGGACATTTGCCAACTGGGAGGGCTAAGGGGGCCAGACTGTTTAACAGAAGAATGGATGGGCTGGTGGTGTGAGGTACAGCAGTTGGAGAAAAAATTCTCTGATGCAACTAGACGCTTTAAATGTCTGTTAAATCCCTGAATGAGGTTGGATCTATAAGAATGGACAGATATAACATATTAGATCAGAGGCAGAGACATTTATAGTACAGCGCTGAGCAGTGACTAAGTACAAATAGGGAAACAACCAAGCCAGACTTGAAGAGATTGAAGGAAGAGGAGCAGCATTGCCTCAGCTGCTGGTCGTCTGCCATTCATCAGCTCCCTGCCAGCTGCTAGGTTGGCATGCTCCAGGGGCAAGAGGCAGAGATATGTGTTTGTCAGGTGGAGGAGGGGGGTTGTCATCACTGGTCATGCTGCCTTTCCAACCACAGACATCAACAAATCGTCTGATTATGTGTTCTGTCTTTTAGTCGGGAGCCTATAGCTTGAAATTGGCCATGTGGCCGCAGTCCCTCTGTAATTAAGCAGGCTTTTGTGATAGTTTTCGCTCTACCCTGGCGAAAGATTACTTTTCTTTTAATCATAGTTGCTCCAGCAGGACCCCTCAGAGGGCTCTGGAGATGGAGATGTAGAGTGCCATTAGACTGAGGAGCTAAATTAGAGGTTTCAGTGGGCCTGAAAATTCAAGCATTCGCTTAACTGTCCCATGTGAGCTGAAGCCTGAGCCCAACTAGGCCTTAATTATCCTGCACATGCTCATAGTGGTACAGTGAAAACCTGATTACCAAAAATGAATGCATATTTTCTTTCATTCATTCTGCAGCTGAGCTCAGAGGATTGAGGAAAAGGTCTGGGACAGAGTGAAAAAAATAGAATTCACCTTTTATTTTTTGTTCAGTGTCCCAGAATTGTTGATCGATTTCAGGAAAAAAAACAAAGCAAAACATATTCAGTAGAGCCTCGTGTTTTTCCAACTTTAATCACATTTGGCTGCTTTAAAAACTGTGTACTAAACAGAAATTGGATTATTTATTATTGAAGCTTGCCAGTTTCTCCCTTGCTGTTTGCTGTCCAATGAATAGCTGAAAATGCTGCTCAAAGGTACTATTTTAGGACATTAAAAGAACCAGACAGTGATGTTAACCATTTCCCTGCCAGAACAGTAGGTTTAGAGTTAAGCTTGGCAGAGTTTATTCTGTCAATCATAAAACAGTGTGTGGAAAATAGCTTGCCAGCTCTTTCCTACAATTCCAGGCTCTGCTAGCTACAAGATTAGTCATGCACATACTAAATGAGTCTTCATACAAGGGAAAATTGCTTGGACTGTATGAACAATGTGAACTGAGTGTAACATATAATACAGTCTGAAAGCCCCCTTACTTAGGACAGTGGTCCTTGACTTGAATAAAAAGCCTTTACGTCTCTTCCACTCACAACCAAGATATTTGAGGACATATAGGCCTGGATTGTGAGAAGTCAGTTACAATGCTTTGACTTCAAAAGGATTTTTTCTTTTTATGTATATTGCATGAATGTCTGTGGAAACTTTACAAGGATGTTTGATGGGTCAGAAAATGGATTTCTGTGTAAGAGGTCACAATGCTTCATGTCATGTGTTGACCATGGTGCAACAAATGTGGTTAGACACACAAAAAAACATTTTGAAAAATTAATCTTATGACTGCATAAATTAACTGCTGATTAAACTGTTTAATATTCACAAACATAATTTCAGAGAATCCCTAGCATGAGTCAGGAGGCATTGTCTACATGAAATAAATTATTTTGTTTTAGACATGTACTGTACCTTACACACTGAGGAACATACTGTATATTAGAAGTACCCATGTATGTATTAAGAACTGGATATGGTTAAGCATTTTGGAGCCCATAGAGTACACTTCTTCAGCTGAGCTGGTTCAGAGCATACACATCTGAGACTTCCGCTGGCCAGTTGGTTTTTGCGTGATATCAGACAGAACTGTCAACTCCGGTTCCATCTTCAGTGAGGTCAGTGGAGTGGGTGGATTCAAAGGTCTGGACCCAGGCACATGACTTCCTGTTGGCTCCCAACACATATGAAGGGGATAAAATAAGTTGATCATATGGTTTCTCTAGACTTTACAAATGTTACTGGACTGAATGGATCAAATTCAAGAATCATTTCAGGGGAGTTGTGACGCTCAGAAAAATCGCTTATAAAAATGTTATTATATTTATACTTGAACTTTCTCTTGGGATTATTTCAAACAATGTGCTTACATTTTATCCACAAAAGATACTGAGCATGAACAACCTTGGTCACGCAGATTTTTTTTATAACTTACGTGGCTGTTATCTATTAATATCAGCATAACGTAAAAATAATTGTACTTGCCTAGCAATCAGTGATTTCTCCTAATACATTTGTGGTACAGGTTTTACTCAGCAGTAGCCCTGGACGAAAGAGACTGAAGCCATGCTTAGTATTCAGTGGACTAAATCCCATTGTTCACAAAGCTAAAGCAAAGTTCACCACAGACTTGGGTGCATATGTTGCCCAAACTGCAATACCTCTACATAACCAGCAGGAAAATTACTTAAGTCAAGCCTAGACTTTGATAAGAGATAAAATCATTTCCATGTCAAAGTAAGGTTTTATACGTGACTACTCATACCTTGTTTTCAGCTTAGAAGTACCTACACTCGTTGCCAATAAACATGCTGTCTTTCTTCTGATTGTCTGTCTGTCCACCCTGGTGAGGAAGGGAACAGTTGGGGCAAGGATAATCAGTTTAATGATCCAGGGAGTGGCATGGCTGACATCAGCATGGTCCTCACCTGCAGCCAAAACGGTGCAAGATAGGTGATATCATTTATTGTGAGGAGACAAGAGTCAGTAGTTAATATTTGCTTTGAATTATTTCTGTTTTACCTGTTCTTGTACAGACGTTGCCATTGTTAGCATTGTTAGATACATATAGGGGTGAGAGAGATAATTTATTTGTCTGTGCGTGTGTGTGTGAATGTGTGTATGCGTAAGCACTGACAGGTGGAGGATTTCTGCCCACCTTATTTATGGCAGAGACTTTAGTCCTATTTTAGTTGTTGTCAGTACATTTGAGCCGAGTTGACAGTCCAGTTTATCTTCCTTTTGGCATTATTTATCTGTGATTCAATGGTGACTTTGTGCTAAGTAATACAACAGATGAAATGATGAGACACTTATCTGTCCACTTGTGCCCCTCCCTGCTCCGGACAAATACTCACAGAGAATGAAAACACAAACAGAGCAGAAAAGGAACAGGGTAGGCAAAAAAAAAAAAAAAAAAAAAAAAAACAATTAGGAAAACAATTTGTCTCTCTTTATTTTCCTCTCTCAGTCTCTCTGTCTGTCTCTCTGTCTCTTTCTTCGTCTCCCTCTCTCATCATCTAATAACTCTAAAATCAAATTGCATTACACTCCACTTTACTGGTCATTTGGTACCTTGAAGACTGCCTTTTCTGCTGGCCAAAGGAGAAAATGGCTAATGACCCATGGTGTATTAATTGAATCATTCCTCTTTGGCCAAATCATTCTGACAATGTGACCACTAAATTCCATAATTGCTCAGAATGGCACCCTTAATTCTTCTGAGTGTTACTGGTGCCTCTAAGTGGCTGGGTGAGGGCACAGAGTTTATTTCTTCGCTGAGTTTTTGGACTGCAGGCTCTCATTATTACAGTGACAGAGATGTACTGTGGATGATGAGATGTGTGTATTCATGCGATTTAGATTTATGATATCTGTCTGCATGTTTGTTTTAACATAGTATAATATAATGTTATACGATGAAATATATTCCTCTTTGTCATTTATCATATATCTTTATGTATGCCTCATTCATGTCAGGGGCATGGATCACTTATTTATACAATATGATAATAATACATTATTATCATATTGTATGTGTGATGCAGAATTGTACATAGGTCATAAAATAAGTCAAACAAAGTGCTGTTTTAGAGCTGTTGGCACTGCTGCTAGTAACTTTAAGTTACAGGGCCCAGCACTAAATATGTCTATATTTGCTATGGATTTTTGTGAGTAGATAACTATTCAATTTAGTTCTTTATCATTCCACAAGGGAAATGTTACGTAGAGACAGTATTTCATGTAAACAGACAACAGTCATTAAAACCCCTGAAAAGAGTTTTTCTCATTAAATATTTATGGCTAACTATGAAACTATCAAATTTAATGTATTGAAAAAAAAAAATCTAAACTGTAAGTGCCATTGTAACAACTGTCTCATTGGACATCACAACTCTATTGCCTGTCCGAAATAGGCAGTATCTCACCCAAAATATTTCATTCATACTTCAAAATGTAGTTGTTGTGTCAGAAAAATTGCAAGTGCCACCAAAATGAAAAGCTGTTTCCTCATCGTGCGAGCCACACTGGTCAAAATGTTTACATGTTCTTCCACCATGACAGTCACCCCTGGAAATGTTTCTTGTATACAAATTTGTTTTGTTCTACTTGACACTAACTGCTTACTGTGCTAAAAAATAATTTTAGTTTTAGATTTCAATAGTAGGTAAAAATGTACATAAAACTGTAAAATACTATACTACACATGAAAAGTATATACTCTTGTATACAGTTTATGGAGCAAAGTGTTACATGTGTGTAAAGTCATATACAGTGAACACAAAATTTGCATCTAAAAAAAAAAAAAAAAAAAAACCACACAAAAAAATGGAAAAAGAAAAAAAACTTGCAAACAAGGCACTAAATTAGCACCAGACAAATACTGGTAAAATACTCAAGTGGTTGTGTCTTGTGTGGCTGGTAAAATTTTAACATTTACTTGCCATTTGGCCAGTGGACTAATTCAGTTTTGCACCCTGCCTGGAACAATTAAAAAAAAAAAACCTGCAGTATTTAATTTGTAGACATCACAAATATTGTATGCCATAGATGGTGATGAATATACATGTATGTCTGACAAGTTTTGATAATTGAATTGATCATTTTGCAGGTAATGCCTCAAACATCAAATTAATGTTTATAAGTTGTATGCTTATTAGCAAGGCATGTGCAAGTATTAATTGTGTAAATTGTTGACAATTATTCTCATTTTTTTGCACACATGTGGCAAAACAGATGCAGTTTGCTTGAATGAATGAAAAATTCAAATCGCAACAAACTAATTGTTCAAAAATTCTCATTCAAGGATTGAGCCAAAGTGAATGAGTAAAATACTAACTTGTCACCTTGCTGCAGTGATGTACACGTGTAATCCAGGACCTTGTTACATCATTCTTAGGTGTGGTTATGAGTGCTACTGAGCACATATCTGACCACACCCAACCACACACAACAGGGATGATGGCTATGTTCATATTTGACATAGACTTTCAGCCAGAGAGGGCAGTCAAACACGTCTTTTCAGCTTGGTGTTAAATTACTCTTTACTGCGTGGGCGTGTGGTTTTGATCAAATTTGATTGGCAGTGGCCTGGCAGCATAAGCAAAAGAACTCACAACTGTTATCACATTTTTGCTCAAATATTGCTCAGTTCCGATTGGTACGTTTAAGTGAGATCACCTTTATAACAGACACCTGTCCACTTCAAAGCAGTGAGAAGAGCACAGACAAAACCGAAATGCAGAAAATGTGCGTTTGAAAATAAACCAAACTGCTCTAACTTAACCAGAAGACTGCACATTCACAACTCGGGGTAAACAGCTGATGGAGATGTAATGAAATAACACAAATGTCAAATGTAAATTTGAGGGCTTTTAAATAAAAAACAACTTGTATCTTATACACCCTGCAGCTTACAGATGAAAAAAGTTCTTGTTTCAAATGTAATATCAGGTTCCATCTTAAAAAGCAATTTAGCATCTGTGTCTTCTTGTTCAAGCTTATTTTCCTAGTACTAAGGAAAAATTGTGTCAGCACAGTTGAGATATGCTAATAGAAAGTTTTTTTCAATGCAGATCAACATGTTTCGAGTGCTTTATGGAATCAAGTAATGTTACAGGAAAGAGCTGACCTGTCTTCACTCTCCTAAGTGATCCAAAAGTTATTTCAGGTCACTGGCATGTTTTCCTGTTTCTTTCTGATTAAGAAATACTCACTTTAAATGGTATGTTCCCTCTATGTGATTTACCATATGCTGTTCATCTGTGTATATATAGTAATTGGCTGATATGTTTAAAATGGACTCTGCCCACACTATATCTGTATCTCAGCTTACCATGTTGTGTAGTTTCCATAGTTTCCCAGAGTTTGAGTGTGTTTACTTATATATTGGTGTGAGTTGGTGTTTGTTGGCCCTGTGCTGAACTGGTGATAAAACAATTTATGCCTCCCACATATAAGCACATACAGTATGTGTTAAACTAGTATGTGCACTCAAATTAGTCATTTGTGCTCTCAGTTTCACTTTTTTTGCACATGGATTACTCATAGGCTGTATAAAACAATGATGTAGGGGTCTGTGGGAATTGACTTGCTTGTGAAGCCATCCTCAAGTGGCCATTCGAGGAATGGAAGTTTTTTGGCACTTCCGCATGAGCTTCAGTTTTCTGGCCCAGAAGTTGCTGCTTGGGTTTACTTAATTCATTAATACTGTTCTTTGTGTAATAATTTGTGCACAGAGATTACTTGATCTGTGCCGTTGATTTAATAATTTGTGCGTATGGATTGCTTAATTCATGTTCTCTTTTTTTTTTTTTTTTAGATTTTACCAATTTTGTTCACATGTGACTGAATAATCAGTTTATTTCTATTCATTTTCAAATGTCTTTAGCCATCTGACAGCAGCAGGAATGTACGAGCGTCTCCAAATTAAGAAGGGGTATTCTTACATTATGGAACAGCAATTTTATTAATTATGATTTTTATTTTATTGTTAGTAAAAGTCCAAACTCTGCATATCACACATTGCCAGCTTTTTCTGTTAATCAGTGAAATGAAACATGTTGACTGTGGCTATTAGTTTGAAAAATTACAAATATAATCACCTGTTTGTGCTTTTCCCCAGTCCACAAATTAGTATTATTAATATAATAACAATAATTATTGCATATGTAAACATGTATCAGATTTCTGTTTATGACAGTTTGTCATCACTTATTGCTCGTATTTTGATTCATATTTGACAGGGTTTTACAAGCTGAGCATGGAGCCTGGCAGACCTAGTTTTTGTTTACATGTTGAGCTAAAAGTTTAGAGGCTACAGTATCAGTTGTGTTAGAGATGGGTGCTGCAGGCATGTTGGGAGCAGGCCAATGAGCTGTCTATCTTTTGTCAGCCACAAAAGGCTGTAGGCCATAAATCACTATCAGAGACAGAAGTAAATGATGTATTCACTCCACACACACAAGTCATTCCCATGCTTCAGGGCTAAAATGTAAACAAATATGATTCTGTATTCAAGTCAGTGGATGCAAATGACAGGCTGCAAAAGAAGGACAAAGATATGGTACTCAGAATAAATATTCCAGTGTGGTGCAAACTCCAATAACAAACCTAAAATAAATGGAGTGAAACTAGAAGAATGCACTCTGAATGCATTCTTCCACCAAGGCCACATAATCCTCTTGATTGGTTATTTTAATAACATAAAATAGTTAGGATTTCTTTGTCTGTATCTTGATCTAGTTCTCTGTCAAAAATACACATAGTGAGAGACAGTCATCCTTAGTGGCTGATGGTGGTCGTAATTCTTTGAGAATATCTAGAACAGGAGTCAGCAACCTGCAGCTCCAGAGCCACGTGTGGCTCTTTTGCCCCTCTCCAGTGGCTCCATGTGGCAATTAGAGAAGTGAATAAGTAATTAAGAATAAGTAATTTTTGAACATTTTCATTTGTATTTATATTTTTGTAGGCTGTAAAAATGTCCAGCCTATAAACCAAATTATAAAATATATCAACTAAAATGTGTGTCATAGCCGACATCTATGGCTCAGCACCTTTTTCTCTAAATTTCACCAGCAGCCAGATTTGAGTATCCCTTGACTGGCTATAAATTCCAAATTCCAAATAAGAAAAACATCAAAGAAAATCAGAGGTAGCCAGGTGAGAATTATTGTCACCCAATGCTATGATGTGGCTATGGTGGTGATACATGGCAACATGGGCATGAGTTTCAGAGGCTACACAATGCATCCTGGTTCATGTAGGAACTGCAGGCATGAATCTGTGAGCAGATCTCAGCTGTCTGTAGCACACGTGAAGGGATTCATCAACAAAGGTTTCTCCAATGATGTGGTGTAGCAGTTCCATGAAATCTGCAAGAAACAGTTTGTAAAAAGAATAGTCAAACTCAGTGAATTAGAAACCAAGATATTCTAACCATGTTATGGTGTCAAGCATAAAAAACACTGGATTTCCCAAAATTCAAGTGGATAGCATTTTCTGTTGGAGCCTTGCCTGGTGAGTTCACATGTCTTTAAAATTCTGCACTTCCAGTTTGTAATATAGACTTTTATAAATTTCAAGTTTTTATAAGTTTCAAGTCCAATCATGTAAAATTGGTAGAAGGCTCCCTGAATAATTCATTGTTAGATTTTTGCTTTATTTGGAAAAAAAAAAAAAAATCAAAAAGTCTGGTAATGGACATTTCAATAGAATTTTGATCTCACCTGGAAAATAATTTGTTTTCCAATTTGTTTCCCTTTAAATATGGTATGCAATATAGTTACTCTGAAGTGACTGAGGGCTGAGGAGTGTGTGCGTGTATGTTAGTGTGTGTTTGTGTGTGTGTGTGTGTGTGTGTGTGTGTGTGTGTGTGTGTGTGTGTGTGTGTTCATACTGCAAATGAGTGCCTATGTCTTCAAGGACTCAAATAATCAAACATGGTGCAACATGTAGAAGGTGCTCATGACCATTGATCTGAGAGCACTCAACACTAGGTGCAGTAGACCCTATAGAATAGCATTGATTTTTTTTTCCCCCCAGAACGACTTCCTTGTTCATTAATACATTACAGTGCATTCAGAGCATACATACAAAATATGCTGTTTTGCATATTAATTAAAACATTATTGATTGTGTTAATTCTGTCAGAGGCGGTGTTAAAATTGAAGTGAAACAATCTATGGCACATCGTATATAATAAAATAGGTGTATGAGATATGAGAAATGAATTGGTATTTGATTTTTATTTATGCAACTTGCAATTCAATGTCCTCTCTAAATCATGCTCTCACTTAACTTGTGTTCTGAGTCATCAGACATGTTTTATATACTTGGTCTATTTACTTTTGAACAAGGTTAGATTGCACTTAGTAATGGAACACGCCATCCACCCTGACAATTAATGGCTGGGGATGCAATGGGTGGGAACCAATAAAAGTTTATGGACTTGTACATGTTGCAGAAGCTGGTTAGTGGCTCTTGTTGGAAACAAGGCCCCATATAGTTTAATGAGCTCATTATAACACAGGCGTCAGGTATTAGCCTGTGTCATATCTTGTCTCTCATAGAGATGAGTTTAGGAATATCTAGACAGTTTGCTGTTAACAGTCCTGCAGGTTACACTCAGGGACACGCTGCTGTTTCATGAATGGACAAAGACATTAAAACTGAAATTGTGTCTTTGTAATGGTTTTCAGTAATATGACATCTAAATTATGTGTGTTGTGGCTTATTGTATCAATACAGTGTGAACATCTGTTGCATCATGTTCAGTAGCCTCACACAACAGTTACCTTAAATGGGCCTCATTTCAGAAACTTCCTAAATCTGTAATCCTTGTTCAATTAATTGTATTTAGAATCATTGGTACTACAGAAACATGTTTCCTAACTGCATTTAGAGAAATATTCTATCTTGTCTTAGTATGTAAATTTAGCTATTACAGAACTGTTCCTAACTGAAGAATTTCTTAAGTAAGGAATCTCAAGATGACATAGACCCTGCCCTAAATTCAAAATATACAGTAGCCCCTGGTAAAATCACCACTTGGTTGTACACTTTACATTTTATTTACATTAAATCAAATCAAATTTAATTAAATTTTCTTTATATAGCTCCAAGTGCTTAACATAACTAGAGCTATAAAACATAAATAAAAACCTTTGAACATGTAAGATATACAAGTCTTTCCAGTCCTCATGTTAAGCTAAGCTAATCATACGCTAGCTGTGGCTTCATATTTACAATACAGACAGGCGAGTGGTATCAATCTTCTTATCTAACTCTCTGCAAGAAAGTGAATAATGGTATTTCCCAAACTGGGTAACTTTCTTTAATTTGCACCATTCAGCCTCAAATGGCACTATAGCTCATCATCATTTTGTCCATATCGGTGCAGGCAGATATTATTACAAATCAGAAAGATATTTTTGATGCAGATGCAAATGACTTGTTCTCTAATTTTTTTCTTGATTATAAGAGAGCACTTCACCTTTATGAGAATAAAAAGCTTTAATGAAAGAAAACAATGCATAAGATTTCCTCAGGTACAATATGTTTGCAGGGTGTTTACAGCTTTCTTGGACGGGACCATGGTTTATTGCCTCAGACTTGAGATACCATACAGCTTGCACTAAATATGGCTGTGCAAATCATCGCTATGCATCATGGGGGGGTAGTTTTTCATCTTCTCCCTCTGTGTCTGTCTCTCTTTTCCTCACTCTCTCTCATTTGTTCTTTCTTTTTTTAATTTGTTCTTCTCACTAACTCACACATGCACATGGAGGCACACACACATTATTTCAGTCTCTCAAGCCTGTGTGAATGGATAAGTCTGACTGGTCTACTGTAAGTCCAGCATTTCAATTTGGAGCCAAAGCTGCCCATGAATTGCAGTCCCCATCTGTATTTATTTATGCACTTGTTTAGACTTTAATTAGTCAACTGGAGAGCACTGCCAAACCCCCAACCCCCCAGGCAGCGAGGCACAAAACTTGAACAACTATCTACAATTCCCTACGGATGCTGACATGTTAGATTGCAAAAGCTGGTGGGTGCCTAATGGTGCTGTCCTTTCAAGATGCAAAAGCCAGAATGCAATGGATGAGAGATTTGGAATATTTGTCAAGACAAGGGTGAATGTGCAGCTTGATCGTGGTCTGCAGAGGTTACAGAGTCAATTTGGTCTTCCACTCTCCAGTCGTCCAACCTTTCCTCAAAACACTGCAGGTCGCTTTAACAGCTCCTGTGTTTGTGAGTGTGTTTTGTGACTTTGTGAGTCTGTGAAATTGTTTTCCTGATGACAGACAGGGAGATGCTAACACTAACATCACAGCCCATCCCCATAAAAACGCACAGACTTTGATTGATGGCCCTTTTGGTTTGTGGGTTTGCTCAGATGGGCCTCCATCTGTCTCAGGATCCTTGTTGCCTGCACAGTGATCCTCAAAGGATGGTGATACAACAATTATCATTTGTTAATGTCAGATTCTCTTTTTCTTTTTTAAACTTAGTTTTCCAGCCTCACACTCCCAATTGCTCCTTTTCTAAGAGCCCACTTCAGTATGTGTTGATGTGATGTTGGCTAAGGTCATTGGTATTCAATCTTTCACTTTGTTTTTTCTCTCATCTTCATTAGTAACACTGGTTGGATGCCATGACTCATGGCCCCTCTTGAGTTTATTTTATTGTTGTACATAAATACTGTCAGTGAGCTTTGCTCATTTGTATGATTTGTAATTACAAAAGCAGGTCCAGACTTAGCCTTAACTTTACTCCTTGAACTGGGTCTAGACAAACAAGAGCTCTCAGCGCCATAACAGGTCACAGTAACAGAGAAATAGCCATGGATCTATGGGGATCAGTGGCTCCACTGGCCATTCCATCAAACATTCAGAAGTAGGCTGTCACATATTACTCCTCTCCAGTAAATGTTTTTTTTCTACATGTTAACTGCCAAATGTTATTGGCCAGGAGGTCATAATTTGGTACCTCACAATGTCCTATTAAAAGAAATACATGCTAATACATGTGTCCAAATACAAAGCCCAAATCCCCAAATCAGTTTTACATTACACATATCAACATACAGTAGCAAGGTATGAAGGGAATTTCTTATTTTTATACAACCAAGAGTTGCCGAACAAAAAACGAAGTTTTATTTCCTTCATGCTAGAACACATATAACTTATAAATATAATTAGAATCAGGATAGAATGGGATAGGATAAAACATACATGCATATATAAACATGATAAAATAAAAAGTAATATATTAAGTTATTTATAGCTTATTGTATACATGCAAGAAATCATTCTATACTGCATTTTTTGCATCAGGTTGAATGCAAATAGTAGCAGCAAGATGGTGACAATAATATGGTCAACATAAAAAGTTCGACATCTAGGAAACACTGTCCATCAGCTTTGACTGCGCTTGTGCACAAAGTATTGTCAATGTAAGTGCAGTCCACCTCTCTTTGTCCTGCTGGAGTCTTATAACCTGTCATCTCAGGACTGGTATGCCTGTCAAGTGCAACATTTTGGATGTTGTGATAGAGCAGGTCTTTCTGTGCAGTCATGACAGACACTGGTTTCCTGTTGCTCGGTCGGCCAGAGTCATTCATTTTCCTGACTGGACATCATCCAGGAGCAGCCATAAGTCCAAGATGGAGCATGGCTCTAATCCACACTCTCCTCCTCTCCTCCTGGCGTGGTCCTTGGTGCTGCAGCCAGCTGATCTGTCTGCATTGTCGAAAGATGTGTGCATTTATACGTCATGTTCTAATACATGTTTCAGCAATAAAGCCAGAAAAAAAAAAGCGAAATTTGAAGGAGCTACTAGCCACAGCAACTGCATGCGCCACCATTACCATGGAGGTATACTGTGTATATTTGCTGGAATTCACAATATTATTATATTATCATGCATCAACGTCTGAGACAAAGACGATACCTATCAGCAGTCAACATCATTAGGATTGGCCGATCTGATACAGATCACTAGTTACTTCCTGTCCACATTTTTGTGGATGGTTCCTGCATGAAAAACCCAGCAAAAGCCGTAACTTATTTGTTACCCATTTAGTTACTGATGTAGGAGCCAACACTCCAAAGTATTAAGATATCCAAAGCTGCTCTCATCACATTCACCAACTGTGCACTAAAATTCTTGAAAAATCTCCCTCCCCTGAATGCCTCTCTCAGAGAACAGCTTTAACGATCAGATCATCAAACAACCATATTTTCATCTCTTCCAAACACTCAGTATGAGTGCCAACCAGAATGACATCATGGTTATCATTATTAAGCCTTCTTCCCTAACAACAGTCACCACCTACTTGTTGCATTTCCTTTCCGATGGCGTTATTTCTGCCACCACTCACAGTGTGGACATACAGAAGTATGATGTATTCAAAAATGAATCCTCCAAAAGAACTGAGAACTGAGAGATTCGAGTTTGTCAGTTTTCTTTTTGCTCTCTTAGCTCACTGAATGCTAACACAGGCACCAGTACTTTCTGTGTACTATTACGTAGACACTGCCTACCTGACTGACTGTATCTGGAGTCCTAGACTGGCGAACAACACAATCTGTGAGGTGGACATTAGGCAGCACAGGTGGATCAGGTGTTATATGACATTTAGTTAGTTTGCGTTAAGTATTTTTTTTAAATCTTTTTTGTCTGATCAGAATATCTTAATACCAATCAAGTAATTTGCAATGACTATCCTCCTCCACAGAAATTTGTAGTGCAGTATTTATAATGGTATATGCTCTTAAATGTCCACTGTCGAATCAGCACTCTGCCTGAAAACATTTTAGGCAAGAGGTGTATGCTTGTTTTGTTCCCCACTGTTTGTTTCACATGGTATAAAACTTATTCACCTGACATCCATCCAACCCCTCTACCCCACATGTGCTCACCACAAAACATTTGAGTCTCTCTGTACTGAAAAAAAAAACCATCATGTTGTCTGTTGGCTTACCTTTGAGACAAAGTAAGAAATAATCCACAAATGTGGCACAGCACACTATATTATAGACAGCTTTGTTTTCAAAGCCAGTGAAGAAAGTAGAGCCTGCATCATGCTCTATCTCAAGCCGCTCTGTCAGCTATGAATGATGCATGTGTATACAGGCTTATTGAATAAACTCAAGCTCAAAGTGGATAACACTCCACTGCACTGCAGACAGTATACCTGTTACTATGAGAGTGAGGGATAAGTAATAACGGATTTATCTCATTGTTTCATTATTCTTTATTCATCTTGCTCTTTTTGTAACCAGACCTGTCTCCACACACTAACTGCTTCAGGTGACCCTGTTAACATTAGGCATTTGCAGACAGGAAGAGTCTTCTGGCTTCACTTTTGCCCTTTTTCGGCAGGTCCTTAAGGCCCAGTGTGTGGGTGGCACTGTCAAGACCTGTTACCTTGTGCAGAAATTATGTCTATGAAAGTTTGATGGGGGTTCAAATAACATAAACTGTTTTGGTCAGTGCTTCCCTACTGCCACCTACACTGAGCTGCAGAGAGATGCATGTCAGTGTTCATATATCAGGTTCCAGTTTATTCCTGGTGAGGTTCACAGCAGAGCCTATCCCAGTCCATCAGTAACACAGGCTGTGTTAAGAATCACATACGAGCATACTGCCTACTCAATTAGTATGTACTGCATAGTGCCTACAAAATTAATGATTAAGTATGCCACTACCAGCAGACTATTCAGACTGAGGTGTAGTCAAGCAACATGTCTTCTCTGTATCACAACTATCATAACATTACCGGTCTAAGCTACCATTACATGAAAATAGTTTATACAAATGTTAATCAACCTTTCGTCTTCCACTGTAATGTTTTCCAGTGTTATTTTAAGGAGGATTAAAAAGAAGAGGGGAAACAATACTATAGTATTGTCTATAATCATGTCAATATCATGTCTGATTAATGTTTTGCTATAAATTGCAAACCCTTCTTTGGTCACAGTTGTGATTATTTGGTTACAGGAAATGTTGAAGCTTCACAGACATACCTTTACTTTTACCACAGACATAAAATTATGTATATTTGCATGTTACGACTGTGCATTTGTCTGTCTGTGTTTGCATGTTATAAACTGGGCAATGCTATCAGTTTTTGGCAGACAATCACTTTTTGGCACATTGTATTATAAAGTTTACTGAAGGCAGCACTGAACTAAAGAGAATAAATACAATAAAGTAGACAGAAATGTTGCTGAAGTTGTCCACTTTGTTGCCTGCAGTGCTCTGGGTGACTGCAAGGAAAGAGGGCTCTGTGAGTGGACTGGTTACCCCTACAGGCACTTGTAGAGCTTCTCACCTCAGAGGATATTCAAGTACATTGTTGATTCAACATCAGTTTTTGTAAAACAGCCAATGTTCAAAATCAACATAGCTACTCAGACATGAATTTGATGATGAAATAGCATAAAAACACTGTAAAAAAACAAACAAACAAAAAAAAACTGTCTGCCTCACCTTGGGCCATGGGTCAGTCTGAAGAGATTCAGTGCATCTTCACTTTTTGGGGCAGTTGAGTGTTTGTAGAAAGTTTCATGGCACATAGGCCAGAATTCTTGCTAATCTAGTATTCATCTGTTCATTTCTCATGTACACAACAAAATCCACATACTGTGTGGCTGGAATGCACTACAAACTCAATTTGATATCATCTATCTATCTATCTATTAGGGATGTTCCTGGCAACTAATTTTCCTGTCAATTAAACGCAAAATTTAATTCAGACTAGTTCACTAGTCTGAAACTAAGAAAACACTCGGAAAGCAGTTAAAATTTTGCAGAATTTATTAATTTATAATGTTAAACACTGTCTGAAAAAATATTCTATGTATTAAGAGTCACTTGAAGCCATTAATCACAGTCTACAATCACCAAATCGTACTATAAGTGCCACTGAAATATGTGCTACTTTGCACTGTGCAATACAAACCTTACACTTTAATGTACAAAACATGACAAAAACTCACTAAATGCTTCATCTTCTCCAGCCAAAGAGGATAACAGTGTCTGCTGGTAAAGGACCCAAAGCTGACGTTAGCTGCCAGCCTGACACACAGTGTAGTTAACGTTAGCAGTGCTAGCAGCAGCAGCAGCTGCTCCGCTTGCAGGTTTATGTCCGTGTATGTCCTTAATGTGAGCACATGTTTCTCTAGTCGACTGAATATATATCAGCTTATTCTGTCACAGTCTACATTCAACATTATTTCCGTTTTCTAGATTAAAACACTGCCAAACTATGCTGGTTTTACGAGCTGCCATCTGTCCCACTTTGCTGATTTAAACATCCATGGTTGCCTAGGCGATCGGTTCATACGCGCTGGGCGAGAGTTGCTGCCATCTGACAGTGCCACAGCCTCGACTAGTGGCTGGCTGCTGCATAAAATCTTAGTGGCAACAGATAACTGGCATCGTGCATGAATGAAATTTTGATAAATAGTTTAAACGACTATTATTTCTGGTGCTGACTAGCGAGGGTGGGGACGTTTAATCATATAGTCGACTAATCTGTCTATCCATCTATCCATCTATTTATCTATCTACCAAACACACTGTCATTCACACTTCTATGCTGTGCAGACACTATGGCTTGATGATTTGAGGAGGATTTGTGATGATGTGGTGTTCTCATGGGAAAAAAATGCTAATTCAGCAATGAAAGGACCAGGGCCAGAGGTCGCGAGATGATGGTGTTAAGTAGAACTTCCTGTTTGTAAGCGTAGATTGGAGTGTGTCATTTTCCTCTTTGATGACAGCTTTATAAAACAGCTGGTTTAAACAGGAGCACACTGTATAAGTGAACATGTATATATGATGACAGCATCATACTAGCTTCATACTGATATACATGACTATGTATATACAGATATGTATGAAAAATGAGCTCACATTCATGGTGAAGGGCAATACAGAAGATGCTGAAATTGTGGAAGATGCAATTTCATGGCATCCACTTTTCCATTAGGAATGGGAAGAGGAGATAAAGCTGGTATTAAATGAACTCGTCCCCTATCACTTGTAATGAGAAAACATGAGAAGTATGTTGATGATGTCTTATGTACATTTTAAGAAGGGCACTACACAGACCCTTGGTGCTATGAGGAATGCTGTCAAGAGCAGCCATGGCCTTGATGATGAATCGTTCCTTTAACCGTGACCGATGCTGCCCGTTTTCCTCAAACAATGGTCCAGTGTTGCAGCGAGACCAGGATGTTGACTACATAATGGCAAGTGATGTATTATATGTTGGAAAGCAGTGGGGAACATGCTGTTTTCACCCATCCTTTGTGACATCTGCAGAGGTCAAGATCATGAGAACTTACCCCAAATGGTAGCTTTTGGAATAAGGCCTGGGGTGTCAGACTGCAGTTGACCTGGTGGGTCAGTCGTTCCCTCCTTCGTGAATGAATGCATTTTCTCTGACTGTCCTGAACAATTGGTGGTTTTGTTCTCAAGTCAGGCCTGATATATACACACACACTGATACAGTGTGTGGACAGTTCAATTCAAAACTGTAATTTGAATTCATCCCTTCTCAGACAATTGGGTTACTGTTTCTTTGTTGAATAGTGTTTAAATGTAAAAATATCTTAAAATTTAACTCACTATAAACAATTTGACTTATATTTTCTCCACGGCACTGACAATATGATATATTTAAGATGGACAGTTTTAATATATGCAATAAATCAATGCCACAACTACTTTTTAATAAGGCCAGATTGTTTGCATTTCTTTTAAAACACTTGTATTTTACAAAGCAGTGTATTTTGTTATATCACTCTTGAATTATGTAGCATTGTTATATTCGGTGAATTATTTGTTCCTTATTTTCAGATATTTAATATAGTATTTAAAGTTATTAATGGTTGAATAAAGTTTTTTTTTTATTGTATGATGTACTACCCTAGTGAATAATGAATAATATTTGAAATACAGTAGTCAATATTTGGCCATTAATATCAAAAATCTAAACGCAAACTATGCAGAATATTTCCCCAAAACAATGTTTTGACTTACAAAAATCATCCCTCTCAGTCATCATCCACAACCCACCAGAAGTGTGTGGTTGTGCCTGCATCCACAAAGACTCTCCCTCCACCGCTTCTTATTTATCTTCTTATTTTCTCATTATTCACCGCCCAGACAAGCCCCCAAATTAAGTTACGTCCTCCAGAACGACTTGTTACCCAAAAGAGGTTGAACGTAATTACACAAGTCAAGCAGTTGCTAAAAACATGTTCCATGTCTTAAAACACACAAGGACAGTGACCATAAATCAGCTGCTAAATTCAAAATAACCTGATTAACCCAAATTACAACATAACCAACTGATGGGTCAAACAAAATGAAGCCACCTCTGATCAGCCTGGTGGATCAGGGGTCTCCCGCCTACCTTCTACATTCAGTGTAACGTCATCATAGTCGACATATCATGGAAAGTTTGTATACACAGTGCATCATGCAGTACTCTACAGAAGAACATCAGGTTACTGGTCAAATGCCGTCTCTAACATCTCAGATTTGAGCAAACTAATTTGCCACAGCTGCTGATCTTATCAATATGAGCCCTGCTTGAAATTAAATGGCAAAAATGAGCAATTGCCACACCCAGACCAGATCCCTGAGCAGCCAGTCCTTTACCCAGACTTTTCCATCCTTTCTCCCTGGCCTGCGTTTTTTCATTACAGCAAAGGAGGACAGGATATTAGTCTTCCTCAAGGGCCAGGGAGCGAACTGTTAGTCACAGAGCTGAGAAGTGTTGGCCATAAGGAGATGATATGGAGCAAGAGAGCCACATAGCTTAGGGTGGGGTTGGGGGTGTTGGGTGAGTAACGCTGAGCTGTAGACGGATCTAAAAATGAGGCTCAGCATGCCCCTCTGCTAGAGGATTTTAAAAGAAAGATATGAGGAAAGAATGTTACTCATATTTCAATGGATGGACAACTGCTTAAATACCACGCAGAGAGGATGTATCAGGAAACAGATCAAAACATTCAGTTGCTACACACCAGATATTACCTCATAAATAACAGCTTTACATCTACAGTGTACATTGAAAGTCATTAAACTGCAAAGATAATGTATTATTTGTGATGAATTTATTCTATAATTTTAAACCATTAAATGCAGATAAAACAATCACAGTTTGCTGCAAGTTAACAATTACTAACAGGGCTATAGGGCTGATATAGTTTATAGTTTTCCTTAGATGCTTAGGTGCCACTTGTACTTGTATGTAAAACATAACTCCATCAAAGGATTTAAAATTAAGAGTAATAATGGCAATAATGAGTTGCCTACACTGAAAGATCGCCCACACCAAGGATGATAACTGTAAACATACTGTTTTAAAAATCGTTCTTAATCTATCTTACCAGCACCACAATTATAACAACAAAGGCTGTGGTGAATAATATAATTGGGTTCACTTTCAGAGGGATTTGATGACAGTTGATCAGAATCCATCCACAGATATTTTCTACAACGTATTAAAGACATATGTAACGAATTATTAGGCTGCTTCATAAAAGAATGTAATTTTTATACTGACAAATGGACTTTGGTGCTGAAGGGGCCTCGAAATTTTGTTTGGTCCTTTCTGATGTTCTCCTTCACCATTGCCAGGAGGAAACCATCAAATTAACTCAACTCATACAAAATTATGAATAAGGATGAATAAGGATTCTCCTTACTCATCTCGTCTTTGAAGAATTTTGTGAACCTGTGACCTGATTTTCTTTTTGTTTCTCTGTGCAACATAAAGTAGAAACAGGTTGTCAGTAATGCAGCTAGAATTTACAGCACTGTTTACAAAACATTATTGTTTATCAGTGTGGATCATCACATCCTTACTATTATAGTTGTTGTTATAGCTGTCATTCCTGGTGTGGGTGGCCTTTAATGATCATTTATTTAATACTGTGCTCTTTAAAATAATATTTGTTCATATTAATCCACTGGCTCAGTGGATAGCACTTTCACCTCACAGCAAGTGCTTATGTGGGTTTCCTCCACATGCCCCGGTTCCCCCACCATCAAACACATGAATGCTGGGTCGATTCTCCACTCAGTACCCACAATCAAGGTGCTGCCTTAGACCTGGAGATGGTCCCCGGGCGCTGCACAGCAGCTGCTCACCATTCCTAATACAAGGATGGGATAAAGGCAGAGACTGAATCTCATCATAAGTTGTTCTCTGTATGATTGTATGAAGCCCCTTCTACACTAGACAAAAACCCACCAACATCTGGCTTTTGTCTTCAGTGGGAAACATTACTATCAGCATTCACTCCTGGTTCAAATGACTATGCAGTGGTCATGGGTATTTATTGGCTCCAGCTCTGATTGGCAGTGATGTAAACATACCCTGGTAGACGTGCTGTCTCCTCCACCTTACTGGCAGTGGCAATAAGGGCTTGTTGCCTCTCTTTCATAGTAATGTGCTGCTTGGCCTGACTCAGTTCGACTTGATGTGTCACCCCAGCACATCTTTAGTTGAGCGTCTGAACCACTGATATATGTCAGCGGTCTGAAGGGAAAATAAACATTCTGTTTCCTATAAACTCCTTACAATAAAAAAGTTCTCTCTTATTTTTTTCTATCTAAAACTTTTTACTATGAAGCAGCTGAAAAGCGAACATAAAACAGTAAAATAAGTCAGATACCTGAAACACAGAGATTTGGTTAGCTAGTTATAACTACTAAGCTACTAAGAACTGAACGGATAATCTTAAAAATGTCACTAAGAACTGAACGGATAATCTTAAAAATGTCACCAGCACAAACATGAGTTGACCTTTACCATTTTTTTTTACCTTGTGGAGGCCTTAACCCTGATATCCTTTGTCTATGCTCTTTTTTAAGAACAATACGCACTAAAGCAGAGCACTGCTTTATCTAACAAGACTTTTACTATAAGCTAACATACTAGAAAAGCTGGAATGGGTTATTAATATATGTATGATTCGACTTCCTGTCATTGGAACATCAGTATTATTAGTGACTTCTGTGTCCAAATTGTAGGCCACATTGTATTTCAGCAGAGAGAGACAGAGGTGTGTATTAATATGTATGCCTTCCATCCAGTCGGGAATGCCTGTTTGTCTCTTTGTATCATTGCATGTGGGATTGTGTGTGTTTTCTGTGGGGGATGGTGGACAACCTAAAAACTGAAAGCAGCCAGGGTGACCTAAATCAGGAGAGGTGATAACTCAGACGGATAGCTGGAGATTACCCAGGGATCAAGAGGCTCAGTGGCCTCTCAAACAACAATGACTGGAGAGCGTATCCCTTCTCAGCACCCCCTGCAGAGACCCTTATGGCTGGTATGGACCAAAACATGCCAGTATTCTCCATTAAAGAGATTTGTCACATGGTCTGCGAGTTGTTGTCTTGTTTAATAGACAAAGGAGCACAGAGATAGCGCTTCAAAAATGTCCCAGAGAGACAAAAACACTGTAAGCTCATTTTGGGACTATAAGATGCTTTTGTTGTTGTGGTTTAATGTCCAGATGCAGCACTTATTGGTCCTTTTAATGTGTTATGATGTAGAATTATAGGATTTGTGTCACAGCAATAGTGTCTGAAAAAGCAATATATATATATATATATATATTTTTTTTTTTTTTTTACCAACAATCATTCAGTAAATGATTACAGCTATTGAATTACAGCTCAGTTTAATGAAATGGCTTTTGTGATTTGATTTTGAGTCATGTGTGTCCACGAGGGCAGGAGCCTGAATGTGTGCGGCTGTGTGACTGCAGGGGTGCATGTGTCTCAGTGAGATGGGCTAACCATTAATTCATGATTGATTGATGAGTCTCCTGCACTGTGGCCAATAACAAGCCCATCTTCTCTTCTCAGTATATCTGCGAGTGTGGGATGTGTTGGTGCGTGGGCTTGTGAAAGAGGGGCAAGAGAGGTTGCTCACTGATTACTTTGTGCTTTGCTTCATCCAAGGAAATAAAACCATTTGTTCAGGATATTTAGATATGTCTTTTCCATCCTTAGTACCCTCACCCTTTTACTCCGAAAGGTGCCAGAAAGACAGGCTTGTTTTCAATAGGATGGAAGCTGAGTGAATACATAAATACCCATAAAAACATAATAAAAACAACAGGATCTGACCTGAGAGAGCAACTCCACGTGTATCTTTATGCATCTTAAAACTAAGAATGCCACAGCATCTGTGGCTGTAACAAATAGATTATCTTATAATGACCTATTTGCAACACAATCCCTTTAATAATAAAATTTTAGAGATACAGTTATATAAAACACACCGTGGATCTCTTTAGTGCCATTCTTAAATACATTTTGAGGATGTCGTAGGGGGATGTTTGGTGTGGGTCTATGCTTGAATGTACAGTAAATTGTGAAGGGGGGAGGTAGCCTGCTCTAGGCGATGCTTGTTCCGGGGACCATCTGGTTGTATTGGATTTTGGCATTGCTGAGCCTCTGTCCTCCAAACCTTTGAATCACTTTCAGTCTCTATTGTGCCTTCCATCTCATATCAGGTTACAATATGACAGTTTCACTGTTTACCTGCACAATGTTTTTGTTTTGCATATTTGTTTATTAAAATGCACAGGTACAAGAAAGAATTATGTTTATAAATGACTTTGTAAAACTCATGCATTATTCAAAGAAATCATGAGGAAATCATTATTCATTGGGAAAGGTAAATGACAGAAAAATAACTTTTAATAATTTTTAGTTTTGTTGTGCTTTCTTAAGCACATGACTGATTTTAATGGTAAACCAAATGTGGTACTGGGCCTTTAGTGTCTAAGTTATATCCTTAAAAAAATCACTGTTCACACTACACTGTTAAGCAAACCCTAAACAGTTGCAAAGATTGAAAGATGCTATTAACACTTATAAATATACATATATAACAGATATGTAATATTTTGAGATGAAAGTAAGAAGTCTGTCCTGGTGAATATTATGAAGGCATTCCATTCAGCACTGCAATAGATGCAATATATATTTTTTAATGTAACTTAAAGGGATAGTTTGGATCATTTAATGTAGAGTTGTACTTATTGATAGTTGGTGTATTACCTGCAGAAGATGCCAGTCTGCATGCCCCCAGTTTGGAGAAGCACAGGGAAATACCAGCATGGAAGCTGAGCAAGTTCCTGCAATTCCCTCCTCTGGACAGGGTCCAGGTATTTTAGTCACCTAAAAGGGGTCCACATTAAAAAAAACAGTTTAAATGAATCTGAACTATCTCCTTGAAACACCAAAGTCATGCAATAAAAAACAAAGTAACAAATTGAGGCAGTGTCAGCAGCTCCTATGTTGTGCGCAGTAAAATTAAAAATTTACACCTTCCTTACCACTCATTCATATTCCCTACTCATTCTTTACATTGGCTACCTCTACTGCATCATCGCTAGGCTAAGCTAGCAGTTATAAAAGGCCCTGAACCACAGCCTTGGCCATCAGTGATTTTCATGCAAGTGAGACTTGAGCCATTACTGGTCAGGATAGACACTCAGTACATACATACAGCATGTAACTACGGTTCCATGAATTCTTGATGACGGTCAGATATTATAGTTATTAAAATGTCTGAAAAGCATTGGTTTAGCTGGGGGGGCGTAGAGGAAGCCTGTAGCAACTATCTGGCAAAGCTTGACAAAGCTGTGGATACAGAAGAATATTGACAACAGAAAACTTGAGATAGCACAAAACAAATCAGTCTGCAAGTCAACATTTGAGGGATCTCAGGCATGTATTTGTAAGTTATCAAGGCTGAGCGAGAGTAAAATCACAATTGAGGCTTGAGCTTGCAAGACACACAATAGACTATGAAACATTCGGTCGCTTTCCTTTATAAATGTATAGGAGCTGAGAAAGTGTCCTTGTCACAGAGAGACATGGATTTAAAGAGATTGCTGCTCAAACGGGAGTTATTTGAGATTTCTAAGCTATATAGAGTTTAGAGAATTGAATGAAGAAATTTATGAAAAGACTTTTTTTATAATGGAGTTTGAATATTCATGTGAAGTTGATCAGATTTAATTGTTATTTTCATATAAATCCTTTTCTTTTGTCACACTTCTTGTTGAAGGGAGTTACATATATTCAACAATCTAAAAATGTGATGTGGAATAAGGTCACAAGGTAATGAGCCTCAGGGCTTGGATTAATGCCAGTACCTGTTCATACAGTTGCAAGTGTTGATAGAATAGAATCTCTGATCCCTGTGGGCTCAGAGTCAGTACTTTTGACCTCCACGTTGAGAAACAGTGATAAAAGCCTACCTATTCATTAACCGTTGTGAATAGTGGTGAACTGTCTCAAGAAAACATTAATAGTTGTTAAAACTTTTCCAGAAGAGTTTTACTTGGGCACAGAACTTAAAACTTGCCTTGAAAGAGTGTTCTCATTTTTTTGTTTGTACAAATATTGTAAAAATGCAACTTTGGTAGCATTTAGTTCAAATTTACAGTACAATTTAAGTTCATTTTTCATCCGATGCATACATGACATCCTGTCATAATGCTCATTTTGGTACAAAATGCCATTTATATAATAGGAACATTTCCTATGTGGGGTTTTTTTCCCTCTGTGTTGCGTTGTCCCACTCGCGAGACAGTTTTATGACAAATGTAGAGCTGTTGGTAGATATCACATAGCACATATTTGAAGGCTCTTGCCAGTTTTTAGTCAAAATGCTCCAAATACATTCATAGGTTTGCAGGCATGGGACATTTAGAATACCAAGAGATTTAAGAAAACCATATGGCAGCTTTCAACAGCTTTTGAAATGTCATAAAACTGATGTTATGGATCTGTTTTTTTGGGACCAACTGTCATACCTCCACATGCACATGGACACATATGCAAGGCCAAACACAAGCACAGACTGGACCACATACTTTCTCATCAAACATCCTCCCATTGTCATCGCAGGCCCATGGGTTTCATTAGTGCCAGCTTTAAAACAACAACTCTCATTCCCACTCCCACACTCGAGTCCCAAATGCTTTCAATGGAGGAGGAAACAACACTTGCCTGAAGGGTACATGCATATGAAATTCCATAAAAAAAAAATAGCGTGATTTATATTCTCTGCTCTCATTTGACTGCCTCAGAAGAAACTGTACTCAGCTCTTAATTTACCCTTGTATTCTATTCTAACAAATGTACCATAGTAAAGTGACTTTAACACATTGCCTGGTCACTGGTCACTTGTGTGCTTATTATAGGAAAGATCACAAATGTCCAATAAAAGCCAACATGAGGACCAAACCCATTGATTTAATATTGACTGAAATTAAAGACTTTGGTCTCTGCAGTGAGCACACAAAGAAGGTGATCACACCGGACACCTTGTTGGCAGCAAATGGTGCCTTTTGTATTTGTTTTTACTGGATCTGAGGGGTTTCTGTATGCTGCTGATACACCCAAGGCACCTCACTTTTATCCACCAAGCACACCTTGCATGTTTTTTAGAAATGCCCTGAGCACCCCAAGTTGAAAAGTGTTCAACTGAGAGCAGACAAAAATGTCCTACGTCAACACAGCATTTTCTCTGCTGTCTAATCAAATGAGCAGAGGTAGAGCTTTCTTCTGTTTTTCTTCTTCTGCAACAGAGCTGCTGTTGTCAACAGGGAGAGTGAAAAAAAAGGATGGTTCTGCTGGTTTCTGTCCAGTGTTTCAGCATGGAGGAAAATCACAATAAATAGCATCAGGTTTGCAGCATCGTGACTGAAATGCAATGTTTTTCCCCTTCAATTAGAATGACATTAACTAATGTAATACCAAAGTAGTGGACTGCAGCTGACTGAAGGGTTGCCTAGCAACAGTATTAAGGACGCTTCCATGGCCCCTCTCTGTGCAGGTTCATCAAAATAAAGGCAGAGCAGACCACCTAATGTTTCGCTATAGAGCTTATAGAGTATCCAGAGATATTTATTTTATTTATTTTTTTTAGTATGCTTGTAACCTTCCTTGGTTAGTTTTTGGTTACTTATTTATATGTGACTATTGAACAAAGAGAACCATGTTAGAAGGAGAGTGGAAGTATGTAGACTGAGGAAACAGCACCTAAAATAGGAATTCTTTGAAGGAACAATATGTACTTAAGTGAATAGCAGCCCAAATAACAAGTTGGAGCCATAGACAGTATATTAAATAGGCTGAAACCCTATTTAATATACAGTCCATGCTGAAGCGAATTATTTCCCCTTTCCCCCTCCTACCAGACTCAGGGAAGCTCAGGCAGGCACACTGTAATTTGACGACAACAAGTGATGACGAGTCCTACACTGTAAGTTGATCAACTGTTTAGAACTGTCAGTTGTCTGTCAATGTAAAGTTAAGCCTATTATCCTGAAAACAAAAGCCCATTTCTCTGAAAATACACACTCTGGTGTTGGAGTTCAGTGACTGGCTTCATACACTGCCTCTAAAAGAACATAAATAATTTGTTACAACTCATAAACAGACTCTACAACATTCAGCATTAATTTGAACTGATTTGAAATTAATTGGAAGCAAGTATTTCAGCATGTTTCTGTAATCCCTGATGATATATCATGGTCATTTTATGATTTATTGCAGTAAATATATTGCAGATTTCTCATTAAATATGCACATGTAGACAGTTCAGAGTTCTTTTGTTTGTTTTTTTAATTTTATTTTTGTAAGGGGCATGTACCTTACACATTGCTTGCACTTCAGACTTTGTGCGGCATGTTGGAAGTTTTCAGCAAGCCTTCAGGGACGACGTATCTAGAGCGATCAGACATTTTACCATCGGACAGGGGAGGATGAGCTGGATCCAGGAATCCCAGCCCAGGAGGCTGACTTATTCAGTATTCTGCCGCTGTGTGATCCTGACCTTACTGTTGCATGTCCTTGGTGCATGCAGAGCGCAGCAAATGCCTTTTTGGGGGATTGCATGCTCTAGCCCATTTTAATGTGCCTTTTCATTCTCAGCACACCATCACTAAGCCCCGCAGCAGGGGCTCAGAGCAACCATTTTGATTATGAGAATGATTGAATTAATGCTGCTGAAGTTGACACTTAATGGATTATGGTGGTCAGAATTGTTAAAACACGAGGCAGATCTGTGTAAAGACATCCTAAACCCCTTTATTTGTCACACTCCCAGGGAATAGGTTTTAAAGTCTAACCTTGCTAATCTAATGCACAGTCTAACCTATTCAAAATAAGGTCTTGCACATTCAAACAACAAGCATTAGTCAAATCATAAGGTACTGAGTGCAACACATAAACAGCACCTGCTCTGGATTGATTCCAAATTGTCAGTGGCACACTGCTGTAGTGATCCTGACTCATCGATATGAAATCAACATGATTTTCTTGAGTTAGAAACATATATAACCATTTATGAAAGCCAAATATTAGCAATAATATATTTTCTACTTTCCTATTTTTACTTTGTATCCAACATTTAATAGAGTGGATCTCACTTGACTTCTTTTTCATTCATTTCCATGTAGAGTCAGCATGGATGGTTGAGCAAATCTGTGTTTCCTATTTGTTGTTACAACATTTTTCTGACCATTACCTTTTCCTTGCAACGCAAAGACTTTACCGTCCACCACTGTTTCTGTTTCAGCGAGCACTCAGCAGTTATATCACCCTCTACTTTCCTGCCTTGAAAATTGAAAAAGTTCCATAACCTCTACTGCAGCAGTTACAGGCAGAATAACCACAGACCTGCATGTTGTTATTGTTTCCACGTACAGTAATGTTCAAAGCTGCAATATGTTTGATTTTTATCTTTTTTCATTTCCTTAAACATGGTTTTGTTGTCGCCTCTCTTTGTATTCCTCTCTTCAAATGTCATTGCAGTCTAACACTGTGGCAGGAGGTGTCTTTGGTTGATATACTATAAATGCATCGTATGTGTTTGTATGCATTTTTAGCACTTATTACCTTCCTTTCTCTGCACTCCCACAGTTCAGCTGGTCATTTGGGCTCTATTAGGCGACCTTTCATTTTTGCACATAAATCAACACCAGTGAAGACAAACAACGGAGGCACATTTCTTTTTGAATCACACCTATTTTCCTCTTTAATGATGCAACGTGAATTATTCTCTATTGTCATTAACATACTGGCTGAGAAACTGAAGCCAATTGGAATTTGTTATGCATTAACTAAAAGCAATATCACTGTCACAAAACATTAGCTTCAGTGATCTGATTGTAAATGTATTTTGTTCAAAAAGTTATTAGGTTCATTTTCAAAAGTTATTGGATTCATTTTCCGGCGTGATCTGGAGACCTTGCCAGTGCATGGGGAAGTTTCCCATACAAGCCAGCCAAGTGGGAAAATAATGGCATATTGACTGAAATGCAGCCTCATATTGCAAGGTTGACATTCACCATAAATTTGCTGTATATTTCACTTCATTCAGTCTAAACCACCATCCAATGAGTGGCAACAATGCCAAAACAGATGTGAATTTATATGCTAAATTTAACAGTGATTGATTCCCTAAGCATTTTTACCAAGGAAAAGAGAAAAGCCAATCAGCTCTTTTTGTTTTGTAAATCTATTTCACAGTGGTATTTAAACATCCAAAGGTGCAAACCCATAAACAAGAAATTGCAAGTATAGAATATCCACAATTCCATCTATCACCTCCAACATTTAAATGGTATGTGTCAGTAGAGAGGATTTGGATGGCCCTGCATCACAACATATTTATAGTGTGTTAAATGAACGTCAAACATTTAGTAAGCACTGTTAAACTTGGGAGGGACTAGTTTGTTGTTATATGCCAATATTTAAAAATATATATTCCTGCAAACTGTTTTCATTTCATGTTGGCAAACTGACATATGATATATCACAGTGCAGTCTACACATTCCCAGATGATTGACGTTGTGGGCAGATTCTTAGAATATCTCATGACTAGTAATTCAGGCACTGTTTTCAATGTCACACTTTATTTTAAGTCATTGTGATAGAAATATATGTGTTGATGCTGGTATGCATCCTTGAAAGTGAATGCTCATTAGTCTGTTTCTGAAAGGAGACAAATTGAAATAAGTACTGTAATAAATTCACTATGAACAGTTACTCCCAATGAATATAAGTAGTTGACTTCCAGAATGGAATAACACTGTAGTAACACAATATTCGTCATCAACTGTACCACTAAAGCAGAGAAATGTAATGCAGTTGATTTTACTCACATCAATGAAATTACTCTCCAATATGTGCAAAATAACAATTTTATGTTATTAGTCATTATTATAATTATTAGTATTATTATTCATATTAGTAGTGGTGGTGGTAATGTTTAGCTCAGAGCCTTTACTTAAGTAAAAGTACCAATCTTTTGTTTTCTTCTGTGGAAAAATGCTGTCTAACCAGCCAGGTAATCTACATAAATCGTTAGCTAGTTACATCTAAAAACTAATCTTTGTAAAATACATGCTAATAAGCTAGCTAATCTACGTCGATTGTTAGTCAGCTATTTAGCTACCTTTTTTCCAACATTAGCTAACTTAAGATGTCATTACACATATCGCTTTTACAGGTCCCCAGGTTGATTTGATGGGGTTTTTGTTTGTTTGTTTGTTTATTTGTTTTTGAGAAAGTGATACTTCTCTCAGCTGAGAACTCGGTCAACCCTATTTCTGACTTCTGTTGGGGAAAAAAAATTGATTTGAAGCTCAATTCTGTTCTGTAATTTTCAAACAAACCATAAATAAAGTAACTTTAAAAAAAAAATAAATACAGTGTAATGCAACAGATTTCTTACTAATGTAATCAACATTACTTTGAGGCTCATTTTTGAGTCTGTTCTGTAAAATGTTTTATAATAAATAATAAATATTGCAACTTTTGATTAATACAAATCAATTTCAGGCTTAAGTAAACAGCTTTTGCTTAGTCCAGCCCACTTTCAGCTTTAGTACCGCTCACGGATTGTTTAGACCCCAACCATTCTGAGTGCAGATATGGATACAGATAATTTATTTGGTTGAACAAAGTAAAAAATACGATATTTCCCATTGAATTGTAGGGGACTATAAGCATAAAGCTGCATAAAATGGAAAAACTCAGGTAAAGTAAAAGTAGATGAATTTTGCATGATGGTTAAACCTGAACACACTGAAGCACCTGGGAGAGGTCAGCAGTGCAAACATGGTTTATACAGATAGCAGCACTCAAATTCATACCTGTGGGCTGTTTAGAGTCTCCAGTCTATTTGTATTCAGAATATTTTCACAATTTTGAGAAAAATCTTTTAAAAACATCCTCTCACGAAGAGTCAACAATCACACGTGTCCAGTAGCAGTCAGCAGTGCTAGCCAGTCAACCATTGGCACTTTTCTTTTTCAATTTGTGTGAAGCCGTAACAGCAATGATGTGATCAAACCCTAACATCCACACAACACTGTTTAGAGTGCACAGAAGCATGGGGGAGTTATAAAGTTATATAGACTTGTGTTGTTGTGCTGCATGGTCGGCAGAATGGGATACTGGTGTCACTGATGGCCGTCACAGCTCAGCTCGTCAGCACAGTGTGCCAATAAAAGGTCGTCTTTCTGCTCTCCCTCTTTTCGCTGTCGATGTCTGTCACAAGTTAGACATTAAACGCACCGTCAGTTTAACTAAGGTACCGCAGGCTCTCCGGCCTATGCAATGCAAACACACCATTGTACTCTGTCATAGGCTGCCTAATCTTGCAGCAATCTGTTGCACTCTGTGATCTCCAACTGAGTGAATGCCGCAGCTGAACATGAGGATGTTTTAACAGACCTGTTTGGTTGTCAGACAAAAAATGAATTTAAAAAAGGTATATATTCTGACAAGCCTTTTCTTTTCTCTCTATCTCTCTTTTGGCATTCTTTGTGGATCCATTGGTCTTCTGCTCTTCGTTTTGATATGACAGGTAAGTCCATCTTTTGTGTTTATTCTGAAGCCTCTGGGCTGGATTAGCCTGTACCCATTGACTGTCACAGTGAGAATGTTTACCAAAATTGCATCTTAAGTACTACTTGCTGCACCAGGGATGTATTTTAGCACAATGGTTTTGTAAACAGTGAACACATTCCCTTTGCTCAGCTGACACTTGGAGAATGGGGCAATTCCATTTATGCAGCCAATCTCATTGGCTACTGGAGAGATGCCAATCTGCCCTCACAGATAGGGAAGAGAGAGGGAGCAAGGAGAGCGGCTAGAATAGCATTTATTCATCCTGACACTGATCAGATAAATGGGAAATGATAAATGCTGTCTATTTTTACTTCCCTTAACCTGTGTTAACTTTTTTATTCAAAAAGAAGCTGCTACAGTCTTGCCATGCTGTACCTTTGAAACGCTTAATCACAGTGCTGTTTGGGATTCAGTTTTATTCGAGGTGATCTGACTGTGAATAATGAAACATGATGCAGTTGCCCCATGACTCATTTATCATAAATGGTGAATACGTTCAGCTGATGTCTGTCTGCTCATCAGAAGAGCACAAAGTCATCACAGAAGAAAACAAAAAAGGCATTGTTTTGAATTCAGTTCCCAGTATGCATTTTTATTCCTTTTGTTTTTGTTTGTTTGTTTGAGCTGTCTGTGCCCACATCTAACACAGTGAATCTAAATGTTCATTCAACGCAGCTTAATTTATAGCTGATGAAAATGCGACGCTGTCCCCCGAATGGCAATGTGGCTGATATTTTATTATGGGATGGCCTGTGAGGCTACACAGTGTTATTCATGAATTTAGATTTTATAATCATAATTTTTTTACAGCAACCACAGGGTATAAAGTAGATAAGTGAATGCCTTCTTGTAAAATACAGATACACAGAATATTGGTCTACATTAGAACAACATAAAGCAAAATATCCCTTGATTCAAATATTTTTTTCTCAAATTTCTTTCACCAACTTTGTAAATTTAAAGTTACAAATATATTTAACATCTACAACATCATTTACAAATAATTTAATACAATTTAATGAGTCACACACTAATTTATAGAGTTTCCTTCTGATGCTTAAGCCATAATATCTAGTTCCCATTACTCTATTTCAACCTGTTTTTCCTCTACTTTAACCATTTGTAACAGTTAGATACGGATGCACCCGAATCTGAGTGTTGTATGTGGGAAAATAAATAATGGATAGTGATGTTTCTTATATCCAGAATTTCTCATTATTATTCGGTCAGCTCCATGATTACCTTGGCATCATTAGAAAAGGTTGCATCCGCCATAATTAAGTACTGATATAATGCATCAAGATTATTCTCTTTAACTGAAGGATATTTTTAAATACTGATATGTATTTACTGTAGTTTCTATTTAAGAATTCAGACAGAATGTATGTGTGTGTATATTTCAGTGCATATATACATATATATATATATATATATATATATATATATATATATATATGTATATATATGTATATATATATATATATATATATACACACACACACACATAAAAAAGTGTATTAATTGTGAAATATATGTATTAATATATAATATATGTAATATAATATTAGGTCAAAAAATAAAACAATTGCACAATTTAATGTCTTCATGATAAACACCTACTTATGGTCTTCTATCCAAATACAGATACAAAGGGCAGATAATTTTGTTAGTTGAACAGGTACAGATACCAACAATGATAGAGATGATGGGTTACCCTTACCCTCAAGTATTTACAGTAAGTACCGTTTAGTTATTGATTTCATGAATGATTAATTGTTTTTGTACTGGATAGTCTCCTATGCACTTACAGTACACATACAGTTGCAGAAATCTCAACCATGCCATTTATTGATCTCCTTTTCCATGTGTGGGTGCTGCAGGAAGTGTGACACATGTCTTTAGACATCTCATTTAATATGACCATTGTAGGACTATTGGCACATGGGAAAAATACATCAAAACATGCATGACCAACAAAGGTCTGTGGTACAGAAATTTTAGCCTAAATTATCTTGTTTCATATCTCATCAGTTGCACCAGGGTCAATCTGTAAAGGTATGAATAACAATAAATGAGTAGTAAATCCTGAATCCAGTCCTGGATAAAGCTTTGTAGTTCCGCCACCATAATACTCTGAATAATAGGCGCTGACCCACATCTGCTCTTATACCGGTTACATGGAGCCCCAGATGCAGTCCCAGCTGTTGGCATGTATTATCTCACCGAATGACCATGATGCTTTATGTGAAATGCAAGGCAAGACATTATCACATTATCATGGGCTAATCCAACCTAGCAGTAGCAAGAAAGTTGACTATTAAATACACTCTAATAATAATAGCACTATGAGTAATAATAATAATAATAATAATAATAATAATAATAATAATAATAATAATAATAATAATAATAAATATAATAATAATGACTGCCAGTTTTACCCTCTGACTCACTGAAATGAATATTCAGCTGCCAGCCTTGCCCCCATTTTGTAACCAGGTTCACCCTCCTCAGCAGACACCACTGCTCTACCTACAGTACCATACTGTACGTAGGTAAGAATAATGACTCCTCAGTCATTATTATTAATTCAGTGTTGCTTGAGTATGGTGCATGTAAATGAAGCAGTGGGCGTAGAGTGCTTTAGGCTGCCTGGAGACTTAGCCTGAGTAATGAATGTAATTATAGTGACCTATTGGACTCCTGTCTGTTTTAGTAAAGTTATAATTTTTGACAGTTTGTTCATAAGGAGAGTTTTTAAGTAAGCTAGAAGCTCAACATCCAAATCTATTATTTGAAAGGAGATTTTTCTATATAATGTTTGAAATTTCCATTTGCTGCTCCCTTGTAATTAATCACCAGCTTGTATATGTAGGTTATGTAAACACCAGGGTTTTGTTAATGGCCATTATAGAGTTCAGTGCAGTAATATCACATTTATAACAGCGACAGCAGCAGTATTTGTAAGGAGGAGGAGAGGGGAATTTACAGTATGAGAGAAAATGGCATGTCAGAGGTTTTGGATTCAAAGATAATGTTGATGATGATTAGAATATTGATCCTGATAACCCACCTGTTATAAAAGAAGCAGTGGAAAGCCACCCACTCATTGTCATTAGTCATCGCCAGCTCCTTACAGCCTACTGCAGTACATGCTGCCACCCATGATTTAGCTCTCCATCCAGTTATGAGGGGGTGTTAAGCGTTTATTATGCAGCACAGTCCTAGTCCCAATGAGATGGCAGAATGTTGCCTGATCGATACCCCTCACAGGAAGCCAGGTTAATTTATTTTTTAAGGATTTGTTTGCGTCTCTGAGGGCCCCCTGTTGCTGCAGGTTGTGATGCAAGCTATTTCCTAAAGATCTGCAGAGTGATGTTTTGTCACTGACGTGCACACACACACACACACACACACAGAGAGAGAGAGAGAGAGAGAGAGAGAGAGAGAGAGAGTCCACTGCACAGGCACTGGCAGAAACATGCACAACCATTTTTGTTTGCTGTATTCCACTGTTGTTTTTATGTTATACAAAACCAATTTTGCTGTTTTCTTCATCTGTTTTCTGTGAACAAAGCTCAAGACTGTGTCAAGGCTACTTGTGAGTGCCTGCTGATTGATGGTGAAGCTAAATTGTGTTTATTGCAATCTCAGCTAGCATCTACCTGTACAGTCTGAGCCTGCGGGGTGTCTCCTCTGTTGGTGTTTGACCTTTAGCTCTGACCCATGCCTCATGTACAGAATGCCCCACTTTTTGCTCACCACACCCCCTTGAATTTTCTCATTTCATTGTTGTGACCTTTTACTCTTTGTGTCAGTTACTCTACCTTCACATCCATCATGCCTTTTGTGACTTCTCATCTCTCATACCAATATAGTCCTGGACATAATGTGATTTTCAGGTCTGTTGTGCCTATTTATAACCACACATGTACACAAACATCACTGCATGTGCACACGTGAGCTACAACACAATAGCTTAAGCATGTGTGGTGTGCATATACAACCCCTGTATATCCTCTGGCTGGCACACAGCTGCGGCTCTGCAAAGTGCAGAACAAATGTCACGCTCTCCTGCCCAACTGCTCTTAAAAAAAAAGGAATCTCAGACTTTTTTCTGAATTATCATTGATGTGTAAAGCACTCACAGAATCACTATGTCAACCACTAATCATCTTCCAAATCAATGATCAGTTTACATATAAATAAAACATATCCCCCTCATCCATCAGTTCACACTTGAAAATGTGAGGGAGAGATGAATACATTTGTTATGACTAAGATCATTTTGGTTACCACTCATCTATATTGATTTTTACTGAGCATCATCAATCAAGGCATTTATAATGGATACTGTCTGAAAGCTCATATCTCCCCTCAGGGAATTATCACCACAGGCTTAGGTCAAGCAGAGATTTGATCTATTGTCAGTTAGATGAATTGGATGTTTTTCTCTACATTTACTGTTTTACACGCAGGAGGAGAGACAGGGAGAAGGTACAGGTGAGCGGGGATAGAGATAAGTCTAAAGTAGTTTAATGTTTGCCCTCAGGACCCAAAGCTTTTAAAATATTCAGAGCCATTCTCCATCACCTTTTGCCCCAGTTGCTTGTTCAAGAAAAGAGTGAAATGAAATCAGTAGTGGTGCCAGTACTGGCCTCTATGCCAGGCATCATCCAATATTTATACAAATGAAGCTTCACAACCTCAAATTTACCCAGCACTTTCATGTTTAAGGGGCTGTGAAGGACTCAGAGGGGGTGAAAATTCTACACAGGATGTGGAGATGAAAGAATGAAATAAATCTGTGTCCTCATCATGAAGCCCTGCCCGGCTACATACTGCAGTCATTTGCATTCACATGATATGGCAGGTTATGATTAACAGCTATGTTGAGTCTTAAAGTGGGATGCCCTTAGTCCCATAACCAAGAAGTGGATCATAAATCCCACATGGCAACTTTGAGCCATTATCACTCCCAAAAATGTGTCCCCTAGCAAATAGCCACAAAATTTAGTGCTTTTGTTACCTGAGCACTACATGCTGTGCATGCACAATATTAATTTAGTTGTTCGCCGGAATTAATCACCCTGGTAACAGCCAAAAAATATGAAAGTACATTATGGGTATAATGCTCACACTGCACCTTTATTTTTTATCTCGCATGAGCTATTTGCTCAGACATTGGTTTGATGTTAATGACTCATACACGGTCCCTCTACTGTCACAGACTGCTGATGTCAGTCTCAGGTGAAGACTCATGATTCAACACCATGTAGCGAGGATATTTGTGATGACAAACTCTCTGAATGCAACTGTGAACACACAGAAACTCACACAGACATATGTTATACTTGACTTAAAGTTTTTGATGGAATTTTAAAGCAAACCATTTAAACTTATTGTTTGAAATTATGTCTATGTCATGTATTTATATAGCAACATAAAAATGCGTGTTTACTACCACGTGCATTTATTGAAGAATGTAATAAGAAAATAGTTTCAATTTGGTGCACTCAAGTGCAAAACACTGAATTCCCAGCTTATCCTTCATATTTATAAGGATGGTTAGTTTGTGATGGGATTTTACCTGAGAGAAATCCTATAAGCTGTAGGAGGGGAGAGAAGGTAATTTGATATGTATATCCCATGGCTCACTTTGTCAGTCCCTCCAGGATTTGACCATCTAGAATTAACACAAATTTAATCAATCCCTTTCCAAGCTGACAGTTTTGTCCAATCGTTGCAATATTTCCACAAAATACTATAAAATATTTGCCTATTTTACCAGTTACTACCATTTTCAACTAAAATATTTCATTTCAGAGCCACCGCTAATGAGCCTTGCTGAAATAAAATGAATCCTCAACCCCAGCAAAACAGTTTTTCTTGAGAGACATTATTCCCTGAGGGACCTGTACACTTCTTGTCAGGCAGGGCTTGCTCTCAGGCTCTGTATCACCCACAACAGGCTCCACCGGTTTAAAATGAACCAAACCCATCTCTAAACCTTTTAGGACCAAGTCTTACCTGTTTTTCTGACACTTTGTTGCATATTGTTCACCAGAACACCAAATGCGCTTATAATGTTAAATTTGAAAATAACATTTTACTCTTATTGGAACTAATTATGTAATGATTGTCAGTGAGTTCTTAAAACATTTTTATTCCTGCTGACTTACAAGTTGTAAACATTATCTTAATTTATCGCAAAATAACACAAAAAATGATGCAAATTGATGCACTGAATTTTTTTCAGAAAAGCTGCTGCAAATTCAGTATATTGACGTTGCCCCTGCTGTGGAAGTTTGCAGAGCATGGTGCACAATAGGTAAAATGCAGCCACAGTATGAGAATATGCACACTAGAGAGCAGTCTGTTCCCTCTTTCTGCAGTCCTTGTGATCCTCCATCTCCTTCTCACTTCCCCCCACCCCCTCTCACACAACATACTGTTCATGTCGAAGGACCCAGGAAACACAACATCTGTCAGTGCACTAATTTACACAATGAACACCAGAGGAAGAAGGATATATATACACCTCAAAATGGCCTTGTATTCAACAAACATTTTACATCACATGAAAACACAGTGAAGAATATTGTATGTGCAAATCTTCCTTTAAGCTGCTGAATAATTTCTTCAGTGATTCTGATACCATTTGACATTTGTATTTTGATTTAAGTATGCATGGTGTCAATGATTGTTGCCTTCAGTGTGCTTGATTCAGTGAAAGGAGGCATTGCTCCTCTGTGAAAGCCAAAGAGCGAGAGGCAATGAGAGGCGTAGCTTTAGATCTTTGACACTCTGCTTTCTTTACTTGGATGGTATACAATAAGTGATATAATAATATGAAAATATGCTAACCAATTAAAATGTAAAAGATTTTAATCTATTCTCAGATAGGCAATGGGAAGGGGGAAAGAAACTACACTTATAGCGAGCCAACACAGTGAATGATAAAACAACAAATATGAGCGTTAAAACAGAGAAGAGATCTAAAATTCAGACCATGGATTTACATTGGAGATGAGATGCAGATATCCCTCTGCCCCTTTTATTTTTTTTTGTATTTCATTTTATTTTTTTGGTTCAATACACTGCAGAGACATGGCTCTCCAGTCCACGATCGCAAAGACTGCGTCTGTTGTCATTCATCCTTTCTGACAGCTTCTCACGTACAAATGAGTTTACTGTGAATAGCAATTCATTTATTTAAACATTTTTTGTAGTTTACAAAAGAAATAGATTATCTTGTATCATTTTTTGTCCACACTTGCACTTCTTCTTTTAACATATTTTACACAGACTTTTATTTTTACATTTTAATCGAACTTAAACATGTTTTTTTTTTAATATTTTAAATGCTTGTCAAATATTGTGTTTACCATAATACAAATGGTTTGTTTTTGTCTTTTTTCTTTTTTTTTGTGTGTCCCCAGTTTGTTTTAAACAATAATTAAATGTCCTGAAGTAGAAAGACACATTAAAGCTCAAATATCCACCCATGAGAGAAAAGCCTCAGTGCCCACAATGTATTCCTCTCTGTGTTTCTGTAGAACATCAACAGGTCCAAGAGTCAGGGGCCCATTATGCCCTGTGGCCTCGGATCAGCAGTAGATAGCAGTAGCAGTAAATCCACCGCGAAATAGTCAGCCGCAGAAAGCACACTCCTTCCACATCACAGTGAGACGCTGTGTAAAAAGTGTCCAAAAGATCCCTTTACTCCTTCTGTCCCGCAGTATTCCCCTCCCCGGTGTATCCAAAAAAGGGATTTGCTGTATATCCAGATAATCACAGGTAAAGACGTACTCACAAAGCAGGGTCACACCTCACATTCCCGAGAAGGTTGCTGTTGGCAAGTGCAAGAGCCATACTCATTGATGATTACCAGAGCTCCTTCAATGTGGTTAGGTTTATAGTCAACATAGTACTCCGGTGTAGAAATTGCAGCCATCTGCTGCATGCTTTGCTTTTGCTTCTGCTTACGGCGCTGACTGCTGAAGCATTGCCTCAGTTGTCTTATTCCGGCTGGAAAGCACTTCCATGCCACATACAACATCAGCACTATGATGAGAAAGGAAAAGATGAGTGCCATAGTGCCAGTAACCACCTTGTGGATCTGCATGGTGCTCTCCAGGTCATCATGGCCCACTGTGACAGTGAAAGAACTGGTGACCACCTCACTACCCTCACCCTCATAAGGGTTGGGAGTAAATGGGCCCAGGAAAACAGAGCCACCTTGGGCCAGATCCCTTGTCGAGGCATACAGGCCCGCTGTAGTTACCTCCATTGGGGGATCCTCACATAGTTGAAAAGCGTAGACAGCATCCAACACATCCTCGCCCTGTGCAGTGTCGGGGCTTGAACACAGCAGGGAATTGTCACGCTGGCCTCGGAAGGCACTCAGCCAAGAGGCCAAGGCACACACGTTGCGACTGCACTCCCAGTCATTCCCTGCCAGGGTAATGCTGTCCAGAGATGACCACGAATCCAGGATGTGCTGGTCCAAAGAGGTCAATCGATTGGAGTCTAGCATCAGCACCTTGAGGTTGGGTGCGCTTTCAAAAACATGTGGCTCAATGTACTCGATTTCATTGGCTGACAGGTCAATCTTCTCTAAAAAATGCCATGTCCACTCCAGTGTATTGACAACAATAGTGGCACGATTGTTGTGCATGTACAGAGTACGTAAAGAGATGAGGCGAGGGAAGTGGGCTAGGTTGACTTTAACTAGCTCATTGTGCTCAAGATGCAACTCAGTCAACTTGAAGAGGCCAGCGAAGGAGTTTCGTGCCAGGCTCTGCAGTTGGTTGTATCCCAAGTCCAGAAACTGCATGCTCCGGCAGTCTTGAAAAATCCGCACTGGCACAAATTTGAGAGCATTGTAGCGCAAATGCAAATTGGTGAGCTTTCTAAGGCCGTGGAACAGGTCAGGCTCTAGTGCCTGCAGCCTGTTGTATGAGAGGTCCAGAATTCGCAGGTTTGGGAGGGGCCTAAAGGTACCATTTGGCAGACTCTCAATCCGGTTGCTGCTGAGGTCCAACTCCTTGACCCGTCTTAGCCTGTCAAATGCACCCTCCTCTACAATGTCAATGTTGTTGTGATCTAGGTAGAGCCAGGTGAGCTGTGACAGACCAGCCAGTTGGCCTTCACGCAGCTCGGTCAAGTTGTTCTCTCTCATGGACAGGCCCATGGCACTGCTCAGATTGCGGGGAATGTCTGTGAGGTTGAGCCCCTCGCAGTACAGCAGCTTGCTGTCGCAGCGGCACAACCTTGGACAAACCCCCTCTACCAAGGGAACCGTTCTTACAAAAATGCCCAATAAACACAGTATCAACCCAGGGGGCTTCTTCAGTGGCCACTTTAAGTACAGTCCAATTAGAAGGAAATCCATTAGCATAAATATCCAGGGATGCCACTGAGAAAATGTCCATTGAACCACTCTGGATATTATTTTTGCACTTATCACATCATATTTATCACATCATATTTAATTAATTTAATAATGTGTTTCGTCCCGTTCTTGTATTTTATCTGTATCTGACAGTGATTATATATCTTTTATTTTTTTCAACCACTGAAGTCCTTGTCGAAAATGCAAAGGATAAAGGGCAAGTCTCTTTGCTTATGTTAGAAATCAAGCAGTGGGTGGAGAGTAGAGGGGATGAAAAAAAATAAAATTGTCCTCATTGATCGATCTTATTTGAAAAGATTCCTACTCACCCCTATCCAAAAGCTGACAATCTCCATTCAGCATCTCGCTTTGTGCCCCAACACTAATTATGTGCGAATCTAAAAAAGACCCCACTGTGGTACAAATTCTCCCCCCCTCCCTTCTCTCTTTTCAGTGGACACCAGATCCTTGGCAGGCTTACAATGTCTTAGTTCTCCTCAAGTGAAAGAGCCAGAAAGAGAAGGAATCCAAGTAGCTTTCAGCGAGATGGTAGGAAGTGCAAGTTCCCCTGTCTGCATGCATGAGCTCTGTCTCTTTTTGCTCCTCCGCAGTCCTCTGCTGCAATGATCAGAGGGGAGAAGAGACAACCAGAGAAAGGGAAAAAAGAGACCAAGAGAAAAAAATCTTTTTAAATATCTGTCTTGCTCTTTTCTCCTCCCCTTCCTGCTTGAGTTTCAGCAGATCTGTCAACACATATTATCGTCCATCTCTGGAAGCAATCACTGACTTGTAAGGTTTAAATCCATTCAAGCGGGTAATCATGCTTTCAGTGACGGATGCAAGGAGAGAAAAAAAAAACAGGATTTAAAGAGGTGAACCCTGTTCACTGTTTTCTTGTGTAACAGTATTCCTTGTCATCTCAGTGGCTCATCTCGGTTAAGAAGCCGCTTGCATCCCCCGTGGCTTGCAGTTTTCGTTCACTATCTTGCTCTCCGGGTGTTTTCTCAGCCAGCTGGAAGAGGCTGCTGAAGGCTGGTGCTGGTAGGCAGGCAGGGGCGGTAAATGTGGGAAGCAAAGGAGCGCGCAATCCCTTGCAGCAGAGCAGTACACTGACAGCGCATGCAGAAGCACCTTCTGTTCACTGAGTGTCGTAAGCCACTCACAATTCAGAGTGCTCGCTCTCTTTCCCTCACTCCCTTGCTCTCTTTCCCTTGATCGCTCACTCACTTTTTCATGCTGCTCCCCCTCCTCTTCCTCTCTCTCTCTCTCTCTCCCCTCTTCCCTTCTCGCCTTTTCTCTTGCTGTGTTTTTCTCTCTGCCTCAGACATTTACATATTCAGAATGGGCTGGGCTTAAACCAGGAGCTTTAATGAAACCCCCCCCCTCCCTCTCTCCCAATCTCTCTCTCCCTCCTTCCCTGACTGTAATGAATTGGACCATATAATGTCTGCCTCCTTTGACGTTGCTGTGAGAAAGCAGTTTTCTGATTTCAGAGTTGCAAAATAACATTTATCCAGTGGGACACCATCCAAAAAGGGTGGCCTATATTAGTTTCTACCCGTAAAGCAGAGAAACATTTGCATGCATTTCAACAGTCAGAAAGTCTGCCTATAGAAGAACAAAAAATAAGGAATAATTTCATTCAAATTCAAAATATCTTTAAATAGAAAGCTGTAATACATTTACTGCAATAAATCATAAAATTGATATGTCATCAGACATTAAAGAAACATGTTAAGTTGAAATGTTTGTTTCTCTGGTAACAATGCTACAGCCTAGATTTTTTTTTATTTTAGGCCAAAATAACTTCAAATAACTTCTTCCTCTTTTTTTCTTTTCTTTTTTTGTCTGTTTCACGTGGAGTAGAGTACAAATTAATTAATAATTAATAATCTTGTAAAAGCATAGATATATGTAACCGTAAACGCGCAATATGTTAATGGAGTTTGACAGGCAGGATAACAGGCTTAACTTTACATTGACAGACAACTCACAGTTATAAACAGCTGATCAACTTACAGTCGAGGACTCATCCTCATTTTTTTTATTAGTCTTGCGTTCCTGCAACCTTTCTGAGTGTCGCTGACAACTCACTTCAACCCATTTATTATATATTAAATACGATCTCAACCTATTAAATATACAGTTTCTGGCTTCAACTCACTATTTGGAATGCAGTACTATTTTTTTCACACACAATTGCTACACATTGTTCCCTTAAGATTACAACTAATAATACAAAACACACAAATTCATGTCACTAAGGATAATATAATTTGAATGTATTCATCGTCATGTTTGTCTAATGATTTCAAATATGACTTTGTTTAATGAATCAATCTCAGTCTTTTCATAATCATTGTTTAGCCTTGCCAGCACAAAAAAGTCAATAGTGAGTCAAGGCTGGAGTATGACGTTCTTCATTTGATCAAACTGTCCTGTAGCCAGGCTTTCTGTGTCATTGTCAATTATGGCGAGGCTCTCCATTCTGAATACAGATGTAATTGCTTGCCACATGATATTAGCATAAAGCTATAACATAAATATTCTTCTCTGAAGGTCCGCTCTCGCCTCGATTTGCACTTCTCTGGAATCACTCCTAGCCTTGTCATCATTCTCCCATTAATTTTCAAAGACAATGAGCTGTGACAAGGCCTTACAATCCTTGTAACAGCCAAGTGTCTAACCATCTGACCTTTTTTCATTGCGTTCTTACTGACAGATACCATAACTTTGATATTGAGCCTTTCTGAAAATGGAGTGAAGAATTAGAATTAGAACAAACAAAAATGACGGTTTGAATTTTGTCCCTCTTCACCTTCCATTCTTGGTAACATGTATATAGAGATGAAATATATAGAGCCAAATATATATTGAAAAGAAATAATTTGATCAAGGTGGACAAGAATAGGAATAAACATTTCCAATATGTTGTTATTGCAAAAAACAACACTAATTGCTTTTCATTTCCAAAGGAGCTTTTTTTTCTTCTTGACATTTTCTAAGACCTCTAACCTTTATAACTGCTGCCAGGGAACCTTGTCTAGTTCTGTTAACTAGATCTAATAATACATTTTGTTTATAGAGAATAAAGATACTCAAAGACCAGTAAAATAAAAGATCCTGATATATCATTTCAGTTACTTTGGAGCTGGGGTCTTGTAAAACTATAAAGCCCAAGTGATTTGTGTCATGCTTACCAAGTTACCGTGCCTGTTCATGTGTTTTGTTTTGGCAGTTAATTACTGTGATGTTGCTGGTGGTGTAAGAGCTTTAGCATTAGCTCTCAAATAGCTGGCTAATGGAGATAGGGCTTTCCACAAGTTCTACTTTATGTTACTGTACGTATCAACCACATCTTATATAGTCTCCACTCTTCAGTCTTACATTAATCTAAGAGTAAAATATAATGTACTAAATCAGGAGAGTTAGCTTCAATGCTGCCAAGAACAGCATAGTAGATTCGAGGGTTTTAATGTATTATATCAAACAAAAAGAGACCCCACCCAGTGGTATAAACCATTACTGCAACAATAGTAATGGGTCAGGCATTTTTTAATGTTACACTGGGCTCTGCTGACAAATAATGAATCAGGGGCTAAGATTTGGTGTAGATTTTTGTTCCTGGCAATATTCCAGTCACTGAATACATGTACAGAATACAGATATATTTTTGGATTATATAAGCAAGTAATGCAGAGCGGGTTCACTAATGCCAATGTATCGCCAAAGGCTTTTGTATGCAGTGCATCAGAAATGTTTCCATGAGTGTAGACTGTGCATACTAAATGTGCTAGATATAATAGAGTCCAAAGGTAACTTGCTCCACTGTTTAAAGCCCATGGCATGCCAATCGAACATTCTCCAACAAGAGAACTAGGTACTAGATCAATTTTTCAGTCAGTACCGCTGACCAAGCCACCTGCTTGAACTAGAATTGGTCCCTGGACACAGTGGTGCCCACTGCTCCTAATACAAGGAACCTGTCCTTGTAAATGTAGCGACTGAATCTCGCTGCACATTATACTCAGTATAACTGTATATGTGACAATAAAGTTGACCTTTTACTTTTATATTAAAAAAAGGGATAGCATGTCTCTGCATAATAGAGTGGTACTGCCTTTATGGTCAGTTTGACCAGAATCCTACTGGTTACCACATCTTAAGTAATTTCTGGGCTTTTTAGAAAGACAGATTCATTATCTGGCTGCATTTAGTGGAACATAGGCTAGATAGAAAATGGGATGGGAGTTTGGCTCTCTGTTTGATTACAATAATTATATCAACGAACCACAATTACCTAACAGCCCTGTACTTTGTTCTGACCCTCTCTGATACTTGACAACTTAACGTTTAATACTGCATCTGTCACCAGGGGCTTCACAAAACGAACACAAGGCTCCTAACATGCATGTTACAGGTAAGGAACTGACAGCAATTGCATACATGTTACTTTGACTGAAACCAAATTTAAAGACAGTTTTTTTCCCTACAGTCTGCACTCATATTCAGTTACATAAAATCAAAACAGAACAGGACAAAATGTATGATAATATAAAACAAAACAATATATATACACTCATACCCAGGACATAATTTTGTTGTGCATTTTTTTTTTATTTGTGTTGGATTGAATGTATCTGTAGGAACAAGATGGTAATGATAATATGGCGTGCATGTGGGAAACATTGTCCATCAACTTTGAATGTATATGAGCACGAAGCATCATTGTTGTAAAAGCTGTCCACCTCCTCCTCACGTGTCAGCCCGTCAAGTGCAGCATGTTGACGCAGGTTTGATGTATTGAAACAGGTCTCTGTAAGATGAAGGCACAGCAGTGTCTGATTTCCAGCTGCTTGGCCAACAGGAGTCTGAATTTGAAGGAGCTACATTTTCATTATCATCAAGATAACTCATTTTACAACAAAGTCCTTCATCAGAGTTTCAGATTTCATCAAGTCAAACCTCCAACCTTGGATGACAGTAGACATGATTCATGTTGGCCAGATTTTGGCATTTTACATGAAACTCGCCTGATGTGATACACTTTTTAATCCACCCATGATCACTGAAGAACTCACTGAAGGTTTGACATCAGCGCAGATATACTGAACACACGGAAAAGAAAGAAAAATTGTCCTTCACATGATCTGGACATCTTGAAGTTGGAATCATCTCTGCCTTGCCTTTGCTATATTCCCTCTTAGCTGTAATGGATGACTACACCATCAGCTAATGACTTGGTGCACTATAATGACTTGACACAGCGAACAGGAGATGAGAGTATCCAGACCATCAGTTTTAAGACTTTAAGAGCTTTGGCTCTCTGCTTTGGTGTTAAGGTCAGCACAAGTGTGAGTGAAAGTGTGTGTCTGCTCATGTGTGGGTGAAACACACATGCTCACATGCACACAGTCATACAAACAGATACAGCCATATAACAGATTGATGGTTGATAAGGATATGGATTTTTCTTTAATGAAAACCCTTGAGTAACCTTCTGTTTTTTTTTTCTTTTAGCTTACATCACACTCTTCCAGTTTAGGGTTTATGTTTCAGTGCAAGTCATCATCATTCATATCCAACAATAAACCAAGATGTCAACAATATTATCCAGGAGCTTTGTCACCTTCAGACAGTATGTACTTGTGGTTTTGTTTGTGAAATGAAAAGAAGGGCTGTTCTTTATCATCTTAGCAGCTGATAACAATTTTGATCTTTCACCACCAGTGTTTTGTTTGATGCAATATCACATTCTTAATATTACTCGACTTTTTCAAATTTAAGAATATTTTGTCTTTATCTTGTATTCTGACCATTTTTGTCTGTTGAAAATAATGCACACATTAAGATTTTAACTCAGGTATTGATGTGTGTTTTATTGCAGAAAATATTGTCGCTGTTGGGCAGAAACCTTGTATGTCCAAAACTGTTGTTTTTCAGGAATTGGAAAAAAAAATGTTTTTTGTCTTTGTCAAAGTTAGTAGCTGTTTTTAATACTTTTCAATAGTTAAATATTTGTTCAACCCACAGACAGACATAAAGGAGGTACAAGGTTTGTGCCCAACAGCAACGATATGTTTTTTATTCACCCAGTGGTGCTGCACTACTGGCTATTTTGTATTTAGTGACAATGATTATAATTAAGTTGGTCTTGTGATACCAGAATATCAGAGATCTCTCCACCTACTGATTGTTGGGGGATTTCTAAATCCAAGGTAGCTGCTTGAGCGGTGGTGGACACTAACAAACATACACCCAAGTTGTTGTTTGTTGTTGTTGTTGTTGTTTTTATCTTTATTGGTTTTATAACATGACACAACAGCCCTCGGGATAAATAACAGCAAAAATGTACAAAAATATAACAAGATAAATGTCAGATCATCTCACTCCACCTTCCCACCCACCACCACCCTTTGCCAACACACACACACACACACACACACACACACACACACACACACACACACACACACACACACACACACACGTCCACCCCTTCAGGTCAATACTAAAAAAATTTCATAACATAACCTGTTCAAAGCAAAAAGAATAATAAAAAAAGGAGTAAGAATATTTTTTTTAAAAAATGAAAAGAAAAACAACCAAACAGTTTCAAGTAGGGAATAGATAACATCCCTCGTGTATCTATTTAGTTGAAATAGTGGAATGGATTTAAAAAAAAAGAAAATAAATTAAGAACTGTTAAAAAGACAGGTCTGACTTGCACACCATAATAGGATTTAATACTAATTTGAGTGAAGATTGAGTACTATGGTATGGAAAATGTTAGAAAGCCACCCCATATATTTTCAAATTGTTCAGGCTCCCCCTTCAGGTTATACATTATCTTTTCATGTGGAATACATGTTGCTAAATCACTAGTCCAACTAACAAATGTAGGTGGTTGTGGTGATAAGGGTGATTCTAATACATTTGAGTTTGTTTTTATTTACTTTTATCATGCCTAGTAAAGCCCTGGTTCCGAGGGGATAGCTGATTCGGTGTGTCTTTAAGCACATTGAGTGTTGAGGTCCAGAATGAATTTAGACACTAGTAGACCCAAAACATCTGTATCAGTGTTCCCATTCCAGTTTAACATCTTGGACAGAACTGAGAATATTGAGGCTTTATTCTGTGTAGCCTGTCACACACATTCTATGAATGAGATTATATTGTATAATTTTATGTCTAGTATAAAAGGAGAAATACTGACTTCTGATACATAGTGCTTCTCATTCCTCTTTTCTAAAAAATTACACTTGAGGTCCTGTTCCCATTTGGGTTTTTCTAAACTCTCTAATTGTTTTCACCAAGTTTTAGCAATGAAAGCTGAGACTGTCCTCAGTCTCTATTTGACAAAACATTTAAAGACTGACTTATGAGTCCACAATAAAGACAAATAGTATATTTGTAGAAGAATAAAATCCGTGATAAGAACAAACTTCCCATTTGACCACTGCTTTACCTGTTTTAGGAAAAAGGACATTGTGCAGTACCTTCAGCATGTTCTACATAGGGTGTAACACAAAAGTTTCAGCTTGTGACAATACTGGTTTTGCCTCATTAGTTTTGTTAAAGTATTTTTTTAACCAAACATGCAAAATTAAAATGGATTTGAAAACTCTAAAGCATGATTTTATGTCCTTGGCTGATTATTTGATTATTTTATTTGATAGTCTTGGATAGTTTTTATAATCAAATGGTTAGCGTTGGTGGTGTATTGTCAGGAGACTGAATTGATTCGAGGGATCAAATAAGACTCAAAATTATCAGCATCTATGATTACAGGCCCATTATTTAAATCATTTATTGAATCAGAGGACGTCTGACTGTGTGAGCCCAACAAAACAAGGCAGATGATGACTAATTGGCCCGCTGCAGAGATAATGTTGATGGGCAGCTGGGAAAAGATTGTGGTGGGGGTCTGTGCAGACACTTACACCATACAGTGGCTGTCAGTGGTGTGGTGAGGAAACAGCAAGAGATGATTGTGCATCTGCAATTGAGTGCGACCTCCAGCAGATGGAGGTTTCTCTCAGTTTGAAAGGGTCACAAGTGGACAGAGAGTTAACATAGAGCTTATTCATTTTAGTTTTAGTGTTATTTTCTGTCTTCTCTGGTGCTATAGATGACATATCAACCCCATTATATAATCTGCAACTGATGATGAACTGAGAACAGAGGAAATGTAATCAAAGATAAATTGAGATAGCCGTGGGCATTTCTAATTATTATCATCATAATCTTATCTCAAATATATATCAGCTAAATCAAATTGTGATGACAGTAACCCGGTGAAGGTTTATGCTGGTATACATCAAGGGTTTCCCACACAGTATACAATAAAAAAGATCCACCCCTCTCCATCTTTCAATCACTTTAAAGTGGCTTATACTACTGGGGTAAACAAAACAGGAAAAACAATATCATCTTAACGCTCACTGGAGCATGTGACAAGGGGAACATGGCTGTCGCTATGGGTTACAATTCCTTGAAGCGTGTTTTTATGTGATGCAAAGTTTGCTTCAGTAAGCACCGTGAAATGCTTAAACAGAAAAATCAATATAGCACCGTCCTCATGATATGCCCATTTTTGCTGCTTTAGAGGTGGGTGAAAGTTTGGGTTGATGTATGGGGAGAGGATTTATAGAGTGCGCTGGATGGCAAGCCTGAAAAAGCTGATATTTTGTCCATGGTGATGTGAACATGATGGTCTGTATATACTGTATGTATCAAAAAAGGGGGGAAAAAATGAAGAATCTGTCTGAAAAGGCCAAATTGGGTAGAGTAAAGAGAGTGTGTATCATCGCTGGTTGGATATAAACTGTGTGTGCCAATAAATCTGGGGGTGGCTTTTGGAAGCAGCATGATCTTAAATCGCCTCTAGTTTTATGTTTCTCTCCTGACACAAAAATAATGCTCTGCACTGTGTAAATTGGGCAGCTGTGATAAAACATGTTTTAACTTTCTTTATTGAACACAAGCCTGCCACAACATGTTTAAAACTTTAACTAAATGTTTGTGCTTGTTTTTCTAACCTCTTTTCCTCTTATTTATGTCAGGCAATTCTTTATATCTGAGACAGCTTGAGCTGTTTTGCCTCTTCACCTTCTTAGATACTATGTTTCCAATTTTATTTAAGCTTTCAGTGTTGGTTGGATAAAAGACACTCAAGGCAAGACTTTAACCTTCTCAATTCCATAAAATTCCAATGAAGCGATAGCGATTGGCCTTGGAATAGAGTCCATGTAACTACATCATGTCAGAATCAGGTTCATTGGCAAGTATGTTTTCATATACCTTGACACTGGTGCATCAGTAAACATAATACAAGAAAATATATGAAGAAGATGAAAGCAAGTCCTGCAAGTCAATAAGCATAAATATAACATGGGAATTACATCGAGCTGTCCTCTGGTTTCTGTGTTTTAAGTTCATAATAGTAATGGGAAAATGGAAATAGGAAAAAAATATCAGTAATTACTTGTCCAGTTTGTCATATCCCGCAAATGACTGGATAACTTCTGTTTATAGTGCATGATGTAGTATTAATTGAGATTCTGTAGGCTAGGTTATTTTTTATCACCTGCTTTCAGTGATCATGTGTCCACTGAAGCCCTTTGCTCTTGTTCTTGATTCAAGGTTTGATTAATTACTGGTGCTTTCAGGAACGCTTCTTTCCATACTGCGGTTATACTTCGCTGCCTTGTTTACTTGCGGCCTCCCTTTTGCCTTGAACATGTTGTCCTTCTCTGTCACTGACATGGACTATTTTATTTGTTGCCCTACTCTTTGCAAACTCTGCACACTGTAGTGTTCAAACATTCCAGGTGGGTGGCAGCAACTGAGATGCTGAAACCTCCACATCTAGTCTGCACTATTCTAATGTGAGGTTAAACAGTAACTGTGTCTTGACCTTTTCGCTGCTGAATTACAGCCACTTTATTTGCTATTTGAAGAATGTGGATGGTTGCATTAACTAGCCAATGCCCTTAAAAGTGTCCGAAAATTATAGATTTGTATTAGGGCTCTCCTGGTTGAGGTGCCTGACAACACATCATGCTGCTCTATCACTTTTCTCCTCTTCCGTCATCGTTAGTTTTGTGGTTTGTGGTAATTTTAAGACTCGGTTTGTAAAGTTTAAAGCCTGTCATGCTGTTGTGCTGCTCTGTGTACAATGACACAGACACGAGCTTAAACTTGTTTACCAACTACTTGTTTCACCCCCCCTCATCAGTCAACCGACAGCATATGTGGTCCAGAGGATATTTTGTAATAAGTGGACCAGCTAATACAAAAATGTATTTGATTCCCTTTAGTTCCTCATTGAAATGTTCTCCCTGTGCATTTTTGTAAGCTTCAAATGTTTTTTATCTTGTAACCATAACCACTCTGACTAATGACTCAAATCGTTCAAATGTACATAAAACTCATAAAGAGTTTAAGAAACAAAAACCAAGAACAGGTGATGGTGACTGGGCAAAGATGGAAAAATTTAAACAAGCATGTAGTTCTAACTAACTGATAAGAAGTGAAGACATTACAGATAGTTAAACAGACACGGGATCAGTAAAAACCAATTAGAAAAATGGGGCAGGTCACTACTCTATTTGTCTACTCTACTCTGGGACAATACATTTATCTCAATTGGATACGTATTGAGAATCTTAAGTAATGTGAAGTATTTTGATTCAATATTTTTTGAGTTTTGACCCTTTGAGGTTGCTGTTGCTTTAGCAGCCAGAGTTACAGACTTAGTCTATGTGAAGTCAAGAGCTATTAGTTTGTTTCCACAGAGCACAGGAACTCGATTTTAATCGATTTTACATATGTACATATATAAACATATAAATAAATACTGAGCAGTAGAAAGAAATCGGTCATTTACATTTGGTTAACATATAGAAAAAAGGTAGACCAAATGTAGTCCAAGACCACATTTTTATGTCCTTCTCCGTCATATCTTCTGTTGTGAATAAGACCCTGAGATATTTGAACTTTTTCATTTGGGGCAAAACCTCCCTCTGAACCTACAGGATACCAGCCATATTTCATGGCAGAGAACGCTCATTGCAAATGCTACATATTCGACTGCAAACCAACACAGTTTGCACTGGAAGTCATGGTCCACTGAAACCAACAGAACCCAGGTTTCAACATTAACCCTGGCCCAAACAGCCACAAAAAGGGGCTCTGTGGCAATCAGATATTCCATGTAGGTTAATTACAACAGCCTCCTTTGGAAATTTGTTTGCTATCTTTGCCAATTGACTATACATTAATTATTGAATGACACTTGTTAAGAAAAGTTTACATAATAATTATTATCATACATATTATATATAACTTGTTTACAACCAGAAATAGCAAGAGAACTAGCAATTATCCAGGTTTGTGTGTTGCAATGTGTTGGATTGTGTATTGGAAAGGACTTAACAGTGGAGGTGTGTCTGTGCATGTGTATGTGTGTGCATTTGCTTGTGTGTGTGTGTGTGTGTGTGTGTGTGTGTGTGTGTGTGTGTGTGTGTGTGTTTGAGAGAATTAATATGGGTCTAAATTGCTTGCAGCTATGTCCAATGCGAGGTGTTCCCTGTTGAGAGGGAGTGTGAGAGAGGCAGTGATTTTGCCATGTCACAACGCAGAGCAGTCAGACTCTGTGTTGGACATGCTTTTATACAGAAACAAGATCAGAATTCTTCACCCGCCACCATGGCTGGTAGAATTTTACTGCTACCTGCCACAGCCAGTTTTTCACCCAGATTCGGTGTATTGGTGTGTGTGGGTTTTCCCTTATACAGTCTTTAATTCAATTACGTGTTTGCACATTTTTACTTGGTCTGTTTCTTTATGTATTTGTGTCCTGGCTCTAATGTTTTTGGCTTCAGAGACTACATCAAACAGCGCCTGTGACTAGGCTCTGTCTGCCAAAGGAACTTTGTTCTGCTGTCAGATGACGCAGAAATCCCACTGGGAGCCACCAAGCTTATTTTCAAAACCCGGCTCTCTGGAGCAGCATGCCCCCACTTTTGATAGCCCTGACTACTCTGGCCTATTGCCTCATCCAGAGCCAAACAAGCCCCTACATCCTTCATGTGTCCACTAGGCTCTCTCATGTTGGGATGAAGCAGAGCAGAATACAACGAACAGAGGAGCCTCTGATGCAAAAGGCTGAAACACTTGTAAATTTAGACTGAAAATTACTTGTGCCTTTATCCCTAGTGTCCTTACTGCAAGGTAAGGTAGTACTCTGAATGAAACTCAATTAGAGAGCAGCAGCGCAAAGGACAGATGAACCTTGTAATACAACAAAGATCAGTATGTTTTATATAAAGTCCTTGAAATAAAATAATTTCAGTTGTGTTACATACAAATAAAATTCAATGGCAATGCACATGCGGTAATTATGCACTTGAAACTCTGTTTTTTCCTTTCCCTCAAGCAAGTTTCTTTATAAAAGTTTGATTCAGTCTGCATCACATTTTCATCAGCAATGCTAGCATAAAATGGGCGTCTTATTTTGACGGATCTGATTTTCATATAAATGTGCTCATCTTTGTTCTTTTTGTGTTATAAATTTGTACAGATTACCGTGCAAAAAATGATCATAGAGAGGCAACATCTCTTAGTAGTTAATACTCTTTGTATCAAGAGGAAGAATGTTTGACAAATGATGTCAAGAGAAAAGGTCTGGTGTTAAGGCTGATGCCAAGAACCTCCCTGCTGCTCATTAAGTGTCAGTGCCACAGGTGGTGGCGTACGCCTGAGCTCTCTTTCTCCTTTACTGATGACTCACCTTGATTGTAGTAATTAGTTGCATGATGTCCAAAAACAGGATGATACTGAAATTCATTACGTACGCTGCTGGGGGTGACCCAGGTCTCCTCAATATGCCTGTTGACTTTGGAGTGAAGCTAACGACACATTCATCATTTCACACTTCAGACTGAGTGAAAAACAAACACACAAAATATATATATATCTCCAATTTAGCTTAAATAGAGTATACCCACATTGTTTTAACTAAACAAAAGAAAATGGTACAGGGTAAAGTAATTTCCTGCAATATCACATTGTATCTCGTACTTGTTACTGAGTAGGGATGGGACGATATATGATTGTAGTACAGATCATGATTTCCAAATTTTTGCCAGTGACCTACTAGCTGTCTTGTTAGGTAGCAGCAGTTAGGGTTCTGGACTTGGCTTGGGAACTGGAGGGTCACCAGCTCAAGTCCAGCATGGCCCAGTCAGTACTGAGTGTGGACTGGGAGCTGGAGTGGTGCCAGTTCGCAAGGCACCACCTAACTGCTCAGGTCGCCTGACTCTATGTACATATATGTATGTGTGCAGCCCCCGGCTCTGACATCTCTCCATTAATGCACATTTGTAGACTCTGTTTGTGCATGTGTGTCTATTTTGGGCCTATGTGTATTAAATAACAACAGAATGAAAACATGTAATTAAGTATGCCTTCTTCTTCTTCCTTCCTCTTCTAACATACAGTCCTATATTGATTTCCTGATATACTTTGAATTGCCACAAAGGAGAGTCTGCATCTTTCCTCTTTCCAGTCATTCCAAAATCCTATCTAAATCTAAAGCTATTTGTTTCTTGAACGCACAATATGTAATTTCTGCCGCAAGAATGACAAAAGGCATATTTTTATGACATTGTGAAGTAGCATGGGATCACTGGAGTTGTTGTCTTCATTGTTAAACAACCACCACTGCAGATGAAAATCTGTCTGACATGAAAGGTATAAATTATATCATGTATCCCATGTTCCCATATAGCAACTAGTGCTTTGCAGGAAACACAGTTACCTTGTTACCTTGAATAAATGTTTGATATGGATCATTTGGAAACATTTGCAAAATTGTAAGTACACAACTCAATAAAATATATAACATATGTCTAGCATTATTAAACATTTTAATACAGAAATGTTACATATTAACAATCATAAGTGATTATACATTATGTTTGTGCCTTGTGTTTATACTATAATTTGATGACTATAAGAATAATGTTGAGAGGTGCAATTATTTTGGCCAGGATAATCATGACATGAAACTTTCATATTGACTGAGCATCTATTAATTATTTGAGAATAATCTCAATTATGACTTCATTGATTGATTGATTTTGTTTATTTAAGTGTTCTGAACCATATGGTTCCCAGCTAACATGGGCACAGAAGACACAAGACAGTCACAACAGTCAGGATGGCCACGTGACAAATCATTTTATTCCGTTCCACAAAGTCAAAAACAGAACCTTTCAAAACATTCAGTTGCCATGACAGAACTCTTATTATGTTGGATTGAATGTTCTCTGTCTTAATTCCCATACATTTTCTATAAATCTTGCCTAGACAAAAATCTCATTAAAGAGCCAAATCAACATGTCACCTTCATAATTGTAAACTATCTTGTCATAAGACACAAGATGCATAATTAGTTTTGACATTTGATTAAACAGGCCTATGATGACTTCAACTCATTTGTTTTTATTTACTCCTTACCTTGACAAATTTGTAGATGGCAGGCAGTAATGAAAATCAAATTATCACTATGTCAGTATTGCACAGGCATTTTACATCATGTCAATTTAAAATACAGTCAGCAAGATTGATTTTTTCTAATATTGAATAATAATTTGATTTTTTTTTCTTGCATGTAATGCACTTCCATACACCCTTCTAGTCTTAAAAATGGTAATCGCATTTTGCACAATGAAATATCAGATGATGTATGATGCACCAGGAAAGCAACCACCATTTATGATACCATTACGCGGTATCATAAACCTTTTTTGTGGAGGACATTTTTGACATGTAACAGAGGGAAAAGCACAGGTGCAAATAACAAAATTAATGATGGCAGAATCCAATATTGCTGCTTCAATTTCAGGGTCCTGGTATTGCACATGCTAGTTCATTGTTCCACTGCCATGGTTTACTGGGACACTTCTGTATTGAACTGAACCATTGTTAATTCTATAACACCTGTGTTTTTCTACTATGACAAGACAAAATGTCTGCAGTAAAAAATCCTTTTGTCTCTCTTCTCTGATATAAGGCGCAATGTTTCGGTCCTTAGGCTAAAAGTATAAGCAAAGTCATATATTCAGCTGCAACATTAAGGACAGTGTGCTGGAATTCTCTCTCACCTAGCCTATAGATTTTTTCTCCTATGCACCTGTCTACAAGAAAGCAAAGGTGTGCATGAACTTTTACAGCCAAGTAAACCTTTTTTGACATTGTGACATTTACAAGCATTCTGATTTCCTAGAAATTGCCTTGAACTTGTATCAGTTAAACACACAATATGTAAATTCTGAGTTATTATCTTCATTATTAAACAACCGCCATAGCTAATGAAAATGTATCTAACATGATTCAGGCAGAAATCATGTTCATGGATGATGTAATATATAAAGTTTTACCCATGATTTGTTTAGTCACTTGTGCTGACATCCTTTATCACTCTCTGATGCGTCCAATGTATTTGTTATCTTTCCAGCAGTTATAGCAACTAGCTAGCAACTGCTAGCAGGAAATGCACAGTTACTGTGAATAAATGACATATTTGTCTGGGTTTGGCCATTGTTGGAGACGTTTAGGATGATGTAAATACATAATTCAACAAACTAGATATCATATGTCTCACATTTTTAGACATTTTAATGTGGAAACGTTAGGCCTATATATTGCAGCTGTAATTATGACAACATATGAGTTCTTAAGGGAAGTTAAGTGGGCAAAACCTCTTTAGCAAACCAGCCTTTTGTGTAAAGCAACAGATAACTTGTTTAGACTGGGATATTTCCCTTTGTTTTTATTATTAGAAGTCACAACTGATGCAGGGTGTGAAGATTTGATAGAAATCACCATTAGAGTCTGAGGCTCTTCAGAAGTATGTGCTTGAAAGCCACCAGCAAATTCTCACTTCGCCTTTACTTTTATGAATCCCAACTCTTGCATAGAAAGTGTGTACACAGTGTTTATAAATGAGGTCCCTCCTCAAATATTGTGAGAAACTACTGAATCCCTCCACATCTCTTCATACACACAAACACATTTAATAAACATCTTCAGACATTTTTTTCTGAAGCCTGAGGTGTAGGGTACTTTTTTGTACCAGTAAGGTGTTATTCCTTCCAGCTCGTCAAACTAGCAGAGCAGTGTAAACACAGAACTGTGTGCCCCTAGCGTGGTGTCTGCCCGATGAGGAGCTACTCTAAGAGATTGAAAATGCAGTCACAGTTGTTTCAGCGTAAACTACACTGGTTGTGTTGATCTCAGTGAAGGGATAAGTCACCCGGTGTTACAGTATGGCTCTTTCATGTGTTTTAATGGGTGACAGTGTTTTTCTGTGACACAGATAATATACAACATCTACTATGTTAGACTCTGGCTACTCAGGCAATATTTCGGAGGATAAATTAACTTCTGGATTTTGTCTCTTGCGGGGAATTGTTGATAATAATGTAGAGATAAAATGATGCCTGCTTTATCCTTTAATGCCAGGCATTGTTTTGTCACAGGCAGCACAGGAAGCAACCAGGGTCACATTGGGAGAAGACTCTGTCTGAGTGGAATACAGTAGTTAGGTTAACTTCTATAGCACTTGATGAAATTACACTGACACCCACTTAGTGGTTAAACACTGTAATCTGGCACTCAAGTATGTGAGTGTACTTGTGTTTGTGTGGCTGGGTGCACACGTGTGTGCATATTCTCGCGTGGTACTTCAGTGGTAATTTACTTGGTGTTTCTTGCCAACCCAGATGATATACAGACCCTGTTCTATACTCCATTCCCAGTGTAGATTAAATATTTACACCCCATAAGAAGGCGAAATCATTCCTTTGAACAAAAGCTAAATAAACACTATAGCAAGTGAAACCCAAAAGAGGCTATGTTAAACTCCAGCTAATTCTGGCCTGTGGGCTGCATTCAGTCTAGGTAGTATCTAATGTAGTTGTCTCGCAGATCAATTTGTCATGTCAGTAACTGGACGGCACAATGACTGTGCAGTAAAACAGTAGATGTCAAAGCTTTTAGAGCTTGTGAATGATTTATTACTCAAGTTATTTTAAGTCTATTACAATGTAGAGCACCTGTGTACTGGCCACTTCCTCACTATCTTTCTCTATCTCCAGGCGGTGCACAAATATCTTGCACATCCAGAATGCAGCACAAAAGAGGGATGTCCTTTGTGGTCACAGAGGGAATCCCCATAACACCTTTTTATAATGACTAAAGGGGGCTGTTAAAGTCGTACTTTATTAAATCCCCATGGGACCATCAGCCCTAGTTCTTTGGCCAGTGCCATGGTCAAGGGTAATGAAAGGATAATTCCTGTTACCTAACATCTTGTCTGTTGTTCGGCAGTGAAACTAGGCTACCTGTAAAAAACTTACATGAACAAGGGGAGGACATCCGAACTCCAGCCACTGAGCCATTGTGCTGCAGTGCAACATAAGCTTGTGGAAATGTTTTGTCTCTTGAGCTTTTCATTTACAGATATTTATTAGGGATGGGTGAAAAATCAATATAACATAACATAAAATAGTATCACAATATTTTGTGTGGCAATATTGCATCTATACATGGATGCCAAGTATCAGTCTTTTAAAATATAAATCATTAATATTGCAAATCATATTATACTTTGTGGTACTAGAATTGTGGATTCTGTTCCTTTTTTTCTAATGAGGTCATGGTCATTTAATTTAATTTCTATTAACATTTTTATTTTAATTTAAGCATACACATTTTTATTTTATTTAATGTCAATTTAAGCATAATTTGCTTTCAAATTCCCCAGTCGCTGAGAGGCCTGCATAACTTTTTGTGCAAGCTGCATTGTTCAAAATACCAGTAATTGTAGAGGCGTCCACACAGGTTTGCACTCACTTGAGTTGGACTCAGATTGTAATACAAACAGTTCAGTTTGTCAGGTGCATGCAACATTAAGCTCAGGTTTTTATGACAAGGCTTATTAGTCTACCTGCTTGAAAATCACACTTGATTGTAGATTGGAAAAAGTGCAATGTAAAAAAATCTACAACCTGGGACAAACTGAGAAAGGGTGGAGTAACATTACTATTAGAATGACAAGAAACAGGGGTGAACAAAAAAGTTAACATGCAGTGGTTTAAGGATGGATTTGAATATGTTTTTTGAATGAACTGATACTAAACACAAATAAAAAAGGCAATAAAATAGCAGTTATTGTGTGTGTGTGTTCTTAGCAATTTTCACAATTAGTTCTGTATGTCAAAGGAGGGTATTAGAGTTGTTGTTTAGCGGTGGAAAGTGTACTAGTTTTAACATTAGTAATATTAACTAAGTTACCTTTTGACAAATAAAGTGTAACTCACAAGTTTAATCAACCAGATTTCAAATAAATCAAATACATTTTCTCTTTAATAAGACATGACATCATTCTTAAATGTGTTTTATTTGATTATGTTGTTTATGTGCTTATTTTTACAGGCTTTAACTGTTTCTGTAGTTACAGTTTCAGTACAGCTAATTAAATTACATAGGTATTGGTGTTTATATATCTTTTTTTGTAAGTGTCAAACACGTACACATGTATAAAAACGCTTTGATTCTAATGTACTGAGCAGTTAACAATACATGTGTATAAAAAGATGGCACTGTAAATGTTATGCTATGAGTTGACAGCCGTAAGATTTAATCAAAGCCTCAAAGATTTGAAAACTGTGCACTGCAAATAAAAAGGTGATTATGCACTGCTCTGCATCCCTGGAGCTGTGAGAGAGAATGCCACCTGTTAATGTCCCTCATTACATCAAATTTACTGAAACCATCACATGAAACTGACCGTCTTGTTTAGCTCCACTGGCAGACGTTACGGCCAAGATAAGTCATTAGTACATATGAACTCTTGCAAGCTAGCATTATCTATTCTCCTACAGGCTGATCCATATCATGGCATGCTGTACGTTGACCACAGGCACAATGTGTAGATAACTAGACCCCAACAAATATGACAGATCAGAGCAGTGTGATGGTACATAATGATGGTGATGCATCCCCAAGCCCTACAGAGTAAACATAAAAAAAAAAAAATCCAATTGTTATCACATCATAAGGCCACTGGATTCAAAACTGCACCCTTGATTAAAACGCAGAGCACTGTCTCTGGTAGCAGACAATGGCAGCTAAATCCTCTGACAAGAGACAAAATTCTCTGCCTCGCTCTCTGCTTGTGTGCGTGTATGTGTGTATTTTGCCTCGTGTCTAACTGCTTCAAAATGTTTTTGCATGATTTAGTTTCTCTCTACCTCAGTGATTTCAAACCTAGAAATCTAGAGCCCAATCGAAATCAGCCTTTTTCATGAAATTGTTGACAAACTGCAGAACTCCTGCACTGTGGGTGCTGCTTTCGTAAAATTATATGTAGCTCAAGAGCCTTTAATTCAGGAGAATGATTTTAATCTGCAGTTACTGCAGGTCATCATGCTTGACTTGATAAAATACCAAAACCATCACTGAATGTACTCTGCAAATTATTTGCAAAATTGCCCTGATAGCAATGTTCTGTCAGACTATCGGGACAAATTTTATATTTTCAACTTCATAGCTGACCAGGCATTTCATAGTGCAGTGGAATACTGGCTCTATTTAAGTTGTTAAGAACAGAGACTAGGAATCGACATTATTCATCGTGTCATTCTTTCTATCAACTACTGTCTGGTGCAGCTGCCCACCTGCACCAGAGCCTTGTCGACCAGATGGGCCATGCATAATTAAGACGATAACCCTCAACAGAGACCTGACCCTGTCACAGCATTGAAAATAAGGCTGGCCAGCCCAGGGGCACGCTTCACCCTCCTTGTGATGCCCACAAGTTCCTGCTGCTCCCAGACTACCCTAACTGATTATTACCAGGCAAAGCACACAGTAGTATTAAAATGACCAAGGTTTTGCAAACATGTCACAGAATTTTCATAATGCATGTCCTTCTGGCTTTATTTATTTATTTATTTATTTATTTATTTATTTATTCATTTATTTATTATTGTCATTTGGGGTCCAAGCAGCGTCACTCACTTCACACCCCTCATGTTTTTGTTCTGAATATTCTTTCCTCCTTTCTTTCCTTCTTTCTTCTTCTTATTTTTCTCTGCTAAAAGTGTTCGTGCAGCAAATATTGTAAGATGAAATTTCACCAAAATTGGCAGGTGGGTTGCAAATTCCACCCACTACTCAGGCAAGAAAAATGACACTCAACCTCAAGGTGACCTCAAGGTGGCGCTATAACAAACACATTTATGTTTTTGCAATTATCTTGAAAATGGCTTACGGTAGACTCAAAATTCTTTCACCATTTCAATCTATTCATTCATCTGCATTTTCTCAATTAGTACTATGCTTTAAAAATGTCAACTTTTTAATTTTTTCTCGAGTTTATCAAAAAAAAAAGATTTTTGCAAACTTGTCTTAGACCGTTGGACTAATTGTCCTGAAAAGTCAGCATCATCTAAAGACTTTGCTGATCTAAAGGCAGAATTGAGTTCAGAAAAAAAGTCATACACAGAGAAACAGTCCAAAAGAGCCAAACAAAGCAGACAGGGAGGTAAAAATCCTTAAATATGGAAAAACAAGCAAAGTCCAGAAAACCAGGACAATCTGGTAGGAGGTATGATGAACAGGTGAGTATACATATATGCACAGGGATGACTATGGGGATAATCAGGGACAGGTGAGTAATTGGCAGCAGGTGTGGTGATGAAGGGCGAGAAAACACAGGAAACTGCTATGACAAGAGAGGTCAGTATTTCAAAGTAAAACAGGAAATAGTCATGACAAAATACAGATTGTTACACCACAGAGCTGAAAATTCTTCGGCACGTCTGCTGATTTGTGACAAAAAGTTTGCCTCATTGCAACCTGTGGTCAATTCAAAAGTAACTCTGCAGTGATATTTAACATCATAACACTTTTAACAAAACAACTGAAACCACCAGAAGGATGTGCGATTTTTTTTTTTTTTTCAGAATTTTATCACCAAGATTTTGACTTTTTAAGTGTTTCAAGTTTAAACAGGTAAAAATGTCCCAGTTTTGCACATCTGATGTGATTGTCTCTACTTGTAACAAGGAGTGATGGAACCACGTCTGCCCCTTGCCACAGACTGTTAGTCACCTTCTGTGAGGATCCAAAGGTCAAGGGTTCAAAGCCCAACGTAACCAAGTCCCACTTGCCAATAATGTGACAGCTGCTCCATGACTGTGTGCTGTGTGTCTAATCAATGCTTGTGTCTTATAAGCATCACTCACAATCTGCTTAGAGCCCATTCACTGGCGCTTGCAGCTATATATATCTTATTATTTTTCTTTCTGTTGTGCAGCAAAAACTGCAATGAAAATTTTCCAAACATGGCAGGTGGGCTGCAAATTCCACCCACTACTTGGGCAACAAAAATGACACTGATTGACACGCTGTAACAATCAAGTTTACATTTTTGCAATTATTTTGCAAACGGCTTAGCCTAGACTCAAAATTCTTTTGCCATTTTCAGTAATTTAATTTATCTGCATATTTGGTTAATTATTTTTTCTGCTTTAAAAATGTATTTAAAAAAAAAATCCTTTTTTTTTTTTTTTTTTTTTTAATTTTGTGACATCCCCCCCAGTAATTTATTAATGGTATGAAAAACTAAGTTCATGTTTTGTGTCAGCTGATGTCAAGGAGACCTGTGTTGTCCTGATGGTCTAGTGACCTAAAGACATGTCCATTAACCATAAAATCCCCAAACAACTATATAGCAGTTAGAATTCCCACCACTACTCACTAATATATATATATGTATAATAATTCTCATTGACCTCAAAGTAATGTTATAACATAATGTTTTAGCAGTTAATAAAACAATAAAAACAGCTTGGCATAGAGTCAACATGTTAAAGAATTTTAATCTTTAAGCATCTCGTTTTCTGCTCTCAAAATATCTTTTTTGCAACCTGCTTGGACCCCATTAAAATGTGCTTGCAGATCTTGTTTTCTTTATATTTTGTTTTCTGAACACAAAATCCCCCATTTTAATATACAGTAATTTTGACATATGGACATGTTTATGTTCTTTTGACACTGCATTGCATTATCACTAATTTCAAATGTTTATCGGTGATGTGAATGCCTTTACAATTTATATAATAAGCAATAGTTCACTCCAAAAATGAAACTTCACTCAATATCTCCTCACCCCTGTGCTGATGTGAGGATGAGTGAAGATCTCCAGTTCACAAAACACTCCTGGAGCTTCAGCGGAAAACAGCGTTGCAGCCCAATCCAGTACAATTGAAGTGAATGGTGACCAGTTTTAAAATGTAAAAAAAGAACAAAAAAAACCCATACTGCTCGTGTAGTGTATTCCAAGTGTCCATAAGCCACGACATTAAAATTTGACCCAACTATCGCTTTAACCATTAATTTATTTATACGTAGGCGTGTTGGACTAAGTCATTGACAATAACCCTAATATTTAAAAAAAATGGAATATATCATGTTAATAATAAGGTGTAAATAATCCAGCACCTCTTAAATATTCACTGTATGCTGTGAACCATTTTCATTTCTTTCCAGTCTTGCTTTGTCTCCTTCCCCTCACGTCCCTCGATCACACACTGCTCACAATGCTCTGACAAAATAACTAGCTAACTAGTTACTGCCTCAGTGTGTGGTTACTAATGCTGTGCAAAATAATGTTATAACCAAGGTTACAGACTCTCTCCAGCTCCCTACAATCGTATTTTGAGTGGAAGTGATTTTCTTAAAAAGAGACAAAACACACAATAAATAAATTTAAAGATACACTTGACTGTGAGGATTTGAATGACTTTGAATTATTGTGCAGTCTTTTGGCCATGATAATCATGCAGTGAAAATCTGATATTGTGACAGCCTTAATACATGTACACACTCGTGTACACCCAGAAAGTAATAATTCTGTGGTGCTTTTTTAATCCCATGTCATGGATGTAAACAGCAGCAACAACATAGTAGTGATGGTATGGTTGACATCTGAACAAACTCAAACTTAAAAACTCGACATCTGGTAAACATTGTCCTTTTAAGCACCATGCATTACTGATGTAAACAGAGTTCACCTTCCAGCTGCTGGAGTCTTGTGTTCTGTCAGTGTAGAGCACACTCCATCCATGAAGTGCAATAACTTGATTCAGGGTGTTTTGATGGAGCAGGTCTCTGTAAGCTATGGGTATAACAGCTTTTGATTTTCTGTAGCTTGGTCAGCCCGAGTCCCATTTTGTCCAGTCCATTTTCTTGCGACCAGACATTAGCCAGGAGTAGGCTGGGTGGTGGAGCAGCCATAGGTCCAAGCTGGGTTAGCTGAGCTCTTATCCCTGCTCGCTTCCCTCTCTTCCTGGGGCGGTCACACGGCCTGTGGCGGCGTTCGTGCCGGCTGGTGTGGCTGGGTGGTCAGAGGATGCCATAGGCAGTGATCATCTTAAGGTTCACTGCACCTAATCCAATCCCTGCACATCCTTTTCCAATACAGATGTTCATCTAATTGTGTGCACTGCACACACACAACAGTGTGCATTTATAGCACATAAGGGTTTTATGTCATATGGCTCATGAAATATATGCTTATGCAAATGAACAGCAATTAAATTCTGTATTTAAAAAATATGGAGTTCATAGAGTCTCTATGGAAACACTTGAAGGGTCATTATGGAGCAGAACCGATGATGAATCTCTCTGGTGAATATCAGTAACTATGGCAGATCTTTTGCTATATCCTCTTTGTCATATAGTGTATGGAAATTTTGCTGCACCAGGCATCCCTTTTAATAGGCCAAGAGTTGCCAAACACACATAAATTAGGGTCTGTCGTATGTAAATAAGGGACTGCTGCAGCATGTCCTTGTTTCCACAGCTGAATCAATTTATCAGTCTGTGATCAAATCAGTGCTCATTTAGATGCTGTGCGACAGTTTAATAAATCAGATGCAGAAAGGTTCATATGTCTCTCCTAGTGCTTGACTCTGTGGGGTTTCCAAGACGGATTGATAAATGACGGCCAGTATTTTCAAGGGTGATGTCTACATGTCATTTCCTGAAAATACTGCTTGGACTCGAACAGCTGTGACCATTGTAGGAATACATTTTATAAGTCAGCTTAAGGAAGAGAATAGATGTCCTTTGAAAAGACATCAATCCCTAAACACCCACCATGACAGTAAGTCCTATCCCCTGATCCATCCTCACGCAGTGCACTTACATCATGTCCAGATATTCTGTGGCTTTACTGTTCCTTATTCCTCGTAACTAATAGCAGCAACAACTCTGTCAGTGGCTTGAGCTGCTGTGCGGCTGGACTGACAAAGCCCACATGAAAGGATAGTAGGAGACATAATCATTTCACCAGTTCAGCCAGCTCCAGCAGTCTTTGAAGTTGTTGCACCCTGGATCATTACAGCAAGGGAGCATGGTGTCGTCTAGCTCCGTACTGTATATCTCTGTTGTTTGTGTACACAGCGGACATCTCTATGGTGGGCTCAGTCACAATAGGCAGTAGGTACGCTAGTATTATCATGCTATCATTAGCATGTTTTTATTTGATCTGCTGCTGGCTACGTTTTGCTGTCAGACTTGAGGCCATTTTTTTCCTTTTCCCAAACCACCCTAATCCCTGATTAGCGCTACCTACACACAGCAACCCACCCGGAAGAGCAGCTTGAGTCATCATTATCCTGGTTTACAAAAACACGCATAATATCCTTCATAGCCCTTGCTATCCCTGACAACCACCACCTTCACACTGATAGCAAAGGGCTGCCAGCAAAGGAGAACACGTTTGCTGGTCACACATTTTGTGTAATTTGAATCAATTCCTTTTTGTGCTTCTGCAGTTACCTATTTGAAATCACTGTCCATGGGTCCAGATAACTGGTCTTTCACATCTCCCGCATCCACATTACATCAATTTTTTGAGAGGTAGTGTGTGAAAGATGGAGTGGTACTAAAATGTGTCAGCAGCAGTAAAAAAAAACTTGTTTTTTTGTCAGTCATTTTAGGTTCCTGGAGCTACCTTGCTGACTTGTAATCCTGTGCCCTACACAGTCTAGTTAAGAGGTCACATAGAGAGGGGTAGTTTTGACACAAGCCAACATGAGTGGAAAGAAACCATCAGCCAGGCAAGCAGGGATGGAGTCTGAGGCAAGTGTGAAGGTGGATAACAACGAGACACAACAAGTCAGTTTGTTCCCTTGTATTTCTGCCTCAACTCATTTTTATTGCTCACATTTTTTGCTTCAATTCATTCATCAGATTTGTTTCTATGTATGTCCTCCTGATGACATTGCATAAAATGTGACTGGGTACTTGTTGATTGACTGGGTACCTGCAGACCTCAGAGGTATACTTTTTGTCATATCTCAAAGGTGCTTTATTCTGTCATTCCAATTTTTCAAGCATTTTGTTCTTAATGATTTCATATCATTAAGAACAAAATGATTCTTTTTAATGCTTTTTAAAAATACCAACGTGTTAGGGTTCTGACTTGGGTTTGACCCCAGCCAAAAGCACTCAATTCTGCCTATGCAGTGGATTTTTTTTCCCCAAGTTTTTCAAGTTTTTGTTTGCCTTGGGTCCTAATTTGAAGTTTCACACCCTATCGGTAAGGTGACCGGATTACTGAAATGAAAACCACAGACATTTCCAGTTCAGTGGTCAGTATATAATAACAATATCTAATATAATTATCTATGAAATCAAAAAGGTGGACAATTTTGATTTCGTGTATTTTGACCATGGTAACTGTACCATAATAAACTGTAGTGCAGGCTAACTGATATAGTTGGTTAGAAATAACTTCATAAACTGAGTCAGAAAATCATAGTTCATAATACCATGGTGAGTGAAGCTATGGTCAACTATGGAATGTTCACTTTCAAAAAGATGGTCAAACTATGATTCGGTGCAGGGTATTTAATTATCGATATGTACAGGACAGTTTTCCACAGCAGTTTTCTCTAAAACTAGTGCAAGCAAGTAAGCGCAAGCAAATGATATGAAGCAGCTACAGCAAGCAGCTTACTCTGCTGGCCAAAACGAGCACGGCGCAATTGAGACATCAACCAGTAGCCTTGTCTTGCCATGTAAAATAGTGTTTCACTTTGCAGTTTGTTTTTAACACACAGGAAAAAAACAGGACATATCCAGGGTCAGCTCCAGCTGAGGACAGGCCACCAAAACATGTACTATCCTAAAGCAGTAATAATGCACTCAAGGTTTCTGCCAGTTAAAAGAATTAATTTTCTTGCCACATTTTCTCTACTCTATCTGAAAAGTGACGTGAGACAACTTTGTTATGATTTGTTGCTGTACAAATAAATTGAATTGGATTCTTCAGATGATGATGAATTACATAAATAATAATGTTTTAAGAAAGAAATAAGATTTACTACATTTTGCTGTGATTGTTGTTTTGTACAGTAGTTGGTTCTCGGGGTGTTCTCGGGAACCCCAGTTGGTAGTCCTTGTATGCTAAATATGTTGGTAGGATGAAGGTTAAAGTGTGCATCACACCAGAATAGCTCAAATTTGACTCTTCTCCTTTACCCCTCTATGCTGTATTCAATAGTGGAGGTATTTTGGTGGGTTTGTATGATACTGCGAATACTATTATGCTATGTTTAAGGAATAGAGCATAAAATCTGACATGTTTTAAATATGCATTGAACATATTGGTATGATAGCCACAGCTAATAATCAGTGTTAACAGCACTATTTCAGATGTACAGGATGATGAAACATCATGTGGATATACATAAATTGACAGGTCTGACATAGACATCCATTTAAGTGAAAAGTACTTTAGAATTTGACCCTCTCTGTTGACACTAACGTCTATTCTGTGTCCACTGTCTAGCACTTGGAAATCCCATAATTCCTAACATGTCATTGTCTGGTCTGATCCACTACGGAGGGGTGGAGAGTGATGCAATGCAGGAGAGAGAAAATGATGATGAAATGGGATTATGTCTCCAGGTATTAAGAGCAGGTCCTTGAATTGGATTGACCTACAGTAGTCCCTGTTTCAGGTGTTATGGCTGATCTGCAGCGTTTGACTTATATCGAAGCCTCACTCTTTTCAAAAACATAGCATCAAGTACCTGCACACAGCAACGTCATGTTTGTGTATGCATGTATAGGCAAGCGTGTGTGTGATAAATTGACATTTTTTCAGCTCTGTGGTGAAACAAAAGTACATCAATGATACTCAAACCTTCTTCTCACCCCATTGACTCAGTTTTTTTTCTCTTTACCACCGTTCTGCTCTCACAGATATCACACCACTCTCTTATTTTCTCACCCTCTCTAACCTATTCTCAGCCTCTCCCTCCCTCGCTTCTCTTCTCTCCTGCTGCCCTTCCTTCAGTCCCTCCCTCGCAAACTACTTGCTATTCAGTTCAGGGAGGCTGCAGGCAGCATTGCTCTAGCTCCCCATACTGCTGCTGCAGGACTAGACTTTTTTATCCCCTGCTCTCTCTCTTTCTGTCTGATAACCAGACATTTCCCCTCACTCCTTTTCTTATTCTCCTGAAACTATGCACCTAAAACCTTAGCTTTCTGCCCGACACATTTAATATTTAACCCTCCTTCCTCTCTTCATGCTTCTATTCTTAAACCTCTGCATCACTGCGTAGCGCACCATCGCATGTAACTACGTATAGTGGTGTTTGTCGGGAACACGTGTGAGCTCAAGTAAATCAACCAGACCACAAGCACCAAAGCAGACATTCATATTTTTTTCTTCTGTTGACGTTTAGGGGTAGAATTTGAACTGCTGTGTGTCTTTTCAAGAAGGCCAACCTGTTTTTTTGGATGCCATGTAAGAGGTCAGTACCTCCACATGTTAGGTACATCTTACAGGGATGCCTTGAGTATTTTATGGACTTCAGAGTCCTCAGTCATCCTTGTGATATTCCAGTGCTGCCTCTCCACATTTGTGTCCGCGTTAGCTCAGTGTCTGACTGTGTTTCGGGCTGTTTTTACTGTAAAAACAGAAATATGGAGGTTGACAGCATCTTAATGCCATTGTACTGACTCTGACTAAAGGAAATGGATAATAAAGTCTTAATGGTGGTCTGTAAACTCTCTCAGTGTGAAAAGGCTGTAGAAGGTCTGAATTTTCTAGAACTATCTTTTGTCTGAGAAGTCAACACCTTGGCTCAGGTTATGGCAGAGTAAGCCATTACAGTATTTAGCATTACTACTTGTCATCAGTGCAATAACACTTGAAGCTATAAATGTAACATTTCTTCATTAAAATATTGAAAAGTGCTAGACCTATGTTATATATTTTGTTGAGCTGTGTACTTACATTATCCTAAATGTCTCCAACAATGGTCAAATGCAGAGAAATACATAAGTTAGTCAAGGTAACTGTGTCCTTCCCACTAGTCACTAGTTACTATAACTTCCAGGGAAACATTACGTCAGATACGTCAGATACGTCAGAGAGGTCAGATACGTCAGAGTGTGAGGAAGGAAGTTGGCGAATGTGACCAAATGTAAGATGAATAAAACATGTTTTGTGCCTGAGTCATGTCAGATAGATTTTCATCTGTAATGGTGGTTGTTTAACAATGGAGAAAATAAGTCCCATGATGCCATGCTACGAAAGATGTCATCAAACTATGTTGTTTTGATGTGAGAGAGACCCCTAGTGGCAGAACCTGCAGATTGTGTGTTTAACGCAGGGTCCCCGATATGTTCCATATGTTTTCAGGTAAACAGACAAAATCATGATTATGAATGTGCTCTTATTATGTCTGGCAATCAAACAAAGGGCACAGTGAGGAGAAAGACACGGAACTAAATGCCCTTTGCTTCATGTCTGTCTTTGTTTCTGTTTATTCTTTTGTCAGTTCCTGCACTGCCCCAGTCTCTGCTGCAGTTTGTGTTTCGTGCGTCCTCTCTCTGCCCTCGATGTTTCTCTTCATTTATGTCCAGTTAGATTTTTATTTGTGCACTTGTTGAAGTAATCACTGTTATATAAAAAGCTATCTTGTCCAGTTTGTAAGAAGCCATCAGTAAGAATCTAAAAAAGCTCCAGTGGGTAATTTAGATTTGTTCCAAACCCCAGCCACATTCTGATGTATGTTAACATATGCAGAATGGTCTGAGATGTATATTACTGCAATGTTCCAGGGTTGATTCTGACTGAGGACCTTTGCTTCACGTTATGCTCTTTGCTCTCTCTTCCTGTTTCCTATCATTTACAACTATCTTCTCAAATAAATGAAACAATTTGCCCCAAACAGTTTTATGCATGCATGAAAATATCTACCAGCTTTAGTGCCTTTAACATATACAAAAACTTGGCTAAAATACAATACTGTATGTTCACGTTAGTTTATTCTTCAGGTTTTTGTTTTTTTTATGATTTTGTTTTTGTGTTGCATCAATCTACCAACTAACCATGTATCCATGCACGCATGGGGTGTTAATCCTTCATTCTGTGTTTACCCCTTCCTAAACAAACTGCTCATTTCTGACTTACGATGTGCTTGATGATAAGCCAGATGCTTCCTCTCATCCACAGCCTGCTTGACCACAGATGCTAATAGCCAGTGACAGGGCCCACAGTCTAAACATGAGCCAGTGTAATGAGAGGAGTAAGCAAACGGCATCAGCCATTAAACATAAGAGAGCTTGTGCCAGAAGGCACTCCGGCTCCTCCTCGGGCAGCCTCGTTCTCGGCTGCATTAACTTTAACTTACAGGAGGCTGCCAGGCTCAAACAGCTCCGATGCAGACACTGTGAATGGCCATGTGAGAGTAGAAAAGACATGAGGCCCTCGTATAAGCAGCACATGGACATTTAGTGTGTTGCCTGTGCTGAGGCTCCTACAGGAGCTCTGGACACTCATTCACTCTCCCAATTTCAAAAAGTTTGAGAAGTGTATATGCATCTATGTGTGGGCATATGTGTGTTTGCATGTGCGTGTCTTCTACTAGCAATAATACTCACATAATATATTATTTTTGCACTGTGCATGGTCAGTTAAAAGGTCATTGACCATACTGTATATCTGATATCACATTGTGTGCCTATTAATAGCATGATAAAATGTATGTTATTAAATCATTAATCAATGATTTGACAACCGTGTAATCCATACGTTTTGTTGTACCAGTTAAGAACACAAAGTGACTTTTGGTAATCTCAGAGAAAAATGTTCTTGTAATTTGTTCATAAAGAAAATGGTTCGATAAGCATTCTGTTGGACCATAATCAAAACTGTAACTGATGTGGACAATTTGTGAAACATAAAGGATAATGAGTTACATGTGGTGCACCAGGAATCCCAAGGACAAGAATGGAGAGCCTTTGCCTTAGGTCATTATCACTTTCATTAAACCTCATTAATAAAAAAGAAAGTCTGGTGTTCAGACCTATATGCATGTCTTTGATGGCATCACATAAACAGTATGAAGCTCATCTGTTAATCAATGCCTACAACGTGAAAGAAGAGACTGGCATTTCATTACCTTTTTATTTAAATTTTGCCTCCACAGAAGCATTAGGTTTTTGGGTTGTCCATCCTTCGTTTCATCCCATTCTTGTAAACATGATATCTCAGGAGCGCCTGGAGGGAATTTCTACAAATTTGACATAAATATGCTCTTGGACTCAATGATCAACTGTTTAGAATTTCATGGTCAAAAGTCAAGGTCACTGTGACCTCACAAAACACATTTTTGGCCAGAATTCATTTCACAGAAATGTCTGATAAGATACAGTGATGGGGTGATGACATTTTATTTCTCAAAGGTCAAAGGTCAGCTTCACTGTGACATCATAATGTTCTGCTAAAACACTTGAAGCTCTTTACCAGTTCTATGTACTCCTCTGTAAAAGCACAGTGATGACTTGCATGACTTGCCAAAAACTACATGTAATAACTCCTATTAAAAGTCTTCACTACACATAGTACTACACGAGTCTGGATACACATGGCTGTAAACTGCAACTTGACTGGTTGGTGGAGGCATACAGCTGCAAGGTGGTAATTCTAGTTTCACTGTAAACAGCTGCATGACAACAACAACTTATTTGAAACCATAACAAAAATAGCCAAAGCAAGTAAAGCCCTGGGAGGCAAGGTGTAAAAATAATGTGTTCGGCTAATGTCATTCAGAATCTTGTGTACATTGCAGTGCTGCTGAACAATCTGCAGTGTCTACCAGTGTAACACAAAAAGGTCAAGCTACAGTATGTCTGAACCAGTGCAACACGCTTTCTTTCCTGATCAGTATTGTGATTGGTGTTGTGGGAGGTGGAGGTGCGTAAACGTTTGCAGATAATCTTCCATTTTTTGAGATATTATTTTCTGTATACGTGATGAACTTTCATCCAACACTGACCATAAATATGTTTTTTTTTCTAAAGTCATAAAGCTGGGGCAGAACAATTTTATATTTGTATGATGTTCATCCTCACAAACCTGTGACTGAGTGGAGCCCAGACTATACAGGAACTACATTTTTATTTAGTCAATCAGTCTCAATCTTCTCTGGTACCACTCAACAGACAGATCATATTGTTATAAAAGATAATTAAATAGAACAATAAGAAAATTTAAAAAAGAAACAACACAGTTTGTTCTGGATTGATAAAAGTTTGCATGCTGTCATCATGTCTGTTCTCTTGGAGAATTGTGAAGCAGTTCTGCTTATTGATGGAGTTGATATACTTGCATGGTTCTTGCAATTTGTGGGCTGTATCCATATGGTTGAATGCACTTGATGAGAGTGTCCTTATATATATATATATATATACATATATATATATATTGTCTATAGGTATAAATGTGAGTGGTAATAGTGGTCTGGCATGTATGAGCCTTGTGATAGACTGGCTGTCTGTTCAAACTGGCTGTATGTCTGTATGTAACCCCACAGCCCTGCACAGGATAAGCAGGTATATGGATAATGGATGGATGGAAAAGCAAAATAAAAACCTTATCTGTCCCTATACCTTTAACTTATACTTTTGACACTTTTTATTCTGTGGCACATTCAGCTAACCAGCCCGTTTCAGTGTCTGTGTGCACATTTAGAAACATACACATACACACACACTGTATTGTAAATGCTATTTCTGTGCTTATTTGCCTCAGCATTGCATTGTGCTTTCACTGTATATCTATTAGTTTGCCAGGGGGTTATAATGGCTATAATGAGATTATGATATGGCATCTATTTCTGAACTATGTTGCATCTGTCATCTCATTTAAAAAAAAAGAAAAAATAATTCTAATCTGAACTGCTCATCTGGAAGTATTTTTTTTAGCCGCAGGCATTAAGCGTGTTTTCTTTTTCAGTATCCTGTAATCAAACCAGCTGATAGCCACTGCTGCACCTCTTTAAGTTCCACTTAATGAGAACAAGTAAAATTGGCCCATCTATGGCACTACAGCTGAGGGAGCACAACTTATCTTAATGAGGATCTAGCTACCCATTATCTGCTGGTAACCCGACCAACATGTTACCACCATAATCAAACCCCACCCCGGGCTGGTACATACACAAATACTTTCTCACCCTCTCGTTATCAGCTTGCCTTCCCCTTTAAGCCCGCTGCAGACAGTATAACCACACTGGACAGTAATTGTACCTCTCGCTCCTGCCTAATTGAATTGACAAGGAGCCGGAATTGATGTCATTTAACACATTGATCTTGGGAGACAATGAGACGGAATACCTCATGCCCCCTCCTCCCCTTTCCTCCCCCCACCTGTCTTCCACTTTCTCCTCTCTGATTCATCTGCCCATTCCTTTGATTTGCCATGTTATTGCCTATGAATTACCAGACTCATTCCTCACTTCTTCCACCATCCATCGGTTTCAGCGTTGTCTTGCCATTGTAATTTTTTCATTGCATTTGTTTCAAGGGAGGTACAGAGACGTGGTGATAACAAAAAACAGAATTTAGTTCAGTTAATGAGAGACTGCTGTCACCTTTTCCTTTGAGTACATCAGAAAAATATTGATCACCCGCATTTTCATTACGCCTATTCATTCCCCTCTTTCCAGAAATAACTACTTTGGACATTTATTCATGTAATGCTCACAAATATCATAAAAAAAACAAACACAGAGAACGGTCTGGATGAAGAAATCAAAGGAGCATAAAGTAGAATGTATTGTTTCCCAGCCCTAATAAAAAACATTTAGCTGCAAATGCCTGTAATACTTCTCTTAATTTGGTGTCTTTGAAATAATGCTTAAAGGAGAAATCAATCAGAAACATGGCAAATTTAAATACTGGCTTCTCTGACAACAACGCTAAAGTCCTCCTTTTAAATTTTGCTTCTTGTCCTTGTGTTATTGTTTGCCTGTTTCACGTTAGTTAGAGTTCCAATTAATGCTGAATGTTTGCTGAATAAATAAGGGTCTGTTTAAGAGATGTCAGAAATCATTAATAATCTTTTAGAAGGAGTAGATGTTTATAACTGTTATACTGAGCAATATGTTCATGGGGTCTGGTGGACGGTAAGGCAGACAGTCACTTAACTCCAATTCCAGAGTGTGTATTTTCAGAGCTGTGGACTTTTGTCAGATCAGCTTACATTAAAGGACTTGTTATCATTTGTTACTGACAAATTTCAATGTTGTGCCTGTCTTGCGCTCCTGCAGAGCTCCTACAGCCTGCTTGAGCTTTCTCGAGCCTGGGGAGGAAGGAGCAGGGGGAAACAACCTGCTTCAACCATTGACTGTATATTAAATAGGATTTCGATCTTTATAAATTTATGGCTCCAACTCACTATTTGGACTGCATTATAAATTTTTGGATGCACAGTTGTTACATATTGCTCCTTTAATCCTGAGCCCTAGCTCTTATTTTAAGGTTAAAATTACCAGAAAATGGAAAAACAACATACCTGAAACCGAGTGCCACATTCTTCTGACACTACTGTATGTCTTACTCCACCATTACAGGGTTTGAGGTGAGAAATGCAGTGAAGCAGTTTGTGCTGTGGTGCACCACTGAATTACACGACTTACTTTAGGAGGGCCTGAGAGAGCGAACATGCTCATGGCCCACAGCCGTTCCACCAGCGTGCACCGCACACCAGCCGTCTCCTGAGTGGGCAACAACAACTCGGTTGCTACTGCTTCCATTACCCCGCACACTAGATGCTTATTTTCAGACACCCTCCTCTATCTTCCTCTCCCCAACTGAGAATGAATGAGTGCACACCGGGGGGTAGAAAATAATAGATGGGGACAGTTGGGAACATTGTCTGCAAAACACCACAGGGACTTGTGTTTACCAGAAAAACCGAACATGCACATTCCATTATGTGGCAGTCAAAAACTAAGCAATCAATGCTGTTGTATGGGAGACAATTGAATCAACAGCCAACTGTGTTGTCAAGCTTTTAATGGCTGCGAATGGGAGAGTACAATTGCTCACACACACGGGGCACACCTGGATGGGAATGGAGGGAAGTCAAATAGTTTCTCAGATAAACACCGTAGACACATAAACACAATAACATGACTCGGTTGTCTCGCTGACTTTGTTCCCCACACACACAGCGGCACATACACATACATACACACACACACATCAAAGACGGCAGTTTTGACTGATCTGGGCTGAATATGAGCCTGACGCATTTACTAACCTATGATTCATCATTATGGACTGCCTTGTATATAAAGTTTGTGATGGGGGAATCATGCGTAGTGTTTTTAATTGGGAATTTTATGTTTTGCAGGAAACTTAACATGAGCAATATATTTTTTTCTTGCATGTCGAAGGAGTTTTGGCGTATCATATCAAGCAGACGAGTAATTACAGGGTAAGAGAAGTATATTTTTGGTAATGGTGGCCTTGTAGATTTACTGTAACTGTCCTAAGAATGCTGCCTTGATCTTAGAGATACAAGATCACACAAAGTGCTGTAGCAGTTATCAGAAACTATTCTCACCACTGAAGTACAGCTCAGATGTCAATAGGAGCTCGACAATAACAGGTGCTGGGTTTTGTCCCTTTAGACTGACATCACTGTGCTGTTTTAATCTCCTTAACTCAGATTAAAGAGTTCAGAGTTTTGAGAAATAAAACAGCTGGGATTTCTGATTCCAGAAAATGAAAAAAGCAAAATCCAAACACACACACGCAATTTTTTTTTTTAGCAATGTGTTTATTCATGATATGAATAATGAGAGGGGTTGTTTGTGTCATCAAGAGCCTGACCATTGTCTCTTTTCCTCAGTTCAATTAAGGTTGTCAGTTATACATAAAATCATGTGAATATGTCTGAAGTGTCCTCAGAAAGGTTCCAGTTGAGCCCCTTTTTTATTTTTGGCAGTGAGCATCTTTAATCCTGTGCGTCCCTCTGGTGCCTTAATGACACATTAGGCTCTTTAGGCAGCACAATGACTAATGTTGTCATGTCCTCTGCTTTGGCATCGAAGAGCTTGTCTGTGCATGCACATCAAAGTGTGAGTGCTTGTGTGTGTGTGGCGCATAATGAAAGGCAACTGAATGCTATCTCCGTTTCCCCTCCTCCCTTGATGTCAATCAACAATTGGCTAAAAGCAGTTTTTTTCTGCATATTTCAGAATATGAATGTAGCAGATATAATAAACCCACATGCACACAGTACAGTAGACATGTGGGGTCAGGTGGGGTTTCCTTTGCTGAATACGAGATTGAATCTCTACTGCTCACATTATGAGTGCCAGTTTTTTTTCCCTTTCAGTTTGGTGCATTGCTTCACAAAAAAATGACTGCATCGTGTGATTGCTATTAGAAGAGGGGGTGACTAACTGTAGTATGAGCTACGAGACAAATGGCTCCATCCTAATGTTTAATATCCATATGAAAGAAAGCTCGTGTTATATGAGCCTTGGCCAAGGGCAAGCCAGCAATACATTAGAGAGGAAAGGGAATCATATCTGTTTTTATGGCTACAGGCTCTTTTCATTGAGCAGCACTTTCACATCAGTGACCTTGCACATATGTGAATTCCCCACAGCACATACTCGTACATTACAACACATGTTGAGCTTGGAGTGTGACAAATCCAAAATGAAGAAATTGCCAAAACATTGTGGTTGTTTGTCTTCAAGTTGGCACCTCCTTGAATGTCAAGCCTTTGAGAAAGAAGGAGAAGAGAAAGTGGATTTGACAAGTTGTTTTTAACTTCTGAAAGTGATGCCAGCTCACTGATATGGGCTTTTTCCTTTGGCACTTCTGGCCACGCTGAGTCAAGCCATGCCATGCTGATTTGCATTCCCATTACCACTTTTAACACGTCCAGCTGTGCGGCGTCAAGCCCGAGATGGACCATCTCTGGAGTAGGGCCAAGGTGAGCCTGAGCTGGCTCCAAGTGTGTTTGCGAGACTTCTAGTAGCTTCTAACTGAATCCCTGTGATTTGAAGTCTACTTTCTCTCCTGTGTCAACATTTGTACTTTCAGATATCTGCTTGATTTTACTGTTTACTTTCACCTGTATCGGAGTCATGTACATTATTGCTGATGATAACCCAACATTTCATGATTTAGCCGTTTCAAAATAAATGATAAATATTACATAAAAAAAAATAATGGATGATTTTTATTGTGAAGAATTTAAAGGAATTAAGTGTTTATTTGCAGTTATTCAAGCTAAGTTCATCTTCAGTTAAAACACAAGCCTTCAAGCAGGTAGCTCTACTGTAATGGGGACAAAAATCCCTGCCATGCTGGGCTGATGTGCTGAGTCAAACCAAATCAATCCAGGCCAGCACACATGTATATGGAAAAGGTTAATAGTTGAATTGTTTTGGTATGGCTCAGGTGGTCAATGTCACCATGTTGCGGGCCTGAGGTTATAGTGGCAGCCCTCATTCTCTATTGCTCTCCCTGTGTGATAGAAGCCATATTCAGCACTAATGTGGAAACAGTAATTTTACAACCTGATAGCGACCATGTCATTGAATGTGACAATCAATGTTAACCTAGGGGTGAGTTTACAATGAGGTGGGTGTTTGATGTGGTCTCATTTTGTTCTTTGTGACACAAAGATATGAGGCGTTCTGTTCCACTCAATTATCAAAAGGGCAGGACAATAGTGCAGCAACACAAAGATAAGCAACCACATTTTGTGTCTCATTAAACAGGATAATGACTAAATAGCCCCTTTATGTAAGGCCCTGTTGTTGTGGAGTTGTGGTCAGTTTGTGTCAAAGAAATCCTCACTCAAAACAGGCATTGGTGAACTGGAACCTGTTCACTAGGTATGAGTTTTTCTGAAAAGGCTGATGAACATTTTGGTCGTCGTCATGCTATGTTGGACAGAACTGTCAACTGGTTGCCTGGCAACGGCACAACTAATTTTGTATGCTGGTATTGCTTTGACAGAAGTTCACTGTGTCTTGAAATCTGTTGATCATCCAGCTAACCCTTTTTTCTTTGCAAAATGATTTTAATAAAAGAACCCATAACTACTTGAAGATGTTGAATTAGCACATTTTGTTTCCTCCTTTTGTATTTACTTTAGATTTTTACATAGAAGAGGTTACAAAAGAGAGATGAGCCACACTCATTTTTTTGTCAGTTGTCAAAATAAAAAGGCCGAGTAATTAACATGAATCATTATTTATAGACCTTTAGTTTGAAGTGTGGTGGCATTTGACTTCAGTAATGATTGAACGCACCTGAGAGAGAGTTAGCAGTACAGCAGTAAATGTAGCACATTTTTCACTCTAAATAAGGAGCACACCCTTATAGCTGTGTCCCAATTCCCACACATCTGTCCAGTTATAATATGGTTAATGTCATCTATTAAATTTACTCTTACTTATTTACTTTACATAGCTTATAAAAACCAAAGTGTGTGACTCCAAAATGATAACATATACTAAAGATCCCTAGTGATACTTCTCTAAACGGCCATGACAAGAAAGGGACAATTCCCTACGATGTGTCCATTATAGGCTTTATAGGAATCTATTTTTTCTTACCTTCATACCTTCCTGACATTTCGCTGGGGTATACAGTATTATCTCTGTATTTGTGTAAAACAGCTTAACTTGACTCTGCTGACTTTTGTTAGGCTTTAATTCAGTTATTACCCCCTGGACATCATAGCAATGCCATTCCTGCAGCTGGGAAACAGCGAACACGTAGGCACTTTGCTTTGGTCTTGAGAAGTTGCAGCCTTTACCACTGACAAACCTAAACCTTCACTGTACATTTACTGTCAGACTGACAATGTAACTAAGCTGTTCACCTTTCCCTCTGCTCAGTGCGTTGACTGCCACTCTCTGCCACTTGCTCTCACACAACTTAAGTTTTACATCTACTACCCTATGCAACTCTGATCAAGTCTGCTTACCTTCATCATCAGGACTAACCCAAAATACTCCCAAACACAAATAAATGATACACCATGTTTACTGTTGTCCGCAGCCTGAAGTCTCAAGTTGAAAAGTTGAATAGCAAATGAGCTGTGAGATGATTGCTTATGTGATACTCAATATTAGTAAGTTCAGAGGGGTGTTTTACCTCTTGCAGCTTGTGTGTTACAGTTGCCATCCTGTGGTGTTAAGAGGATGAGAAAGTTAATTCTTATTGTAGCTCCTTTCGCTGTTTTTCTTTCCTTTTCAGTTTCTTTTTGTTCATCTGCATCCCAGTTCTCAAAGTTGTCCTATTCTCCAAATAAGTTGAAAGAAATGTTGAAGTCACTCACTGTTGTCATTAGATGTTAGCTTAATGTCTTGCAGTAGAGGAGGGTAATGGCTTTTACTGCGTCCCTGTTGCTATGGTTACTCATTCCATCATATTAATTTGGAATGGTGAAAAGACAGTTTCACTTGAACTACTTAGCAGGAATATAGTACAACCAGCCAGTTCACTGCAGTCATCCAAACCTCTGTCTTCTTACAGTAGCAGAGACTGCACTACCCAGACTCATCACAGAGAAATTAGAGAACATCCTTTATCATGCTGCGCCAACCCATTAAGTGTTATGCAAATATCTGTTTAATAAATTACTGACAATAATTTACATTCATCTTTGTAAAAGTCAACCTTTATTCGTATACAGTACATTCAGAACAGCACCATTAAGATTTTACCACTATTCACTGCCTGAGACACACATGGATGCATTTCTCCAGAGGGATCAGAGTACAGGATCATTTATATGTGTCCTGGAGCAGAAATTATTCACTCCAAGACACTGACAGCATCTTTCTAACCTTCAGGCCAAGCTTCCATCCCAAGTTTGATAGTAAAAGTGGAAATTTTACAACTGGAGTAGTATAAATCACCACTCTCTTCTCCATGGTCTCTGAGCAAAAACAGTAGAGCTTGTAAGTGGTAAATGGGGCTATATCCTTGGCCGGGCTTTTCAGTTGGCAGTATTTCTGTATGAAAGACGGGGCAAGAGATCCTGTCCTACTATCTGCCTCAGCGACTCCTACTGGTTGGTTGGGATGCGTGTTAACTGGAGAGCAGGGGAATCTGGAGTAGCGAGAAGCTCCGTGCTGCTCTCCCAGTTGAACTCCCCGCTGTCAGGTGAGAAGAAGCAGCTGGTGACTCGGCGTGTATCAGGTGAAGCACATGGTAGTCAACGCTCTCCTAAAGCCACCAGTAGGAGTTGGCAGAGACAGGAACTGCAGCACACAGGGGAATTGGCGACAACTAAATTGATACATGCCAGAGAAGCTAGTTGCTAGATAACATACCACACTGTGATGAAGTGTGTTTTCATAATTGCCAGGCTACACTAAATATACCTCAAAAGCTTTGTTTGTCATTTGAACAAGAAAATGTACACTGTGAAAACTGTGCCGGAGTCTAATAGATATGACTGAGGTGGCAGGGCTTGAACTGTGTGAACATGGTGTGTTTGTTTCCTTTCACAGACTGGCAGGAAAGAGAAAGGTGACCCACTGAACTCAGCCATTGATAAGATGACCAAAAAGACCAGGGACCTGCGCAGACAGGTGAGTACATGTTTCTTGCTACATCGCATTATCCCTTTTCAACACTTTATGTTCTACAAATGGGTGACTACTACATTATCAGTATCTGTGGCCATGAGAAGGAGAGGTCATTTACTCAAGAGCTTGTCTTACTTGTACTGTTCTGAAAGCAGTCTCAGCGAACAAAGAGTTCTTGGCACTGAAATTGTATATATAGCACAAAATATATATAGCACAATATATAATGCACAATGTACATAATTAACGCACAAAATAAATCTATTATTGTGGTTGGTATCTACAGACTGCCTTCTGCTCCCTCCTCTATCCTGAAGAAATTCGAAACATTTTGACGAACAAACTTTCTTGAATGATCTTCTGACAAGTGATATTCATGACGTACTGGGAACCCTGGTCACTTACTGACTTTCAAACAGCTTAGAATCAAATGTACAATAAGTAAGTAATAAGTAAGTAAATGTGCAATAAGAAAGGCTAATCTGATTATTATTTAAATCTAATCCCAGAATCATATTCAAATCCAGCAAATCCAGCAAAGGCAGTAAATTCTCTTAACTGTAAGTCTTCCATCCCATTTCCAACTCTCACCACAGCAAATGGGTGTTCTTTATCAGACCGTTAGGAGATTTGTGTAGCTTTTAATGAACATTTTGCATCTGCTGGTAACCTGTCTGATGAATCTTATTCAGGACCACATCTGTCCTCTATTGATACCATCACCCAGACAATGACAACTCCACTGCAGCCTTTCTCTATTAATGAAGTGGCCAACGCACTCCTTTCCATGGATTCTACGATTTCCATGGGAGAGAATAAACTTGACCCCTTCTTTTTAAAACTTGCTGCTCTAAGCGTGGTCAGCTACATTACACATATTTTTAACCTTAAGCATTCTTTATAGAGATTTTTTAATACCATCAAAATGCTATGTATATATTAATTTTTTGAAGGCTATTATCCTAAAACAACGTTACACTGTAATTTTTAGCAAATGTTTCTGAATCTGTAGTAACTATTGTATTTGTTGTTCAAAAACAGATTCAGTGCAAAATAAAAACTACTAATGCCCATATTGTTCTTAACTATCCCTGGTCATATTGTGTACCTTTTTAACTATATATATGTATATACCAAAAAATACAAAAAAAAAAAAAAAAAGTAAAAAATTGTCTTCTTATATCAAAATCCAATCATGTTTTCTTCCTGTAAAGTAAAATATGGCGTGTGCTTCTGTAGGCTTGAATTAACTAGATTTAACCAATGATATCATGACACCCACCCATCAATCAATCCTCAACTTTTAGTGCCACAGAGCTAAGATTCATTAGTTAGCTAGTAAGCAACAGCATGGTACATCTGATTATGACACGCCTGCTTTTCAGTGTTCAAATCAAATTCCTCCCAACATTCTGTTCTGGCTGCCTTTCCTGTTTCACTCACTTATACGTCACCTTACCCAAGCTAGTTTCTCTCAAAAATGCTGTTGAATCTGGACTTTAATGTTTTTTGTACAACAATGAAGATCTCTGGCAGTGGAATTTGCTGCAGTGTATGAGATTCTGGCTTCAAAAGTAGAACTTTTTAGTACAGAAGCAGGCATCAATATAACATTTAACACCATAAATAAAAAGCACAGTATTTGTTAGACACAGGTCTGGTGCACGTGCTTGGCCGAGCCTCACTGCCATCAGAGTTTGTATAAATTGCATACTTATTTAGGGATCACAAGGGTCCATTTAAGACTATGCTTTGAGTGACAGGGTGGAAAAACAGAAATGCACAAACAACTAATGCAACAAATTCACTTGCCACTGTTTTTGGTGCTGTTTGACTTTTCCAGTCTTTTTCTAGGCTGATCACATTTTAGCGCACTGCATACATTGCTGTGTCATATGCTCTCTCAACAATATTCCAAGCTTAAATTTTATTCGTATGTGGTAAGACATGGGGCAAATTTATTTTCAGTGATATCGATCCCTGTTCTACCTTTGATTTTCAAACTCAGAGAGGTTGTATCGGGCAGCTGCAGTAAAATTACCCTCCACATTCCAAAAGCTACCCAGCAATAGTGGTAAGTAAGTAGATGATTCATGCTCTTACACACAGCATCAAAACTCAAAAGCAATATTGATTTATTTTTCATTTCCACAAGAAGAAGACAACAAGATTAATCTGGCTCTCCACTGATGGGTCCTGCAGAGTATGAAAAAAAATGTTGACACAATAGTAGAAAAGACACATAATTGAGAACACACAAATGTATGTTGATTTAATACAATCATTCAAGTATGCTTCTGAGGTGCTCTTTCAATTTGAATTAAAATTCAAATTGTCATGACTTGCATTACACATCTTTCAGTAAAGAATGGAATGCATTAGAGTAGACATCTTGCCCCAGAAAAAGCAAACCCATTCATAAACCATCAGGACATCAGTTGTGGTCCCTGAATACAGTTTCACTCTAAAAAAAAAACAACTCTTTCCTGTCATGCAGTGCAGGATATTTTTTGCAGGAGAGGCACTTTGGCAAAATTGACAATAGCAACCACCTGCAAAGAGTAGCTGCGGTTATGTCCTTTCTGACCTCTTAAGACCAGGGTATCATTCCAGATGGGAGGCTATAACTCTGCCTCCCGTTGGGCATTTGGTGGGGCTGCCAGACAGACTGCCAGGCGGTACTCACTCTGACAGGATGTTCTATTGACTCAGGGGTTGGCTTGACAGAATAGGCGGTCTGTTTGAGCTTTGAGTTTAGATGGGAGGGCAAACTCGCAGCACACATGCAGGCATTGCATCGAGCTGTGATACTGTAATTATGTCAAAACGTTTTGAGTTTAGCAAGACACTGATACCGTGTAGAGACACAAGACCTTCCTGAGGGGAGGAGCACAATTGTGCATCTGAGCATTTCGGTTCTCCACCGTCTCCATTGTGAAAAGGAGGGATCAAATATTAGAGCAGACATGCACAAATGACAGACAGCATTTGTGAAATGGGAGCAGGTAAGACTGAACAAGCCGTGTGACAACAACACCAGAGAAATGCGGCATTGCTTTTTCTTTCATACCGTTGTGTATACATACAAGATGACGCTAAGCTGTCTGTTATTCAGGGCAAATTCGGTAGATGTCAAGCATGTCGTTCCCACCCCTGTTTTGTTTTCTTAGTAAATGTAAATTTCCACAACACTACCCAGTCTGATGGAGACAGTGCAGGGTAGCATAACTATGCAGCCTTTTGTGTCATTCAAATGTTGAAATAATGTTTGATTATCAACATGACATTAAAAGTGTATCTTTCATCCAAACAAGATAACTTGAGGATGTGCAAACAAATGTTGAACCAACCTTCACAACTAAAATTACAGCTTGGCAACCTGTTGTTATTCCTGTCTCCATCCACAATGATTACACGGCTTCTCTTTATTTTAAATAGATATTAATCATCTGTATCTCCTGACAATCCTAACCATCAATCAGCACTAAAGTCTATATTCAAACCCATTCCCCATCAGTCATAATTTTAGTTTCATGGTGAGATTTACACAATACCAAGTGTGATATTTGGATATCTCTGTTTTTTCATGCTTCACCTGCATGTACACAAAGACACACACAGAGACAAACAGTTTGAAAAATTTAGAAAGGAGATAAAAAAGCATAACTCAAATTAACGGTCTACACGCTATAAGCTCTTTGAAGACTTGACCATGCTGCTCAGTGGGGTAGCACACTGAAATTTACATATGTTCTTACAAAACAGAAAGATAAAAACAACTCTGTATGCACTTTTTTTTTTTTTAACCACTTGACAAAATTACATCGAGACAACAGGCTGCAACTTGTCTTTGCCTAAAACTTCATCTCCATAAGTCAGTGCCCCTTATGCCTTACCAGCCTTCTAGCAGCAGGTGACTCACTGCTTTCCTGCTGTACATCTGGTGCTGGCAGCAGCAGGGTTTCTTTCATGCTGACCCTCTGGGCCAGGATGTAGAGAGTAATCATGGCAGCAATGGTCATTTCCCTGCCATGCAATGTAATTCTACATAATAATGGTAAAAAATAAAAATATTTTAATAAATTAACAAAACATAAAATAATGAGATTTCAACATAATATCTAAGTAATTATGCAGGCATGTATAGAAGCAATTACCGCAAAAAATAAAACACAATTATAATAAGAGAATGTCAAGAGGAAAATTGTAAGCTTTTTGAAAAAAATATATCAACACAATTATGATTTGAAAATGTACGTATAGTTACCTCCAGTCTAGAAATTAATTACAGTTGTACAAACAAGTTAGTGTTATCCACCTCAGGCAAAGGGGATTAAAAATGTGTCATTTTGGAATTGGTCAATGTGGAAAGAAAAACTGTATGACCATTTTAAGTTTAGCATCAAAACAGGAGGCCAGACAAATCCAAGCTTTACAGATACAGGACAGATAAATACAGAAAATAAAATTATACAATCAAGTTTGGGATATTTGGTAGTAAAACTATCTGGACAACATTTTGCCAGTGTTACCAGATGCTACAGCTACATACAGCTGGATGTCTTCTCCTTAGCAAAGAAATGTATATTGTATTGTAAATAAAATTTACAATAACAAGAGGAACATCTGGAAAGCAATAAAGTAAATAAAATCTGACCCTTGTGATACACCATAAGTCATTTGCAGAAAAGGACAGAACAGGTTTTAATTTGTGTTGGATGTATCAAAAAACTGAGACTGGAACCACTTCTAAAGATGATTAAGAAGCATTTTATGTCAAGTGCTGCCTTTCATTTGGAAATTTTCAAGGCAATAGATTTTTGATCCTCTAAGGATATTCATTTCATTATCTTTCATACTGCCGGAAAATAGAACATTTTACTTGTGTGGCCTCTTGAATCATATCACACATGAAAGCAGTTAAAAGGTGTCTGATGAAATGAAAGTGAAATGAAAGTGTTTAATAATTCTGATCTACTAATGCAAGTCAGTTATACTATTGTTGGTCCTATATAAATAGTGATAATAATGTTAATTGTACCTTTTCTGGATGGTAAATCAGTTTCTAAAAGTATTCATGCATTCAGAGCTTGGATGCCACTGAAAATTCCAAGGGTGTGGAATTGAAAGGTGGAGGGTCACAGTATGTCAACATCTGACCTGAACCAAAAGTTTTACTTGCCTAAACCATGGTCAATTTACCTTAGAATAAAAAAAACAACAACTCAGATTTGACTTTTTTGTTTGGTGACAGAATTGTAATACTTGAAAACTTTAACATTTGTTATGGTGAAACTTGTAGGGATACTGTGTTCTGTTGACTAGTGCAGGCATTAATGGTCAAAACTTGGGCTTTTGAAATCCTAAACTAATACGTGTTAAATCCACAAAATTTACTCACATCAAGCTGCACAAACTGCTACTCAACACAAAAACCAGACCTGAGCCCCACATAGTATTGTATGTGTACTTAAACTCATTTGTTGAGTATTTACAAGCAAATTTTCAGTTTGCCTTGAGATGAGAGGTTGAGCCTGTATTGTCCCATTACAGAGTGAAGCCCGTGTGCACATTGATCTCTGGTTATAATGCTTAGTCAGTGTCAGTTCACCAAGTCTATTTGGCTGAAAGAAATGGTGATGTAATAATACAAATTTAATTTGAATTTAACATCAAATCAACTGAGCTTTCACGGTATTTGCTGAAGATACTTGATATGCCAGATAAGGTGTCTTAACAGATCAGGAATAATGAGTGATCCTACCATTCAGTAATTCAGTCATTAGTCCACCAACTCAAGCTTGAAAATTAGCAATCAAAGCTGGAAGTTGTTTGGGGAAGCGGCCATTTTTAAAGCACAACTTATTCATGAATATAACAAATCAGGATTGTTTTCTTGAATATGCAAGTAAGTGCATTTACTTGCCCATTTCATCAAAAAAAAGAAACAGAAAAAACATCAACTATGTTTTTTTCCTTCCACAGCTAATGTAATTTTTGAGCCTGAGATAAACAATAGTAGGTGTTAAAATGAAGTCCTAATCTCTCTTTAAGTCTATGATGCCTCTAGACTTTGCTTTACCAAGTCGGGCTGGTCAGCGAGTCATTAGTATAAATTAATAAATGCATTAATAGGTAGGTTACTGCATATGAATTAAGCCCTTTAGTAATGCAATAGATTAGGTCCTATTTCACTTAAGAGAAGCTGCCTCTTATGTATAGCTTGTGCCCCTGCGATCATGTGATTATACTGAAATTCTGAGACCATGTCATGAATGTCAGTAATAGCTGGTTTTCAAAATAGACTGACATATAAAAGTGTGAATGTTCTTTTGGTGTGAATAAAGTGCTGCTTTAGAAGACAACATTGAAAGCAGCGCTTGTTTAGTTGAGTACCCTTGGAGAAGAGGCTCCGTTGGCCTTTTTAACAGACCAGAACATGGAGTAGTTTGTTCAGTCTCACGATAACCGAGGAAAGATGCAAAATGTGCACTTACCCAACAGATCTAATGCCTATATTCGTAAAGAAATAAGTTACCGTACATCCATATCTGCCATCAGAAATGAGTATGCTTTAGCCTCTGGCCCAGTTTGAAAGTGTGGAGGAAGAGCTGGTGAAGAACAAACACTCCAACCACTTCACATCTTACTGCTTTTTTATCATTGTTATTTTTCTACGTTAATAAATATATATATTTATATATATATATATATTTTTTTTTTTTTACAACAAATCAACAGTGCAAGTGCCAAAATGAAAACAGCATATTTTCTAGAAATAAAAACAGAATAAGAGGTGGACTTGGCAGCGGACAGGGGGACATCGAGGAGGACAGGACAATAATCTAAAAAGAGCGTGTTCAGACCAAACATAATTCTGCAAATTTAAATATGCTTCTTCCTTTAATTAGTATTCACTAGGTAACCAACCCGACAAAGTTGTTGGAAATGAGCCATGTGTTCTACCCCCTGTCATCCTGCCTGTAATGAATGCATCTGTCAACTCATCTCTCTGGGCAGTATTTTGACTGATGGCTGATTCCAGGATTCCCTATAGCACAACTGCTTCACATATTTTTTTTTTTTCTCTTTCTCTTTTGCTCCCTCTCTTTCTGCTTTGGGATGTTGAAATCATTTCCATTTCTGCCATTAGTTTGTTGATTAGTACAGCTGTTTTTAATTGTTGAGGGTTATCATGTTAAGGAGGAACAGCTGCCACGAATCTTGTCAGATGTAACTCTTTGTTTAGACTAACAATTCGAGATTATCTGTGAATCATTTCGTTCTTTTCCTGCAAAACGTTTTGAGGCTGCGCATTAAAGTTTCATTAGCGGCATTATTGCAAGTTCCCTGCACTGGAAACTACACAGGCATTTTTGGCATCACATGTTTCACATGAAACCTATAGAACATTATAACCCAACTCAGTAGTTCTCCTCAGCTCTATGGAGCGTTTCAGCTTATATTATGGTTATGGTTCACCCATACCGCTCTCATTAACATCAATTCCAACATTTGGTTGCTGTTTAGGTGCATACAGTGAGTATAATGACTTACTTGCTAGCACTAAACAGCAGAAAGTGAACGTTAGCAAGTAACTGGTAAACATACTGGAGCATTCAGCAGCTATAAAACAGATTCTCTCAGTAGTTGTTAAAGACAAAAATCAAAGCAAAAAAGAGAGTGGATTTTGGATTTCTATTTGCCTGGCAGCCAGAAAAATGACTCCAGATGAATGTTAATGTTGCTCTGTATCTGCTTATTGTGTAAATAGGCAACTGTATGCCATATCCAGTTTATAAGGTGATAATAGGTCAGTTTTGTTTTTACAGCTGCCAAGGTGGCCAAAAAATCAGTTAATGCATGTTTGGACATAACTAAAGCACAATGACAAACACCGCCAGGCAGACAAATAATATCCTCCTACAAGATTATCAAGTCCAGTAAGAGGCCCAAATTATGAATCCATACTGCATCACCACAGACTAAGCTTGTTTTTGGAATCTGAGAGGCCTTTTTCACGGCAGCCGTTATGAAATGAAATAGAAGGGTAAACATGGACAGTGATACGAATAAAGGTCCTATTCCATTTAGTGTAGCAGAGCCTTTCCAGTCAGCCAATGTGCATATTAGCAGCACCCTTACTCTGATTGACCTGCATGGACACGGAACCTTAATTAGTATCATTGGTAAAACCTGTGTTTATCCCACTATTTCATGTCACAATGGCTGCCATGAAAAAGGCCTGTTGCCAGAAGATTACATTAAATGACCATATATATGCTTGTCATGAATTGCAGCCAAGTTTGTCAAGACAAGCTTAAGTTTCACAATTCCAGTAAATCATACGCACCAACAGTTACAAATGTGTGTGCAATTTTATATTTATTTAGTGATTCATGGTTAGTGAAGCATTGGAGCACAGTGGGCCTATATAGATTATGACCTCCTATTAGGCTTTTTCATGCCCCTCTTAAAGTAACATTTATAGAATAATTAAGTCAACTTTGCTTAATGAAAATAATTTATGTTGCTGTTAGACTGCTGCTACACTGCCTCCTTAACACAGGTGTGGCAAGCCAGAGAGCAAACTTTTTTAAGACCGCAGTGAACATGTTGTTTTTGAAAGGCTAAAGGCCAACAAATATGGATTGAAGCAGAAAATTTCGTACGACACAAACATGTTGTGAATTTTAGAAATCTGTCCTTTTGCAATACATTTTGACTTTTGGACTTTTCAACACTGAAATTATTGGTAATGTTTGGATTGCAAAGAAACTTATTTCAGCATCCTCCATCAGCTCTGCCAGTGACTCTGTGACACAGCATAAATAGCTTCAACATGTGAGGTTTGCAGACATAGTGGCTAAATTTGTCCATAGAAAATTTGTTTCAACTGATATCTTACTTTCAGCAAGACTGATCTAGCAAAGCAGATTTCACACAATCTCTAGAAAGCATTAACGTTAGCTCAAGTTAATCAGCTGACTCAACAGGAACCAGAAATTGTCTTTGTTGCTAGGTTGTTGCTAAGGGTCAGTCTATTTGCTGGAGTAGTAAACTAAGCTTCATTACACAGGAGTTTTAATGACATGACTGATTGTTTTCCCGTTATTAGTCAGACCCCGTGTGTTTCCAGGTAAATGGTGATAACACTAGCAAAAAGGTTCTTTTTAAATTTGAGAGCAAATTGCTCTAAAATATAAACACATATTGATTATGTCTTTTATTTTGTTGGTAAAGCACACCCTCTCGTGTAATGTTGCTTCAGTAAGTATGGCTGGACTGGACAGAAATTTGGGTTACTTAAAATTGAGCACTATCTAAAAGGGTGCATTCAATTCCATGCTTTGGTCATATTGTCAGAATCTGAAAAAGAACTGTGGTAGAGTGTGGAAGCAACATTTATGCACCCTTTCCTTGTTTCTAAAACTGGATTCCCCTGGCTGGTGTTTTATTTGCAGGACGCATTAAATTAAGGCTCTAAGATGAGATATCTAATGTGTTTGTCCTCAGATTGTTGATGATCAGTCAGTCCCTCTTTCCCCCTTTCATTTCTCCCCTCTCCTCTCACTAATCATCTTTCCATGCTCAGATATCATATATGAGAGCTATTACTTAATTTTTGATTTGCTCAGGCTGTTTCCCCTCAGCTGTGACTCCAGCCATTTATGGTGTGATTGCTCTTGACATTTTAATAAGAAACTTTCCTGTGCTGACCCCAAGGTACCCACCAATATGTGTTGTGAATCTCAAGTGAAACAGAACAGAAACCGAAATGCAACTGTAAACATTCAGAAATACAGCAGAGTGTTCCCTTTCAAATTAAGATTCATGGTTTCCACCCTTTGCATGTGTTAAGACTCTTTTGAATTGTAAACAAGAAGAGTTTGCCTCTGTATGCATGTGTACACATGATAATTCTGTCTATGTTTTTGCAATTCTTTGAACATGAATTAAATTTGTGGTTTTTGAGTCATGCACTCATCGTAGGGGATGTTTGCAACAGTTTCCTTCATGCATTTGTTTTTGTGACAGAGCAGGTGTGTAATCCCACAAAACATTTCCCCCATTAAAAAGCAAATGCACCAAATTAATGCTAATCTTATCTTTGAAGATCACACAGCCCTCCCACTTATCATTGAACAACACATGTATTTGTATGTGACGTTTTGTTAAGCATATGCAACATCTTAATTATGTCACAGTGCTTCTTGTTAGCCACTTCAGTATCAGGTGGGATTTGCTTCAGTTAATTTTAGCTGTGTCTCCTCTTTGGATGGCAAGAGCAAAGAGATTTACAGGAAAAATTCCAGAAAATTTCCATCTATTTTGGGATAGAAAAGCCATTAATGGTAGACATTTCTGCAAAATCATTTACAAATTTCCTGGCTTTTTTTTCTTTTCTTTCTCCTTTTTAAAGCACACGGGTCCATTAAGGGCCTCAACCACATTTTCATTCATGTATTAATTCATTTACTCAATCACAGGTAGCACTCCTTCAATTGGCTAATTGAACCAGAGTCATTCAAATGTTCTGCAATACCGCCAAACCCACAGAGTACAATGTAGCATTGATTATGTAACTATTGATCTTTACTAACCGGTACCGGTTTATAGATGTTCAAACTAAGTATGCAGATAAATGAACATTATACACATATTTGATTGTTGAAGCATGAGGGTGTCATTAATTGTCTAATGGATTAACTAGAAATACTAGTCTGTTAATCTAATTAGAATATTTTGGTAATGTACAAGACCATTTAACTGTTGCCTCTAAGAAGTTACGGAACTGCCTGCCACCAGCCAGTGCTGCTGCCCCAACCCTTCTCTAATGCCCGGATAGCCTGGATGGCCCAGATGTTGTTATCAGCAAAGTGGAACAGATAACAGCTCATCAACAATGCAGTTTGGAAGTATTTTGATCTGAAAAAAAAAGGGAAATAATGTTGTATGCATATAACCAATCAACCAGAGCAATGCAGGACCACATTCAGTACAGGCATGTGGAGATTAAACAATAAGGAAATCAGGAGAGTTATTACTGTTAACTGATTAAGACGTTGCTAATCGTTAGCGACTCTGTGTGGCAGGCTGACAGCTAACATTAGCTCTAGTTAATGATGTCATTCACCCACTGTGATCCTGCTTGGTCTGAAAAGATGACACAAACAAAAAAAATATATTATTTTTTATGGACCACATGCATGAAAGCAGAATTTTTAACTTAATTTTGACACAATACGATACGATACAATACAATACACTGAGATTCAGACTACACACAGAATAAACTTACCGTGCAACTTTTCACAAACTTACAGTACATACATGGATACATTATATCCACTGAATTTAGATCTCAGCATACTGATTTTGGTTTGAGAGGAGGACAGACTCATGTATAAAAGAATTCTTCAGCCTGTCGCGTTTAAATGGAGGAACTCTGAATCACATATTGGAGGGCAGAAGTTTATATTTTCCATTTAAAATGTGAGGAGTCAAAGAGATACTCTTAGCATCTCTTCTGACTGAAACATGTTGAACGCTGAAAAAGATAAAAGAGCTCTCCTTAAATTGTTGACACTAAGTTGTAAGCCTGCTGTTGTCTTAAATGTTACTCTGTCTTGTAGCTGTAAGATTTTAACTATATTGACAATAAGTAGCCTAGCCCAAGTCATGAAACCAACCAAAACCAGTCCACACAGGCAAGCATAACTTTCTCTTTCTCTTCCTGTCTATCTACCTACATGGGTGTCTATCATGAGAGCAGTCTTGGCTGACTGCTGTATTTCATTTGAAGCATATCTCCTCAGCCTACATGCTGCCAGCCAGCATGCTAATAGCTTCATGGAAAAAATAAAATCTACGTATGTAAAATGCATATTAGAAATGAGAGTCGGGATTCAACACCAACCCCCATAACGTCCATAACATCAAGTCATCTAAAATATTAATATGTAAAACAAAAACCCGTTGCATTCAGAGCTCGAACCATTGTGGCACAGCAAGACTGGGGAGACAAATAGCTACCCCACTAACTTATAATGAGCAGAGCCTCTGCTATCTATTGGAATTCCAGGTCTATTTCCTTTAAGTGTTAGTGAAATACAGAGGGAGTGTTAGAAGGAGAGACGGTGGGGGTGGAGCATGGAGGGAGGTGAGATCTGAAAGATTGAAGATGGATTTCTGTGGGAGTGGTGTGTGGGCATTAGAATGCTGATGGTGCAGGAGAGACTGCAACTTGGGAAATCACTCGTCTGTATCATTTCTCCACTCAAACCCACCGTCAGAATCAGTTTCGCTGTTGGGCATTCATGAGTATCCTGAGGCCTAACGCTCTCTAACACGTATCCTATGCATATGCACCTGTATATGTCATCAACTTGTGATTACTCCTCAGTAACAACAGTAACAACCTGCAAGTTACAGGAATATTTCCACCCTGTAGATGCCCAAAAAATATTTCCGCACTCAGATCAGTCCCTTCAGTTATTTTTAAAAATCTTTTAAACACCAAAACCAAAAAAGGTCTGGTTGTCAAGGTTTTTTTACTATTGGAGTGAAACCAATCCATGTCTAACAACAAGATAATGCAAAAAGTCAAAAGCAAGTTGCCAGAAAGTTGTGTACAAGGAACAAAAAAAATGTAATAAACTAGATCATTTTATGACTGTTGGCGTTAATAACATGACTAATGAAAATGGTGGAATTCCAAATAATCGCATCTTCATCCTCACACTTTTTATCATTTTTTTCACTCTCAAGTTGTTGAATATGGCAGCTGTGTCCCAATTGCACCCTACATAGGAGTACTACTACTACACTGTATGTGTTGTGTACTAAGAGTACAAGACATTAATGTACAATATGGTTCTATGTTTCTAAAAAATGATGCAAGATGTGACTGACATCAGTAGCACTGCATTCCTGATCCACAATTCTACATTAGAAAGAACCATTTTACTGCTTTGTCTCATAGCTCTTCCATTTTGTTGTTGCACTTTAGTATGCATGTTTACGTCTCCGACTATACTTCACTTTCCCCTGGTGGACACACTACAGTCAAAACTTGGTTAGAATTAGTATTAATTTATGACACAGTGATAGGTTGCGGGCAAGGCAATTAATTTTCCACATTCAAAATTCAGCTCAACACCCCCGCCCCCCATCCATTATTTCATTTACTGCAGTAAAAACACTGGTGAGATAATCACAGTTAAGGCCTACAAACACCTCAGATCTTTATTTACCAGACAGATACTGTGTTCTGCCACACCTTTATGCGGTGCTGCAACAGCACTAACATAGTGTGAAGATAGTTCTGGCAATTGAAGATTGATTCCTCACCCTTCCTACCAGGTGACAGGGTAGCAAGGTTACACAATTGTACTGATGCAAGTCTGTTCTCTGCTGAGTGAAAAAAGATGTATTATTCAGAATTCAAAAAATGCCAAAGTTTATCAGCCTTTCAGAAAATCCTGGCGTTTTTGGTCTTGCGTTGCATCTCAGTACATATCTCATCAAATCAGTGATCCAGGATTATAGCGTTCTGGATAAAGGAGTGCTTACAGAGAGTGTGGGCTTCAGGTTGTTTACAGCATTTGCAGACCTGTCATGTCCACTAGACTGGCCAAATCTAGTCTCTTTCCAGAGGCAATAGTGATAGATTATCTGCCCTTAGGAAGGCATAATTCACCATTGTTCTTCTCCACTCTGTGGACTGGCAATTAAGTTTGTAATTGCTGCAGGTTATTTAAGTGCGACTGACAGACTTACATATGATTTTTTTTTTCTGATTAAATGAATTTTCCTTTGTCAGTCACAGCTATTAGTCTTCTCTGCCCTCTGTCGTGGTGTTTAAACAGTTTTAATTCAGAAATATGGTCACAATGTTTGCTTTACATCTAATTACAACTTGAAAAGTCAAACAAATGTCTGTCATCCATGTTGTTACTTAAACCATTTTTAATTTTAATGTCATCATTTATATGTTTGGAGAGGTGATAACTGAACCAGCATGAAGAGATTGTTGTCTGTTAGCATACTCATGGGTGGTGTACATACAATTTCTGCTGTTTTAGTTTGTACAGACCTTAATTGTGTTTGATATTTAATTTGCATTGCTCGTGGTTTTAATGTGTTAAAGACATTCTAATAAAATGGGATTAATTAAGTGCTTTCACCAGTACCACTGCTTTTACTATTCTTTTTCTGTTCTGCAGTAATTATGTTACAATTGCAGTAGCACAACTCAGCAGTGACAGTAATGTATGCAAATAGGTTATTAAACTTTAATTAATTGACCTTTCCTAAGTCCTGCCCCTTTTTTGCTCTGTGCATCAATTACAGTTGAGCAAGCTTGGTACCCCGTGGAACCACGGTCAACTTTGTCCTTTCCTATTTCCTATACTTAGATATGCTATGTGCTAGGCTCCTCAGTGATGAAGATGGTTAAAAGATATTACTGGAAATGTTGCCGTGAAAAGTCACATCTTAATTTAGTTCATGTTAGCTAACTAGCAAGCTAATCTACGTTAATATTTACCTTGCCAGTTACATCTGATAACTAATGTTAGCAAGATTAGGGGCATAACAAGATTAGTTATCAGATTAAGATTAGTTACATCTGATTAGTTATCAGATATAACTAAGATTAGCTAGCTAATCTATATCAGTCAATGGTTAGCCAGTTACATCTGTTAGCTAATGGTAGCAAGACACTAGCGAAGTAACAAGCTAATCTACATCAATCATTAGTTAGCTAGTTAGCTAGCATTTTGCTAACAGTAGCAACATTTTTTTTTTTTTTTACCAGTTTAAGTGTTTATTTTCCAACATAGACAAGCATAGCACATATCATATCTGTTGTTATATAAGTGCAGGAAAGAGGAAAAGAGGAAAAGTTGCTCAAGTGTTATTGGAGACAGAGTAAAAAGAGCCAGGACTTAGGAAGGGTTAATTGTTTTAATGATTACATTTAAGGTACGGTCTTAAGATTTTACAGTAACACTTATACCACTGTCTTTTATAGTGCAAAGAATTAAAACAAATTAATTAATGATGGATGCTTTGAGACTGAAAGTTGCCTCAAAACAAGTAAACGGTGATAGCACAAGTGTGCTTTTTTTCCCCTTGTAGTGTATTCTGGTGTGTGTCAGTACTGGTCTCATGTGACACACTCCCGCTTTGTGTAAGATAAAGGGCTTGTCTGTGGTGGTTTCTATACTGTTCCCTCTAGCATCTCATCAGATATCCCAGTGAGTAGCATCAGGGTGCATTTACTGTCATATAAAACAACCAGTCCCCTGCCAGTTTGGTACAAAACGATTCCATAAACAAAGATATAAGCTGCAAAGTCTGCCCTAGTAAAAGGCCTTATGGGAAAAATGACACCTTACAAGCAATTTACACTCCTGTCCATTGAGAGTTCACCTCCTCTTTTTCACTCTCCCTCTTGCTTTGCCTTTCTCTCTCTCTGTCCTTCCACCCCATTATGTTACAACATCATATTCATTACAATGCTAAGTGATATGTAATCATTGCCAAATGTAATACAGTGAAGTCATCTGCAGTATTATTAATAATGTGACCTCTTCCCTGTGTCTCTCCCTCTGTATTCTAGTTGAGAAAGGCAGTGATGGACCACATCTCAGACTCTTTCCTGGAGACCAACGTCCCTCTGTTGGTGCTCATCGAAGCGGCTAAGAGTGGAAACGAGAAGGAGGTCAAGGAGTACGCCCAGGTGTTCCGTGAACATGCTAACAAGCTGGTGGAGGTCAGTCATGAATTATACATGGGGGCACACACATATAGCCACATTTATCTTTTCCTATTCACCAATGCAGGGATTAAAGTTATGTGCAAGATTTGTGCATATGTATGAGCAATGCAGGTCAGCTCACCGTAATGGTGCCTATAATTAAGACTTCAACCAACTTAGAGAGGCATTGATCTCATGATAAAAACTCTCCTCATTAAATTGGAGAAGAAGGCATACGTTTAGATCTAAAGCCCAAATATACATATTAGAAAGATCTATTTTTATTATTTGGTATTATTTCATGGTGGTTAGAGAAACTGTAAGAGCGAATATCTTCTGGAAAACAATGCATGACACTATAAAGAATATATGTAATTAACTTGAAAAAATGTTACACAACACCCCTTTTTGGACACACACACACACACACACACACACACACACACACACACACACACACACACACACACACACACACACATACAAACACACTTTGTCTAGAAATCTGCATTGACCTTGTATGCACAATCTTGCTTCTTGTTTTCACCAGTTGAAAGCCATAGAAAAAGCTTTTCTCCCAGACAGTGGGAAAGGAAATCTTAGGATGACTGAAGGATGATTCAGCCATCATTGACTTCACTGACATTTATTTTAATTGCACAAATAATGCACTTGCCATGCAGCTTGGCATGCAAAGCTTAGAGTTTAGTTTTTGCTTGCACCTGAAAAATAGACCTATGTTTTCTTTTTCTTCTTTGTCATGGTATTAATGCAAGTAACCAATCACCAAAAATTCTGTACCTTTTTCTTAAAGTCTGATTTCAAGACTCCTGGAAAACAGCTCAGTCTTTGACTCACTGATTCACAACCGCATGTACATCGTGTGACAGTGCCTTTTTAGCAATGAATAAATCATGTAAAGAATGTTTCTGTGCACCTGAGATGTCACACATTCTAAATGCTCAATTGAAAACAAGATTTATGAAAATGTGCACCTGCCTGCCATTGAAGCACCTTTCTAAAGGTAAAATAAAATGTCACAGCAACTGTAAATAAAGCTTTCAGGTAGACTGTATGTACTTGGTGGGTAGTTGTTGTTTACCTGTCTGAGGCTACAGGCACTGTGGGTCTGTTTACACACAGATCTGCTGTTGTCTCTTTTGGCTTGGTTTGCAGCAGTGTATGCTATGAAGAAGTCTGGCTCCCACATTGAATGCAAATTTAATCTAAAAAAAACACACTCCCCACAATTGAGATAGAATTCTACAGCTAGATTAAGATACAGCTCATGTTCCTGCCACATACTGCTGACACACTGACCTCTGTATGCCAATAGGACAGATAAATAACACAAAAAATGTCATTCTTTTACTTTACATATTGAAAATGTGCCCTGGCAGATCCAAAACCGAGTAGTGTTTTGTTATTGGATTGACGGAGGATGGGTACATGCAGTCTAAGGTGGGTCACTGCTGTGATGACTGCTCAGAGTTGTGGTCAGAAGATCATTGGTACCTGTCATGGTGACAACCCAAGAAAAACCTGATTCACACCAGTGCTTAAGGTGGACATGAAGCTTAAGGAGGAAGACTATCAGTCTTTGTTGGCCCAGGGCTTTCCTGAATCAGCAGAATAAGCTCAGATGAACTGCAGCCTCTGTGGTGACAGACGTGTGGAAGCAGTTCAGGGAGACCACTGTGGAGGACTTTCAGTTGGGCTCATAGAAGATCTGGCAAACTATTAGATGACTCAGAACAGGGAGTCAGGGCCTTGTCCAGGCTGTTCCCAGCTAGGTAGGATAATTGATGACCTCAAATGGAGATGCTGTCAGGCAGTAAAAGGAACCCTTTGATAAACTCCTGTACCTAAGCCGCATGCCATCTCCCATTTTTAAAAACAAGTATGGTGGGTGTGCTTTAATTACTGGGGCATCACAGTGCTCAGCATACTGGTTCTGGAAGGATACTGACAGAGACATGGAAGTTTGCCGAATCCAGTCTGCATATGTTTTATTGACCTGGAGAAGGCTTATGACTATGGTACTTGGAGCATTTTGGGCAAGGACTGTGGAAATATGGGGATGTCATGACTGTTACTAGGATCCATCTAGTCCTTTTAGCTCTGGCCCCACGGGCCATGAAGTCCCTAAATTTGGTGGCCCAAATGCAAATTTATGTAAAAACAGTATGGGAAACAGCATGGAAACTGGCAGCACACGCCACAGAACAATATGTCCTTGAGTGTGCAACGTTCTAGCCACTCCTGCTTCCATTCATTATTAATTTTTTGTGGCAGTTTTGTTTTTTTCATATTTGGCCTGTTGTGTTTCTGGTTCTTCTGTAAGTATTGCATTAACAGTTTGTGTAGGCTTAGTAAACCCATACTTCAGTAGCCCCAACATATCGGTAGCTAGCTGGTAATGAAAGCTGTTTCCTGTTTATCATAGAATGTTGAATTCAAAGGTACAAAGGAATCTGGATGTCAGACTGTAACATGCTGGCAAAGTGCTCACAATATGGGGATAAAACTTGGGGGCCACCCACATATAGTTGAATATTTGAATATTTGGTGGCCACAGCATAACCTCTGGACATGGTTAAAGTGAAACCCTGCCTTGTATAACTAAATTGACTATAGACTATCCCTATTCAACTCAGTGTTTGGCAGCTGTGAGAGACTGACATCTATCATTGCAAACGTGCTGACTACTTATCGGTCACAGGCACAGGCCATCTTCACAAACCATGAAGAGCTGATATGGAGGAAGAGATGTTGTGTTACTCAGGGCAGCTTTGTACTCTTTTCAGCTTATACTCAAATGGGGTTTGGCACATTCTCTTAAGGTTTCTTGTTTTCATGAGGGTGGGGTGGGAGGTCCAGTGATAAATTCCTCTGCCCTTTGGTGGGCGTTCACTTTTGTTCTCAGGGCCCTTTTAAAGGAGCCTTTAGAAGCCTTTATGTGGGTGTCTCTTAACATACCATCACTTAAAACAGCACTGCTGCTTCCTTTGACATCAGCTGAGAGAGTGAGTGATTTGTGTGCCCTTTTGGTCTGCCCCAGCTGTTTGCTGATGAGGGAGGATCTGACTGATGCTACGATCAAAATCTGTCCTTTGCATTCAACTTTGTTTGCCCAAGGACATTTAAGGTTGATGTATTCTATTATTCTCATGAAGGAAGGGGGGGGGGGCCTTGCTTTCGCCCTGTGCATTTTTTTGATTTGTTCTGTACAGCATATGGCAACAGTGAGGTACACCGCGGTTGTTTGTAGGCTAAGGAGATGGAACATAAGCCTCAGCCCAAGCAGAGACTAGCTCATTGGTTGTGCATGTGGCGTAGTGCAAGCTTGTGTGTGGGCAGACATGAGCCCCTTTGCAGCTATTTTTGCAACATCATACTGTGTATTATTTCATTTATTTTTAAGTGCCACTTATTTGTATATAATAATATTTAGTGTTGTGGTGGAACTGGGCAAAACTGTAAGTCAGTTGGAATATGGTGTATAATTGTTTCTTCACTTTACTGGATGCCTTTTCTCAGCTGTGTTCATCACAAGGGGACCACTTGTCTTTTTCTATATGAATATGTGGCAACAAAATCAAATATTTATTATTTATTTATTAGTTTAAAAACAAAAAAACAAAACAGGTGGTGGGTAAAAATGGTTTTAAAAGCTCTGTCTTACACGTATCTGTTCTTGGTGTTGGACACCATTCATAACCTTGTTTATAGGGAGCTGAGTGGCAACGATATACAGAGTTGTTACTAAATAGAGAAATAAGTTTTAAGGTGTTGGGGTACCACTGAAACTGTCTCAGAGTCAGTCAGGTCTTGTAGGTTCATATTAACAAGTTGTAATACTCCTTTGTTCCCCTCATGCTTGTCTGGTTCGCCTGTTGCATGGTGGTTCCCAGTTAGCTGAGCTGCTAATATTAATATCAGTGTCACGGTTGGGGTTGGAGTACTGTAAATTGACCTCACTAAACTAATAGAGGTCTCTAAAGCATATGTGAAATACAACAAGCTCAACGGTCAAAGGCGAAGCCCGCATGTGAGTCCTCGGTTCATGAGTCAATGAAGACTTATTAAAAGAGACATGTTGCTGCCCCCTGCCCTTTAGTAAGTTAGAGCTCCGGAGGGTTAAACAGGTTTGTCATACTGTAACTGGCAGAGCAGTGCATGCATACAAATTTCGGTTTCATGAGATGATGAGGAGCTTCGTCAATCATGTCCTATTAGAGGATTCCAGCTGTGATCGTAGAGCTACGATTATACTGTCTTTTTGGCCAAGTGATGGAAATCAGTAATCAGTGTGGTTGGACATGAACTAAGTTGTCATATATTAAAAATTAAATTCTATTAGACAAACTTATTACAGGAGCTTCTGGAATCATGATTACTAGGGGTTCATCTCATTAGAGTTTTTTATACTTTAATACAGTAGATTCACAAAAGAAGTATTAAATTTAATTGCAGCTTCGATCGCAAATATGGCAATGATGTAGAGAGAGAAATGATTATTCGCTACCATGAAAATTTCACCAGGTGTTATGTACACTATGTTGCTTTGCGCTATTTGCATTGCACTTGGTGTTTTGGGACATTAAAAAAAAACATGTGAAATGCCACATTTGCATGGGGTTTGTGCATCCCAAACCAGATTTCTACAGATGCGTCTCAGTCTATACTCTGGCTGATTCCAAAGTGTCCTTTGCATCACTGGTATCGCAACACACAACAATATCAAATCCACAATGACAGAAGTGTTTCAGAGTGGCTGAGCTGACGCTGAAATAAATTGCCTTATTACTGGCACTTTAGGGGGAGACTTCTGCACACAGGTTTGACAGCATGATTGTTTGGAGGGTGTCACCAGCGTACGTAGTTACTGACACCTACATCATTGCCACAGCAGCTCGTACAGATAAGTTGGTGATGTCTGGATAAATCTGATCTGATCTGATCACTTTCATATAACAGTGTGGACATCCAGTCTTAAAGGTTTAATTTTAGAAAACAAATCTGATTCGCCTGCAGTCTAAACAAAGTTTTGGATGTGTCATCTAAAAATTAGATGGGTCAAAATTCAGGAAAGCACAAACATTGTGATAGAAACCGCCATTTCTTCTGTCCCAATATGCTGTTGTTATTGTTACAAGGTTTTTTTTTGTTTTGTTTTTTCAATATGTCATAATGTTTAGAGCACTACTTTTATCTAAGTAATTTTTACACAAGTACTTAATTTGAATATCATAATGTTATAATGTTATATTATATTATACATTGAAAATATATTCTTAATAATCTAGTTCTGCGAATTGCAGTAAGTTTAACACATGAAGAAACATGAACACAGTGTCATTGTAATTTAAGATTATTCCTTTCAACTGTAGGATATTTTTTTATATCTTATTTAAGCTATAAATTTACAGAAGACTTTTTTAGTTTCTGATTGTTCAGTGTCACCCAGTTAAAGGGTGTGTTGTGGGGTCGATATCATAAAACTTAGTTTAGCCACAGAAGTACAGAATGAGTATGTGGAAATATATTTCATAATTAATTGTATGCCAGTATTAAATCAACTTGATGCTTTGAAGGCACAACAACTGCAATAGAGGTGAAAAGAGGTGAAATGCAGAATCGTATCCTTTTGTCAGGGTGAACATGAACATTACTGCTCCTTGCTAGCTAAATAGCTAATACACTCAAGGCTATCCTATATACTTGGCAATATCATTGTCATTGCTGTCATAATCATTATTCGCGCCTTCCCAGACACAGTCATCATAACCACCACCATCGCAATCCTCTAATATATTAGGCTAATTAACATCCCGATCAATGTCACTGCAGTCATCTCCCTGATGTCAGGGACGAACTGTCTTAAGCCATTATCCTGGAGTTTCGACATGATCAGCAGTATCAAAATAAAAAAGTGCCCCTCTCCATGTCTATTTTGTTTTCATTAGATTTTGTTCCATTTGGCTCCACAATATTCAGTATCTCTCTGTTCTCCACCATTGTTCTGAGCTCACCTCAGCATAGAGCCAAGTTCACCCTGAGGGCTCTCCTAATCACATCACACTCATTATACCATCTTGACCAGCGACATGAAACCACTAATTATTAAGCTAGGTATATCATTGGCTTAAAGACATGTCATGAATCTGTGAAATTTAATCAAATGAACCTGCGATAGTGAGGGAAATGTTATCTAAGACTCCCAAATTAAATTGTGGCATTAGTATTGGCAATATCTACTTGTTTAGCTCTGTATTCATACAAATATTTGCACACTCAACATGTACACACACTATGTTTGTATTCACTTACAGCCTTTCACATGAATACAGTTATACAGTACAGTCACACATTTACACACATGCTAATTTGTTCTCTAATCCCACAGTGCAAGGTGGCATTTTGGCAGATAAAAGACTCTTGTACTGCACTGGTAATGCCCTTAATATATGACTTCTGACAATGTTTATTTCTTTGGAATTATGATATTTTAACTGAACTGAACAATTTCAGCTGTTTCCATTTGCAGAGGACAGTCACTAAGAAGTGGGCTAGTTATATTAAATGCAAGTAAACAGAGAGCATACAACAGAGCTAGTGTGATCCAGTGTTTGAGAGGTAAAATTGTACATATCCTTGTATCAGTGGTTCATTAACACAGGATTTGCAAAAAAATCTTTAATGGAAAGTATCTAATATTGACCCATCATCAATCCAGATGTTTTTCAAAGATTGAAAGACACAACAGCAAAAATAAATTCCCTCTTTTTAATCCAAGCCCACAAATACAAGCACCCAGTATTTCATATGTGAAATTAACTGAGACATACTCTTGTAAAGCTTCATTGTTGAGGCTCAAAAAAAGTTCCATCTTCCTTTTTTACATTCATAACTTCTATATAGCCTGTCCTTTATTGAATCATCCATTTCCCATGTTTTAAAGTGTAGTCTAGATCATTTGGCTGAGAAGTATCACAGCAATTATCAATATTTCAAGTCAACTGCTCAATTCTGGACACTATTAATGGAGATGGTATTCATTTTCCCAAGATGAGTGAGAAATTATAACCTAAAATTATTTAAATGATTTGTTACAGCAATATTATAGGTTGAACTTAATTAAACTTTGAATATCCTGGTCTGTGGAAATGTTCCATGATTGAAGGATTAAATATAAAAAAAAAATAAGAATTATGTATATATATATATAGTTGTTATGTTATTGCTCAGCCAAATCTACAAGCATAACAAATTATCCACAACAGAAACAATGACATAAAACACTAACAAGAGTTACAATCCATTTATTCTCATCTAATGGTTCCCACGTTGCTTCTAGTTCCCATTAATTAATTAAGTTTACAAAATCAAGAATGTAACCTCAGGAGTCCAGACTTCTCATCAACACAGTTCATTTTTGTCACACCCCATTTAACTCTCATGTGCTCACATGGATAAGGGAGTAGCACATAAAGTCCCCTGACCATCATAACACAAGTACTTGCACACAGATAAGTGACAATGCTCATAAGCTACTGTTCATCACCACTGTATAATTCACCATTTGCATGCAGTTACTTTGAGAGCCTGGAGACTTTTATTGTAGCTAAGGATTGGTCTGAAGCAGTGTATTTAATTATTGATGAATTCTGGGAAGGAATGTACAGTAGAATTAGTAAAGTACAGTTTTCCTCCAAGAAAAAATGTTAAGTTAATGTTAAATGTTGTTGATTTTTAGAATGCCATTTCATGATTCTTTTTGCCTTTGTTCAAGTTTAATGCTTTGTGTCATTTGTTCATCGTATGATGCTTTTAGGATGGATGTATTGTATGTAATATCATGTGCAGAGGGCAATAATCTAAATAAAGCCCAACTAAAACCCCATTTACACCTTACACCTTGTATGAAAATGCATCTTATATGAAATCCGTTTTCAGACATACTATCCAGATGGGGAAAAAAGCTTGTTAGGTATAAATGCGTTCTGATGGGTATGTGATAGAATCTGCCTGCCCCATCTGAAGGCAGTCTTTCGTGAATTGTGTTTGAATATGAGGCTGGGTAAACACTGCAATCTTGGCCTAACCTAAATAAATATATATGACGTGACACTGTGAAAGAGACGTGGCAATATCTTTGGTCGTGGCTCCAAAATAGTGGTCCTATGATGCGCTGTGAAAAAGTTTCAAAGATGGCTGTTGTCACAGTCTTGCAACCAAAGATTGCCTGGGAAAAACTTATGACAGTGTCAGAAATTTAAGATAACTATCTCAAAATGTGACTACTGTCTACTAACCAACCAACAGGAATACAGCATGAAATTGAACATATGTTTGTGAATGCTAAAATATACTTAACATAATGTCAAGCTCTGCAAAATTGGCATCCCACATCGGCCTCTTTTCTCTAGATATGACCAGGTTCATGTTCTTCTCCTCTTCCTCTTGTGTAGATTTTTTTCCATACACATAAATATTATTATTGCCAGGGCTCAGTTCAAGGTTCGCTTCATTGTTAGACACTGTAGTAGCACAGATGGATGATGTACACTGATGATGCTAGCTGATGACATTTTTTTCTTGACTTGCATCATTGCATACGATTCAGTAGGTTTGATCATCGTACAGTAGTACAGTACATCAAACTCGTTAAGTTTGATATACTGTAGTACATCAAACTAAATATTATATGTTTATTAGATCCATGTCACACTGTTTGGCTTGTAATAAACTAAATAAGAAATGCTGGAATCTCACAGACTGTAGGCACCATGAGGTAGGTGTAAAAACAATCTGTGCAATGTGCTGGCATTTCTTAACAACATAACATAGACACAGATAGTTTTTAGCTCCAGAAAACATAGGTTCTTGTTCAAATTTAGAAAGCGAGTAAGTGAAAAGGCTGAAAGAGACATACCTATAATTAGAGACCACATGTATATTCCTAATAACACATCTTTTCTTGACATGAACTTCTGTCCAGCATGCAGTTCTTATTTGGATTTGCGTGCCTCTGTAAACTTTCCATCAACTCAAATTACTCATGTGCAGGTTTTGCTTTGGAGAACAGACATCTGATCTAAATGAGGATTACAGAAATGCATTACAAATTCCAGGTGTAAATTATCTGGATAATGTCTCTAAATACAGATCGCATTTTAATCACAGGTGTAAATCCAAATACAGTTCAAACATAAATTAATGGTGCAAAAACAAATACTTGATGTCACCTTGATGGACCTTTGCAAGAACTGACTTTTACTCCTCTACAACCATAAATCCACTTCTCTATTGAGCTGTATGTCTATACATATTTGTAACCAATTTCTGTCTCATTGAACTCCATTCAGCATGAATGTATAATCACCATTCTACAGTTTTTACTTCCTCATATCTGCCTCTTTCATTGAGACTTCAGGCCGAGCTCTCCATTAAATTAGGCTGCCCACACAGATATGCTCTTGTTAATTCAAACACAAGATGAATATCCAATCTTTTAAAGTTACCATGGTCCCTTTTTATTGCCACTGCAGTGGGAATGTATACGTGCCAGCAATTCTTGGACATCTAAAGGACGTTACGCTCCATCACTATTCTAATGTCAGAGGGAGGTTTTCCTCTGACCTTGACTCCATCGTCGAGCCTTTCTCTGAACAGCTGTGGTGCTATGAAGGACACTTCACACTTCTTCTTCCTTTATCTGCTTTATCTCTAACAAGGCCCTATCTCTGCAATGCTTTCTCGGATCCAGAGCAGAACTGCTTAATCGGTAGACAAGTCTTTATTGTACATGTGTGCGATGTGTTCTGCTTGACGAGGCTGCTTGACTCCTTTTATTATTCTTTGTAAGCTCTATTGTGTATTGTCTTTGCAAGTTGTTTTGATTATGATTAACCCCCCTTGTAGTGCTTTTGTACTTGCATTTATTTGAAAATTTGTGAATCCATCACTACCCTACTTTGTAGTCTTTTACTTAAGCCCTTCTCTTAATTTACTTTTCATTTTTTATACCTTATACATATATACCTATGTTCTTCATTAGTAATATGTGTTTTTTTTTGTGACAAATGCTGCAATAAAAGCTTAATCCACATTTGCTGTGAATACACTAATTAGTTACAGCAAATATATATCCTCTTCAGGATTAGAGTATGTCTTGTCTTTGGTCATAGAGCTTTCTCCTCACATAGCTACATTAAGCTTGGTTGCTCACTTTGCCTTCATCAGTTCATTAGCTTTTCCTACTTTGGATTTACAGCAGTGACCTTACTTTTGACATGAGCAGAGTCAAGGGGAAAGACATACCTTTAGTGATTATGCATAATCAATACATAGTTGAATGTAACCAATATTGAATTGGCCTTCAGGGCTCAGCGACATGAGACAGACTGCAGCACTAAATATTATTCTGGGGGCCACTGCATTAAACACTTTACTGGACAGTTAACTGGGAAGTGGATGGATCACTGTTGGAACAGGTCTATTTGTGATGACCCGGACCTTTGGGCCAGCATTAATCCTCTCTTTTCATTCAAAGTTATTAGCCTCAATGGAGATCTGCCTCTGGAAGATGGAGCCACTGAAGTGCATAGAAAAATACATCACACTCCACCTAATCCACCTAAGGTATCCTCCTTATTTTTAGTTGAGATCATGGCCAGACAAAATGTCAGAAAGAAAAGAAGGCAGGCAAAAGTTGTCTCACTGCAACAGATTTCTGTCATTTGGATTGTTGCAAAAAAAAAAAAAAAAAGCCTGTGAGTGATTGCAAATCTGCACAGATTGCCTTCATAAATCATTTACTTTCATTTTCCTTTGCTTATTTTAAGATCTTATTAAATGGCATAGAGTGCAGACATCACCATATAATGTGAACAAACAATGGAATGGATCACACCAGGAAAACCAGGATCTTTTCTTTCTTATTTACATCCACATCTCATCAACACATATCTACATAAATTTAAAATGGATATACAGTGTCAGTTTTGTCAGTGACAATTTTGGCTTTAAATTAACTGTAATATCCTTTAATTTCAGGACTAAATTGTGATGACGAAACACTATGCTGTTCAGGCTGATCACAGTGGACAGCCATCTCAAAGACGATAAAACAGAAGTAAAAAAGAGAAGAGGTGACCTTTGAACACTTTTTTACATTCAAACCAAAGAAAAAGAGTTTTTCTCTCTCAATTCGGACAGAGCGTCCTATGGATTAAAGATGTGCGGAAAAAAAAAACACAACCAATTTGAAAAGACATCTGAAAACATACAGTTCCCATGTGTCTGTCAACTATGAAGTTAATTGATTCAATAACATGCAGGTTAATTAACTTTTAGGACTAAATATAATGTTAGTGTAAAGTTAGTGTAAAGTTCTGTGTGGATTCATGGCGCACTGCCTTGCTCCGTTAACATATTGTTAATTTGACAAAGCTTAGCTCACAGTACCTACTCCTTCTGAAAGATCATCATTGTGATTTTATATGGCTCATAAATGGACACTAACTCATTCAGCAAACATTTCACATAATTTGGTATTAATTTGACCTCCATGTAAAGTAAATAAAGGTAATGTTTCCAAGATAATGCTAGTCTACCTTAATGATGCAGTTTATACGTTTTAATTAGTGATTTACTCAAATAGAGATTGATGATTATGATTTCATATCATGCTAAATGACTTACGTATGTTATGAGAGAATGTATCAGTAACACAGTCTAAGCCTAGATGACAAAACACAGTTCAAGGTATGCTTACTTGTCATTGGAATTTAGCCAGCCAGCAGAAATATCCTTCAGCACAATCCATTACAGTGTTATGAAACATGAAACATCCACTGACTAAATCTTGACTAAAACAAAACAAGACTAAAATGTGACTTTAACTAACTAGAATTTTCAAAACGTGGCTAAGACTAAAGAAAAAATTCTTGTCAAAATTAACTCTGTAGATATATAATCCATTGTATTAAGTCGCTAAGCACAGTGCACACCTAGTCTACAGTAACTATCTCAACATGAGTGAAAATGTATGAATCCAAATAAGTATTGCAAATAGAACTGCAATTGTAGAATGAAGTACTGTTATCTGTCTAAGAGTGTGTAACCCTAGGCTTCTTCCCTGTCTTTCATTTAATTTAAGCACCTAGGGGTCACAAGCCAAAGCGGTCAGGAACAAATTTATTCTTTAATAATACTTTGCATCTCACAATCTTATCATGTTTTTGTTCTACGAAAAAAACAGTAATCTGGAAATGAATTATAACTATCAAATAAGTGCAATGGAGTAAATGTTCCCTCTGAAATAAAGTATAACAGTCTCAATGTATACTGAAGTACCAATACTTTAAAGTTGTACCCAAGTACAGCACTTGTAAATGTACTGTTCTACCATTGCAGGCTTTTTTAGCACTCATAGGTTCACCTGACTGCCTGTGCCTTTTTTCTTCCTGAAACCCCTTTCCTTTTTGTGTTCACCTCTAAGTACTTCAAGTTGAAATCATCTCAGTGTTTCAGAGAGACGCTCTACCTATCATTGTTATTTTTTCCTGCACTGTCCAGTCACACTAGAGGAGATGAGAGTTAATGCCATTGTTTACTATGAAAAAAATGGAGGAAAAACACACATTACCACAACAAAGAGAGAAAGGCTGTTTGATAGGGCATGTTGGTGGACACTGAATCTGCCTAGTACTTGAGATGTTTTTGTGTAGGCAAAGTTTTTGTACTTCTTTGTGCCAGTGCTACACTCCCAACAGGCTGATATTAGATGACTTTACCGAGCACTTGTAAGAGCCTCTGAGTGTATTTTTTTGTGCTTATTCCTTCTGCCTCTCAGTGCTTTTCTGCCCATCAAAGATGTCTAGTGGACACTCATCTGAGTTTCTTACACATTGCAGGGCGTGTCAGAACAGAAAGTGTACATTCAATTCCGTCCATTAGGATTCAGCAACAGAATTGTGAAGTGGGACAGTGGCAAGCTCTGAGGAATACTACAAAAAGGATTCTAAAAGTATAGGATATAAAAAAGCACAGCAGGCGCCATCCTCATGAAATGGAAAAAAAAAATGCATGGAGTCTTACTGGTGATTGACCCAAACTGACAAAGAGGATCCTCGGTCAGAGAAGGTCAAGAGACAATAATATGCTGACCATGTCCCTGACATCCTCAGAGACCAGGTGCCATTCTGATATCACTAGATAGTTCTTTGGCTTTAACAAGAAATCTTTCTAAAAATTTAGTACAGCATTTCCTAAAGGTCCAGTGTGTAAGATTTACAGGGATTTATTGGTAGCATGTTGCATAAATGGAATCTAAGACTTAGACATTATTTCATCTGACAATAATAATTGTGTTTGCATTAGCTTAGAATGAGCTAATTGTATCTACAGAGGGCACAGGAATTGGTGTATTATAATGAACTAGATATAGTATGCAAAGATGGCTTCCTATCAGTCCGATGAGAGCTGTTCGACTATGGCATAAAAGATCCTTAATTTTACAACACAGGAGCGGTCAGAGAAGTGCGGGAGAGTTGAAGGGTAGACATGAAGGGAAGTCTGTGACTAGTTAAAAAGTGTCAGTTGATGATAACATGCAACCTGCATCACAAACAAAGACCATGAGATTCCTCAAAGAGCGAGCAGTAATGTAAGGAGTTTTACGATGAACATGAGAGCAACTGAGGCCTCATAACGGGTTGCAGCCCAGATAGGTAGGAAAAGTCTATCTTGTGGAAACATTCACATAGAGCTTCAAGTTTTTAACAGTTTAATTAAGTAATTAATTATTTAATTAATTAAATTAATTAAATGAAGTCATGTTTCCATGCTCCTAACAATTTACCCAAAATAAATACTTTCTTTAAAAACAATCATAAAGGGAATGTGTTTTATCTTTACTTTTCATTTTTCAAACAACATTCATCAGATTATTGGTAGATTTTACGTTTACTTGTATAAAATGAATGTAAAATTATGAAAATATTTTCAACAAATGAAAATAACACAAGCAGCAGCTCTGTTGCCAAGGTTGTTTTCTGTAAAATTGCAGATGGTCATTCTATCTGAATATGGGTAGGTCAGACAACTCTGTATGTATGCAAGTAAGATATGAGAAGTATACAAAATATGCAGCTTGTGTTAGTGTGTGTTGCATATTTAAAGAGTATTTGCATTCGCAAATAAAATGAAAAAGACAAAACTCAAAAAAAAACAACATTAACAACAACAAGACAAGATACTTGTTTTAGACCAACCACAAACCTTTAGAGAGCTTTGTCTTTATCAGTAACATATTAGCACTGTCAGGCAGAAACCTTGTATGTTCAGAACTGTTACTCTTCAGGAAATGAAAAGAAAAAAAAAAACAGTGTTTTTAAACTAACTGAATGCTGCTTAGTCAAAGTTAGAAGCTATTTTTAACAGTTTTCAATAGTTTAGTATTTGTAAATGCTAGGGACAGACATACAGGGTGAACAGTAGCATTGATTTATGAAAAATGTCTAAATATTAAGATACAATCAATAGCAATGATATTAGAATTTATATTGAAAATATGTAAGAAGGTGCAGGAGAAAGTTTACCAGGCCAAAAAGGATTGTTGATACTAACGATTTATCTGAGAAACCTGTGAGGACTGCAATATTAAGAGGAAAACTAAGTAGATCCATCCACCAGCTGGTGTCAGGTTTTTTCCCCTGAGCAGTCATTACTGACAGCAGTGTATTAAGGGTGGTCTTAACGTGATGAAACTTTGATGAACGGTGATCTGATCAATACTGCTACAACCCACAACTGGTAAGTCCCAGTCAATGGGAGGATGATCACTTATTTTTCTCCAGTGTGCTATCAGGCAGTACTGTGGTACTGCAGCCTGCAATGGTAGAACAGTACATTTACAAGTGCTGTACTTGGGTACAACTTTAAAGTATTGGTACTTCAGTATACATTGAGACTGTTATACTTTATTTCAGAGGGAACATTTACTCCATTGCACTTATTTGATAGTTATAATTCATTTCCAGATTACTGTTTTTTTCGTAGAACAAAAACATGATAAGATTGTGAGATGCAAAGTATTATTAAAGAATAAATTTGTTCCTGACCGCTTTGGCTTGTGACCCCTAATGAAAAAGCAGTTTTATTTCATAAATTTTATTCATACATGCAACACACATTAGTCAACTCTCTGTGAAAGTGCCACCAAGTACTTTTCAACTGCAGTCCTTTGGCAAGATGTTTTGAGACTTATAAAATGTTAAAATTCACAGACTGAAGACAACAGGACACCATAAAGACAGCAACCAAACAAGAAGCCACAAGACAGAACACAAGCCAACAACAACAACACAGCAAGTCGTCATACAAGCAACAACACACAGCTAAGCAATACTGACCACTACCATTTTTTGCAAAGCGGCAATAAACAATAGATATAAAAAAAAACAAGAAAAACATTTATTAGTTTCTAGTTGTGGCCCCTTATTCTGTTCCTTATTCTGTGTCAGATGGGCTGTTGGAGACTTTACCCAGAATCTGATGGTTTCATCTAAATAAGATCCACAGAGGTAACTTCACAAAAAACAGATTAAAGATAAAGGTCTTGAACACAAATCTTTGTAGAAGTGCTTTTTTTTTTCTTATTTCCTATATTATCTTAACTAAAGGTAAATAACTTCAGATTGATCTTGTGACGTTTTGGAGAGGGCCCTTCTGTAGGGAACCACTGGACCAGATAAACTAGTTCCACCATGACCGACTACAAAAAAGCATCATACAACATTGTTACATCAGTATTAACAATCTAATAATGTCAGAAATAATATTAGTCACTGGCGTTATTTTTATGCAGATGAGTATTTTTAGTTTTGATACTTTTAATTTTTACTAGCAATACTTCTGTACTTGTATTTAAGTATTATTTGGAAAGCTGAACTACATTAATGTGTGTACACTTTCCTTAATAGTCTGTGAAACATACAAAAACATAGAGGCCTAAATATTAAACATTTATCAGGTAACTTGCAGGGCATACTCGTAAAAATCATCTCTGCTTTATTTCAGATCTTTATTTGATACTAGATTGATTACATGAACGTTAATTATTTTTTGTCATCCCTGGTTGATGCTTTTATTCAAGGAAAGGATCTGAGTACTGCCTTTTCTTCTGACATATAGCATACCATGTGGGATACAGTAAATATCAAATTGCTCCTCAGCTTTCAGTATTTACATTACTGAATGTCTGGAAATAGTTTGACAGATGAGGGTGGGACAAAGCCTTGTGCACTATGCTCCTTCCTGCTTGTAAGCTTAAAAGGTAATGTGAATTCAATACTGTTATAAATAATACCATGAATTGTCCTCCAGCAGAGGATTGCTAGATGATACCTTCATTGTGGCCTTTTGTTTTATTGGATACAGATCACCAAATGACATTCGAATAACTGTTTGATTACAGCAAAGTACAATACAAACAAACAAATCTTTAAAAACAATATACACAAAAATAATTTGTGAAACTTTGATTCTAAAAATACGCACTGACATTTATCAGTTTTCCCTCCTGGCTTCTTTGTTAATTTCCTTGTGACTCACTCCACGTGTCTCAGAGGGAATTGGTCATCAGCCCTTTTTCTGAAGAATTACAGCTGTGCCCTCGGATGCAATCAAGCAATCCTTTAACCTCGAGCTGACATTTATATTCTTTGTGTTACATCTTCACTGTCCCTAAAAGGGGAAAAGAGAGATAAACAAATGGAAATTATACCAGCATCAAGCCTGTATTCACAAAAGGCTGCCCCCAACCCCTCCCCTGCAGGCTTAGGGGAGTCAACTCAAGGGCCCATTATCTCTCACAGAATGCATGAATTGGTGGCAATGTTTGTGTGACACATTTTCACCAAACCTTGCCCAAACAAATTGCCGTGGAGCTAAGCTTAGCTCTGAGACAAAAACAGCGTCAGCATTCCCACTAAGCGTCGGGTTCGCTTCTGTAAAGGTGCTACATGACAAGGAGCGGCGGAATTCCTGTCATGTTATTCAGATATGACACTAAGTGGATTACACAAGATTAAGTGTGACAAAACAGAAAGCAAAAGAGGAATAAGACTTGACGTAGCACCATGCTTCCGTGCCTTGAACAAGTAGACTTCCTATGGTAATATGATATATAGCCGGATATAAATCCTTAATTATGTCATGTGCCCACAGGGGCTTAGTCATATCACTTTAGATGTCCCATAATGCATTTTTGCCTGTGATTCATGTATCATCTTCATTTTTCCGGGATGTGAACAATATAGTTTTTCAAAGTGCAGGGCGTCCAGACATGTCCTCCTTTTGTCTCTAATGTAGAGACTGTACGTAAAACAAATGTGATCTCATTAGTCATGAGATGATTAATGTTTAGCGTGCGTTTCTGAGGACTGAATCATTTCTAAAGTCTAAAGAAATTATTAGATGGTGACCTTGAACACAATGTCGTGTTGTTGAACAATTCATAACGTTATATTAAATTTGCACATTTTTGTTTGACCTCCATTATAGATTCATCAATGGGGAAAGCACAGCAAACAATAACTTACAACTAAGCAATGCAGTCATTTTGTAGTTGTAATCTGGTCTGATACAAATCACTGGAATATCATGGAAAACATATGTGCACACTCAGAAAGAAACATACATCTCAGACAAATATATTCAATAATGCTTTTCTTGATTTATACCAATCAAATATGAACCTAAGTTAATTCATGAGTAAGTAAGAGGCATTAACAATTTAGTATGTTACCTTCAAAACTGATCTCATCTAATCTTTATACGTCAAAAAGTATGAATGATAATAAGCCCTGGGTGTGTGCCCTTCCTCATATAGATCACTTCCCATTTTCTGCTCTTACAGCCTATCAAGGGAGCAGGAAATGCTAGCTCTCAAATGGAAGTCAATGTGAGCACACCGCCACTGGAGTTATTACCCATCAGGCCACAGCCTTCTGTTTTTGCATGCCATGAAATTTCAATTAATGTCTGTTATTTTATTCTCTGTGAAGGGTATAGAGTGCATTAGATTACTCTACTCTGCTTCTCACATAAGCACACAGAGTACATACAGATAAATTAAGATAAATTACACTGATCAGTCACAACATTAAAACCAACGAGAGATAAAGTGTATAACATCGATCATGTCATTACAGTGGTACCTGTCATGGGATTGGATATATTAGGCAGCATGTGAACAGTCAGTTCTTTAAGTGAATGTGTTGGAAGCAGGACAAATGGGCAGGCATAATGATCTGAGTGTCTTTGACAGGGGCCAAATAGTGATGGCTAGATGACTGGGTCAGAACATCTCAAGAGGTCTTGTGGGATGCTCTGTGTATGCAATGGTTAGTACGTATCAAACCCGGACCGAGGAACAACCAGTGAACCAGTGACGGGGTCAGAGGTGCTCAAGGCTCATTGTGCATGGGGAGTGAAGGCTAGCCTGTCTTTTCTGATTCAAATCATATCGATAACATTGATAACATACACACAAAGGTGGCAGTAGTGAGTACATGAGGTAGACTTGTGAGTCGCCAATTTAAGATTTTATAGTCAGTTGCAAATGCAAGACGTATTATTGTGCTCCACCCATGTAGTGATCAGGACAATTAAAAGGAAATATGCCTAATTACATGTTTTCTGGGAAACATCCATGTCTAATTTTGATTTTATGAGCCAAAATGGACAAGGATATTGGTCTATTCATATGAAATGGATCAGCAGCGAACCTGCAATACCATGTATGCGCAGAATAGGCCATAATTTCCAATTTTTCTCTTCTCTCTTTCATTGATGGAAAGACCTTCACTAGCCATCTTTTGTCTATTAAAATTTATCATCCATAGAGCTACTGTAATGGATGGTGAGGAGAGCACATAGAACTCTCTGGCAGCTTATTTCAAAGTGAAAATTGACTCTTTGTACCCGCTGATGGATATTTTTAAAGAGAGATCTTAAACTCAATGCTGAGAAGGACCAGCCCAAAGATAGATAAATGAAAGCACTGGCTGACAAAATAAAACATTTTGCAAAAATGGAAATCATTTAGCTTACTGTGCCAAATACATCTCCATTTTCAATAACAACTTCAGCTAAAAAGAAAACAAAGAGTGCTTCAGAAGAGATTTCAAATGATTTCCTTTTCAAATTGGAGCATTCCTCCACGAGAGGCCTGCCCAAATCTATATTATTAGTCTTATAGATTTGACCACGAGTGAAGCAGTGATTGTCTGAAAGCTCAGATTGATTGGGCTTATTGACTACTCCTCCAGTTCTTCACTCAACCTGTTCACCGTCAGCATTGCTAATACACCAAACCAGGGGTGTAACTCTTTTCCTGTGGCTCATCAATTCAACGACCTCTTTATAAAAGGGTAAATTAAACCACGTCCCACAGCCATTTTGCCTCACCGACAGCAGGTTAATGGCTCATCAAGAGTCTGTTCTCTCTCCTGAAACTGATCTTCTCATTCTCGTGCCTGCTCGTCCTTACACGGCTCTATTGATGACATTGTGCTGTGAGTGTGGGAGAACACACATTCATGACTGTGTGTGCATGCTCACAGATTTTTTGTGCTTGTGTTGGCACTTGCATAAAAAAAAAATTCCATTTTAAAATTTAGAGTTGCCAGCTGGCAAACTAACATGCATGGTTTTGGTGGATGGTTGAAGTCAGAGGAATACGAAGAGAAGGAGAGACCTTAGAGAGTGGAGAGCCACACAAACGAAGGAGTCAGTTTTCTGGCTTCATCATCACTGAACTGTCCAGTGGTGGCTGTGGGAGGTGTGGGATTATGAGAGGTTGATGCAGCAGTAATGAAGGACGTTTCCCAGAAGACACAAATTGACCGTAGGCTTCTGACAGACAAGGGGAATTGGTTCAAGTACACAGGTGAAACAGAGGAGAAGAAAATAGAGATCACTGGATCCTGCAAGCCACAGCCAAGACTGTGTGTTGTTGCTTAGATTACAGCACAGGGCTTAAGATGGCTTTCAAATTGTGAGATACAGGAAAACTCAAGGGAAATTTAAGGGGAGATATTTCCTGGTTAATTCTCAGTAGCTCACCACAGACCCCAAAATTCCACACCAAAAAACTTAAGATTGTTTTAAACCCTGTATCACATCTTTGAAACATTAATTCTGCTCAAGGAAGAAGAGATTGATTTTGCTGTTTTATCTTTAAACATGCCCTGTACAGACCTGTTCAGGTCTAGACCTCTCTGAAATGATTTTAGAATACATGGTCCATTTCATACTTAGTCAGTTGTGGTTAATTTTAGCACATTTTAATTTTGAATTGTAATAGGTTACAGATTGCTAGTTATCCAGTTAAAAATGTTGTAATTAATTTAACTCTTTTAAATACTTCATCGAAGTTATGTGACTTATAACATGTGATAAATTTTTGATTTATTTTCCAACAAAACTGGACAATAAAGCTGAAACCTGTAGATGTTTCCTCAGGACTGACATCAGGCATTTCAAGCAAACAAACATGCTTTACACTGTACAGTAATGTTTGAGCCCTTTTCTGATTTCATAAGGAGAATACTCTTGAATTTGCAGCACTTATCCACATGACTTCATGGGGTTGGGTGGCTGCAGTCATGGCAGACTCAGGGAGCCTTAAACAGTGCAGATTGATTTGATTGGCATACGAGAGGCAGGGCAAATTTAAATATAATAAATAAGAAACAACGTTTGAAATTTGAGTGTGATGGTGAGACAGCTCCTGGTGAGCCCTTGATATTGTTGCATTCAGATTTGTCCCAACAGCTTTGTCTGGACCTGCGTTGTTCAGAAATTTGCCAAAAGAAGGCATTCCTTAATGCTGAAAAGATATATTCTAAGATATATAAGATTCTTACTGAAAAGAATAGATTCTGCATCTTAATTACATTTTTCTTCTTCATTCTTAGTAATTGTAACAAATCACATCACATTTCTTTATTTTGTAATTTAATTATGTGAACTGAACTTGAACTGATTTTAAAATGATAATGATATATACAGAGACAGACATTAAGAAAAGAAACAGACATATTTTCAGCTTAATTGATTGTTTTTAGATTTTGACAATCCTGATTTCATGATCAGTTTATCTTTTTTCTCCTTTACTTTTACTCAAATTAATAGCTTTCATGTGAATGAAAATACATCAAATTACAAAATTAATCTTAAAAATAATGTGTCAGTATGTTAAAATAAAAATACATACATAATGTGGAAATACATGTTTCAGTACAATACAGTAATACAATACAATACAATAAATACTCGTTTCTGATTAAAAGTCAACACAGAATTCTGAAAAAAAAAAAAAAAAAAAAAAAACATACATACACACACACACACACACACACAATTTAACCCAAATATAAAAATGTTTTACTTGCAGCCATAACGGTTCATCATCTTCCTCTGACTCCAAAACCTCATCGTTAGCTGTTGCCAGACTTTTTTAGCAGTTGAGAAATATTTCTTTCCTGTCAAAAGACCTAACTTGCCCTGTGTTGGTATTGATTTGATATCGTCCAGGTGCATCGAAGTGAGCGAGGTTGTCGATCTCTGTTTGGAAATAACGATATAAGGGACTGGGTACAGTGAGTTTAAGTCCCTGTGGACACATCTTTGATTTTTAAAGTACAAGCTACTGTAACTGGTCTGCTGTTTCATTAATTACGTCTGAAAAAGCTACCGAACACATGAATGGCCAACTTTTTTTTTCAAACAAATTCTTGTCATTTGCCAGCTCCTATATGTCTCACTGTATACATTTAATTATTACCTTTTGCCTCAGTCATGAAAGTGGAACAGTCCTCCTCTGTAAAGCGACTGCGGAAAACTGAACTGCTCAACTCCTACCAGGCTGGATTGCATATGCGGAAGTGAAAGAAATCTCGGAGGAGCTGCTCCACAGCCCCATCTCCCCTTCCCTGAGGTGGAAAGCCCTAGTTTGAGTGTTCACTTACATCATCAAAGGGCCCCTCTGTCTCATGTAATATTAACATGTGCTAAATCAGTGGCAAACAGCAGCAGCAATGTTTACACAGCATTAGCACAGGCTTGCAAAGCCACATAGAGAGGGGCTGGCTTTGTGCTCAAAGATTAGGAGGCTCTGACACCCGTGGGAGGCGACGAAATTATGGTATACATGGACTCACTGTTTCACAAGGTGTCTAATTTAGGATCACTGCATCTGTCCTCTTCAGGACCCTTTTTGAGCTCTGCATTTTACTCTATAAATTATTTATGATTTTAAATTAAGTAGTCTCATAAGTGCAGTTTTGCACTTATTTATTCTCTTTCCATTTTTCTTCGCTTCATCACGTAACTTGAATGTTATCTGTGGAAAATCACATACTGCACATGGAACATGAAATATGTAAAGCTCATGAGAAGGACAGGTAGAACCATGAGGGTGATCAGGAGAGGACAGGGAGGGACATTCATCTGTAAGCTGTTTGACTTTTTGACACAGGCTTAAATCTAATAATCAGAAAGCTTTCGAGGTGAAGTGGGCTGTCACCGTGAAGTCAAATCTGCTGGAAATTAAGTCCATTAATCACATAGTGCTTCATTTAGTCCTTTTCTATACAGCTCTGAAGTGTGTCTGTGTGGGGGAGTAGGACAAAGAATGGGGGGCCTCAGTTGGAAAGAGTGAGAGAAAGAGAGAAAATGTTTGGCGATGCAGAAGAAAAGCCATCAATTCTCATTATGGAAAATAGATCATCTCTCCTAATTAGAGCCACGGCTTTTTACCACAGTACAAATGCCGAATAATGCAAGCTAGCGATGGCAGGCGCCACCCACCACTGATTAATTAGGTGAGTGAATAAAAACCTACAGTATAAGGACCCACTGATTTTGCCTCAGATGGCTTATTAAAGGTAAAGCGCAATATATTGCAGGTCAGGCCCTCTGGGAAAATATATGTGGAAATACATCCATTCCAAAGGCTTCTATGGTGTGCTTCCTGTGAAACAGGACTGCCCTTCTCTTAAATAAATTTGTCTCACTGTGTCACTTAATAATTATGGAAGAAGCAATAACTGCAGCTTGTACCTTGCTTTCTTCAGTGACATAGCGAGAGAAAGAAGCAGTTGTATTTAAGATATATCAAACAAATAAGTAAACATGAGTCTATGGTAAAATCGGTAGTCAGCATTTCAAGCGACCTCACGTGTGTCCCAGAGTTCAATTTAGGATTTACACTGTCCTAATCTCTCCCCTAATCGCCATGGCAATTCAAAGATATCAAGTAACACACATTGGCATTTGTTCAATAATCATGAGACAATAGAGTGGATGGGTACAGAGGGATTTGTTCCTTGTCAAATGTGGAGTGACAGGTTTGGAGAGGAAGGGAACTTTGGCACCAACAGAGAGGCCTTGCTCAAGCTAGGAGCACTATAGATAATTGGGATCTTCCCTTTTAGATGATTAAGACGGTGTTACAAATTTTAAAAAAGAAGCCGGCAGGGAGGGGGGGTCATTAAGGTAAAAAAGTTCTATCCTCATCCTTATGATGAAATATTCAAAGGACAAGAGGTTCACACAGCCGCTAGTCTTCTAAAAGCTCCTCAGCTGTAAAAGAACCTGTGTGATATATACGCAACAAAAATATAAACGCAACACTTTTGTTTTTGCTCCCATGTCTTATGAGTTGAAGAAAAAAACATCTGAGACGTCTTCTATGCACACAAAAGATTTATTTCTCACAACTTTTTTCACAAGTTTGTTAAAAATACATGTCAGTGAGCACTTCTCCTAAAAAAATACATTTATTAGCACTGTTGGGAATAATGCTTTACAAACTAATGCAATAACAGTTACTAAAATTTGATCATACTATAATAGGAACTGTTCATCATGTGATTATTAACTTCAGTGCTTGTTTAATATATATAACATCTGTGGTCTGTCTGTGGTCTTCTACTAAATCCTACAGTCTCACCTATGGGCAATAAGAGCGTAGTTAACAGATTAACACTAGTCAATAGGACCTGGTGCTCAGGAGTGTTAATAACGGCTATTTGTGATAATCGGCACAATTATACTGAATAATACAACTACACTAAAACTGTATGTGTGTGTGTGAAAATAATGTAGATATCATAAAGTAATATGGCTACAATAAAATAATATAGCTACACTAATAAAATAAAGCCTAGCTTTGTGTGCCTTAATAAGATAATTAAAGCCCACATTTAAAAGCAATACAAACATTATTTTCCCAAGTAATTACTTTCATAATGTTGTAATTTGTAAAGTACTTCAATTACTTTTTCAGAGAAGTAACTAGTAACTGTAACTGATACTGTAACTAATATCTAAATTAACTTGGCCAGTACTGTTAATTAGGCACTGAACTACTTTTCACACTGGGCAACAGACACCTTTTTTTTCCTAGGAGGGTTAAGTCATGACCTTCCCTACTCTGCCTCTAACTGGCAATGTACGCAACAAGTACTAGCCAATCAGAGGCAGAGGAGGGTAGGTCACAACTTTGGCCTCCTGGGAGAAAATTGGTATTCGTAGCCCAGTGTGAAATAGCCATAGTTAAGTGCCATAATAAATGTCTTTTTTCAAGATAAAACTGCACATTTAGAGTGAGCTTTTATTGCAACCAGTCCAAGGCGCACCTGTGTAATAATCATACTGTTTAATCACCATCTCTATTTGCCACACCTGTCAGGTGGATGGATTATCTTGGCAAAGCAGAAGTGCTCACTAAGACAGATTTGAACAACTTTGTGAAAAAAAATCTGAGAGAAATAAACCTTCAGCTCTCTAAAACTGGGAGCAAAAACAAAAGTGTTGCTTTTATATTTTTGTTGAGTATATTTTCAAAACTGCAGCTATGAATGCCAGCACTACCCTGTAGGTTCAATATAATCAGTTTTTGCACATGACATCCCACCTGCAATCCCTCCCGTACATTGTGCCTTCTCTTGTTTCCAGTTGACCATTCATAACTTAACGTGTTTCGAGGGCCATGTTCAGTCATATCCTATTTTTGCCTGTGATATTCATGACCACAGCTCATAACATATCCACATGTCTGGTACTGCCTCCGCTTTTTCCCCGCAAATGAAATAAATAAAGCAGGAACATAAATCCAGCCGAGCACAAACAGGACATATACCTAATTTCATTTCCTTTCTTCTCTGACCCAATGTAGTCTTATCTCTTTCCTCAGCAGTTTTTGTGCTTTGTCTATTTATTTTCTCTTCTCCATTTCCCAGTTTCCTTCAAGACTTTAAGGCAGATAAGTTGCGGTTTGTTTAGCAAAGGTCACAGGTGAAGAGAATATCCTGGATAAGGTGGAAGCAAAGACTGAAAACACAGCAGTGCAGCTCGGGCCCTAAATGGACTCACAATACAAGCAGAACACTGCCTTGTGCATATTCATGAGGCAGGCACAGCTCATCACACTATCTTTGATCCAATTCATAGAGTATGCAAATGATGTGTGCACACAGAAGCACACAAGGCATTTCTCGCCCTCCTGCGAGCTGCTCAGATCATCAGACCACACCACCCAGAGTTAGCCACACTAGCTCGCTCTTCCACAGTAAACACAGCTTACTGGACTATCTAATATTGCTCATTCGAGTACAAACTGCTCCTTTTTTTGTACACAAGTGCTCTAATATGCATTGATGAGAGTATACAATGTGATACATATAATGTGTGTTGCAAGTCTAATGTGTGTTATTTTGGGTTCATTTGATC